>NW_015374020.1:3194954-3857597 GCF_001272555.1 Dufourea novaeangliae | reverse complement strand
AGAGAAGACGCGTTGGTCCCCGGTGTCGGGGCGAGAAGGTGGGGCGGCGAACAGCAGAAGAAGATGGTGGAATATAGCCGCGTAGAGGCAGCCAAGGGAATAGAGGGGGCGGGCTGGGGGGAGGGGAGACGAGGCCAGGCGAGAGCGAGATAGCTCGTAAATCTAAAGGCCGGTGTTCAGAAGGAAGGAGGCTGAATAGGTGTAAATGAAGTTGCGGCCTGTGGCCCGCCGCAAACTCGACCGGACCACCCCGCATATTTTGTCTCCCGTGCGTGCTCGGTCCCCGAGAGTTCGGGGCCCCGAACCGACTAAACGCTCGTCGCTTGCACGCGCGGTGGCCCTACCTTCCGCTGCGCGATAACAATGTCGTCTTTCTGACCGTTCCTTTTTTCCCTTTTGTCTCCTTTTCTCTCTTTTTTTCTCTCTTTTTCTCGTTCTCGACGTATGCGGTCCAGCAATCGCATCGCGAAACCTGACATGTTCGCGTCAGAAGACAATTCCAAATTATTAAATGGATAATCAGATTTCACGGTGTTGATACGATCGCCGAGGTTCGAGAGTTCGGACAGGCAGGTGGTATCGGTTCGTCTCCTCCGGAGGTCGATTCCCGAAACGAGGAAGGAAAACAGAGGAAACACCGGGAAGAACGGCTTTCGAAGGATGGATCAGCCTAATATAGGCTAACGTTCATCCTCATTAACTAACCGAATAAACCGGCGACAAAAGAGACGCAAGGTTTTACCGAATAGAAGGGCTTGTTTCGGATCATCCTCTCCGTGGAATGGTTCCTTTTCCGCTTCGAGGACGGAAAGCCTATCATCCTGTTTTCGTGATTACTCTCGCGAATGATCCTCCGAAGGCTATCAGCGTACCGATTCGAGGAGCCACGAGCCGAAACCGAGATCGGCGTGAATCAACGTGGGCGAACAAATTCCAAGCAGAACCTTTCAGTAAACGCTGCAACTTCCGTGCGTGGATGAATGCAAAATCACGAATCGTCGATGAACACGAATCGCAGGACAGTCTGGGTTCACGAAATTCATGCGAAAGGGGCGCGTGTAACTCCGTTCCGTTGGTTGGTCGGTCGGACGATTTCGGCGTGCGTGACCGTGGTACGGTCCACGACCACCCGGGACATCTACGAGAGGATTTCTGGGCGGGGTGCGAACGCGTCGGAGGACATCAAAGGACCCGCGAGAGGTAATTATTGTTTCCCGAGATGGTAGGCCAAGCGGAACCGTGAACACGGTGGCGCCTGGTGCACGATAGGCGCTGCCATTCTCACCCTCTCTATTCTCTCTCTCTCTCTCTCTCTCTCTCTCTCTCTCTCTCTCTCTCTCTCTCTCTCTCTCTCTCACCCCTTCTCTCGATTCCCTCCTGGCCCCTTTTCCTCCCCTCTGACCGTGTCAGGCCAGCTTTCTTCGGAAGAGATATCGGGCCCAGAACGAAGGGAAGAAGGACGAACCTGGTTTCCCGGGGCACTCCTCCGACCACCCTTAATTAAGAGAACGCCATTCGACTCACGAGCGATTCTCCACGGTTTCGCATTCCGACGGGAACCTACGCAAGGTCGCCGTCGTTCTGGAATCGTCTGCCTCCCTTCCCCCCCCCCCCCCCCCCTCCCGGCCCCCCCCCCCCCCCCCCCCCCCCTTTCGAAGGCTCGCCGCGAATCCTCTCCCACGAATTTCGTCTCTTCCCGTTCGAGTATTATTCCTCTCCCACCACGTCCTCGCAGACTCGAACGACGATTCCAGTGCACCTTCACGAGTGTTTTTGTCCCCTCGAGACACGACCCGCTGCTGTCCCCCCGTAGCTGATTGCTTCTCCGCCTCGGTGTCGTTACATTAAGGACGTGCAAATGCCGGCACGTAAACGGCGCAAAACTGGTAAATTGCCCTGATATTCCGGAACGAACGATTCCACCCATCCTGCGTGATTTTCTTCCGGTGATGATTTCCGCAAAAAAAACCGTGGCAAGGTGCGTACGTGATTTTTGCCCCGAGTCCCTTTCCCGCCGAGGGGTATTCGCGCACCGTTCGACGACCGATCCGACGTCGCTGTACGTCGTTCTACGGGTCAGGTTCTGGGAAAACATCCAGGCATTCGCGGATGAAGAGATTCGCCACGGAGCTCTAGCCAACGGCGAAGAAAGAACAGAATCGGTGGAAGAGAAGACGCTGGCCTTCTATCGGATTCGTTTGCTTCCAGCCATCTTGTCCACGACGTGTCTCGTCTTCGTTCGGTTCTTACCACCTCGACGCTTTCGTCGTTCTCCCTCCAACCTACCCCCATGCTATCGCCGCTCCTTACTTTGTCCTTCTTGCGTTCAACTTAATAAATACGTTACACGGAACGTGTGACTCCCCGAGCTTCCAGACCGCTTCGATGTGAAAGAAAACGCGTGCCGAGCCGCTGGCCTGGATCCTACCTGAGACCCCCGGCCGTCTCCCGAGCAACTCCGATGGAGTACCTGAAGCACAGCACCGCCACCACCGCCGCCGCCACCACCCATGGGGCTTGCACGCCGAATTATCCCTTCTGTTATGGGCAAACATTTATGTATTTATTGCCGGACAAACGGCTGGCATAATAACCTCACGGACGTGATCGATACGCGTTACTACCGCTCCTCGGGTTCCCGACGCTCTAGGAACCCTGCCGAGGGGACCAGGCAGGGGGGGGGGAAGGAGAGTGAATGCCCGGAGAACACAGAAGGAACCGAAGAGGAACAAGAAACGGCTGCGAATCTCTTGTAATCGTGGATTGCGTTCGCACCCGGTTTTCTACCTTTTGGGATACAGTTTCCAGCCGGAACGTTCGAACGAGGATAGAAAAGGGAAACGGGGGAAGGGACGGGAGAAACAACACTGGCTCGTAATTACGAGCCATGGTAATTATCTATCGGTCCATGGAGAATTGGTTTCGTTCGGTTGGGGTTTATAAAATCTTCAAAACGATTATTATTATTTATCGAATATACGGAATATGTCCCATTAGTGTACTTTAATCTATAATAATAGTAATAATAATATAAGTTTATTTTACGAGAAGACCCTTTTGTTATATGATAGAAATACATAATGTATAGGATAGAAAGATTGCCTTAAAGAACTACTTTAAAATATAGAGTATAGAGTATAGAGTATTAGTAAGAAAACGAGGGAGTAAGCATATAGATAATTAGGGCTTAAGGAAAAGGAAAAAGAGAAGAAGAGAAAAGAGAATTATGAGAAATTACGATTTATAGGATTTTAGTCAGAGAAATCAAATGTTAAAAATTCGTGTGGATCCAAACGATCTCTTTGGTGCGTAAAAATGATATTCGAGAGGATTCGAAAATTACCGTGGATGGGCATCGGCGAACATAATGTTTTCATTAGGGCCGCGATCATTATCTGGCCCAGGAGAACAAACGAGCGAATGCCAGGGGGCGCATAGCGCGCCCGTATTAAGACGAATGGCTGCCCCGGTCCGATAATTAATTACGGCTCGAAACACCCCTTTGAACAGACTCGAACTGAATTAAATATATAATTATACTTCAAAATTCCACCATATCGCGTCACATTTCCAACTCGATCTTCTCCCCAATAATGCCTCGATCTTCGTAATAATCACGAATTCCCGAAAATATAACCGTCGAGATTCGGCTTGAATCAGGATTCGACGCGCGTGCTCGAGCAATTATTCGGACTACGACGATGCGTTATAGAACAATAACGAGTCCCCGGAACCGGTCGATAAATCTCGAGGGCTCCCGTCGATCGTGTGTGCGGCGCGTCGCTTGCGAATCGCCGAGCCGAAGGAAAAAGGAAGGACGAGAAGGAGGAAAAGAAGAGCCAGATCGGCGGCGGCCGTGCGCCCGAAGAAAAAGAAATAGAGACGCGTCGACGCATTCTTCGCGTGACGGGACGCGTTAATATCGATCGGACAATCGGGCCCCGGATCTGCCAAGAAATGACGTATCGTCGAACGCAGCGGGCCTGCCGATTCGCGGAGCTGGCAGAAAAAAAATTTACGAGGCGGGGCCCCGGCGCTTCGGTGGCCACCGCGCGCCACGGTCGCGTTTGCTTCTGGCCGGGCGGCGCGAGCGAACCGATCTCGCCGGAAAGATTGCGCTTCTTGTTCGTTCGCCTCGCGCGTGCCGCGACGCGTCGTCGATCTCGTCTGTCGAACATCGACCGAACGGACGAACCCGACGAGACGCGCTCCGTGTCACACACGGAGTGGAAACAGACGTCTTCGTTTGGCTCCCGAGACAGCGCGCATGACGTCGCAACTACTGTTCGAAAGGCACGCCTTGGTTGTTCCTCGTTTCGATGGGAACACGGTCTGCGAGTTCGATAAAAATGTCCCCACGCGTACGGGAATCGATCAAAGGTTTTGTTCTCCGTCACCTGGATCCCATTTTATCCTCCGTCCGAAATACATACCCTGGCCCTCGAATCGAACGTTCTCCACGTTAATTTCGCGCGCCACGATCTTTCTGTATTGATCGATGATCCGTACTTTTTGGACCACCCCGTGTAGCCGTTCTACTTCCCCCCCCCCCCTCTTCAGGGCGGCACGGAGTTCTTCTCCGTTTCCCTCCACGACCTTTCTTGCTCCCTCGGCTCCGTACGTCGTCCGTTTCCCTACGGGCGAACCCTGGAGGGGAAAGAAAAAAAAACGTAACGAATGCTGTGGGCGCGCATTAATAAATCGGCGTGGACGAACGGGGCGTAGATCATCGTGTCGCGGGCCCACGATCCACGCGGGGATCCATGCGAGGTTTCGGTTCGGTGCAGAGGGGGAAGAGTGGGGGGGGGGGGATGGTGAGGATGAAGATCGAAGAAGGAACGGTCGGAGGGGGAGAGGGATGGACCGGGCCACTATCTCTCTCTCCTCTTCTCCTCTTAATTGCTCCGATTAATTAGCCACCACGGTTTCGCTAGAGCTAATGGCCGGTCGTACGTTTCCCCGTGGCCCCGCGGACACGCGGATATATACGTTTTAATAACGTTGCGTTAATCACGCGACACGCGAAGCGAATCGGCGAATCGCCACGCTGAAACGGGCCTCCAGGGCTTCTTGGACTTGTTTCGCCCTGTTTCGCGATCCACGACGATTGCTCGTTGACCGGTATCGTACTTTTGACCATCTGTTTTATACGTAACAAACGACAGTCCCGTTGTACGTTTCCTGTTACGACGATCAAAATTTAGTTCGCTAGATCGTGGGGGGAAAAAACGTCGATTTCACATACATCGATCCGTCGGTGCTGACCGCCTTCGTGCCCCTTACAAAACGTTGGATCACGTGGATCGTGATCACGCGGCCGATCGAGCCACCCAGGATCGATCCATTAGCGCTCCGCGGGATGCGTTCCTCCGCCGTCATCGATATCTACGATTCCCACAGTGGATCCGTCGAAAGGGTCAAAGACTTCCAAGCCTCCGTTCGTTCGGTTAGGATCGAGGTTCATTTTCTCGGGCGGGAGCAGCTCTTCTTCGCGGTCAACAGATCGATCGCAATATCTCTATCCCTCTTCTGCTCCCGTCGGTTCGAGGAACATGCTTATTTAGAAATTCATTTTGTAGGGGGCCGAAAATAAAAGGATGGTCATAAACGAAAGAAAATAATAATTTATTAAACGATACGTTTCGAACTGCTCTAATGTATGCCCATAGACGAGATATAAGAATAGACCGGCGTATGTCTCACAATTTGGCGAGTATTCGCTTCGAAACACCGCTAGAGTCGCGGCCGAACATCGGTTCCCAGAAGCTCGGCTGACGCGCAACCGTGATTCACCGCCGGTCTCGGTTCGGTCGCGCGCGTCATTTCCGCAAATCGTTCGCACGGCCCCCCCGGCCGTTTACGAGACCGAGAGTCACCTTGACGAGTCATCTTCGTTAATGGAAATAAATGAGCGTCGCCCGTTTGATCGCGACCCGTCGGGATTCGGCCAGACGACCGTAAAGACGAATCGAAGCGGCGTTCTAAACCGGCCGGAAGTTGACCGAAAGAAACCGCAAACACCGTTTTCGAACGTAACGACGTATGGACAAACCGACGCGTGACGAGTTCGTCGGCAAGACCGAGGAAAAAACGGGGAAATCGTTGCTGCGAAATCACGAAACGTGAACACAATCAGAAGTACCGCGTGGAATCCGATGAACAAATAGGTTCTTCGATTACGATTCTTCTCCGTAGCCGTGAACATACGTGTCGATCGGTCCTTTGACCACCCGTGCGCGAAGAAGAAGCCAATGACCCCTCCCCATTCGATCGTGTTCTCGATTCGAGCCGCGGATCGAAATTTACTTCCCACCATTTTTGGTTTGATCGTGGTTTGCTCGTAATCACGGCAGAGAATACCAAAGTGTTATTTCTATATGAACATATTTTCTTATAAAACATTATTTCTATGTACATAGTTATTATTATTATTAGGTTAAATACCAATGTATTGTTTATATCTATTTTATTCTTATTCTTATTATTGTTATATCTCACCCAAACCCCATTCGATGATTTGTATTAGTGTGCCGTAACGTTTTAATCACATATATTGTAAAAAAGTGTTTTCACCCGTACGAATTAAATCAAATTAAATTAAATTTCGAGGAATCAATTTATCGAGTGGTTTTAGAAGAATGGTCGACCGGGTCGGCGTTTTACCACCCGGCCGTTTACTCGCGCTCCTCTCCTGTCCGCGACGAATCGACGACCCTTGACGGTAGGTAAGAGCAAAATCACGGGGATATGGCATCTTCCCAGAGACCAAGACGTAGGTACACCTATTCTCGGGGGATAATTAGGCGAGCCTGTTGTAATTTCGGCGCGAACAAACCGCGCGAAACGACGCTCCACGGGTGGTTTCACCGGCGAGCCTCGAAACCCATGCAGAATCGCTAATAATCGACAGATCTCGCTGGTGGGTGGCCTCGAGAAAGAAGAAGAGAAAAAAAAAAAAAAGAAAACAGCTCCGATGGTTCGTGAAAATCCGACTAGGAACAGCTTGCGTCCCGAACGGACGCGTTTGGCGAGTCACGAAAATCATCGTAGAAGAAGGTGATGTTAGAGGAACGAGGAAAATAGAAACGTCCAGAGAGAGAGAGCCCGTTTTGTTGGAAGCTGGTGAGCATCGACGAATTACTTCGAAGGCGACACGGATCCATGGGGACGAATTCCGAATTAGCTATCCTCGGTGATTTTCCATCGTCGAGGGTCTTCTCGTAACGGTAAGGATACGCGTACACGTTGCTCCACCTTCGTGGCGTGCCTACAAATATTTTTTGAATTTGTCATAGCCAGGTGAGAGAGGATAGAGCGACTCTTTTAGCCAGCGCGCGGGCCAGTCAACCCTAGTCGTCCCGGATGCACGCCAGTTAAGACTCGGTCAAAGGGGAATTGGCCCTTCTTAAACTCGAGACCCGGTGACACCCACGACTCGGAACCCCGTCGTGTCCACCTACCTGACCATGAATGGGCGCATGAACTAGTTGTCTCGTTCGTGTCGTCTCGGTGACAGTTTTAACGGGTCCATTCATTGGCGCACTCGAATCTAGAAGACGGACGAACGAAGTGAGCGAAACAGAGAGGAAAAGAGGGGACGGAAGAGAAGGTAAGAGAAGCCCTTAGGCCTTATTCGATTCTCCGGATCCTCGAGTCGAAGCTACCGGAATCCTCTGCGGGACGATCGATCGGTTTCCCATCGTTTTCTCTCACAAAGTATTCGGGTATAAAGTATCCAATTTCGGTAAATTAATCGATCGTCCGTGGACATAATTTATCGTAGCTAGAGCCTATAGCCTCGAGGTAGTATCCCCGAGTGTGGTCCGACCGTGGAAACCGTTCGGCTCCACGGCGACACGACGATAAATTAATAGCGAAACGACGTTGACGAGGGACGATAAGAATCGACGCTTCGTCCCATCGGCACGCAAACGAGCCGGTGGCACACATGCATATTTCCCGCAAAATAAGCCCGTAGGGAGTGGGACGCGATCGGACACGGGCGACGTTTCTCGCAGTCCCACTGGGTGAACGGGTCCAGAACGAAGAAATCGGCAAGCGCGCCACCGACGGAGACGGTCGCGGGAGGAGCAACGGGAATCGAACGAGGACCGAATGAAACGCGAAGGAGGAGAAGGAGGAGAGAGAGAGAGAGAGTAGACGAACACGGATCCCTCCGTGGAGGAGCACGACATTCCAGGTGCGCTGTAACCAATTTGTGAGCCGGACGATAGTGACAAATACACGATATTGCCATAACGTATCGCCGAGACACGACTATCGTTCGAATTAATAGTCAACGCCGCTGACTAATAGCCTCGTTAATTAACGATCCGCGGGGCCAGATTAGCCTAATCCGGCTTAATTTAGTGATCGTACCGTCGCTCTGCTATCCACCTACCTGTCTACGAGCTCCGGAGTAGCCCATTCCTTCCGTGCAGGTAAATCTCTGCGTTTCTTTCCCTCGCTCTCTCCTCCTCCTCCTCCTCCTTTTCCTCCCTCCACCAAAAGACACGTCTATCCCAGACCGAATCTACGAAGTCGAGGATGACTACAATCAACTTTCGTGCCGATCACCGATCCTTCCGACATACTAGCGACGATCGTCTCCTCTCTTAACGCGACGCGACGTCCTCGAGATTGTGAAATCGAGACGCCCTAGAACCTCCGTAGCCCGGAGAACCGAATGGAATCCCAGTGAAAACAAAGAAGGCGAGAGATCGTTGCTCGCTCCCTCGCTACGGGCCCCGAGTTCCCATCCGATAAAACGTTGGACGCCATCGGCCGACGTTTTTCCACCGCTCTGCGCGCGGACCATCTCCCCAGTCGACCTTATCTTCCGGAATACGATTAATACGAATCGTTAACGATCCAGAGGATCGAACCGAACAGGAAAAGGGGCGGGGGGGATGCTGAAGGGCAAGGAAGGAGAGAAGAACGCGCCATAGAAAGGATCGGGGGGCACCGAAGGTGAACGCGAGCTCCTGCTGAAGCGTCAACAGGTTGGTACGGAAAGTGGCACCCCTCGAGTCGATTCGAAGGGTTCGCACAACTCCCTCGAGGAGGCTCGAGCCCGGCTTATACGTCCAGCCCGGAGTTGTTTAAGCGGTTGTACAAATAGAATACAAAGCACCGTGCAAACAACGGCTAAAAGGTTTGAGTTGTAACGCGCTCGAACGCTCTTCACGCAGGCAAACAGTTATCGGGACTGTCGCGATCCGGGCCCTCGTCTTTGCCTCCGGACCGCGCGCACTCTTTGCCCCATTCGGCGTCCCCCGCGACCATGTTCCGCCGCCGTCGCTGCTATTCACCTCCAACCGGCTACTATAAATCCCTGTTTGCTTTTTCCTCTGCGTAGATACCGTCGAACCCGTGGAAAATAATTTTCTAAACGCCGAGTGTACGATGGAACGACTGGAAAATGCGGAAACGATTACGGATACCGATACCTCGAACCTTGACGTGTATTTCGGAATCGTAACGACGATTGGTCGAACGCCCCGGGGCGCATAAAAGAAGGAATATACCGCGGGGAATAGAGGGGTGTGGAGGACAGGTATCGGGGGGGGGGGGTGGGGATCGAAAATGATCTCGAAGCCGGGGGCCCGTGGCAAAACGCGCGCGTCCGTGTTCCATTATCGCCTAATTGGATGAAGATGCACATCCTTTTGTCCCTGGCGAGTAGAGCCACGAGCTCGAAGTCTTAGCCGCTTACAGGTGATTCCTCGTCCTTTAGTGGGCATTAGGCCGATCCAGGGAGGTAACGACGGAGTCGCGTTTAATTGTTTCGCTCGGAGATAATTGGGGAGGGCAGTGCCTCTGCCGATTGCCCGTTAAGATGACTTAAGCATTCGCGGTGGTTTAAGTGCTCCATTGTTGCACGATATCTTTGAAGCGACGGCTCGGCAGAGGGCGGAGGCGCCCCTTTAAGTAAGAGTTAATCGGCCCACCAACCCCTCCCCCGTCTATGCCTGTCCTAAAGTCTTCGTTAAGGTCCCCCGTTCGTCGTCTTCTGCTTCTGTCTCGTGGGATCGGTATTGGGACTCGATCTCTCTCTGCTTCCTCACGAATTCCGCGCGCTCCTTTCGGTCCCAGGCTTTCTTCGACTGCCGGAAATTTCGATCCGCGACGAGAGACATGACCGGAGGTAGCTACCGTCACAAACTCGGCTTCCGCTAGGGGAAAAATCGGCGTTGGTGAAAAGGCCTTTCGCGCTTTGTAAATTTATTTCGAGTACTGAAATAAATATTCGTGTCAATGTTAATTTAATATACATTTCAGTCACCCCCGAGATTAAATGATAGAAGCCAATTTCCTTGCACCACTTTTTCCTTTAGTGGAAGCCAAGTTTGCTCGTCGATGTACATGTATCGGATCGATTGGTCCCTGGATAACGGATTCGAGAAAATCGTCGAACGAACGCGCGTTTCAACAGGTCACGATCGCGCGACCCTCTCTTCGGAAACACGGCGTGACCGATCGATTCGAGATCGATCGTACCACACCGGACAAATTGGAGAGGCGAAATGTTGTGACAGAGTTTCTTAATCGATCCAGTCCCGATACGGACTCGACGATCTGTAGGACCGTGAGATCGATTCGAATGGCTCGATACGCGTCGATTCCCCTTTTCGCCTGCAGCGTATATAATATAGCCGGGACACCGTGTTGGTCGTCCATCGATCATCCACCCGGTACCGATCCCACGATCGTCCTTCCTTCGTATACCTTGTCCCTCGATGCGTCCTGAACTACACTCGCGCGAATAAGTACCCTCGCGAGTAAACTCGGCTTCCACTAAGGGAAAAACTGACGTGGAGAAACGACCCCTACCATTTGGTATCAGAAATTATTTAACTTAATGTTAAATTAATGTTCGATTTAATATTCATCTCAGTATTTGAAATAAATTTACTGAATGGTAGAAGGCCTTTCTCTTACGACACGTTTTCCCCTAGTGGAATCCGAGTTTGGAATAAACTAGTAACATCTTCTGATATCTGAATATATTGTGTTTTCATATTTTATAATTCTATAAAACATAATTAAACGCATCGAAACAATCTATAATTTACATATGTAGGACGTAATTCAAGCATGCTAAAATGACTGCCAGTCGATCCCCCTTTCCCCACCTTGTGTCTAGACCTCCGTGCCAAAGAGTCTACTTTATGCACTGTCCTTCAGGTCTATGGCACAGACATTGTCTAATCACCCGCGGTATATTCAATGTTTGATCGTCGTTGCTCCTACTGTTCGCGTAAACGTTACTGGAAATACCTTGTACAATGTTTACGTTGCACGCGAGCTGTAATGGAGAATCGTCGGAGGAGCGGGCTGTTTGCGTCCACGGTAAACGTCTACGTTACGTATATTAATACTAGAGGAGTAGGTTTCACCGTTAAAAAGATTAGACGCGACCGTCATAGTTTTTATTGCATCCTCGGCCCTCCGTGAAAGGGGATATATATAGAGAGAGAGGCTTCGGCCCTTCCGCCGCGAATGTCTTCGATTTGCCTAAGCAAACGGAAGGGCCATAAACGCGTGCTTGGCCCGTTCGACCCGACATTAGCATCGCTATCGAGGAACCATCGGCCTGTGTGATTGCTTAATCCTGCGTAGCGCGGTCGAGCGCTCGTCCTGGGAACGAAATCCGGGCTTTCCAGTTGTTGCTCTCGCTCGTTCTATCCAATCCTCTTCCTCACTTGCCGCCGAAAATTTATCCGCGATCTCTCAATTTCTAGTTGCCAGTCCCCTGTCCGCGTATCTCATCGTCTCTTGAACGCATCGTGGTACCACTGACGAGGTATAAGAATAGAGCTTTCATGTTATGGGAGTTGGTGGCTTATTGTAGTACCGACACCTTGAAAAGCTTATGATTTTAATGACCTCTACGTTTTGAGAACGGTGAATCTGCGATGGGTAGTGACACTAAAATGGAAATGGGGTATGTAACCCCAGAGAAGTGGGATGCAAAAATACATTGGATGAAATGTCTACTCCTGTACCTCGTCTGTGATGGTACCTTCATTTTCCCTCGTTGCCACCGATTCTATCGCAATAGCTGCAACGTCTTCCAACGTCTCTAGTCATTACAGTAAAGGTTTATGGATTTTCGGGGTACACCGAAAGATCGTTAAAGTTATTTTCGGTATTTCAAGGCGTTGATTACTGGTGGAATTTAAAGAGGACCTCCTCCACCTTCCGGTAAATATTTGCCAGCAACGTGGCCGGAAAAACCGCACAGCCGTTCGTTCGTTCTCTCGGTTTCTCGAGGCCCCTGCACATGAGCGCACCGCAAATATCAATCTTTCCAGGGAAATAGCTCGATTTTTCGCCGAAACGACCGAAGACTATCTTTAGACTATCTTGGGTAGAAACGTACGATCGTAACGGTGATCGTTGGAAGAACGAAACACCTTTTGAAATCGCCTGGAATGTCAAACAATGGAAACGCTACACTTGTAACGACGCGTTCCGTGGCACAGCGACATTTCGTTTCGTTCTACACAGGTGCCCCGAAGCAAAGCATACAGATACGCGCACGTATCCGATAATATTTGACTTGAACGAAAGAAAAGGAGGCGCGTCTGGTTTGTTCCTGCTCGGCCTCAAACAGAGAATAGCTCCGCGGTCCTTGCGTCTTATCTTAATTCCCAGACAAAGGAAACGTCAGGAGATGAGGCACGAATTCCTTATCTGATCCTCTTGTCGCGTCTTGGCCGGTGTTCGGGCCACCCTCGACTCGCTACCGTGTTATTCTTTCAACCTTGCCACCCTATTTCACGGATCCAGGCTGGCTACCGTTCCTCTGAAACGTTCGACGATTCAGATTTGTTAAACTGTGTCAAAACGATCGCCCGATAGGATAATAGACGCGCTCGTTCTGAATTTGCATACAGACAGGAGCGTCTGTTTCTGCTCGATGTCGAATCCCGACGTGAAAAACGTCGTACTGTTCTAAACAGATTCGTTCCATTGTTTGCTCTCAATTTTGTTACATGTCTCCCTTCTTCGCAACCGATCGTACCTTTAACATTATAATTTCGCTTCCCTTTAGACTTTAGAGCTACGAAAATACTGGAGTAGTCATTCGCACGCCCTCCTTCCCTGGTACGCGACTCAAGAGAAAGCAGTTTACCTTGTTGACAGTTAACAGAGCAACTTTCCGGGGGTTCTGTGATCCCACGATCTCAGCACACGGGATCTCTAGCGCCTCCACCGGGGGTTCTATGACCCCACCGATCTCACCGCACGGGACCTTGGGCGCTCCCACCCGGGGCTCTATGACCCCACGCTCCCACCACACGGGGTCACTGGCGCCACCCGTGGCAATTCGCGCAAACTGCTAGCCAAATCATGCCGACAAGTGAGTGAAAATTCCTAGTGATGGAAAAATGGAAATATCTCAGTAATTAAGCTTTCAAAATGAACGCCGTTAGTCTCAAATTATTCCTGAGGGCTTAATCCATGGACCCAATAGTGCAGAACCCCTGAATAAGTACAATTAGTTATGCCTGTATTACCGTAGCCCCTTATGGGGCGGCAACCCTAATTGCAAAAGATTTCGATCGCATTTACACCGCTAAACGGGCATGATTCTTCTTCATTTTGCATTAGATACGACGTTTAAAGAACGTAGATTACTATTCTGTAACGGCTGGACACCAGTAATTACAAGAACATTGTTAAAATAGGATTTGTTTGCACGGGTTGACACTGTATCTCGTCATGCGTACCCCGGTTAGTTCACTTTGAACTACTCTTCCAACGTTATGCTGACGGTTCGCGTGTTGACCAAGCATTCAGATTGAAGCTTAAAGAACATAGATTAATCCCCTGTCATTGATAATAACAATAAACAACCAGAACACTGTCAAAATCGCATTTAATCGCGGATTACCACTATTTTTTTGACCCGTGGCGCCACCCGTGGCAATTCGCTCAAACTGCTAGCCAAATCATACCGACAGGTGAGTGAAAATTCCTAGTGACGGAAAAATGCGAATATCTCAGTAATTCAGCGTTCAAAATGAACGTCATTAGTCTCAAATTGTTCCTGAGGGTTTAACGCATCGACTCAATCCTGCAGAACCCCAGGACTAGTAAAATTATTTATGCCTATATTAACGTTGACCCTTATGGAGCGACAACCCTGTTTGTACAGATTTCTATCGGATTTACACAGCTAAACGGGCATCATTCTTCTTCGTCTTGCATTAGATACAACGTTTAAAGAACGCAGATTAATACTCTCCAGCGGCTGGGTACCAGTAATTACAAAACATTGATAAAATCTCAATTGTTTGCAACGGTTGACACTGTAGCTCGTCATCCGTACGCCGGTTAGCACACTTTGGACAACTCTTCCAACGTTATGCTGAGAGCTCTCGTCTTGTCCCAGCATTCAGTTTGAAGCTGAAGGAACGTAGATTAATCCACTGTTATTGATAATAACAATAAACGACCAGAACACTGTTAAAATCGCATTTAATCGCGGAGTACCACTATTTTTTTGAACGGTGGCGCCATCCGTGGCGAATCGCTGAAACTGCTAGTCAATTATATGGCTACCAGTTTCAGCGATTCGCCACGGATGGCGCCACCGGTCAAAAAATAGTGGTACTCCGCGATTAAATGCGATTTTAACAGTGTTCTGGTCGTTTATTGTTATTATCAATAACAGTGGATTAATCTACGTTCCTTCAGCTTCAAACTGAATGCTGGGACAAGACGAGAGCTGTCAGCATAACGTTGGAAGAGTTGTCCAAAGTGTGCTAACCGGCGTACGGATGACGAGCTACAGTGTCAACCGTTGCAAACAATTGAGATTTTATCAATGTTTTGTAATTACTGGTACCCAGCCGCTGGAGAGTATTAATCTGCGTTCTTTAAACGTTGTATCTAATGCAAGACGAAGAAGAATGATGCCCGTTTAGCTGTGTAAATCCGATAGAAATCTGTACAAACAGGGTTGTCGCTCCATAAGGGTCAACGTTAATACAGGCATAAATAATTTTACTAGTCCTGGGGTTCTGCAGTATTGAGTCGATGCGTTAAACCCTCAGGAACAATTTGAGACTAATGACGTTCATTTTGAACACTGAATTACTGAGATATTCGCATTTTTCCGTCACTAGGAATTTTCACTCACCTGTCGGTATGATTTGGCTAGCAGTTTGAGCGAATTGCCACGGGTGGCGCCACGGGTCAAAAAAATAGTGGTAATCCGCGATTAAATGCGATTTTGACAGTGTTCTGGTTGTTTATTGTTATTATCAATGACAGGGGATTAATCTATGTTCTTTAAGCTTCAATCTGAATGCTTGGTCAACACGCGAACCGTCAGCATAACGTTGGAAGAGTGGTCCAAAGTGAACTAACCGGGGTACGCATGACGAGATACAGTGTCAACCGTTGCAAGCAAATCCTATTTTAACAATGTTCTTGTAATTACTGGTGTCCAGCCGTTACAGAATAGTAATCTACGTTCTTTAAACGTCGTGTCTAATGCAAAATGAAGAAGAATCATGCCCGTTTAGCGGTGTAAATGCGATCGAAATCTTTTGCAATTAGTCCTGAGGGACAATATGAGACTAATGACGTTCATTTTGAGCGCTTAATTATTGAGATATTTGCATTTTGCCATCACTAGAAATTTCCATGTTTTAATGCGTGACGAAGAAAAATGATGCCCGTTCTCACAAGTACTAGTTTCTAACTTCGTTTATGAAAATACAAATTCCTAAATATTCTCGCGCCACACGTCTAGGGCAGTTCTGTCCTGATCTTACGCACAAAACGTAATTAAAATCATTTTAAAAAAATAATTAATATTTCATATTTCTCATAAATACTAAGACGGGGTTGTTGTTTAATAATTTATGATAAAATACAAGTTATTCATTTATAAAGCTTCATTACAAGATCCACTAAATAATTTTCTATAACATTCAAAGTTCTAGACATTTTTAGAACACTGAATCTCATATCGATTTCTAAAATAATCCTAGTTCGATGTAATATAGAACGTTATTTTATGAGATAGATTCGAAGTTCGCAGCCATTAGCTCGATATTGTCATCAGTTTACAGTATTTTACCGATGATAATACCGATTCCCAGGCCTCACCACGAGGAGGTTGCTGCGAGTGGAGGCCCAAGGCAGGTAGATGGAATCACAAGTTCTACATCTTCCCACCTTTCACAATAAACCTTATAAATAACTTAAATCTTAACTATCTAATACTATCGGTACTAAAATCCCTCGGCGGATGACTTCTTTCTTGAGCCTAAACCTATAAAAAACTAAGTTCCCTCGTCGGTTGTCTTCGTTCTTCAGCTTAGAACTAATATTATCTTAATATTCTAATTAATACGAATTAATGCTAGTAATACGAAATAACAAATTTAACGCAATGTAGTCGCTAATACTCAAACGAAAGAGATAGACGGAATGGAAAAAGTTCCATCGATCATTTCGTTTACGCACCTAATATACCAAGCCAAAAATTAATTCTACGATGAACCACGTTAAACTACAGTATGAACAAGTATCGCGATGAAAGTGTTGTCGCCAGAACCTGGTTTAAGAAAATAGGAAAGACGGGCGCAACCTCGCAAACCCGAATCCATCTCTCACTTTCCAGGCCCTTTGGGCTGGTCACCTACGTACCAGACCCGAGCACAGGTCATGACCAAGTATGGTAGTGCAAGCGAGATCCCCTGTAAAACAGAGTCCTTTTACGGAGCAGACTCCCGACTACTCCGTAGGCGGGTACGTTGTACCCAGGCGCGCACGAGCCTTTACTCCAAATCCTACTTACCAGGCAAAGACTAAACACGTCCGATATCTGGCTTCTCAATAGAAACCAGAGGGATCGGCAAACAGTCTTAGTGCACAGGCCCACTGCCCGTACCATAATAGGTACAGACCCACTGCCCATACCCCAAGTCTGTGTAGAGAAATCAACGAGCAAAATGAATTAATAATAACTTGGTATGCACAATGGCTGATCACAATTTAAGTCTATTAATAGATAGACTAAAATTAATAATAAACGATGTGATGATGAATATGAATATAACAATGAATATCGAATTATGATTTAAGTTTAACTTACAGTAACTTAACGCAGTGGTAGACGCACGCTTTGAAGATGTAGACGTTGATCGATGTCTTCTTTCGATGGAATAACTGTTTGGAAAAATATTTTTCATTATACAATACACATAGAATACATAATATGCACAGTAAATAAATCACAGTAAATAAGAAAATAAATATCGAAGCCAATGGTTCTCGAACATCTGTAACATACAAGGAATTAGTAACAAGAGAGGGGACACAACAATATGCACAGTATATAGATTAGTAACATGCACAGTAAATAAATAAATAATATGCACAGTAAATAAATCACATTAAATGAATCACAGTACATAAGAAGATAAATATCGAAGCCAATGGTTCTCGAACATCTGTAACATACAAGGGATTAGTAACAAGAGAGGGGACACAACAATATGCACAGTAAATAAATTGATGGTTGTCGAATGCCTGCAACAAACAATGGGTTAGTAACAAGAGAAAGGACGAGTATGAGACGCGCGACCACCCTCCGCGACGGTTCACGAGAAAGTGAGGAAGCAAGCACAGACCTGCACGGGATGGTACGACCTTGGTACACGGCGTACACGGCTAAGTCAATAAACTGGGTGACGCAACTCACTAGCGCGTTGGATCGACGGAGAGCACCGATACTCGGCACGCTCTACCGTACTCTCTCGCTCGCACACCTCCCTCCCATAGACCACCGAAATTCCTCGGCACCCGTCAACACCGACGGAGAGCACCGATACCGCGGTTCGCTCCACCGCTCTCGCTCGCACGCCGTGACGTCACCGATTCCCGGAATCCCGCGGCCACCAGATAGCTCATTACGGTAAGTCTTCCGGCAAGGGAAATTCTCGGAAACGGTTCAAGATTAGAAACTAAAATTTTACACAATTTAGTTTCGTGTGGTTATCAACAAATGCTGCAAATTCGAAAAAAATCGGTCATTAAAATCGCAGTTCTGTGCGTTTCGACGTGGAATGGCTCGTTAATACCCGTTTTCAGGATGCTACAAAGATATGCAATATACATATATCATGGAATTATTAGTAATAAAA
Organism: Dufourea novaeangliae; assembly: GCF_001272555.1. NCBI lineage: Eukaryota > Metazoa > Arthropoda > Insecta > Hymenoptera > Halictidae > Dufourea > Dufourea novaeangliae. The sequence goes on along the minus strand of NW_015374020.1, from coordinate 3,839,424 downwards.
TAAAAATAAACCTCCGAAGTAATTATCGTTCACTTTTGACAAGACAAGACTAACAATAACAATTCATTCATCACCAGTTATAAACACCTGTGTATGACAAAATGATCGCGTAGTTCGTTTCAAAATTGGCTGCAGACAAAAAAATGTTCCATAATGTCAATAATATTGATTTCCCCCCATGGTAGGAGTTGGACTAGTTGAGTTACATAGTAACTTTAACCGTTAAAAATGTTGTAAACTTAACCGTTATCATAACGTAGAGGGCAGCAGAAAATCCCTGACTTTTTACACTATCGGTATTTCAGAACATGAGACCGAAGTCCCATAAGATGATAGGTCTATCCTATACCTAGTCGGTGCTACTACGCAGGTCGATACTCACCATTCGATACGAGTACTTTTGTTCGATACCTAATTGGTATCGCAACCGCAGGAATCGATACCAAAAGTACGCGGTATCGAAACAACAGTATCGAGTAATGTACTCGTATTTACTTGTATCGATTCATCCCTCGATGTACGTCATCATCAACATATGTTTAGCGCTATGCGCGCTATGCATCGAAAGAATACGAAGTAAACCCAGATATAGGCAACAGGGCCGTGTTCGTGAAAGTATATATGAACATTATTCATTATCATTTTAAAAACATTTACATTAAAGCATCAATTTGAATATTAAATGAATTGTAGTCGCTTTTTATTATTTATATAACATAATGAAAATGAGATTTCAAGGAATTAGAAGTCGATATGAATCTCCCCTTGTTTCCAAATTTGATACGCTACTGGTACGCAAGTGCGAAAGTGAGAACGACACTACTGGGGTAATTGGGTCCATCGTTGAAAAATGGCTTTACTCGCGAGAAACGTCTGCAAAGTATTTTCGCAGGTAATGTACATTCAACAGAAATGGAAAAAATTTTGTTCATCCTATATTCCATCCGATTGAAATATTATTACTGTGTATCCAGCAATTAGTTTAATCAGATGATATATAAAAACGAGGAAAGCGCCAATGATCATCACAAGGACATTGCACACGAAATAACTTTTCTCTTAAAGATGCATGAAAATTTTCTTATTTAACGATACAAGATACATGAAATAATAAATCGATATTTTGGTTTTCTGTAATAAATTGTATAGGCATACAAACCCTCGAAATGCAATTAATAGAATCAATAAAATGATCGGCAGTGATTGTGTTATCCAATCGTTATAAATATAGCTTCTTAATACAGTACAAATAATTCGATTGTATATTTCCAAAAGTCGTGAAGAATTAAATTCGTGAAATAATGTTTGGCACATTTTTATTTACAGACTACCCAAAAGGGAGCTATTAGGGCATTACATGTAGGAGCAGTACGACAACAAGACACAGTATGTATTTGATTTTTAAAGGAAAATCTAGATATCTTGTCCAAACAAATTATTCATAATTTTATATGCTATATGTCTGTTTATAATATTCATATCACAATATTATATGCAAACTGAGGAATGTTGTCATGTGATGTCATTTGTATAAACTAACTGCAAAGTTTATAGTGGAAGTAAAAGGCATATTTCAGGATACCTCACTCTTTACTTTAACATAAACTTTCTTCTATAAGTGCTCATTGTATAAATTATCAATTTGTTTCTTTTAGGCAATTGAACAAGAAGGAAAGATAAAATGTACCCTTATACCAGGAGATGGTGTTGGACCAGAGCTAGTGGTTTCAGTTCAGAGTGTATTTAAAGCAGCCAATATACCGGTTGAATTTGAACCATATTTTCTTTCTGAAGTAAACCCAACTTTAAGTGCACCACTTGAACAAGTATCCAATAGCATTGCAAGAAACCGAGTATGCTTGAAGGTACTATCATATGCAATAATTAAATGACAATATGTTTTATTAATATTATATAGATTAGTATTAAATAATAACTATTATTTGATAGGGAATTCTAGCAACACCAGACCACTCCATGACTGGAGAGCTCCAAACATTGAACATGAAATTACGTAAAAGTTTAGACTTATACTCCAATGTAGTACATGTAAAATCTTTGCCTGGAGTTAAATGTCGTCATAAGAATGTGGACTGTATTATCATTAGAGAACAAACAGAAGGAGAATATTCTGCATTAGAGCATGAGTCTGTAAAGGGAGTGGTAGAATGTTTGAAAATAGTGACTGCGACTAAAAGTCAAAGAATTGCAAAGTTTGCATTTGATTATGCTGTCAAGCATAATCGTAAGAAGGTTACATGTGTTCACAAAGCCAATATCATGAAACTTGGTGATGGTCTCTTCTTAAAGTCGTGCCAAGAAATAGCCAAACTGTATCCTAGGTAATTTGAATTTCATTTTCACTTTTGTACTTTTTTATATTTAACATATCTGTTGGTGGATAACAATTATATACTTTGATGTAATTTCAGGGTTACATTTGAAACAATGATTGTTGATAACTGTACAATGCAGATGGTGTCCAATCCACACCAATTTGATGTAATGGTATTACCAAACTTGTATGGTAATATTGTTGATAATCTTGCATCTGGACTGGTTGGTGGTGCTGGTGTAGTCGCAGGTGCCAGTTATAGTCCTGAGTGTGTTGTCTTTGAACCGGTAAGATTAACACACTTGACACGTGAACATTTAATAATTGACTTCAAATTTATATGGAACATAATAAAAAGTAGTCTGCAATTTAGGGTGCAAGGCACACGTATTCGGAGGCTGTTGGCAAAAATGTTGCAAACCCCACTGCTATGCTTTTGTGCGCTGTAAAACTTCTGCGTCACGTTAATTTGAAACGTTATGCTGAACAAATTAAGGACGCGTTGAACCATGTCTTGAACGACGGAAAAGTATTGACAAAAGATCTAGGCGGACAAAGTTCTACAACAGACTTCACGAACGCTGTAATACATCATCTTCGTTAAGTAATTACTGTTGTATGGTCTCTGTTAATATTAAAGAGACTTATGTAACATAGAATGTTATAGAATAGGCACACTGTGCTCCTCACACGTTATCGAAAACAGTTGAAATGATCATTCGAATTGTACAGTATTATTTCAACGCAGACTGTACCTAACTTATCTGTTTTAAATCAACGTTATGATGATAGAATTCTATTTAAGACGATTATATTCTGTGAATAGAATTGTGTATTCAATCTTCTGTGACGTCTTATTTATAACTGAAATTATACGTGTCAGAAAATATTCTGTCAGTTGTATGATAACAGTGTAATACTCAAATTGTACATTAATAAATTGTATTACCTCAGACTCATCTAACTGTACCTACTTAGCTTAAGTTATATGAAGTGTTCAGTACCAATATGATTCACCTTTCTAATCGCAAAAATAAATGTTTTAATACAGTATATGTATATTCCATTGGTTTCATAAATGTTCAACTATAATATGATAATAATAGAAGGACCTTTTACAGATATTGTATATAAATGTTAGTTGACAACTCACACAGAATTCACATCATTTGAAACTTTTGTTCCCGTTTTATATATGACGTGGCAATTGTAACGCACTAAATATTAATTACTTATTGCCACGTTCCATTTTTACTTATGACAGAATAGGGTACACAAACGAACTGTCAAAGCACACGTGCACCGATGGACACCAAGGATTACGAATTGGAGCTAATACGTCAAGATATTGTAAAAAACCATCTTCAACTTACGGCTTTAATTCAAGTAATTATTATTTAAAACAAAACATTTTCTTAATAACAAACTCGAATGTAACCTCGCATTCCAATACTAACAAACATGTATTTTTGACCGCACATTATAAATAATATATAGTTTAATTATTGAATTATTATTTTCACGTTTAATAAATAGCCCAATATAGAAAAATGTCATGTTACTAATGTTTTTATTGTAGTAATAGTTCTAACCTTGTACAAATATGCAAAAAGTAATATTTATTTTAATGTTTTTGTTTTACTAATTGATATCATTTTTTAGGATATACAACAATGTACTGGTCCTCTAGAGCTGCTAATGGAATTGAATGCAGAAGGCAGGGCAAAGTTAGAAACTCTACAATCATCCATATCCAAGCTAGAGTCAGTAGCAGAAAGAGAGCTCGTGGAGAAAAAAAGAATAGAATTACAAGTAGAAATAGACACTTATAAGGAGCAGTCTAAAACTTCCTTGGCTGCATTTCGTAAAGCCAATGTCATTAGCATGTGTGTGATAGATAAACTATCCAAGGAGGAACTATTGTCAATGCCTGAAGAACATCAAGCTGCTGTTCGTAGAAGACACGATAAACGAAGTTTGGCAAACACATCCAATCAGCTTTCTGACAAACTCTTAAGTATATCTAGACACTTGGCTGAAACAACTCAAAGAAGTGCAAACACATTGGATACATTAAGTACATTAATCCTTTTTACATGGATTGGTTCGATATACTTGTGATAAAATGTGATTTATGTAATTTGAACTTTTGTATGTTACAGTAACTTCATCTGATAAGGTGTCTAGTACTAAAGGTGAATTGGAACATCAGCAACAAGTGATAGTTCAATCGGGAAAACTCTTAGGCAAATACGGTAGAAGAGAAGTTACGGACAAAGCTTTATTAGCACTAGCATTTGCATTTTTCCTAGCCTGCGTCTTCTACATTTTACAGAAGAGATTGTTTTAGAAGTACAAAACTGTTTTGCTAAAGACTGTGCCAGCTATATCTTTGTGGAAGCAGGAAAGTTGATATGTGATTGAATCGTTAGTAACTTCGTGTTGTTTAATTTTAAGAGAAACCTGTGCTGTATAATTGTACTATTTTATTATAGGAATAAGAACACGTATGAAGTCGGAGGATTCCAGAGTCGCACTTTTTTTTAAACGAATAATACAATTTAGAAAACTTTGGTACTTATGTATTTTATCACCAAAACTGATTAAATATCGCCAGTTGATTTTGAATCAAAGAATCCTGAAATAAAAGCAAAAGAATTAATATTGGTTAATAATATATTTTTGAATAGTTACGGCTGGCATTCTGAGTGTTATATGCGCATAAAGTGTTTCAAGTGTCAACAAGATTCCCTTGCACTAACAACCATACTAATTTATTGTACATTTTTACAGCTGTTGATAAATTCCTCTCGAGATATGACTCCGTCCTTATCGGCGTCCATCTTCTCGAAAACCATGTCCACGTGCCTGTCGACCATTCGCTGGATAGTTTTTCCGTTATGCAGCATCTCGTAAATCGCGGATATTATGACCAACATTTCCTTTCTGGTGATGTAACCGTCTCCGTTCAGATCGTAAAACCTAACGAGAGGCCGGGGCAAGACTAGAAAGTAAAATAAAGACGAGCCAGAAACCGTTCTGCTATGTTTATACCGAATCACCTGAAGATCCAGGAGAGCTTCTGGTCCAGATCGCCGTTCGTGATCAGGGCTATTTCAGCAAGAAGATCTTGAAAACTGACCACACCGTCGCCGTCTCGGTCGAAGGTGTTGAAAATAATCTGTGTGTACTTGGCCGGGTCCCCTAACGGGAATAATTTCGCGTACGCCGGTTTCAGGTCGTTTGTGGTCACGGCTCCTCGTGGACAAGACTGTTTGAACGCTCGATAGAGTTTTCGTATCTCGTCCTTCGAGAAGCCCGTTTGGCACGTTAAAGAGGAGAGTCTCTCCGGGAATATATATGCCGGCTGCTTTTCGTCGTCTTGCATGTTCTCTACGAAAACGCAGTGAGGTTGTACAGTCGTCGAAGATTCTAAAAGTATTGAACATAGTCTTGTACGATAATTTTTATCTAAACTAGCGGAGTTATAAATGAATTATTTTAAGCAGTCTATCGCTAGTACATATTAGTAGACGATACAGGATGTTGCAAAGGTGGGAAGGAGTAGTACATCTGGGCTAGAAGTGGTTCTACAAATAAGTTGTACTGAACTGAGTAATTAATCTTTACCAAAATATTTTTGTTCAAGTTATTCTTGTTTTTCAACACACTGTATCGTTAAACCATTGATACCAGAAACATTTTATATAATATTCAGTATCAAAGGTAATAATTATCCGGTCATAATTTAGCTCAATTACAAACGTACCGGTCATCTTCTGAATGCTTCTCTTCATTTTTTTAAGGCCTCGTTGCATCTTCAATGACAGGCTCGCTCGGTTTCTGACTTGTAGACTGTCGTCCTCGACATTGAGACTGTTTGACATTCTTAAAACTTTCAGAATTGCAAAAAATGTCACTTGTAACACAAACAATGGGAATATTTCGTTTCTGTTTTAGAGTACACAAAAAGAGAATCTATGCGTTACGTGGATATCGCCATTCTCGATCGTTTCGGGGGTGAACGGAACGAGTCTAGTATTCAAAATATTTAGACGATAAATCCGAAGGATACGCCTCGCGCGAATATATTCGCTGGGTGATACTCCACATCCCCCGCTTTACACGTTAATAAAACGTTAAACGGAATGTCAAAGTACGTTTTATTTTTATGATAAAATTTGATAATGTCTACAAATATATTGCAGAGGGGAGTAGATCGTAAAATCGTTTTATTTATTTTTCTAACGTAGACAGTGTGCGTCAGTATTCTTTTTATTCGTTCCATTAATGCTAGAACTACCTACCAATAATAAACATGTGTCTGTTTCTATCGGATCAATAAATATGACAAACTTTTGAAAGTATTCAAATTTTTAAATTACCCAATTTTTTTACGTTCATATTGCAATAAAAGTTGTAAAATATCTGAGAAAATGTCTTCTTGTAACATTAATTTTAATCCATGTTACAAAAGTGTACTTGACTGCTTTGATAATTCTATTGTTAATAAATGTAGATATAAGATTCTCAAGTACTCTACATAAATTAATATAATGAATTTAGAACAGATCAACAGAACGCGATGATGTCTTTTCTGAATGAAAAATTGCAATGTTCGATTCCAACTTCTTCTTACCGGGATTACAAACAGTTGTAAGCGTTCCCAGTGGTACAAGCGACGAAGAATAACATATTTATTTACTAACGAACGAACGCATACAAAGTACCGCCTGACGTATCCCAATCTCGAGATAAACGTCTTATTATAGAAGCTACTTATTCATGTATTTCCACGCGCGTGTCTCCCATAGAATACTAATTAGCCGGGAACACGTAAAGTACATTTTATTTCACATCGAGACTCCGACGTCCGATGATTCATCTATTCCCCGGTTAGAATCTTCCGGTTCGAGGATTTCTTTCGCGTCTTTTGGCGGGAGGAACGAGTTTATCTTGTTCAACCTGGAAGGTCACGTTATCAACGAGCGATTTGCGTAATTAAGTCTAGTTCACTGTGACCCCGTTATCCGTCTATCTGTTACTGGCGCTCGTTAATGTTCAAGAATCCATCGAGCCGAACCGACCGGATCCGCCGAGAAAATCGTTCGAGGATCGCGAATCCCTTTCGCGCGAAACGTTCCGCCGCCGTGGACTTTCTCTGGCGAACGCTATTAATAGTTCGACAGCCTGCAAAACCGGCTATTACGGTAATAGGAAATAGTAGCGGCTTAGTCACGGTGAACCTTAATAAGAACGATTGCATGTAACCGTGCTGTTTGCTATTTGCAGAATGCCCCGCAATTCGGCCGCGCTGAAAATCGCGGCGACTCTTGCTTTGAAAACTATCTATTCGCCCCTTTGACCTATCTTGCGGTAAACAGATAATCTTCGACAATGACAAGTTGAAAAATATATGTTGATTGGTAATTTTTTGGTATAATTGGCCCCGAGGTACAATTAGCGGGGCCTTCTTTTCCCTGCGTTCTATTTCAAGAATAAAAAGAGGAATAATATTGTTCTCATTAAACTTTTTACCATCCTCAAATTGACCTTATTTAGTAAACGGACGATTTTCAGGTATACTTGGCCCTGGGGTACAACATGGTCATCTTTTCTTGTGTTTTATCTCAAGAATGAAAGAAGAATATGATTATTCTGATTAAACCTCTTACCATTTTTGTATTTACTCGTATTTAGTTCGCGTGATGCTAATTTCCAGAGACAGTGCAAACATCAGAATTATAAGTCACCTTGACACAAAACTGCTATAAAGTAGGGCAGTTCGTAATCTTTCTTGTTATCGCGCGAAGAACCGTAAATTGATTAGTGTTCCATTCCTTTCATGGAATTATTATCTTTCATTCGACGAGTTATATCATTTAATTTCTTAAAATCACAAATTTGGATGCAAACAATTTTAATCGGAATAATAATTTGTCACCAAAATGCGCGCTTATGTTCGAATTCTAAAGGTTCTTTTTACTGATGGTAGTTCAAAGAAGAACGGGAATGCAATTTCTGCGCATCTGCGTGCCAAGTCAGTTAGTAACTATAATTAAATCAGCATTCCTTATATTATCGTGTATTTTCTTGAGACAGAAACCGTTGTACGCGCGGAATACGAAAAAGCCGGTACGCATCGCGAATAAAAATCATGTTTCCATCGGAGAAGACATGCAGATAGGGTCTTCCCCCAAGTTCAATGTGACAGAGGCACGTGTGTTCTTCCATTGTTACGCACATAACGTGAATTTAGAGTACACCCCACCACATCACGCCCAATGACGCCTTGAAGACGGCTTAAAGGCACCTTAGACTTAATATATCCGTAAAATGGGCGTCTTCAAAGCATCATGTACTACCTGAAACTGGTCAAATGAGCCGGTTATTATGAAAGTGGTGTAAGTCAAAAGATCAAAATAAAATTTGAGTTTTTCTCTTATTTTATGTTACATTAATTTATATTTGAATATTATGAAAGAATTTTCGAACCGAAAAATATATGACTTACACGACTTTCATAATCATCGGCACAAATGTTCATAAATTAATGTCCAAAGATGCTGTTTCTGTATGGCACCTGTAACACTAAAAAATCTTTCATTAGAGAAAACATAACTAAAACAGTAATTAAAAAGAGCTTATGAAGCTACTAAACCGTTCTCCAAGATCAATGGGAGTTGGGAACACGTCTTCTTCTCCTCTTCTACCTTCACGGATCTAAAAGTAATCAGAATCAATCAAAGCCAAAACTCATCCAAAAATATTCCATGCTGACGAAAGATCAATGATTCAAATGAATAATTTAGAAAAAAATTCCGTTTTATCTTAACGATACCGAACAATGGCGGAAACACGTAAACGTATTTGCAACGTCCATCGGCGCGATTTTTTCTCTGAGCGGTAGGGCAGTCTTGGTGTATAAAACAGCGGTAAACATCCAGCATCACTCCATTGCGAGAGTGTGCCTCGTTACTGCGAGTATACAGCTCGAACTTCCGTTGAAAAAAAGTCGAAAACAAAAAATACCGGTCGAATTATCCGCAGGCGAATAGATCATCGCTTCAATTCGATCGTGGTCTCGAGAACGAGGGTTGAAGAATCCTGACGAAGGAAGTGTAGTTGTACTTAGATGCTCAGAAAGTGTGAGGTTCGAAAGTAAAAAATTACGATTTCGTCAAGCACGTGTCGCAACGGTTGGTCATTCGGCGTTTTGGCATGAAAGTTTTGTACATATTTTGCTCAGCGCTTGGTTACCCGTGCGTTTAAATGTATACTGTCGCTTAACAGTTCGAAGCACCATTCGATCTGAAACAAAACACGCAACAGCTTCATTATTTGAAAAATTTATTTCATAATATATTCAGTTTGATTTTTCATTTTAGGTGTTTACTAATTTTTAACCGAGAACACTTGAAGTAAATCAGGAAGAAAAGGACACAGTGTGCTTAAAATGAGAATTTTGTTCGTATTCTTACTGCTGATCGTTAACGTGATCGGTGCGCCATGGCTTGAGGTTCTGTTCGGTGAACAACTGGGATACAATCATCCGACAACGGATCACAAACAGCAACAATACAGACGAAGACAAGGAAAAGGAGGGAAAGAAAGATGGAAGGAAATCTGTAGGACAATAAATCCTGATCCTTACGCGTTCGCTGGAAGAGCCCCTTATCCTGCCGGACCGGTCTGTCCCTGGTGATGACCTGACGCCGTTCAACGCGAATAATCGGACCCGTACAGGTGCGTTAAAAATATGAATTTATTGTAACAATATCAGGGAGTACGAAGGATATTCACTGGTTATTTGAGTATTTCAGTCGGTATACAAGTGAACTATTGAACTAACACAAAAGTACGCAGTCAGTATACGTCAGCCAGTATAAATTACATTACCAAGAATTCAATTTCGTCACGACGCATCCATTTGTACACTGATTGTATAGTTTCTGTTTTTTTACTAACACGTCATGATTAGTCGTTGCTGCTATGCTACCTCTATATGTAAATATTTACTGTATATATATATACATATATATATACACAGTATGTTACAGTACAGCAAGCTCTTTCTTCTCGGTTCTTTCGTTTTTATGTAGAAAAATAAATCATTTATATTACACACAAGAATCACGGTATTGTGTTGGAGTAACTTAAACGTTACGTTCCATTCCCAGAAATGCATACGGTATTGTTATTATTATGACTACCGATGGTCTTAATAAATTACGATTCAAATATATTACATATTATATACAAATAAAGAATCACAGAGTTACTGTACTAACACGTTCGTACAAAAATCTCGATGTCCGATAGTATCGTTTTCTGCGTTAGAAAAATTTGTACACAGTGTGTGTGTATGCAACGTTGAAGGAATACCGTTGACGAAGACGGAGAGAACAATCATTTCCAAACTTGTATCAAGCCGTCTGTACTGCCAGTCAGAATACACGTGTTCGACATCGCCACGGCGGAGATCGTGTCGTGATGTCCTGACGGTGGTGTTTCCGGTCCCTGGCCGCCTTCCTCGGAGTTTCTTGTTCGAACACTGCTTCCACCTGACGACGGTGTGGGCCCACCGCTGGCCAAGACTTCTTGTACTACGTTTGTTCCATCTATCAGACGTTGCCTAAATAAAAAAAAAAGAGAGCAATGTATCTAACCCATGACGTAAATTGTGCCATGCTGTATTTAAATTTATATCGATAATTCATGCAATGTATATAGAGTATATGTATAACAACTTCGAAATAAATGAATACAAGTTTCAAAGGAAACACGTTTGGCGTCATCGAATAGGGAATACTAACTCATACGCTAACGAATTTGGGGAGGTGACGTCATTAGCTGCGGGCAACGCGACATACGATTCGTTGGGAGTATTCAAATCCCAGAAACGTAATCTCATGTCGGTACCACCAGCCAACAGAAAGCCAGAACGATCGATGCATCCGGAATACATCGCACACACGCTGTGACCGCCTTGGGAGTGGCTGAGTGGAGGGGCACTGGACGCCCAAAGGACCATTTGCCGAAAATCAGTTTCAAGATTCCACATGGAGATTTCGTTGTTACCTTGCATAGCAGATATTATCCACGAGTGCTCTGACGGATGTGTAATTACCCTTCTGACTCTCGCGCCTATAATGAATTGCGTACAAAAATAAAAATTGTCAAGTACTTTATTCTAACGAGTTCAATAGACTTTATCAACTTACCAGTGGGATGTTTAATGCTGGTTATTGGCAACTGAAATCGCAAATCCCAACATGTATGCACGCCTGAACTTGTACCGAGAGTCAACCATTGTTGATAATTATTCACGCAAAAGGAGGTGATCACGCCATGCTTCAGATCGTTTTCTAAACGCCACGTTGTACCACGACACCGTAAATCCCAGCCCACTAACGATCCATACAAGGAAGCATATACAAGAACTGATTGTGATCCAGAATCTAAATACTGTAGATCAACAGCACATCCTTCTTCCTGAATTATAATTCAGATATATGTATGTCAACTTATCTCAATGGTAAGAATGGGAATAGAATGATATTGTGTCGTATATATAGTCACCTGAAGATCTAATTGTCTGGTTCCAATAACACTCATTTTGCTAGAATTCGATTCGATACGTAAAACAAACACTGTGGCTGATTGGCTAGCAGAACTTGCTAATGACTGTCCTTGATCACACACTGCTAAGCCAACTAGAGAACCACCTCTATGCATGTAAGTTTGCCTAATGGAATATGAAGTATGCATTACTTGTAAACAAATCACGCGTTAAAAACATGATATAGAAATTCGAAGAATCAGCTACCTAGAGCGATTAGCTATGTTGCGGCCTTCCATTTTATTGGCATCCCAAATTTTAATACATCCATCCGCGGAGCTACTCGCGAAAAGACTAGTATCCGGTATAGAAACTAGCCTATTTACAGCAGCTCTGTGTTCATAAAGATGAGCAACTGGTACACCTCGAGGTCTCCAACCACTTGGTAATAATCTTGAACCTAGCGCAGACCGTTAAAGACTTATTACAAATATTATTATTCCTTGTAAAATTTATGACTATTAATTACCAGTTTGCCATGCAATGTTATCAGCCCAGTGCTGTGCTCTTAATGCTGCAGCATGCTGTTCTTGCTTTCTGTATGTCAACTGTCTCACCTCTAATCTACAAGGTGCACACCTGTCTGAAGAATTACACAAAGTTGTATTTCTTGTAACATTTTCTTTACGTTAACATCAAAGAGCATTCTGAGAAAGACATACATTGAATATATGAACGTTCATGAAGGGAGTGATCATTTATGCTGTTCATATCAGACAAACTGTGCTGAGGCGATAAATGTATATCTCCGCCATGCAAACTTTGGCTAGGACTTCCACTACTTCCCGTCATATCTGACATTTTAACAGTATGCTACAATAGATAAAATAATCAATGACATAATTTCATAAGACTTAATCAATGTACATAGATCGAATTTTTTCAATTACTTGAACATTATCTTGAGCTGCGAACATTGTACGCCATTCTTGGTTCATCGTCGCGTATGTGCCAACACTGTCCGAAGTTCTGCGATCTAATCGTTTAAATGGCGGCAAACCTAGATCCGCTTTTGTGTCGGGATACAATATTACGATATGATGTCGTATTCTATCCTTCATAGAATTTAATTCTAATTTCCCATCCACAGATTTAGTCGTGCTTTGTTTCGCGTCCATCGAATTCCGATATTTATTAATTTTCATTAGGTGCGGCTTCATTACTATTAATTGATCTTCGACAGTCTCGGTCATCGATTCCGAACTTAATCGTCTGAAAAGCTATAAGTATTTCGTTTATTCCTCTCGAAATTTATAGAATACATGTCACTTGCGACAGTATGCATAAAGACACTTATAACTCACGTTTCGTAACGATGTACTCATTTCGCTGTATTGTGATACTATTCCCGTCGCCGCTTTAACTCGAGCTGCTTGTCTTTGCTCAAGAACTTGGAACAATTCTTCTATATCGTTATATTTCACCACAGAATCATAAACTATTCTTGGTATAGGTGGTACCAAAGCTTCTAATAGTAATATCTCTTTTTCTATCTGAATTAGAGGGTGCTTTAAGTACGGCTGAATCATTGTCTGGACTTTGCACTGAACATCCACTAAGTTAAGCGTTCTTGCTGCAGCGGATATAAAACCAACTGTTGCATGTCTTATCCACAAATTTGGATGTACCTATATAAGACATTACATTGAGGATACTTGATATTAAGGAATATCACCCTTTAACCATTGTATTGCTAAAGTAGAACTTACTAAAAAGACCATAGTCTCGTTTAAAAGTTGATAAAGGGCAGATTTATGTAAAAGACCTAATTCTGTGAGCGTCGCCATTGCATTAATCGCCTTCGTCGTCACAAATTCCTCAGGGTCTGCTAATCCTTGTTGAAGAAGGGGCATGAGTATAGGACTACTATGCCATCCAACATATGCAGCTACGCCCACAATGCATTCAAAAAAGGAACCTCTCAGTTCCTTATCTTCCTTATCATTTAAGAAAGTAATAACATGACTAAGCAAGATATCATTTGCCTTTTGCTTGCCAAAGAATACACACAGTTTATTTATACCACTCTCCATTAATGTTTGTTTTACTAAATTTTGGGGATCTGTTAATAACATGGACACAGACTGTTGTACCTAATAATATCACATGATTTAGTACATACCAAACAAGAAGACTATTACGAAAATATTCAGTTAATTACCATTTCATGCAATGTCTGAAGTTCACTGTCATAACTTGGTCTTGGGCCTTCCTTATTACCTAAGTTAGATAAGTGTGAATTCTCCAAATAACGTAGCGCAATATGCGCTAGATGTGCAATATTCTCCGCATAAGCAGCTCTAACGATCACCGCTTCGTCTTGCGTAATATGTGCTAGACCTGGCAAAATATATTCCGGGAAAATGTTTACATCTGACGGTGGAATTGATTTCACGAGATGTAAACATTTTGTCAATGTATGTATAGCTGATACTCTTACTCGTGGAGCAGGATCGTGAACTAAATGAAACTGTAAAATATATTATATAAATATAATATTAACATTTCCTAAAACTATTCGTATTGTATGTAAATGCGCTTACAATATAAGGCAAAATTCGATCTAGTATCGTTTCATCTGATGTATTCTCAGCTAGTTCAAGTAATATTTCTAGACTTTGCAATTTGGATTGAGAATGATGTAAGCCTCGTATACACGAGGTCACTAGCTGAGTTATGATAACCAATCCCTCGAGAGGTTCCGGAGTTAAAAAAGATTTCTTGTCACTTTCCATGTCTACTTTTTGTTTTTGTTCTTCATGTACTTTAGTATCTGGTTGCGGAACTGCATGATTCTCAGTTTTACTCCCTTGCATTGAAACTGTTTTTGCATCAACCTGATTTAATTCACTTTTATCAAAACTTTGATCACTATCAAGATCTACAATGGTATTCTCTTCACTGTGACCAGAATCATCTTTAGTTGATTCTATGTTATTGTCATACTGATTATTTCTATTGGTCTCTGTAGTTTTTCTATTATTCTTCATTCTTTCACTTTCTTCTGCTTTCAAAATATTGATAATGTTACCAATATCTTTCTTAAGTCTATTAATTTTTTCATCTGGCGAAAGAATTGGAGCGGCAGAGAAAATAAGCATGTAAGATTGCAGAAATGAATAAAAATATTCTGGAAATATTGTGCCACGAGCCTGGGCCAAATAAATTTCGGCACTTTTCCTGTTTGCTGGATTTCTCTCCAGCATAGATGCAAGCAATTCACGTATCCCTGAATCCTCTATTGTATCCAAATGCTTGCTCACCGAATACTCATTGTTTCTATATGCTTAATACATCAGAATAAAATAATTTTTAAATATTTACTCACAATAACACCGTATTTACGTGCTACAAATAATCTTTACGCATCATACACGCACCTAATAGTTGAGAAAAGTCAAACGGAGGATGTCCTTCGTTATACAATTCTGTTAAAGCACAGCCTGCAGAAAAAATATCCATCATTGGATGCAAATCACCTGTCTTTAGCTCTTGTTCTGATAATAATAATGTATTGCTTAATTCTGAAGATAATGTTTTCACAAACCGTTCAGGGGCAATATAACATGTTCTGAAATATTATGACAAAACAGTTTAGTATAATGATGTAATACTGACAGCATAAAATATGTTATACAATGTACCTTCTCCTAGATGTGTCAAAGAAATACGAAAAATCAGCTGGATTATCTTCAGGCAAGTAAGTTGGTTTAAAACTTGCAAAGTCTGTTAGTAAAATCCAGTTCCAGCTGGTAATCATAATATTTTCTAGTTTTATATCACCGTGGCAGACTCCAAACTACAGTTAAACGAGAAGCGACACTTTAATCTTTTTCTTGTGTAAAACTGTAATGTCAATGGAGTCTATCGTATGTTCTTTCAGAGCTACAGAGCTGTACGTGTGTTCATTGTTTGATACTGTGAAAAGCATTTTGATGTGTTGTTTTAACAGCTATGAATTAATTTTCAAAGCAACTGAAACTCTAGGACATAATCAATTTGTTTGTGACTTAAACAAAAATAAATTTGTTGACATCTTGACACTATTATGTGTAACCTATGGTCCTTTAAATATTATCTCACCTTATGAGCTTGGTGCAATGCATATAAAACTTGAAAGGTAATCCACTTTTTTTCTATACTTGATAAAAATGGCCTGGTACTGATTCTATCATAAAGGGAGTACTTCACATATTCCCTCATAATTGACCCTGACTTTTCTGTGAGCTAGTACAAACATATAATTATGTTTTCTTACACAAATATTTGTGATACATTAGAAAATGTGTGGATATTAAACAAAGATACTCACAATCATTCTTTGGAATGGTAGGCAATTTACAGCAGATGCTAATTTAGATCTAATTTCTTCAAGTTTATCTTTATAAGCAGATAATGGTAGTGTCGGATCATGTATAACAAAAACTTTCACCACTATAAGACCTTCTTGGCTCCTAGCTCGGGCGACTTTAAAAAATCTGGTACTTCCTAAGCTGTGGATGGTTAATGGGTAATTATTAAATTGAAAAACAGACTGAAATTATATGATCAATGTGGATTTTACACAATTATGACAGATGTAAATAGCAAAACATTCATGAAATTAAATGTTTTTATGTCATTCTTAAACCAGTGAAAGTCTTGATAAAGGAAATCAGTTTCTGTTTAATTCCTGTTTTTATAAATGATTCTAAAACAGAACATTTGCATAAATATTTAGAGTCAAATAATGAGATTCGTATACCTTATACAATTCGTTGTACATGTTTAACACTTCTAAGCACAGTATTTTATTTCTTAATGATGAAAAACACCGATTATTTTGATTTTCATTTACAGTATGTTCAGTGAAACGTTGACAGAACATAGGTTGGTAAAAAAAAACCAGTGTTTCATTTACTGAATATCGGATGGATATACTTACTTTACATCAAATAATAAGTCACTGTGATCCGTCAAGTAATGTTCTACTGGAAATATTTGACTAGGCGCGATGCCAACTAACTGATTTCCCATTTTGTGAGCCGATGTTTAGTTAAAACTGATGTATTTGCAAGCAGCATCCATTTTGTGCCACCTTCACTCGATTCAATTCAATACAATAATGTCACACGTTCACTGTCGTGGAAAACGTCCCTACATAAAATGTTTTAAATGTTTTCAATAATTTTCTATCTAACATTAATAAAACTTGTTACCTTTGACACTTCAACTATGTTGCAGAAATTAATTTATGAGAAGCATAATTTGTTATTCCGTTTCTACCAATAAATCGGAAATATAGGTAATTGTTGTCAACATTGGCAACAATAGTACAATTCATTTGACTTGTTACTATGTTCATAAAGATATGGCTACACTACCGATTCTACCGATTGAATTTTTTCAAACCTTCCAAATAATAAAAAAATAATTATGTACAGTGCTAAATAGACTTCTATACTTTTATTGATACCACATTATCATTATGTATATCACATTATTACCTTATTATCAGTTTTTATCAAAGATGCTAATTTCTGTGAGTATACTTTCCGAAAGTAATTTTGTTTGGGAACAATAAATTAATGTACATAAACTTTGTGCTTTGTTATCTTTTCTTGATTATCAAACATTATAAGGGATGATGTAAGGAACGAATACAGGATATCATATCAATTAACTACATATACATATACATATGTATTGTATATTTAGATTCTTCAGAGTCACAAAGTGATGATAAATGATTTTATATATAACCAGCATTCAATTAAGGTTAACGATTTCAGTATAACAATATGCTTTTTGCAGAGTTATTTATTAAAAACGTATCACTTAATACACAAAGCCATATAAATGGAACTGTACGTAATATATATATATACTGTACGACTTTTAAATTTCCGAAACATTATACAGTGTCAATAAATTAAGAATATCAATATGACTCACCGAGTCTTTCAGCTCAAAGTCTAGTTAGTTAAATGACAATGTTTTTTTTTTATTATCTAATCATACAATTTATGAAATTTGTGAATGTTTCTTCATGTTTGCGCGACAATCAATGGTAAAAGTATGCAAGTTGAAACAGTCGATGTCGTATCAATCACTGTTCTTTTCACTAAAAATACGCGGCCAAGTCACGTAGCCGCGCGCCATTGCAACACTATGAGAGTTATTATCTAGGTATGCAAATGAAGTAGAAAACTCCGACTATTGTCACTTGCGGAAGAAAAAAAATTCAAATAAAAGAGGAGGGAAGGTATTTAAATATTTTATTCTGTACAGCATGTTGTTTTCAACGATAAGGAAATTGAATTGTGTTCTTTTTTATTTTTTGATGATGGACATAGAAAAGCTGAATACACTTATTTTGGTTCTCCGTGACAAGTAAGACAGTGGACAATTTTATAAATTTGTCATTCATATATATTATTTTTCAAATTATTTTACTATAAATTTATTCGTTATTTACTTCATTGCCTGTAAATATAAAGTACATTATTTGAAGACGAGTCCTGAAAAACGGTGACCCTGGCGGCTTCCACAAAGAGAGCAACTCCATGACAGTGTCTATTATCACCATACTGTCGATGGATAGCTCTCTTCATAGTACACGCCCTTAATTCTTCCTCTTCTTCCAGAATGTATTCCGTTTTTTATCGTCCTTATCCCATACTGTTGGAGCTGCTACATTTCTTCTATTGTCGATGATAGCCAATACATTTCATCAACATGATATTTAATACATGTTTAAGTACTACTACTACAACATGATATTAATACATGTTAAGTACGAGACTCCGGTAACGTACAATAATTAAAGTACTAGAATTTGTATAAACATTTGCAGACTAATTGTGACGTAATTAATTTTACTTCCAGTAAAGTACATATGTGTATTGTTGTGCTAAACGGTGTGCTGTTTTTAATGGTACTTATTTGTCACGAAATCGATTAAGAATGATTGCAAACTTTTGCACCACTATCTGATTCTCAAAATAGAAGTTTCGACAATGGGATTCAGCTTTGTCGAAATCTTTATTTAGCTCGAAGCGTTAACTGAGGAGGATCGGTCGCTCGAAAGAAAATACCGATAGATAGAAATTGTCGCCGTGCTGGAGCGTAGCAGCTCCGCTTATTATCGAGAAGGTGCGAGGAGCCTCTTCCTGTTTAGCGCCGCCACCTGATTGCGCGGTAAACATAACCTCCGCGCGTTAGCTCGTGCCACGAGTCGTTAACACTTTCTTTTTATTCTATTTCATCCATACAGCATTCGAGTCTGCGGAACACAATGAACCGCGGGGTCGTAATGTGATCGAGGCAAACGGTTTTACCCTTCAGATACATTCTGTTCAGAATTTTCAATATCCTTGGATCTGTATAAAGTCATCCTGCCGGAAGTGTTGCCATATTAAGTTCAAATTTTAAAAAATAGTTGCTTATACAGAGAAATAATCTATGTTTATATAATAATAAAAGTAATTTGAATTATTATAGATAAATTTGGAAATCGCGAGAAGCGTCCAAGAACCGAAGTATCGTTTGCTCCGATTGGATGAAAAGACTTTTTCCAAGAAAGTTTTCCCCTCCGACCCAAATTTTCCAAAATGCGTGTCTCGATTACATATTTTAATCTGAAATTGTAACCACCTAATAATAGATCTCAGGTACCATCAAGAGTGCGATACAGAGAGTCGAACTCCGACTCTCATCGATAATATCAATACGAGATATGTTTGAATAATTAATTTCCTTGATAACGGTTATCTGATAGCAGTAGTTGTTAAAGAAATATATATATTTGTACTAACGAGTGGCCCATGATTTTTGAAAATCTGAACTTGTTCAACAGGGGACATAGAAGTTAATTCGTTATTCTGAATTTATGCTATATACACACATTTGTAACCGAAAAAATGATCTAATTAATACAAAAAAGTTGAAAAATTAGTCGAGAAAGTTTCGCACATGAAAATTGATTAAAAACATACATCGACTGTGTAAAGGCCAGTAAATTATCGTTATAAACGGGCAACCACGCTCGTGTTAACTATAATTAACGGGTATTAACTAATTTTCAGATAAACTGACAGCAGACGCTGAAACTTTCCCGTTTTTCGGCGGTAATGTGGTAGCCTCCGATTCTGTTTGCTCAGTTGACATTTTCTCCTGTTACGAACAACTGCTTAAACAGGCAAACATTTGGTAGAGCTGGAGCAGTTTAGAGGTATTTACATACACCTTCCCGGTATCTCTATTTTCTTTCCCTTATCTAAACAAACTCCTCGACCTCGCGATTGTTACAAGATAATACCGTCGAATATTCGAGGTATTCGAATCCTTATTTAGTATAAATAGAATCGTTCAATGTGAACCTTATCATAAATATTAGATCGATGAAAAACCTACATTATCGCTAGTAAAAATTATCGACTGCCTTAATTTATTACATTTTCATACAGATTAAACTTTGTAGGAATCAGAAGAACTGTAATAAACGCCATCCGAAATGGAAAAATGTATGACAACCTCTTCAATAATCTAATATCACTTGTCAATAATATTGCGTTCTCGACCGCGGAAAATACAGTTAAAAATTGTGTAACCGCATAATAAGTCGCATTTGTGTAACGTCACAATGAAATTTACGCTTTTTCCCGACGTTTAGCCGATGCGAAGGGGAACTTTACGAAGTTGTACAATGGGACGTCCTTCGCGATGACTCGAGGAATCGCGAGGAGGTGCGTAGGCGGTTCCTCTTTGTGTGCTCTTCCATTGCGTTCCTGAAGGATCAATAAAAACATTCGTTTGTTAAACCTGACGACAAATATCGGGTATCATCTTCGAGAAGAGCCAACGATTGCACGTTATCAGTAGACGATGCGATAACGTGATAACGGGTTGACTGGCGCCGGTATTACCGAAAATCCTGCGGCAATAGTTCTCTCCTTGGAAGCCGTAGAACACGCTCGACACGTGATCACCAGGGATCATGTAATAAATTATTAAATTGTCACGAATTCAAACAAACTTACGATTACGATACATGAAACGCGGTGTTCCATTTCACATTGTTATTTGATTTACACGGTCTCTTTAAAGAGATTTAAAATTGTCTTCAATATATGGAGGACTGAAGTCACATAATCATACACTGATCCATTCGCTTCGTTTCGTTCTATATTTATAAACTTTAATACCTTCGATATCTTCGTTCTTAATTGCACGCCTGCTTCGCGTTTTGCAGAATTATCAACGCTAGATGCACAGATAATACTGTAATAAAATATGTCTTCGTCCCCCAAAGACCAAAGATTCTTCGGCCCCTCAGATTACAGCGAACGAAATGCACACGACTACTAAGTAGCTTCGTTATCGCAATGATCGTAACAATTTCATTATCAGCGGCGACGTGTCTTTTGTCACGATTGTTAATTATGATTATGCAATTAACGGAGTAAAGTCTACCAAAATTTCTTAGTCACGTTCTATCTTTACCTCAAACACAAGAAAACAAAGATAAAATCCTGTTTTTCGAACACCACGAAAAACAACTTCCACAGTTTTCCTATTCAAAATCTGTTTCTGTCTACAATTTGAAACGAAGGTGTACCGTTTTCTAAATTCAAAATATCAAATTTCAGGCCTTGGAAGCTATTTCTATCGAACTCTTACTGTTATCTCCTTAGAAAAACAAGTTACACCTTATCCAACGAAATTTCGCCCCCTTTTAAGTTGAACAAATATGTAGATCTCCACGATCGAACGGGACGATACAAACAACCGAAGTTTCTATTTACTCAAACCATAGAATATTTCCCCGTAAACATCGTTGCAGGACTAACCGTACAAGGCACCTGAAAATTCGATATCGTTATCGCGCGTCCGTCGTAAAAGTTTCATCGCCGGTGTGCCCGTACATACGTTACATAATCGTCATTCGAACTGCAAAGCCATCGCCGTCTGTATTACCCGCCGGCAATTACTTATGTCCCTCGAATTTACACATGAAAAGATTACAACGGCAAGAAGTGTTCCAGCCTGGCAAGTGCACGAGGTCGCAGGAACTTCCACCGGCTGTCTCCACGCGGCTTCGTCTCGAGGTATACAATAACTTTTCCTCTTCACCTCCCAACTCTTCGATACTCGAAACGTTAAACGATTCACCATGATGGATCGATGGTTTTACGTGGTCGAAGAACGGAATCGGGGAATCGCTGTCGTTGGTCCTACTTCCGTGTGCTTACCTGATCGCTGAGGCCCCGGGGTATCAAACACACAGCGCCCGGTCGCGACGAACTTCCGGATGGAACGTACGTATGCGATACCGCCACTCGACGAACTTCTTCTAAACGAACGTCCTTCGGTTTACAGAAAACAAACTGGAGGAATAACCACCGAGTAACGCGGATGGAACAAGAAGGAATATAAAAAACCGTGGTGTGGTTCGAACAAGTTTACTATGGGAGAGAGCAAACGAACGGAAGAGGTTCAAGAACGAGTGACGTGGATGCCACTCCGGGGCCGACTCATATACTCTACCTGCGCCGACCTGACGTCACGGGTATGCTTCTTATCAGGCGGGAGCACCAACACCTGTAAGCTTCTCGCACCTGTGTGCCGCGGAGCTTACCGCCCGATGGGAACGCCCTGGGCTGAATTTTCTTTCGTATAGACGAAATAAGCTTTCCATAGTATTCGCCATTACCGCCGGTTACACAGGCCCATTACTGCCTGGTGTCCCCAGATTTTCGTTGGCAGACCACGTCCATTGGCGACTTGCACGCTGAAGAAGATTTGGGAATTTTGATTCTTTTTTATGAAATATATTCGTGGATGATGAAGAATCGCCTCTGCTTAATGAATGAATGGAAACCACTTGAGACTTCGTAGAACGTAAACACGATTTAGTTCATTGGATTGGACGTATACAGTAACGGACAAAAACTATTTAAAACTTTAGTAAATACAGTATATCAAGGTTTTGTGTTGACGTTCAAAAACAATAGAAATATAAAGAATCCGAAAAGTGGTAACTTTTTTCTCCACTACTGTAGTAATTTAATGGTTAATATAATAGTTTGATCAAGGTTATAGAGGATATATTGTGTAGCCTCAAATGATCAACTCGATAATTTTGGCTATCGATAGCTTCTCGTCTGCTGACAATGTTGGTTTCTCTGTACTTTTCTTCGACGAATCATTTCATTCTACTGTATCTGATCTCGTTATACGATTACTTGAATATACTATAATCATCAGTGGCAGGAAATCGTGTGTAGAAGCAATAAATGACCACGAAGACTCATTTTCAGTGCATCATATGAAGATACCACTAAATATCCTATTACATCCACTAATGTCGTGATCCTCAGAAAAGGAGCAAACGTGTTAACACTGAACGTACTATTCCAACGTAACTTACACAACTTTTTAGTTACGTATTTATAAAAAATTCCACCAGCAAAGAGACTAAACGCCTCGTTTAGAACTTGATTGTTTTTCGCCGAGGAATTTTCCTACTTTTCCAATAACACACAGCGACCTATAGAACGTGCAACGAGGCGACGAACGTCAAGTTCGTATTCTCAGAATTTTAGGATAGAGGATGAATTTACGGCTGTAGGACTGGCGAGCGATATCAATAGCAAGAGCAAACCGCGGTGGTGGTTGAGGGTAAACAGAGGTTACGTGAATCTGAAAAAGGAGGCGGAATAACGAAAGATAGGAATGGAACGTCGTTGCTCCGACGATGTCACGTGCGTTTACGTGGAGCCGTTGCACCTTATCTCGTGTCCCATTTACATCACCGTTGCTCGCTTTTGTAGTTCTTACACAATTCCGATCGGTTGGAACAATAAGCAACGACTGGAGGATCTGTTGCTCGCTGATAAAGCAACACCCGCTTTATTTCGTGAATTACACGACATGGAAGTTTAAACGTTTAAGCTTCTAGCTAGGTGTACCGGATAGATAATACAATAAATAAGTTGAACTTGATGTCTAGCTTGATAAAGATGGCATACGATGTTGGACAATTACAGTGTATGTAATTAAGGTAACGCAGGTTTAATTTTTTTTTTTTAGAAATATTTCTTTGTATTCGATTCGTAGAATTAATTTTAGGATGGTCTGGATTAGGTGTCACAAACGAGGTATTTGAGTATACCACCTCTGTCTGTGATAGTACTACACCGTGATCGTTGAACGGCTGCCAACAGTAGGCGGTGGTTTCCCTCTGAAACCGGAAATTCTTCGTTAATATTCAATTTTACTTTTATCGTTATCGTATATGAAATTACCTGCACGCGTCCTGAAAGATTTTTCTAACCTCATCGAGCATCCGTTTGTACATAATAAGGTCCGATGCTTTATCTTGTTGTACCGTGTCCAATCTCGCCTTCAACGCAAGACATTCTTCCTGAAGTAACTCCATTCTAATTTGATGTATCGAAAATTACGCGTATACGCAATCAAAGTGTGTAACAATCGATTTCATTAAATTTTGTTATTCTCATGTGTTATTACTTGAGTCGCGTTTCTTCCGCGTTGATAAACTCATCGTTAGCTTTCAACGATCTGGACAATAGTTTCGATCTGTACCTTGTGTCGATCCTCACGATTCCGGCCCTTTCGGTCTCTAATCTTCGGAGCCTCGATTCTAATTTCGCTGATTTGTTTCGTTCGTCGCGCAAGGAATTCTATGAGAGTTGTGAAGCTAACTTTACAAAGGATATCGGTCTTTTTTTAATCAAAATTAGGGGTAGATTGGAACCTAATTTTAAAATTCTCGAAATTCGAATCTGAAACTTTGTAAGATTCCGAAACTCTCCAAACTTGCTACACTAATCTTTATTGCTTGTAGTTAAACAAAACACAAACAAAAACATAATATATTCAATTATCCTTTTTCCAACACTAACACTGCATAATTTAGAAGTTCTTACCTTTTAATACCACTAAATAATACTGTAATACGTAATTGAAAAATAAAATTTGAAAAAATTGAGTCAAGCTCTCACGAAACATATGCTCTTGATCTTCACTTCTACTATTTATATTTTTTTATTAATATATTCACGTGCTAAATACCCTTTAGTAAAAGAATTATATAATAAAATATTGAATTATGTTTTTATATCTTTAAAAACAAAAACCGATCATCGAGCATTCACAAAACATATCGCACCGAATATTCGGAATTTATTCATCGATTTTATATTTTTTCTTACCGAAGTTTCGAGAGTTTCGATTTACAAAAAAAGTGCAAAGTTTCGAATTTTCGTAACATTCTTAGCTTTCGAGGGGTTTCGAGAAAGCCATCCCTAATGAAAATGTTTATAAACTACGACTCCGCTAGAAATCGTCACCACAATCCAAACGTTCTCGTACATACAGCAAGAGTAACAGCATCGGTACTTTCTTTATCCAATCGTCTGTTCAACACAGTAACCAGCTCCAACAATCTCTCCCTTTCAGCTTCAGCGGCAAGGGCGAGTGTTACATACTCGTTGGGGTCAGCCGTGCTTCTGGAACTCTGTGGGGGACTATGGTTGAAGCTATTTAAGTAGATTTCTGGTTGCGTAACTTTCTGAGCTTTGAACGACCCGATATTAGGAACGATTCCATCTCTGAAATTAATATCGATCTAGAACTGTCTTAAAACCTAAGACGTTTAACATCGGGTGCAAATCGAAGACCTTAGTTTGTCTATCTCGATCTCCCGTTCTTCTAATCTTCTTCTCAGCCGATCGATCTGAAGCTGTGCGGACTGTAAATCGTTCTTCAAGTTACTGCACTCGCGTTCTATCTTCTCCTCCCTGTTCTTCATATCAGTTTGCCTTTCCTGATGCCTGATCTCCATCGTTTTCAGTCGACTCTGGGAATGTTCACGATTGTATATTTTTATACTTTGAACATCTAAAGCAAAAACCCAGCAAGCCGCTTACGCTGAGAGTCTCGATCAATTGGTCGTCGTGGTATCTTTTTTCGTTTAAAACTGCAACGCTCCCTTTCGCCGCGTTCAATTCGTTCTCCAGCACTTTTATCCTCGCCTTCGAAGCATCGAGCTTCCTTTTGTAACCCTCGATAGCGACCTCCGATTGGAGAAGCTGTTTCGCGGAGTTTTCGATCTGTTGTCGTCGTTCCTTCTCGACGTTCCGAAGATTCGCGAGATTCTTCCGGTCTACGGATCGTACAAAAGTGCGTCGACTCAATACTAAATACATATCTCTTTCCTCTAGTTTCATCTGGATAGATCGGATATACCAATGAAAGTCTTCTGGGTCCCCTCGTAATCGGACAATCTCGATTGCAATTCTGTTACTTTCTGTTGCAACAAGTGAATCTGCTCGGCCCGTCCTCGCCATCCACCCGATTGATTCAATAGATTATTTATGTTCGCGTTTTCGCCCACCTCGCTGTACAGTAACTATGTTTTTTTTTTAAAGTTAGTTCATCAATATAAGTTCAATGTATCTGCTCTTCACGTATAAATTCGATTTCACATATTTATGGTACTTTTATTTAACAGTACCAAGAAATGTCAGGATATCTCTTTAGAAATGAATATTGATTTTTACATGAATAGTAGATCACTTGTTCGTACAAACAATCCTTCGAAATATACCTTATGCAACTTGTTAATTTCCTGCTTCAAACTGGCGCAAGTGTTCTTCGACTCGTACAGTTTCGTTTGCGTTTGCTGCAACCTATCATTCAGCTGCTTCGTTCGATCCTCGTCCTCCTTCGTTTGATTGTTCTCGGTACCTTTGTCAAGGATACTATCCTGCATCTCCGATCATGATATTTCAAGCGATGGAATAAATTGTAGTACTCGTTCAAACGGGACTTGAACTTTTATTTACATGTTTTCCAAGTTTTGTATTTCAAATGGTTCTAAGAACGTTTAATTATAACTCACTCTCTTGAGTGGAGTCTAACTTGACGCGCTTCCACTCACATCTTCTTTCGTTCTCGAGCTCAGCCTCTTTGTTGGACACATTCGTTTCGAGGCTTTTACATTTAGATTTGAGAACTTCGATCTCGGCCACCTGTTCTCGGCACCGTTTGCTAAGCTCGATTATTTTCGCGGTGGCTACTTCATTCGGTTTCCCTAAAATCGGTACTGCTTGGGATACTTCCGGTTGCTTCTTCCGAAGATTTTCCTCCGCTTCCTCCAGCGCTCGACGCAAACAACCATTCTCAGCAGTCAGATCCTACCGTGTCACAATTGTTACTACTTATCAATGTCAAAAGTGTTAGTAACATTTACTTGTAAAGTTCAACATAAAGATGTTTCTCCTTATTTGGAGTTTTTTTTAAAAAAACATATATTGTATTTATTTTACTTAAACCATTAATTTATAACCATATTTCACCTGAATCCGATTTCGCAAAAATAGATTCAATTCTTTCGGGAAGATAATGTTATCGGGGAGTTGTTCCTAAGAGGAAAAATTTTATTTTTTATCTGTATACTCCATAGTTATGTAGATAGTACACTTATTATTCTTAATCTCGTACATCTGTAAGTTCATTCGTCCACGGAACCGTTGCCTCAAAATTTACGGAATAGTTCGTTTCATTTTGTTTCTTTGTACGCCTGATTTCCGATTTAGACATTTCTTCACGATACGCCAAGTTGCTTAGCTAACCTCTTTGTATTCTGATCATGTCAAGAAATAACAATCTATATTTTTAACCTTACCAGAAATGTCAATTAAGATTACACGTGATTACAATGTACATGTATAAAGTTTAAAATGAGTTCGTAAACACAGTCATTGGAATCAGGCTGAAGTTTCGCGGATTGAGTTATACATCTTTTAGTAGATAATCGTTTTATCTATACTGATCGTAACATAAATCTTTACAGTGTGTTGTATACATAAAAAACTTAAATCTAGATATCTGGATAGTGTAACAATTAGGATGATATTTAAAAATTGATGTGCAATACGTCTTATTCATTCAACAATTACGTTTTCGTCTTTTGCATATATGGTTTCCCCTTGTTCCCAGCGGACTTCTGATTAAACTTCTTGTGTCCACCGGCTAATTTTCCTGCTTTTTGGAGTGCTTGCAATTTATGATTTTTTGCGACTGTTTCCTTTTTGTTGGACCCGGAATATTGCACCTTTATTCTTCGGCCGTTCACGAACGAATTGTTCAGAGCAAGTCCTTTTTCATAGTCAATGTTGTTAGTCAATTCTACATAAGCAAACCCTCTTGATGTATTGTCATCCTTCTTAGGTATCCTGATGTCAACTACATCGCTAACTTTAGTTAAGAAATGTTTCTTAATGTCTTCCTGAGTAGCGCTGCAACGTAAAAACGCATTTAGTAAAGTATATAACGGACACTAAATTAAAATAATTAGCAGTAAATATTCTTACGTGTATGGTAGATTTCCAACAAAAAGAACGAATCTCTTCTTTTTTCCATCCTGTTCTGTATTTTGTTTAGGTTTTTCTTTTACTTGCGGACTTTGAACAATGTTAGTTTTAACTTCTTCCTCATCCTCTTCATCATCTTCATCATCATCATCATCCGCCTCCTCCTCCTCCTCATCCTCCTCCTCCTCCTCATCCCCCTCTACGTCGTCATCCTCATCATCCTCATCAACGTCTTCATCCTCCTCTCCCTCTACTTCACTTCCTTCTTCATCTTCACTCACGTCATCATCCAGCTCAACATCTTCCTCATCTTCATCATCTTCATCCTCATCCTCTGATTCCTTCTGCTTAACAAGAAGCAGACTACCTTGTTTAACATCTTTCTTTTTATTATCCTTGACTACCTTAGCTTCAACCTTCTCCGGTACCTGTTTTTTCTTCTCTGCATTAATTTGGACCTGCTTTTTCTTTGCACCTTCTACAGATTTCTCGTTTTTTCCTTTCTCTGCTTGCTTTTTTGCTACTTGTTGCTTAGGTACATATGTACCTTCCTTCACCTTTAATAATTTTCTGAGTTGCGCTAACTTTCTTTTAGCACTTTTTGTGAGATTTCCTCGCTTTTCTATCTCCTCAATCTTACGTGTAATGTCATCCATAGACAAATCAGATCTAACTCCATGCTTGTTATCTTGTTTCAGCAGTTTACGCTTTTCACGATAAGCCTGCTTTTTCTTTAATTTTTCTTCATTATCAACTTTACTTGATGTTTGTTTCTTAGTTTTCTCTGCAACTACCTCGTTTACGTCCTTCTTAACTCCCACACCTGGCTTCGGTTGAGCTTTCACTTTCTGTGGCAAATTCTTTTTAACTTCTTTATTTGATTGTCCATTTTGTACAGATCCATTTTCTGGCTTCTTCTTTTTTGATACAAATTCCTGTCTCGGCTTCGTAGCTACCTCACTCTCGCTTATCGAGCGTTTCTTTATGTTCTTAACCATGTTTGATTTTTTCAAAATTATAGTCGGTAATCTGCTAAGTCGTCCTACGTAAAAAAATATTTATTATCTAAAATATTCTTCTACAGATATTAATTTACTATACAATAAAAAAACTTTGTTCATGAAAGAGATTAAGACCTCATTATTAATTTAAAGTTACTTTATAAGTCGTTTAAGTACATTGTGTTTTTTTATATTTAACCTACACATTGTATCTTGTATTCAAAATATTAGATTACATGATACTATCATAATTTCTATAATACAAATCGATATTCCAAAAAAATCTTGAAAACAGGCGTAACAGAGACCAAGGTTAATGCTTCAAATTCTGTATCAGTTATTCTAATTTTTGTATTAAGTTAAATTAAATATACTATAGCTTACCTGATTAATAACTTGATAGATAATCGCTTTTCTGTCAAAAATAGTTTTGAGAGCAACAAACGTATACTTTCTCAATAATATAAAATCAACTCAGTGTGCAACCCTAAACGTGGTCGACTATGGAATTGTCGAGGTTATGTCCAACACGCGTTCGTTAGGCTTCTGCGTAAGGCGTGCAGTTCCGAATTGGATTTCTCCAGCCACGCGTGCGTGCTATGTTCACAAACACTTTCCAAGATGTTTTAATATTTATCATTTGAATTAAAGACGTATTCTAAGCCAAAAGACTCAATAAAAATCTTTGACTCATTAAGAAATAAAATATGTCGCTTTAAATATAACATTCTCCCTATTTAATATTAAAATTGTAAGAATGGTCAGATTTTGCAGACGTCACTTCCGTTACAACACTGGTCGTAATTCTTATTGGCTAAATAAAACTGCTTATTCATTTAAAATTATTTAACGTATCAATCAAAATGAAAATAAAATTTGTAGATTTTATAATAATATTTTCTGTACAGTTAATATTTCAACAGATTCTTCCATAAAACTATCAGTATTGATGAATATGGCGCCATTTAAGTGAGGAATTTTAAGCGATATAAACTTTCACAAATAATACATACTTACAACAGCTATTTAATACATTTATTAGACAGTCAGTTTTACAAATGTTATTATTAGACTGCGGATTTTATATATTTATACCAAATGTGGACATGCAAAACCTACTTAGTTAAAGATTAATACAGTTAATGAATAAATGAAAAAATTTTTCATTTAGTTTTCATTTTTATAAAGTAATATAAAGACAGGATTTCGCATAAATGTCCGCAGTCCAGTTACTAGATAGTAAAATTAGTTAAATTAATCATTTCTCGTATAATTAAACATAAATTCTCCTGTAAAAATATATTTCATTTTTCTAGGAATGTTAAAAATAATTATGAATGCCCCATAAAATCATGTAGTAATGAAACTAAAATTAATACATCTTGAAATCAATCAAATACATATAATGAAAGAAATGCAATGTTGCAGATGATTAACATGGATTTTATGAATGGGTTCTTATAATGGAAATAGTAACATCTACGGAAGACATTTTATAAATTTTTGAGTAATTTTGTATGTAAAATACTAATAAATATTGTAAATGCAAACAGTCTGTGTCAACAGTTCATGTTCTTCTGCAAACATATATATTTAATTTGTGATAGTATATGTCAAGATATATTTACCTAAAAATTTGCCTTGTATAGAATATAAGCGCTATAAAAGTTTCATACAACAGATTTAAGTGTACTTATTACAAGTTATGTACAAATACAAATATTTTTTGTTATATTAATATCTTTATTCCTGTACTAAAATGTATTGTAGAAAGTAACTTTAAAACTACATTTACTAGAAATTCAGTCACGTAATATATATTAGAAATTTATTAAAATACCGTGGATAGTCTTCCCTTCTAAAATAATTCTACAAACAATTCAATTTAGCTCAATTGATCTTTTTACTTGTCGATGTATTAAACGTCGCGTACAAATTTTACAATTCCATAGAAACAGAAAATGCACATGTAAATACAATCCATTAAAAAAATTTTAAAGCTGGTGCGCTTATCTAATAAATTCTTAACTATGTTTTTTACAATTTGCAAGCAAATACTTTATACCACTATGTAAAAAAGTGTGTGTGTATGTGTATATAAATAATACATATTTCTTTATTCACTTTGCAATATTGTATGTAAAAATTATAAATAAACGGTTTGTACAGGAAAATATATTAGTTATTTATAGTCAACTATGATGTTAAGCATTCATATTGTTAATTTTAGTAATTCTTTTAAAAAAAATATAGAAACGCAGTAGAAACAAGCATTTCATATCAATATAATTTGAAGTTTTTTGTAACAGGAGTACCAAGTGTTTCTCTACATTTTGAAACAATACTTAATTAAAGACATCAAATTTTTTGGGTAAAATATCCTATATCTATTCATTGTTATAACGATTGTTGTTCTAAGATACTAAAGAGTAATACCTGAGGTACAGTACTTTTCACATTTAAAAATTTTCTGTTTCACATGAAATCAAGATTTCTCTGTCACGTTTGAAAATATCTTATATTTCAAATAACTATGAGTTATCAATAGAACTTAGTATTCCCGTTTCTCTCCACGAAATCTTACAATTTCTTTTCAAACATTGTTATTAAGTCACAATGTCATGTCCTTGTTTTCATTTATGAAAATGAATTGACATTACAAACTGCTAAATACCATTCGTCATATCTTTCCAGATGTTAAATATTTTCATACATCCAAATAGTATGTCTAGTCAGCTTTGCGTGGCTTACGTTTGCGAACGTTTGGACTACTCGGCTCAGCCTTCGAATCTTTTTCAGAGTCTTTTTCTTTTTCCTCTGCATCCACGTCACCTTCAGACTCCTCATCTACCAAGTCGTCTTTAACATTTTCAACAATTTCTTCATCTTGTATACTTTTTTCTTGCATAAATCCACCGGAACCATCTTTTTGTTTCTTTTTGCTTTGAAGTGTTACATGCTTTGGTGGATATATGAAGTCAATCAGGCAAACAATAAACTGCAAATTATGAAATACAATTTTTATTTCAGCTTCCGATTTGTAGATTATATAAACTTACCAGTCCTAATATAGCACCTAAAACGATAGTTGCAACAGCAAAGATCAGATAACTTCCCCATGTAGGCAGTCCAAAATCTTCCATGAGTTTATTATGTACTCCCTAAAAGAATAAATTTATTACTACATAATTCATTTGTTATGAATCAAGTAACAAAGTTTGAAGTTTAATTAGACATAAACTTGTCCGAAAACATATGATAAAACTACTTGCCCTTAATACTTGTGACATTTTAAAAAATTGACTAATAACAGACATCTGAATGGAAGTTGGGCTCTTCCAACCAGGAATAGGCTCAATTTTTTCCCATGTTTTTTCAGATACAAATTCAATTAATGAATCTTTGTCTCTGGGACTTTTGTACTGCCTAAATATACCATCCTTGACACTAAAAACAAACAATAGAATTATTTAATACTTTATTACTTTTTTTTGTTTTATATCAAACTCTATATTGTTATCTTTGAAAAGAAAAACAAATGCTTACTGATATATTGTTGGTAAAGCAGTAACCATAAACCTTCCACTAAGACCTGGAGAATCAGTAACATCAACTTTTCCAACATTGATATTCAAGCTTTTCTTCTGCAAAGCGAGATGTTCCCAAATAGGTTCAAGTGCTTTGCAAGCAGGACACCATGGTGCATAGCTGAAATAAAAGACGTTCAAGTTATATTTTCTGAACAGAACTGTTTTCACTTGGAGCTTAAAGTTTCAGTGTTTCAAAATTAAATAGATTGTAGTATTTTGTTATATATAAAGTCAATTCGAATGAAATTAAATTATTCATTCTATAGGATTCAATTTCATTCGATAATCTATATGACCTCAAATAACTTATTGATGGGCATTTCCTTCTCCTTAACACAATTTTTGACACGCCATCAAATTTGACGACATAGATTCAATTCAACTTACAATTCCACCATCCATTCTCCGATCAGCATACGGTCCCAATTCTCTTCGGTAAGTTGTTCTGCAAAATTGTTTCTCGAAGATGCTTGAGTATTGGCATACACGAAACTCAAATAAAAGGAACAAGTCGCAATGTAAAACGCAAACCTTAATTTCGCGTGCAACATTTTGTTTCTGACTAATATTCACCGGTACTATACACGCTACCGGTTGCTGAAAGAAGCGTAAACCCAGTCAACCCAGTCAACCCAGTCAACAATAGTTGGCAATCTGGGGTAATGTCTCCTTCACAACGTCGAGAAACGCCTTAAAAAATGAATACCCTAGGAACACTAGAATGTGTTTATTTTGTTCGAATACCCAGTAACAGATAAAAAGTTCTTACAATTTGTGTAAATTAAAAAAATTCAAATAATAATGCTTATTAATAGTAAAAAATTTTCCTAGGTCTTTAAATTATTTTTCATCTTGTTACTCGTTATGAACGAGCCATTAACTTAATTTTTCACACGACCACACACGACATCTATACATTTTCTTAGCGAACGGATCGTTCTTTGTTGTTTGCAGTTTAATCAAGTTTAATGCAATTTAATGGACACCTTCTGAGAACACGTAAATAAACAATAAATTTAATTATTATATTAATCGTCCACGTATGACTTTAATTTTCGTTATATTTCTAATATTTATTACAAAATCAATGAATATCGTAATGCGAAATAGGTACTTTAAGAATAATTTATAATGCGCGAGAAAATTCTGTTCCACAATATTATGCTCTGTATTTTTATATTGAATTATTTTATATTACCACGTTTAGTTAATGTTTATTTATTCTGTACCTTTATGATTGTAATAATGAATGTACAATGTTTCAATGTATAATAAATTGCTATAAGTATATTTTATTGTCAATTTATTAATTTAATTTTAAGTTCTTAAATGGTCAATTTAATCGTTATTTGTAAACATTCTGTAGGTTGTAAAGTATGTCTGCTGTCTATCCAGCTTTGCCAAAATTGGCTGTCCGAGATGGATTTGATGAAGAAGATCTAACAGACATTGATGATGAAGTATTCATCAGAGATGGAAAAAATGGAGGCCTAAAATTAGATGATGATGGAGGAGTTAAAAGACCTTTAATGGCACCTCGTAGAAAGTGTAAAAAATCATATAGTTTTGAGACATATAGATTTTCTAGCAGAACTTGTTATATACCTCTTTGCTTTGGACTCATGGCTTTGATAATACTGTTAAGCTTGATTACATTATGTATATATATTGTAAATATAATTCCTGTGCCAATGTCCATTTTAAAAAACTGGTTGTCTCATGGTATTGAACAAACATTGAATGAGTCTAATATTATTCCATGTACATCACTTGCAACAAACATTGTATGGACTAAATCACTACCAAAGCTAACATCTGAATCTCCACTGAGAAGCAGTGATGTTAATGAAGACGGAGTGGAAGATATCATTGTTGGATTTAGTACAGGTTCTTATTTATATAGAAATAATAATATGTATTTAATATGTTTAATGCCACTAGAATCACAAATAATCAATATACAACTTTTAATATTAATATGGAAATCAGTCAAATCAGTAATGAACAGTACTATAAAATGATAATTTATTATTATGTGTCTGACAATTTTATTACATTTCTCTTAATTATTTATAAAATACACCCACAAAGTTCATGTGGCAGTCAATGTGTTAATATTAGGAAGTGATGGAACGATATCACACAATTACCTTTAATTTCTTCTATATTTATTTTCTCGCTTACAGACTTTGATTTTGTACAATTATAATTTTGTTGATCTTCAATTAATGAGGTAAATCACTATTAATAGATATTTAATAGTAATGAAAGTATTTGATTAAGACATTATTCTTGTTCTAAAACACAGGATTGGATACAATGGACACTCCAGAATATATTTGTGTATCCTACTTTGATGGCCAAATTCCATGTTATGGTGGAGTTTTAGCTTTGAATGGTAAGACAGGCGATACACTCTGGACACATTGGACAGCTCATGCAATTTATTCAGTTGATTGTGGTTTGGATTTAACAAATGATAAAATCAAAGATTGCATTATATGTGGACATGGTGGTATACTTCATGCAATAAATGGACAGGATGGATCTAGTATATGGGAAGCACCGGTTGAAGCATTGCAACCTTCTGAGGATTGGAAACTTGCAGATATTTATGATGCTAAATTCATTGCGGATATTGATGGAGATGAAGTTGGAGATGTTATTGCATCTCATACTATACAGTCAACAGAAGTTCAATTAAGTGAAATTCTAATAATATCAGGGATAAATGGAAGTATTATACATAGTTCAATTTTGCCAAATACAGAGCAATTATTCTTAGCACCTCAGAAATTAGTTCATCCAGATGGAGAAAGTATTTTTGTCTTTGTAACTACTAGTCAAAAGCAATCAGCAGGAGGATTATATGTAGTTCCTCAGGTGAATTTAATGTATGGTAACATGGTAAGTTGTTTGTTTCACTCTTAAAGATAAATATATAAATGAGAATAATATAGTAATCATGTTAATTTTTTCTAGAAATTGCGAAAACTACATCATGATACAGAAAGAGGAACTCCATTGCCTCCAGTTTTAGTAGACATCACCTTGGATGGAGTTGAAGATATTGTTGCTGCTATGTCTAATTCTACAATAATAGTATACAATGGACTAACATTTGAACCTATTTGGAATTATACAGTTCCTAATTCTAAAGTAATAAGCATACCTATTCCTGGTTATTACAATGATGATAATGTTCCAGACTTCATGGTAAAACATCAAATAGGCTCAGACTTTACTACATATAATTATACTATCACGACCATTGTAGATGGCAAAACTGGTAAACCTTTACTCGAGAAACCAATAGAAGGTAGTTTGAGTAAACAAATGTCCGGTTTGTCTGTTACTGTCGAAGGTTTTGGAAATGATTGGTTTTTACATTGGTCAATTGAATGTTTAAATTATGAAGCAGAAAAAGAAAAATACCAATCACTTAAAACTGAGAATCTTATCATTACATTTGAAACACGTGCTGACATTTGTAAATTAAGATTTAACTCTAGTTTGACTACAAACTTATATGCCTTGAGTCAACATGTCGGACCACCTGGTATATCATTGTATTTCTCTGATGACTTGAATTCTAGAACAGACGCATACGCAGATACACCGTTTGTATCCCAAAGATCTCCTAAAACATATAAAAGTCGAAATGAGAAAAACCAGTCAGGTAATATGAATAAGGAACTTGATAAATCGTACGGTAAATATACATCACATAACAAATTCGAAGCTACTGATTTTCAAAATGAAAATCCAGGCAATTTTAACGATGATTATACTTGGAAGAATGAAAATAAATGGACACAAAAGAATGTAGAAAGTAAAGATTATGATGGCTCATATTACGGTGAGAGTAATATTAATGTAGGGGAAGAACAGTCCATGGACTATTCTCAGGCAGACCAAATACGAGAACAAAGAAGCGATACCAACAGCATATCCATTACAGACTCTGGTAAGAATATAAATAATTCTATAGATGATGTACTTAGTAATGAATCAATTATCATAAACGAAACAAATACATTAGAACAATTCAATAATTACGTTTCAAATCTTGATGTAGAAATTGATACAGAAAGTGACATGAAAACTATAAATTTGAGAAAACGAACTGTTGATTTTGTGTCAGGTATCACAAATAATACGAATACCTCGATTGAATTGAGTTCTATGGTAAGATATTCTCATAATTCTTTTTACTATTTACAAATTCTTTTTCAATTAGAATCCTAACATAATGAATAATACTAATACATTTCAGGAATTTGTTCAGACATATACCCAGAAGTCTCCTAATGTTGTAGAAAATATGGAAGAAGATGCCACTATAGAAAAAATCTTTAAACGAGAGTCACTAAGAAATCAAAATAAGGAAAAACTTATTAAAGGAAATTTGAAAATTTTAGCAAAACTACCTAATAAGGTACACCGGCAAAAGAGGAAACGAGAAACAGAGATCGAAAATAATCGAATGTATCGGATATATGGTATACAGAAGCAACCAACGACTGGGATATTGTTACCCTCTACTTCAGAGTCAATAGGCACGACTTCTGTGGATTTGGTATTTTCTACATTTGTGTTAACATCTTCTGAAATACCAAAAATGCTGATACAAGAGGATTTAGATTGTATTCATAGGAAAAAGGTGCTTTCAGAGAAGAAGCTACAATATAAACACGAGGATGATTTTGTTAAAGAATGTTTAGCTGAACGCGGTATTAGTTATAACATGTACCAAGAAATGACTGATCGGGAAAATTTAAAAATTTCATTTGGACAAATGACAATATACAGAATGAAACTGGAATGTGCATGTCCAGAGGATATGTTGCCTAATGAAAGTTGTAAAAATATTTCTTTACATCAGAGTTGGTCAGAATACTTGGGTTCACATGGAAATGGATATTTTAAAACACTTCACAAAACACAGTCTTAAATAACTTCTGTTTATATTAATCAGTGTTTGAATTGTATGCTATTTATTTAATCGTTAAACAGTTTCAATACAAAATTAAACATCTCTTTTTCAGTGAGTTATTGGTAACAATTACTCAAGGATTAAACTGTTTAAAAAGTTATATTATTAATTAGTGTTGTACTAATATACTGAACCTACAATGTTTATGCCTAATAATATATCATACTTTTTTATTGCAAGATGTTAACAATTATCATGGGATTACCTATCTATGTACTATATTTATTTTGCAGGCTGTATACTTCTATCTAGAGAAAATTGTCTATAATATTTAAAATATGTACTTATAACGAAAGAAAGTAAATATTGATTACTGTTACATGTAAAATAATTACAGAATATAAGAGATATATTACAACCAATGTGATTTTTTAAAAATTTGTTAATCCCTTATTCATTTATTACTATAGAATGGTGTAGATTAGTATAGAATATGAGGTTTTGCTTAAGGATTCTGAAGTTAGTGTTTGATCAATATTTGTATAATATCCAAGCTTTTGCTAAACAACTATGAAATGATTTCATTCCTTTGAAATAAAAAACGGCAATTGCATTCTTATATTCTGCATAGTGGTTAATTAATTTTATGAAAATACCAGCTGTAGTTATTAATTTCTAATGACTATGACTAGCAAGCAAGCAATGAACCGTAAGTTATATATTCTATATCATGCCTGATATAAGTTAAGTGATTTAAATTGTGCATGATTGTTAATACAGAGAATACTTACATTACATGCAGTAAAAAACCGAAATTTAAAATATCCAGTGTACAAACAGCTTGTACATTTGTGAGTTTCCCTGTACAGTTACTTTATTCTTCAATTTTCTATGTAAAAGTTTAGAAATTCATGTATCATAATATTACAGAACGCGTGCGGGAATCTTCTCTCCAAAAGTGGCTTAAAAGACTTGAAATATAATGGCACTCAACAATTTAATAACGAAAAAGAAAACTGGGTTTCAGACTTTAAGTAAGTTATCAATAATAATTGGAATTTGATAAACTAATTAAAAATTTTTTTTGCAGGTAGAATTCTTTCAGTAATTGATAAAGAATACGTTTATTCTTATCTAATGAAGGATAATTGAAATATTTATATTATGTTTCATACTTCTAGGACAATGGCTAAACATCATAAAACAGATGATGTCATGTGTTCTATTAATCACAAATATTATCGACGACCAATTATACCATTTTTAGTACCAAAAACACAAAATGTAGAGATTCCAGAACGCTTTGATCATGATATTCTAAATGACGTAGTAAGAAATGCACAGAAACAATGTTATGCATTTTCATCCAAGCCAGAACTGTACAGAAATATGGAAACTCAAACAGATTATCGAGATAGTGATACACAAACTGTACCATGGGACCCACCATATAAGATTAAACCAGGTAAATAATATAATATATGATTTACGTTTAAATGCTGATACAATCATTAACATTTAGGGCATGATCCTGAAGTATTGACAATAGCCCATTTAACTTGGAACCAAGGATTACCACCTGGAGTTCACGAGTTAGAAGTTATTAACAGAATGAGAATGAAAAAGAAATGGGAAATGATTCTGCCCCCTGTGGATACACCAGCTAATATACAAATGCGAGTAGCTATTTTAACGGCAATCGAAGTAGATGAATGGGCATTTAGAGAAGCAGTAAATATTTTGTTATAAAAGTGTAATAATATCTGTATATTTTCTGTAACTGTACAATGTCATGCAAAAATATTATTTCTAATATAGGAGATTCAAGCAATAATGGATCATAGACTTGAATTAATGGACAAAATAACTAGAACTCATGAATCTGAGAAAGAATTAAAGATACAAGGTCGTTTCAATAGATTGAAAGATACTTTATCTAAACGTAAAGACAAACAAGTAAATTCTGTTAGGCATAATCTTAGAAGGAACTTAAGGAAACTTCATAAAAAACATTACCAAAAATCACGATCCGGTAAACGTGACATTATTAAAGAACATGCCGATCCAGCATCTGAAATATATGCACCACAAATGCTGTATGGAGAACATCCACAGAGGAGACATGAAATAATAAATAAAGAGTTACTGAAAGACAGAGTTATTGAAGGTAAATGTATTTCTATATAATTCTAATATAACTCTGTATACTTTATTCTGTTATACATGTTGAATTAGATGCAGAGAAAATGAATACATTGCCTAGTTGGCTACCACAACTTGACGAATTGAAAACAATTAGGCCAAAGCCTAAATCATTTGACCTTTGCATTAGAAAAACAAGATGGACAGAGGAGAAATTGAAACAGTTGTACAATGACTTAAAGGCAATGAGACTAAATGTAGAACAAATAGAAACACCAACATTATTGAAACGCAAATATAAGCCACCGTCTTTGCCTTCCACACCATATAAGAAGCATACAGAAGATATACAAGACCTACACTTAGACCAATTGTCTATGCTTATTCAAAAGATAGTTAGAGGAAGAGCAATTCAGTGTATGGTAATCATCAGATTCTCTTGTTTCCTAATTTAACTTTTATATGTAAATCAATTTATTTTATAGATGTTTGAAGGTCGTAATAGGTGCAGAGAATTGATTGAAGAATTGCAATCGTCTCACGGAATGGAGGAAGAAAGTAAAAAGCGACGTCAAAAAGAAAGAGAGCGCGTAATGGAATTATTACGCTTACAGAATGATAGATCTATACAAGAGGATCGTCTGTGTGAAGTCCTTAACTCTTTAGAAGGAATGACTCTTTCAGCAATGTTAAATTTCCTTAGCAAAGTACGTCTTCTTTTAAGTCACTGATGTATATATTGTCTGATGATTGTTGTTTTACTTTTAAGGAATTATTAAGACTGGAAGATGAACGTCGAATACACGCTTTCGCATTATTGGCTGAACGAGAGAGAGCTATGAGAGAAGCGGCAGAAGCTGGACGGCGTCAGTTAGAATATAATCGGCGTAGAGAATTCGATGAAATGTTTAGACAAGTTATAAAAGTCCATCAAGAATCTGTGGAAACCTACTTACAGGATGTTATAAAAGAAGGCATCGAATGGGTATCCGATAAAGCAGCCAAAGAACATATTGTGAACTTATGCGATAAAGTGGATAAAATAGCAAAATATGCAGATGACAAGTAATATATTGAAAAATTAATATTTCCAATTATTGTTAATTAACTTCCGTTTTATATATTTCAGTGCAACTAGAATAGCAGAAGAAGAACTAGTGGCAAACATGATTTATAACTTTGTGTTACCTGAAGTG
The DNA here is from genome assembly GCF_001272555.1 of Dufourea novaeangliae. NCBI lineage: Eukaryota > Metazoa > Arthropoda > Insecta > Hymenoptera > Halictidae > Dufourea > Dufourea novaeangliae. Next base: position 3,798,220 of record NW_015374020.1, on the reverse strand, counting down.
GAAAAAAATACTGTACGAAAAAATATAAGAATGAAACAGCAAAGTTATTTGCAACATGCACACGCAGCCATTTACGATGAAGTAGTGCGTTTACCACCTATCGAAAATGCAAGTGCATCTAATGATACATCAGACAACATACACGAGGAAAACTCTAAGGAACTATGCATCAACACGAGTTCAACTGAAGTATCAGATGTGGAAAATCTTGTAACATATTCTTATCTTTTGAAATCTTTTTTCTAATAATTACAAACAATTAATTTTATATTGTCTTCTTTTAGTCACAAGATTCTGCAGCAGTTTCCATTACAGATGCCCAATCAAAATCTGTAAATGTAACTTTTTTAAATGATGTTGCATCAATTTTGGAAAGTATCCTATCATATCTTGGTGATACATAAATTGTATTGTTACAAATAAAGTGGTGTTATAATCTAACACAACACTAATCAAATATCAAGGTTCGTATTAGAGTAAAATATATTTATTGTTATATTAACTAAAAATTACATGCAATTGTATATTTCTAAGATTACCATTGAATTCCATTGAAATTGCTAAACATCAGAAATATTGTATAACATATATAGATAAATTCTTGAAAATGTTAAACAAAACAGAATATACACATGCAGATATAAGTATATGCACCAGATATCACTAATAATTTATTGTCACTAACTTTACATGAAATCTTACACAATATTTTAACTAATGTAAAATAATGTTATGTTAATGGAAGAATTATTACAAATAAAATAAATAAAAAGCGAATTAAATACATGTTATCAGTTTTTGTTGAGATCTTATAAACTTTCAATTTTCAATGAATATTCATATTACAGTAGCATGTTTAAAATAATACATAAATTACATTATTGTATTCTATTATAATTTTTAATACACTTAGTGATTGAATCATAAGTTTATACAATAATTTAATACCACAGTCCATTATATGTATTCACACATTTGTTTTTAATATGCCTCCTTAGAAATGAAAAAATTATACCATATTTTACCTTTCTTATAAATTTTAGTTACATTCATGAATGTTTTTTAAACATAACAGATTCAATATGTTTATGTTCGACGATATTAAATATACTTAATCAAAATTAAATAAAATCTAAAATTTAATTTTTTATTTTATATAATATTATGATTATGATGGTTCATCTTTTTACTATCATAGTTTTGAATAACTTTAAATTATATTTTGAGAACAGCTACATAGGTTGCATTTAAGTATGTAGAAAGTTGAAACACTTAAATTTATTCAAATATAACATAAAAAATGCAAAATACAAATAGAATAATATTCTTGCTTTTCATATACAACCATATTATGTACAAAGGACAAGTTAACGCGAAGTTCAAGCTTCTATAGTATTGACTTCAATGTTTCTATCACCAACTTACACCTTTTTGCTTGCAATTCATTCGTTTGATCTATTAATTTTCTTTTGCAAGTCTCAATAGAATCAGGCTTTTGTGTTTCTTCTCTGGCACGACTTAATCCAGCTGTTAAGTCGACCATTTTTTGTTCCCATTCTTCTAAATGTTTTCTCATCTCTGCCAATTGTGTATCCTGATCATGTATTTTCTTTGCCTGTTCTTGCAGTTTCAAACTTTGCAATCTCATTTGGAAGCCTTGCCTTTTCATTCTAAGTTTCATTTTACTTATTTGACCTTTCATAGACAAAACAGACAATTTATTCTTTTTAGTGCGACTGTATATTTTTTTAAAGGTTTGGTTCAGCTGATCTGAATTAAAATTATGTGGCAGTGTTGTATTAGTTAGATTTGTAGTATGATGAGAAATCATCAAGCTACCACTTGGTAGTTCATAAGAACCTACATTACTGACAACAGATGTACAAATACTATGTTTTAGATCTGGTAAGATTTTTTCATCAAAGTGTTCCATAGCCATGCTACTGATATCTCTTAACTCCTGAAGTATTTCATGAGCTCTGGGTGGAGTTTTTGAATCTCGAATCAAACGAAGAACTCGAAAAATTTCATCAATTACCTAGTACAAAACAATACATTAGAAATTAAAAAACAAGATTACATTACTTATAGAACATTTGGCTTATTCACCTTTCCAGGGATAAAACAACACAGATTAAGATCCACATATTTGATAAAAGTCATGGATAACATAGATATTCTTGTTTCAATTGCTGTCAATATATCACAATGACGTGCCAAAGGATGACTTCTCCTTTCTGATTCCCTTCGTGGCAGTTGATGTTTTACAGCTCGTAAACATTGTGCATGATATTTTTCCATTAAATTGAAACCTCTGTTCAGTAGCTTCTTGCATATTCGATCAAACTGCTTACATACCTGTTCACATGGAAATTGTTCAGAACTGGTTACACAATTTTTCTTACTAATATAAGAGACAACACACGAAATAGGAAAATAATCTTACGATTCTGTATCGAGCAATTTCGTCGTATGTAAGGTTAGACAGGATCGTCTCCAAAACAATATCAGGAAGATTTATTAATTGCAACATGTCAGTGTCCTGTAGTTTCAAAACTCGATTTATAATACTTTCATTCGCCGAGAATTTGTTCGAACGTTGCGTTTAGTTTCGTATCTTTTGCAATCGACAAAATAAAGCGTTCGTACAGTGCAGTTTCAACTATGATGCATACATACAATACTACGATCACAATGTTTTGACCGACCAATGACCTATAAACAAATATAGCTGTTGCATACGTTTTCAGTGATTTTATACGCAGTTTACTATCTATATCATTTTCACATTAAGGATAAATCATAGACCATAGCCATATATAATATACTGCACAGTCTTATGGTAGGGATGAAACGAGACCGAAGGACAGAAGTAGCGTTGGAGTAACCCCTTTCTTGCTCGCACATCGCAGAAGGAGGGAAGAAAGCGACTGGAGGGCGATGAGGAGAAGGAATGCTGCACGCTGCACTGTGCTGCACGCATGTAATGCATCCACTACATATAGCCGTAGGAAATCCCCGACCAACAGCCCCATTAGAAAGAGAAGTCTATGACTCCATGTATTATCCTCTCACTCTACCGCCAACCTCATCCCTACCATAAGACAGCGCATATATTATATACATATGTTTATGGATCACTTCACCACGGGAATTTCCGAACCTGTATATACGACCATGTGTTACAGGTTACAGGTGTTACACTACCCCACTATACCTTGAAAAAGTCACGTGGTTTTGTTATGACAGGTTTATCGTTAATGTGAACAAATTTTAGATTTTTGCGACTAGAATGTACCTACTAGTATGCCCTCTAATCATTGTATGTTCAATGTCCGGATGTAACACAGATCGGCTCACCGGCGCCATATTGTTGTGTCACGTGACGAGGGAGTAGCGAGGTGAGTGCGCCGGGTCGAATTCGTGCGGAACAGTGAAAAATTTTAGACACCGTCAACCAACACAAAACTAATCACAAGATGGATGTACGGAAAGTGACAGAATTGTTGCGTGCCACGATCGACCCAGCGCAACAGAAGCAAGCCGAAGAGCAACTAAATCAGGTCGGTCAACTGATCGAGAAACGTGCTCGAATGGCTAATACTTCGACAGAAACATGTGCCTCCTCGCGATAATTTTTTTCTTTACCATTCTTCATCCCCTTGTAATTTACAGTTTAATCACCTAAGATGATTTTTAAACACGATCTCCTTTCTTTTACTGGTACTAACATTTTATTTCGGTTGTGTTCATTATTTTCTGCTTTCGAAAATGACCTTTAACCAAATTCGTAATCATTTTCATTCAATTATTTTTAATTACAAGTTTTTTATTTAATGTTGTTTTCCAGTTGGTCATACATAGACTGGTTTTTTAATACTTTAAGATTCTTCTATCATTCTAGTTTTATTAAGTTTTTATAAGAATAAAAACTATAATTCCTTTTTGCTTATTATAAAGTTCCAGCTTGTATAATTTGTTGAGTCATTTATATTTTGATTATATTGCTTTGTATGTACTATACATGTATTGACAATTTTCTTATGATTTGATATTAGTTTGATTGATGTAAGATTACAATATTTTGATACTATCAATGGTTTTTGTGTACTTAATAATCATAGGGTCGGAATGAGTTAAGGATAACATTGTTGAATAATGTCCACTTGTATTAAATATTGTAGTTTTGATTACAATTACATTAAATATAAAGGAGAAATAATAGTTATTATATCAGGTTGTATAGCAGATTTCACCATAATATATTTAATAACTACAGAGTTTCTCAAATTTATAATATACAAAATGCTTTCAGATTCACAAAATTATTGGTTTTGCACCTACACTACTCCAAGTGGTAATGACTGCAGAGGATATGCCTGTGCAACATGCTGGTAATTAATAAGATTGATTATTATCAATTAACAAGTAAGAATTAATTAATGACATTTCTGTGTCAATGCAGGAGTTATATATCTGAAAAATTTAATTACAAAAAGTTGGGCTGACAGAGAAAGTGAAAATGGTCCGGTTGAATTCAGCATTCATGAACAAGACAGAGCCATGATTCGTGATGCAATTGTTGATGCTCTTGTGCATGCACCACCACTTATCAGGCAAGCAACTGATATACTTATTCGCTATCCGCTTGATTTATATTTGCAGACTACATAATGTGTCTGAATGTTATAGTAACAGATTTTTTTTCTTATTGGTATAGAGTACAATTGGCAATGTGTGTCAATAATATTGTAAAACATGACTTCCCTGGAAGATGGACACAAATAGTGGACAAAATCACAATATATTTACAAAATTCAGATGCTTCCTGCTGGCCAGGTGTTCTTTTAGCACTTTATCAACTAGTTAAAAATTTCGAGTGTGTATTTTATTAAGTTATTTACATAAAAAAACTTAGGTATAACTTAGTAGTATATACAATTTCCTGTATCTTTAACAATTTTTTTAGATATAAAAAAGCAGAGGATAGAGGGCCACTGAATGAAGCAATGAATCTCTTGTTCCCTATGATTTACCAATTGATATTACGACTTCTGCCAGATAACTCAGAACAGTCAGTCTTACTGCAAAAACAAATACTAAAAATATTCTTTGCACTTACACAGGTACATAACCTTTATATTTTCAAATTGTTATTTTAATATTTTGTCAGTATTATGGTTCTTGATCATTTTGTTAGTTGTTTAATTTATTTTGCTTATTATTGTCATTTTTATTTACTTTTATTATTTTCCTTTTTCAGTACACTCTTCCTCTGGATTTGATTTCGAAAGAAGTTTTCTCCCAATGGATGGATGTAGTGCGACAAGTAGCCGACAGACCTGTTCCACCCGAGACGAACAATCCAGATTTGGATGACGATGAACGAGCTGAATTACCATGGTGGAAGTGTAAAAAATGGGCACTTCACATTCTACATAAGATGTTCGACAGATATGGCAGTCCCAGGCATGTAACCAAAGAATATAAGGAGTTTGCTGAATGGTACCTGAGAACTTTCAGTGGAGGTATACTTGAAGTTCTTTTGAAGATATTGGATCAATACCGAAGAAAGATATACGTGTCACCTAGGGTGATTCAGCAATCGATTAATTACATTAATCAGGGGTAAGTCTTAGGGCTTTGATTAACAGCCTGTCTTACAAGGATGCGTTTTTCGAAACAGTGCAGTGTGAAAGTCTATTAATTTTCATTTACAGAGTAAGTCATGCATATTCATGGAAATTCTTGAAACCACACATGTTCGAGATTATTCGCGACGTACTCTTCCCAATCCTTTCATATTCTGCTTCAGACGAGGAGCTTTGGAATAATAATCCATATGAATATATCAGAGTGAAATTTGGTAAAACAATAATCAAACTTTTCTTTTTACGTGTGCATTCCGTGTTTCACTGTTTTATAAAATAATAAAATTTATTGTTGTTTTCAGATATCTTTGAAGATTTTGTATCTCCGGTAACTGCAGCACAGACTTTACTACGTTCCGCCTGCAAAATGCGTAAGGGTATGCTCGAAGAAACCATGCGATTTTGCATGGAAGTTTTAACTAGTCCAAACGCAGATCCCAGACAAAAGGACGGTGCGTTGCATATGGTACGTGCAATTAAAAAGGACCGAATTTTTCTAATATTTGTATATATTTCTATGACATCTTTAACAACTAAAATGATTATTAGGTTGGAAGTTTAGCAGATGTGTTATTGAAGAAGAAGATCTACAAGGAACAGATGGATAAAATGTTGTTGCAATATGTTTTCCCTGAATTCAATAGCCACCATGGACACATGAGGGCCAGAGTGAGTACTATTCCTAATTATGTTTTAGGTTACCAATAGAGTAATTATATTTCCCCATATAATACAAGGCTTAAAATTTTGCTGTAGTAGTGTATTTAATTTGAAATCAATTATTTCAGGCATGTTGGGTATTACATTACTTCTCCGAAATAAAATTCAAGCAGGAGCAAATATTAGTTGAGGCCATTAGATTAACGACGAATGCTCTTCTAACGGACCAGGATCTACCGGTTAAGGTAGAGGCTGCTATCGCTTTACAAATGCTCCTCTCTGCTCAGGATAAAGCACAAAAGTATATAGAACCTTTGATCAAACCAATAACTCTCGAATTATTGAACATTGTACGAGAAACTGAGAACGACGATCTGACAACTGTAATTCAGAAAATTGTTTCTACATATTCGAATCAGCTTATGCCAATTGCTGTACAAATGTGTCAGCACCTAGTGAGTATAAATCTTTCTTGGTCAATTTTGGGCAGAGTAAGCCGAGAAGATGCTAAATACTATTACACGTGTTTAGGCTGCGACTTTCAGTCGAGTGCTCGAAACTGACGAAGGCAGTGATGAGAAAGCTATAACCGCCATGGGATTGTTAAATACAATAGAAACTTTATTAGGTGCAATGATATTGCAGCCACAAATTATGGCCCAGTTACAGCCTATAGTGCTTCAGGTTATTGCACATATTTTCGGAGAGAGTGTCATGGGTAAGTTATATAATTGTGAAGCTAAGTGTATCACAGTTAAGTATCTGTGACATCAATTTATATTTATATTTTATCCTTTTCAACTTCATAGATTTCTACGAGGAAGCTCTTTCATTGGTCTATGACTTGACTGGACAGACAATTTCAGGAGACATGTGGAAAGTCTTAGAATGGATGTATCAGTTATTCCAGAAAGACGCATTTGAGTACTTCATCGATATGATGCCCGCCCTTCACAATTACATCACAGTTGATACCCCAGCATTCCTCTCGAATGAGAACCATGTGTTGGCCATGTTTAATATGTGCAAGGCTGTACGTAATGGATCACTTTTTCTTAAAATTAAAGAAACATTTTCGTTAAAAATAGCATTTCATTTTTACCTGCCAGGTATTAACTGGAGATGCTGGAGAAGATCCAGAATGTCATGCTGCCAAACTGTTAGAGGTTATAATCCTGCAATGTAAAGGACATATCGATCAGGTAGACTATTCTCAGAGTTTTTATATCGACAAGTACTTTGATTTTCAAACTAACGGATTGAACGTAATTTTTTTTAGTGTATACCTTCCCTCGTGCAATTGGTACTGGAGCGCTTAATGCGTGAAGTGAAAACCTCTGAGTTAAGAACAATGTGTTTGCAAGTAGTGATAGCGGCTCTTTATTACAATCCAGCATTGTGTCTCGAAACAATGGATAGATTGCAAGGAAACTTCGGGCAGTCAACAGAACCAATTGCATCTCACTTTATCAAGCAATGGATACATGACACAGACTGTTTCTTGGGGTAAGTGTTGTATAGTTTCAGTAATAGTAATTGTACCCAGTTTTAATAAGAAAAGTACCTTAGTAGTCGACATATTATTAATGCTTCCTAATATTCCTAAAACTCAATGCATATTGAATACAATTAAATATTTGCTTATTGTTAATCAAACCGTTTAATACACACAAAAAATCTGCATGTATCCAGATTACACGACAGGAAGCTCTGTGTTCTTGGACTGTGTACTTTAATTAGTATGGGTCCGGCGAGACCAGCAGCAGTAAATGAATGTGCTCAACAAATCATACCGTCTTTAATCCTACTTTTCGATGGTTTAAAGAGGGCCTATGCGGCTAAAGTGTCTGACACAGATGACGAAGAAAACGACGACGACGATAGCGATCTCGACGAAGGTAATTTTCATCTGTGTTAAGTCAGAACTCACGCCCTTTGAAGGTGTTCAAAAAAGTAGGGAAAAGTAGCGAGGTTAACCATTTTCCTTGTTATTTTATCTTAACTACATTGTTATCTATTATAACAAATTTTGTTATACTTTGACAGAGGTATTATCATCGGATGAAGATGAAATCGATGATGCTAGTCAAGAATATTTGGAGAAGCTACAAGAAAAAGTGACAAGGTCGTCCACGCAACATGGTTTCAATGTATCAGCCTCTATTCAAGATGGTCATGGTGATCGTGGATCAGACGATGACGGTGACGATTCCGAATACGATGCCAATGAGGAAACTCCTCTTGAATGTTATGTAACACCTTTAGATTCGGAAGACACGAACCAAGATGAATATATTGTTTTCAAAGAAGTTATGCAAAGTAAGCAGATTCATGTTCATAAATACATTTATTAAGTATATATATGTATGTATACGCATATAATATTTTCATTTATGATTTTAGATATTGAGGTATCAGACACAGTTTGGTATAGAGTATTAACTGATCACTTGACTTCGGAACAACAAAAGGCGTTACAGGAAATTATCCTCCTCGCAGATCAACGCAAAGCAGCTCTAGAAAGTAAAAGAATTGAACAGAGTGGGGGTGAGTTCTTTAGACTAATTCAATATCAATTCCAATTAGATTTCTTTGAGAATTATAAAAAACATTTAAAAGCATTTTGTCTCTTCAAAAGAAATATTTCACATTTCTAGAACAAATTGTTAATGAAGGAAAATTGCTTTTTTTATCTCTAACACAAATAAATCCCAAGTATTATGAAACTAATTCTTATTTTATCCTTTTTCTAGGATATGCTTTCCACTCTCAGACTGTACCTACATCGTTTAACTTCGGTGGAACGCCTCTGACCCGATAAAGACTCCCGGTCGTTTATATTTTTAGCTTAAGTAAGTAAATAAATTGCGAAGCATCCAAGTCAAGTATCCTTAACGACACAATAACACGTTCCCATTTCGAGTCGAAACCGAGTTGCATCATGAGTCAAGTCAAAACACGAGAGCGCCGCTTTTTTGTTTGTTTCATTACATTTTCCGGCTTTTCATAACCATACCTCGGTATACAACAATGATAGCATCCTTTCGAGCGTTTGGAAATTCATTCCACGATGGAATCTGCGGAGAAGCACGCGTCTTCTCATAATGCACGCTAATAAAACGTAATTTGATCACAGAGTACATGAAAAACTAACTGAACTAACTACAAAATTATAGTAAATTCTATTTTGTCGTATAAAAAAATTTTCATCTTTTCTTGATTATTTGTATATTTCGATTTCCAGATTCCAGGGAATATGTTCTTATCTCGATATCCAAATCGCCGTGCTTCTTCGCCGAGCTCAGACCAATCCATTGTCCAGCGCGATCGAATCTTTTTTTGTACGAGAAAGGAAACGGTTTTCGTGCGAGAATGAAAGCAACAAGTATGACAGAGAGTGAGACATGTACCGTATGTATTTGCAGATGCGTGATTGAGAGCGAGAGCGAGAGAGAGAGAGAGAGAGAGAGAGAGAGAGAGAGAGAAGGAAGAAGCAGATCAAAAAGGAGAAAGTAGTTCGATCGCTCTTGAAGCGCTCGAAAAAGTGCCTTCAAAACATGCTCGACGCAGATGGGACCTAAATTAAGGACAGCAAATTGGATCGAGGCTAGGACGCTTCTCTAGTTTGTAAGTTTCTCGTAAGCACTGTACTAAAGTATAATAAATTAATGCTAATTCAAAGATGATATGCTTAATTCAGGACATTGCAGCCTTGATTCCATTAATTGATACAGATTTCATAATGAATTGTATATAAACAACATTTGAATAATGCTGGTAAATTGACCATGTAGAACGACATTGTCTCCATTTGTACATTTTCTTTTCAATTTAAATCACGTTTCATATTACAGATTTACAATTTAAGTAGATAATTATGGACTCGTTGCGAGTTTAATTGTATAAAATGTAACTCCGACTATTTTTTGAAAATGTTCGTTTGGAATAATTACGAAATCATTGCTGGAGCTTAAAATATTCTGTAAAGTTCATATGTTTGCCTTATTAAACGTGTACATGTAAAAAGTCTGTAAGTCATTTAAAATGATATTATTACATATTTTATTACGTCTGTTACTGTTTCTTTAGGTCGTGAAAACGAGAGCATTGAAACAACAATCGTCGTCTATTTTTTAGACTACACCCCATAAAAACGGATGTTCGTAACTTTCATGATTAACATCCTGTGTCCATATAGCAATTAATTATCGCCATAACGAATGTTACCCCAGTGTTGATAGTGCTATGATTTTAGGATTATGATGAATACAGATTAAAATACAAAAGTTTTTCCTTAACAGCCTTATATTCCACTTTCGATCGATACATAAATTAAATTACGTGTTTCCGATAAAGAGCGTAGCAGGATATATCCATTCATGGAAAATAATGTATATCCTGCGAACTGTGATTCTCAGGGCGGAGATACGTTCGTGAAAGAAGCTGCGATGATCGCTATTGCATATGCGTTTGCAAATCTCATACATACGTTGCACATCTATATACATGTTCTTTTGTTAATTCTTATTATCCATCTTTTGACGACGATCGTAATCAACAGTGACTCCTCGCGAGAAGCTGCAATAATTTTGATCAGAACTCCTTGACCAGTTGTGATGATTGCTGGTGTTTCCGATGGCACAGGTACCGCAATTCTAATTAAATATAAATTTACAATGAACTTGAATCATCGCAGATACACTCGCAAGAGGAGGACGATCGTGGCCAAAAATACATTTACAATAAAGAGTAGTGGTAATATTTGTAATCACAGATGCATTTTTTCTAAGAAATCTTTCTAACAATCTCTATTTGGTAGTACGTTCCATTTTAATTGTATTTACTAATGCATTATCGACCTAGTAAGAAACTTGCAAGCGTGTAGACAACTTCGATCCTCCGCAGAATACTGAGTGAAAGAGAGAACGAGAAAAAGAAAAAAGGTATCCCACAACTCCGAGAACGACGTATTGTTGTCGCATTTTATTTTTGCCTTTTTTTTCTACCGATGGTTCATCGACCAAGGGTACGAAGCACTCGAGATCAAGAAGACGCACAAAGGTCCATCGACAAATGAATGTGATAGACGAGAGGAACGCGTTCAGAGTAGGGAGATGTTCTACTCTCGATCTCTTTCCTCAGTGTGTCCCCGAAGGAAACGAGCGCTATTTCACTTGAGACACCGTTCGAAATAGCACGAGCCAACATTGCCACCTCTCATCGCTTTTGCTACATTTTGCTCAAATGCTCTCCTATTGCTTTGCAGAACCTCTGCAGCATCTTTATTTAACGGATCTTCTGGATTAGGCTCCTAAACAGACAATAATGTACTCTTAATACATGCAACTTATTTTTTTGTCTAATGAATGTAATTAACGGAATCTTTTAGTCTAAGAACATGTTGCTAAGAATTGTACCCAGAATTCATTATAATAATGTGAAAGTACACTAATAATGTATTGTCATTTTCATAATTTTCAATGCTTTTGCTTCTTTTCATAGCATTGGTTATAACTATATTGATCCAAACACGAAACTCTGAAATTTCTTTTACACGAGTATCTTTCAATCAACATACTTATTTGTGTTGATGATAATTTAGACTAAAAGATTCCTTCAATATATTAAATTAAGTACCAAGAATAGATATTGTAGCCCATAGACAATAGAGTTAATTGTAAGGACTGGTTTCCAATCTTCTCTTAAGATATTCAGACACACATTGCCGTCTAAGTCAATATTAGGATGATAAACTTGTGTCTCACACTTTACTTTTGGTGGTTCATGTGGATAATTTGGTCCAACTTTAAAACTGAAAACAAATCTACCACCCCTATAGAATCCCTTAAAAAAGATAAGAAATCGTATTTAGTCAATTTACAGAACTATATTGCATCTAAAAAAATCTTACCTCATCTGGACAAATAATTAATTTAAAACTCAGAAGATCATCTGGATCAGGAAACTCTGTTCCACATGTTTTTGGTAAATTTAGCTCATTTATATCTGTGGAAAAAAAAAGTTTTAGAATATTTTCCTATTTATTGAGAAACAGTCTCCAGTATGAATATTCTGATAATATCTTATTCAATAAATTAAAATAAAAAATACTTTGAAATAAATTTTTAAGGTCACTTAAAGGTCGAATCTATATTCTAATGAAATAATATATTTCATTCCTGAATTATATAAATTATTTTTACTTAAACTTAAGAACAATATACTCAGAATCTCATGTATGTAGCTTTATTGCATCTTATGGTTACATACTTTGAAGAAAACAATAATATAGTGCACAATTTAAGTTTGACTAACAATAATATATTTCTTTCTATATTAACAATTTCTAATAGGATTATATTTGAACTAATTCTTGTTTTTCGGTGCAATAAGATTTTGAATTTTGTTCATAAGGCAACTATGCACGTACTAAATGCTTAGCAAGTTGCTTGAAGAAAATATTAACCTGCATATGTTACATATAAATTTGCATCAGAGTAAGAGAATCGTAAATAGCAAAATGTAGTCTTAAAAGCATAATGATACAAAAATAACAGTGACGAAATAACAGTTGTTTGAAGCGATCAATTAGAAAACGTTTAACAGGTAAAAACATTAAAAAATTTTGGAGTAAGTTGTGCACGCAGTAAGCTTGATTTTTTTGTGTGTTAAAGGAGCTAATAATTGACAGAATTAGAAAAGAAAATTGAAAGGAAGACGATAAAAGGTCGTCAATGAAACCTTTTGTAATTCTGAGTTGTGCCGCGGATGCCTTCTTTTGGGTGCCAGGTTTCGGCGACTCGCCGTCCTTTTTCGCCTGTTTTAACGAGAATAATTTAATCATGATAAAGTGGTGGTGCCCGGCGTGGAAGGCATAAAAAAAATCTTTTCTTCCTCTATCGGCCACGCGCGCGGACTATGATGCACGCAACAAAACTCTTTTTGACAATGGAAACAACTACCCTGAATTACGACTGATCTCACGTGGACGGAGGACAAACCGTTTCTGTTGCCGTCACGGTTCTAAAGTTCCTTTTTTCATATCGCGTGATTAAGCCCGTATTCCATTTACATACACAGGACTGCACAGAGCAATCAAAATAATTGTCTACCCTGTATTATCAACTCAAAAGTCATCGATAAACTGTGGATTTTATGTGTTTGCTCACATTCGAATGTTTAAAACGCAATAAAACAGGAGCCGTATTTACAATCATGGAAATTTTCATTTTATATGTGACTTTATAAATTATTGTAATTACAAATGGTTTATTAATTGGAAAAATATTTTGCAAAAAACTTGCATAAGCATCCACGGTTTATTCATCAATATCATTGGGACTCCTCTCTATGCCATAATATTTAATGCATATAATATCTTTTGAAAAAATACAGAAAAACCGTCCAATTGTGATAAAAATTTCCTCCAATACTGTTAGACTGTATGTGGAATTCCCCTAAATCGGTATAGTGCTTCAACAATCGTTAGTTTTGTGTTTTTGACTACTATTTACTGTTATAGGAACGTAATAATACATTGTAGATTTTACGCATTCATCAAATACATGATTGTTTAAAACCCAGACGATTAAAAGTTTCACAAGGTTAATTGTGGTTTTTATTTTATTTGCAACACGATAGACTCTTTATTAGATTAAAGAAATTTATACATATTTCACTCTAGTTTCTATAAATTGTTAAATATCTATGTTGGTAAATGTCATAAATGTGGTGAAAGAACCTACTATGCCATCTACGGTAAAATGTTAAAGGTTTTATTCAATTAGTTCATCTTTTAGTCTTAGATGGTACGACAACACTTTTTCGCCGCCAGTTTCATTAAAAAATTGAATATTAATTGAAAAACAAGAAACAGTAACTATTACTGAAGAATATTAATGCAGAAGACTTCGATGAATTACTCCATATAAGTCCAATCTTTTGCCTTATTGTCATACGTTTAGATCTATGTATAAGTATATATGCCACCAAGAACCTTATTAACCAATTATTAACAATAACTAAGGCAGCTACTTATTGTTAGATACTATAGTACCTCTGTTTGTCTGTCAAGAAAACGGAATTAAATTGTCTGCCAATAAAACAATTGCAAAATCGTATAGTACTATAAGTGTTTTTTATAATCGTGTTACATGTGAAGCGAGTAGCGCAATTATATGGGGATACTACATATTGTGAATATTGTGGTAGACATTTACCTTATAAATTGCGAATATATTTATATATGTAAGTTTTTATTTTTAAACGTTATTTTATAAGAACAAAATTTACAAGAAAAAATTGATGTCATCAATTAATTAATACGTTAAAGAATTTGTTAAAGTTAAAAAATGGTAAATATTCTAACATCAGTCAAATTTGATTGTATCATTGTGTTTTACGCATTTTGCATGCCTTGTAAACCATAATATGGTTGCATAAAATCCGCAGTTCTGAAATACACATACAAATATGTTTTGTTCATCTTTCGAATATGATTGGAGGACACTTATAACGATTTCAGGTCCAACCAATCGTAATTTTTCGCGTGTATTGGAGAACGTTAAGCCGGGGAGAGAGAATATCTCCTCTGATATCGGCCGATATACGAACAATTGTTTGATGTCGCAAAGGGAAATATATAAACACTATAGATGGTTCAATGTTCGTTTCAAGCTAGCGTGAGGTTTGAGACGTCAATGGCTTGCGTTCGTTGTGCATGTTGCTTGTAACGATTGGCGAGGTAACAAAGTAGCTTTGGTGGTTCGCAGATTTGCTCAAATTTGACAGTAATCCTGGACACGATGGCTGGTACACGGGACGAGATTTTGGCTGACTTTCAGGTGATCCATTCAAGTCTCAATTTCCCGTTAATTTCTAAACACAAATAAAGTTTTAGGTTATGATATATGTAGTGATGACATTGACAATAGTTGAAATCTATGTGTATCGTGCAACATTTTCTTATTGTTTTGTCTCAAATCTGTCAAAATTTTCATAGCCTTTGGAAATTTTGAAGAAAGCACAAATAACATTTTTCACTGTTTCCTAGCATGTAATTTTAATCGTTTTTCTGCATGTCCAGTTTCTTTGTCTCTTTGTACAATTGTGTATGTGAATCATGAATTTTTGTTTAAATCGCTGAAAAATTTTGTTCATATAGAACCAAGTATAAAACAGTTTAATTAGAACATGTCCTACATAATGATCTAAAGTTGGTTCCATTCTGATTGTGTGTAATGTGTTTGATACAGTACCATTTATTTAGAAGATATTCAAGTGATTATGGTATATTATGTTTAGGCTTGTACTGGGATTGATGATGTTGGAGATGCCATTAAATTTTTAGAGGAATCCAATTGGGATCTATTGGTAAGTACATTTGTAAATTTATTCTTATGTAGCGTTTAATTTAATATAATATTTTACTATTTCATATAGTCAGCAGTAAATCAGGCCATGCCTAGAGTTACACAACAATTACCCTCAGAAATGAGTCCTGAAATAGAAATGATTGAAGAAATTGAAAGGATGCCACATTCATCTTCATCGTTGTCACAAAATGTTAATGATTCAAGTAATTGTTTGAAAATGGATGTTGTAGAAAATTCAAAGCCTGGAACAAGTAAATCTAAAAATTGTACCAGAGAAAGAACACTCACATTCCGTGTTAACTACCTTAGTAATGTTTATAAAATAAATCTACCTGAGTCCTCATGTGTGAGTAAGTAATCAATATGCTGCCTTGGCCATTCTTTATTAACATTGTTACTGTTTCTATTTAATTGAAATGTGTTGTTTCTAGGAGATCTCAAACAGCTTATATGGGAACAAACAAATGTCCCACATTGTCAGCAACGTCTTCACGGATGGAAATCAATTCCAGAATCACCTTCTACATCATTACAATCATTAGATTTGCCAAAAGAGAATACTTTGTACATGACTTGTTTATCAGAAGATGTTGATCTAACAACTGATAAGTAAGTACATTTATGAGAAAATAGGCTTACAGTATTGTTGGCAATTCTGGTATATTTATCATATATTACAGTGGACGTTTATCAGAGCGTATGACTCAAACATATACCTTAAACATCAAAGATGAAGCGGGCAAGAAAACATATAATTTAAAGTTTCTTGGTTCGAACACAGTTTTGGATGTAAAGTTAGGTATTCACGCGTTAATAGATGTTCCTGTTCGAAATCAGCAGTGGAAAGGCTGGCCAAGTTCAGTAAAAAATGATAGCATGACGCTAGCACAAGCTGGAATTTCTTACCCTGAACATGATCTTTCCGTTGCTGAGTTACCTTCCAAAGCGGAAAAGAAGGTACTGTACCTTAATGTCAATAGATGGAACCTCTTTACATTTCTATACATATTGAGCTACAAATCAGATAGATTTATTAAATTGTAATGAAATTAGGGATTTGAAAAAATGACGTTCTATTTTTCTGAAAATTCAAATTTGATGCTTTTTTCATAAATCCTTTTACTTTTACTCTTAGGACGTTATAGACCTGGTTGGAAGTGATAGTTCTGTAGATGAAGCGTATGACGTGGAGGATCCCGAATCATTCAACGTTGATGATGATATTTTCTTAGAAATTAAATCTACTAAAATTCAGCGTCTCAGTAAGTAAATTTGATTTTTCATTAACTGTTATTAAATTCAGACATTCAAAATTACTTTCCTTTTGTAGTGCCTGAAAACGTAACGGATGAAACGGTGGGCACAATGCAGTTTGCAGAGGAATTTGAAAAACGATACGGACAGGCACATCCAGAATTTTTTACTGGCAGATTTAAAGATGCTGTTAAAGAATCGTGTTTAAAACCTGCAAAAGAGGTTCGTAACTTGAATCGGTAACTATAAGCGATTGTCTCCTGCGAAATATTATAAATTTAAATTATTACAGAGAAAATTGTTGGCTGTGTATTTACATCATGATAATAGCGTTCTAGCGAATGTATTTTGCACACAGTTATTAGGCTTTGAAACAGTACTCCAAGTGTTATCAGCAAATTTCATTGTATGGGGTTGGGATATTACTTACGAGTCTAATAAGCAGAGGTATGTATGAAAATGCATAAACTATTTTTATTTAATTAGATATTGCTTTATAAGAAGTTACTCTTGATTTGCAGGTTTCTTTTATCTGTAAAACAGACACTAGGATCGGTCGCAGCGTTAGCTATGAAGAATATAGACGTTGATACATTGCCTGTTCTTGTAATTATAATGAGAATTAGATCCAATACAGAAATATTTACAACAGTCCACGGCAATGTGGGAGTCAGTGAACTACTGACTAACTTAATTCACGCGGTAGATGTATTTCAGGTAAAAGGAAATTATTGTATGAAAGTAATACACGACTTTGAGTTGTATTTTAATGTAACCGTTTCTTTTAATACAATAGGAGCATAGACGTGCTGATATTGGAGTGGAAGAAGAGAGGCAAGCTAGAGAAAGAGTAAAGCAGGAGCAAGATAGAGCGTATCAAGAAAGTCTAGCCGCGGACAGGTAAATTGAGAATAATAAATTGTTGTAATAGAATCCAACATGATTTCATAAAA
Source organism: Dufourea novaeangliae (assembly GCF_001272555.1). Lineage (NCBI taxonomy): Eukaryota > Metazoa > Arthropoda > Insecta > Hymenoptera > Halictidae > Dufourea > Dufourea novaeangliae. The sequence goes on along the minus strand of NW_015374020.1, from coordinate 3,780,328 downwards.
TGTATATTATTGTACAGAGCGAAAGAAAAAGCGAAAGAACAAAAGAAAATGGAAGAGGAATTGGAAAAGAGAAAAAAAGAGGAAGCAGACAATGAAAAGATGGTTGAAATAGCAAGGAAAGAAGCTCATAGACAAGCTGTAGAATCGAGTTTACCTCCTGAACCGCAACAGGGAGCTGGTGATGGTGTGCTGAAGGTTAGAGTACGGCTACCGGCTGGGAAATTCTTGGAGCGCAAATTTCAGTCGGATACACCGTTGCAAACGCTTCTCAATTTCCTCATAGTGGAAGGTTATCCTACAGAAGAATACAAGGTCCTATGTAGTTGGCCTCGAAGGGATGTAAGTAGATGATGTAAGCATTTGGGCCTTATTATATAGATATTTCTTTACGTGTGTGGAATGTCGCGTTAAATACAATGAAACTAAAATTATATTCACATTTTTACGAGAAATTTAAATATTCTTTCAAGACTTATATGCATCATCGAAGGTATGTGTCTTTTTTAGTTAACATCCATGGACTCAAAACTCACTCTCATGGATCTAAAATTCTGTCCTCAAGAAACGGTAATTTTAGAAGAACGATAAGTATAAGTAATTTGTTGTAATTAAATTAAAATGTAGAAATTAAGCATCGCAATATTCTGAAAGTGTTATTTATTTAACAAGTTTCGAATAGTTGTCAGTTAATATGAGTTCTGTTTATTATGCAACTACATTTTTATGCTGTATCTTTTCGTACTATTAATTCGTACGACAAATGTAGTTTTATATTATATATACATATAAAAAAAAAGAAGTTCTTTCCATGCATGTGCATTGTATATTTTAAATTCCTATAAATAAATTACATTCTGAAAAACCTCAAACAAAAGCTGTCTTTTGTTTGTCGTTGTGTTATCAAGTATCTCGAAGTGTGTTGAAAAAGAGCTTAATTTGTAAAAGATATATAAATGGAACTCGTAATAAAAAAAAATATATTTTAAATAATAGCACTCTTTCTAAGAATTTTATTATAAATATAAAGACGAAGCGAAGACAATATCACGTTTTATAAGTTTAATCGCTTCACTAAATTTATTCTCTAAGTCCGTATTTCCAATGTTCTTCGCTGCTTGACACAATTGCCTAAGAACTTCCTCTAAACGACGCATGCATCGTATAATTGAACCTAGGATGAAGAAATTAAAATTAAGTTAACCGGGGAGGAATTAAATATGAATATAGAACGACAGACGAGGCATACGACAGATACAACATTTTATGAGAGTTTGTGTCACATGTCCTAAAGTGCAAATAAAAAAATTCATACTTTAGTGCACCATCTACAATCAAGAATGGTTATGTTGGGAACAATATTCGACCCAGTCATAGAAAAATTGGTAGGAAATAACACACTAAACATATGACTAGACCATTCATATTGTTTCTGATAAAATCACGAAATGTGTGACACGAAAATACAGTAGATGTTCTATCTATCCTACACTTCGTTTGTAATACAATGAGAAAAATAAAAATCTGCAATATACCTTCAAATATATCTGTCATTTTACAAATTTGTAAGAAAGTAGCCCCTTTACTCCAAGCATATACTACGTCCATTAGGTACGGTTTAAATCTTTCCGCGTATGCGTCCTCATCCAACTCTAGATTAGCTTCTGTGGATACCTTTGCTATTCTCCGAGCCAAATCTTGCATTTGTCTGAGCGGACCACTCAATTCCTCGGTACTCTTAGGCATTTCGTTTGATTTATCATCGCAAACGAAACAACTGATTAACGCGACCATCTGTGGTACACTTAGCGAGTTGAACAATCCATTAAAAATCATTTCTGTCATTAACAATTCATCGGCACCATTAAGTTCGCAAGCCACTCGGCCCTTTAATTCTATAACATCAGACGCCGTACAATAGGCCAATCTTCGTAATACCCTTTTTCTACATTTCAATTCGTCCATTTGAAGTATCGATTTGGCTCGTTTCAATTCTACTTTGGCCTGTTTCAATTGATTACCCAAATCCTCTTTGTGCATAAATTGTTCGTATAGTGTATTAATATTGGGATCCTATATTCAAGTGAAATAGAACATTTATTCTCATTGTGATGAAGAATTAAAAATTAGACTAGTAGAATAATTTACCTTATGCAGTGGATGACCATATAGTCTCTCTTCAAGGACTTCAATTTTCTTAACAATATCCTTAAATGCTTCATCTTCTATGTGCATGTCTGTAATAGGATTGAGTAGGGGTGGTCCATCGGGAAATCTTTTCTTAACTTCCTGTATTGTTTTCAGTACACTTTTCCGGTTATCTGATGGTCTTAGATCTTTTGGATAGTACAACCTAAGAGAACTTATTTGAGAAATTAATGTATGCAAGACAGGCACCACTTCAACCTCACCCTCTTCCCCTTCTCGACAAGGTACAGGACACCCTTCGCTGGATTCTTTAGAAATATGAAGTAAAATGTCAATGATAATAATGGTGCTTTCCTTTGTTGGATTCTTCGGATTCTTTTTCTTGAAGTTTACAATAATACCCCAATCAAACATTTCATTTTCATTTTTCACCTATAATTATCAGAATTTTAGAAAAATAGTGTTGTCATATGTAAGCGTATGTAAATAACGTACTTTCACCAGCCTTCCAGGCTGTAGGAAAGGTAGTAAGTACTCTGGTTTCGTCAAGAAAGATCGAAATTCAGTAGTTAGGCGTTCAAGTTGTTCACGTATGTCATGGTAAGATGATATTTGACTATACTTTTCAATATTCACTGCGTTATATGTTGCTTGCAGTTCTTTCACCTCTGTAATAATTGGTAAGAATAATTTTATACGAAATTGTAATATGTAATTGGGAAATAAACAATCTACTTACTGTTGTATAAGTCAGGAATAGATGCTTGATTTTGAAATTGATAGAAACTCCTCTCAAGCATGTATTCTGGATTAATTTCTTCGACTCTTAGAAGATTCAGCACCATATTGTAAGTTAAATGGAATGCTGAATTGATAGGATCTGGTCTTCCTTGTACAATCGCTTTACCGACAACGGGACTAACTTGTTCGTCAATCATTATTATTACTATTCCTTTTTCGTCCAAGCCTCTCCTACCCGCTCGACCAGCCATTTGTATATACTCTCCGGAAGTAATCCAACGGAAGTCTTTACCATCGAATTTTCGGGATGCAGTGAATAATACTGTTCGCGCTGGCATGTTCAAGCCCATTGCAAAAGTTTCAGTTGCGAAAAGTGCTTTTATTAAACCTTCGCCGAACAATATCTCCACAGTTTCTTTCAGAATAGGTAGAAGTCCACCATGATGGATTCCTATTCCACGTTTCAGTAGTGGCAAGACATTCTCCACTTGTGGTAAACGTCTATCCTCTTCACTAAGAACATCCATAGCATTGTTGAATACTTCGTCCACCAACTTTTTCTCTTCTATTGTGTTCAAATCTAGTTTGGCCAGTTGCATTGCGTAGATCTCACAGTCTTTCTTTGAGAAACTGAATATAATTACAGGAGCAAAATTCCTTTCCATAATCATTTTAACCATTTTGAAAATATTTGTCTGTCCAGCATTCGTTGCTCGAAGACCCCCTTTCCGTCCTTTCGTGTCTCCTTTAGCTGCATCGCTGTGTTGCAAGCAAGCTATTGCTCTGTTGAAATTGTCTTCTTTAAATTGTCCCAATTCATCTACAACCTACGTATTAATAAGTGAATGTAAGTTTTTTGGTTTCACAAAAAGTGATTTTTTTAGGCTCTACAAACCAAATGAATTCCGTCCCCGCCAACGGGAAATATGTAATGTTGTAACGGTGTCGGTCTATAGTCTGTGTAAACAACATGACACGGTTGTTTATGTAAATGTGCGACCCACTCTACAAACTGTCTTGCATTGGGTATAGTAGCAGAAAGAAATACGTAATGCACATTGTCTGGTAATAATATTAATGTTTCTTCCCACACTACACCTCTTTCTTTGTCACGCATATAATGAATTTCGTCAAAAATCACCCAACCAACTTCACGCATTACCTAAATATTAAATCCATCATCAGTATTGTCATAAATGTAACAATTCATGTACATCCAACTTATTTGTTTCTTACCATACTCACACGACAACAAGTAAGCTAATCCATAATTTTCTACTGATAATTCAACATAGTTATTGTATTTCACTAAGTAAGTTAGAATTTATATAGGGCTCTCTTAAAAATATTTCATCAGTATGGTATGAATCAAATGAGCTGAATGTAAAAATATAACTCAGATTTTGACAAAACCTCAGATCCTCTGTAAAGCATATTTCTTAAAATTTCAGTAGTCATAATTAACACACTGGCTGTAGGATTAATAGTAACATCACCAGTCACCAAACCAACATCCTTAAACTCCTCAAAGAACTCCCTGTATTTTTGATTACTCAATGCCTTTATAGGAGTAGTATAAATTACTCTTTGCTTGTCTCTTAAGGAACATGCTATAGCATATCTGTAAAACAAACTGCTGATAATGGGTTCTTTTAAAAACTATGCTCAAGTTGACAAGTTTTTATAATTTAAAACATAAAGCTGTGAGCTCTACAATTGCTACGAGTTACTCTCAATTTATTTAATGAGGCAAAACTTGTGAACTTGGGTATAATTAGTTTTTATTATAACACATACTCTGCAACAACAGTTTTACCGGCCGATGTATGGGCAGAGACTAAAACAGATTGATTGTTTTCTATGCACAATATTGCTTCCTTCTGGAAAGGATCCAGTACAAATTTGTATGTTTTAGCTGCTTTCCCTTGTTTATTTCTCAATGTGGTATACTCATAATCCGGTGGGACAGCAACTTCATGTGTGCATAATTCAATTGTCTCTATAGTGTGTATTTTGATACGTGGAGCCAAATCTTCTATGCTGTATGAGCGAGAAACACCAATTCTCAAGATAATGTGTTTGTATTAAACTTAAGGAAATTAATGTTCAAAATCAGTTATCGTATCTTACTTTAGGTCTTCTAACAAGGAATCAGGCTTTAATTTTTTCGCAATTATTTTGGCAGAATCATTTTGCAATCCCCGTTTCGTTCCACCTTCTGCATCGGCATTACTATATTCGTTTGAAAAGTTACGGAAAACACATTTTATATTTATTTGTAAGGTTATATCGCATAGAGGTTAGGAAGAAATCGAATACTTACTCTTTATCTAAAGATGTACTTAAAGCGCTTTGCTTAACTGGACTGAGCCTTACTACTCTTATTTCCTCTGTTTCTTCGAAAACATCGAACAAATCGTCAGTGAAATTTGCCATTATTAAAGAAAATATCTATTTACAATTTAACCATAAACACTACACCACACTCTACCCGTTTTACCCAATCACCCACACCAAGCATGTTGTGTATATTCCATTATCTATCCGATAGATTCTATCGATTATCAAATATATCAGCGATACAACATACACAAGTCGATAATACGTTTACACATCGATTATATATCGAACAGTCTATCGATAGGTATATCGCCAAATATCGATACATATTTGAAATCGGCTCTATAGAACGTTTTACTTCTTTTTTTTCAAAAAATTTGGTTCATTTTCTATCAACTCTAATATATAATTCACGAACGTTATTATTTAACTTAAATTAACAAATTCTGGTAATATATTGCTAAATATTTTGTACTGAAAAAATCTGTTTATACATCTTCACGACCTGAAATTAATATTTAGCGGACACAAAATTACAAAATACATAAAGGAAATAACGTCGATTTTATAATCGCATTAATACAGATATTACAGTTTCACCATCATTTTAATATCATTCAGACCATGTAGTTATTTAGAAATCATCGTCCTGCCTCGGAAGAATAAAAAATATTATGTCGCATTACATTAAAATTCCAATCGTTACAATTTCAGAGCTTTTAGTATAAGTTACAATAAACAATATGTAGTATATTTTTTAATAAATTAACAGGTGAATAGGATTCAGAATATCCAAAGATTATTAGCGTAGATAAAATTTGTGGTCTCAGACAATAGAACCCGGAATGGTCAAATGATGCTAGTTATACTTTTCGTCCAATTAGCAATCGACATATCATGTTCTTTATGCAGGTACTGGCCCAAGACCGATGGAGAGGCTTCACTAGGCCGGCCGGGTTTATGGGACGATGAAACGGGACTTTCAGTTTCTTTTGGGCGTCCGCGAGTGCAACATCGTGCCGAGTGTAACGGTCGCACTAGCACGCGCGTGAAAGTTTTCGTCTCCCGAACGTCCAGCCTGCACCGTACACGGTGTCAATCGCAATCGGGAGGGACAGCGAGAGAAACGAAGGTATTTGAATAAACGTAAAACGGATTTTTATATATCATATTGTATGAACAGTATGCATCCCCTACAAATTGATTCGATCGTTTGAGACGCTCCTACTTCGTGATTCCTCTCGTCCGTCGTGATAGGATAATAATCTTTAATGTAAGATATTGGTAATCATAGTTACTCTGTATTACGATATCATTGTCACTTTAAATGGTAATTGAATTTTTTTTTAAACGCTCGGAATAGATATATTAAATGAAAAAATAAAACAAAATCAATTGGTGATGTCTACATATTGTCAAGACATCAATCTATTTTACAAGAAGAGAAAACATAGTGTTTTATATTTCAGAGAGTAGATCTTTTTGTACGATAGTTTCTTTTTTTTAGTCTTTTCCAACTGTTCGTCGGTCTGTATATTGGGTTTTTTGTAATTATTATTGATGCTAACATTCGCACGAAGGGGATATTTTCATTTTCACAACGGTTCCGAGCTATGTCTTCTTAGAATTGTAATAATAAACAATAAAAAGAGAGAGGATATTATCATAAATAGTACCTAAAAGTACGAATTAATAGAAGACACGAGAATCGACCCGAATTTCAATCTTCAATTCTTATTGGAGACTTCGTACAGTATCGACTAATCAGTCAGTAGAAAGTACAAGATGATTAAGAGACGTACACTGTTATGTTTCGATCATAAATCATGTTTGTTCCGTCGTGACGACACCTGCCTTACCTCCGTATACGTTTGACCTTAAGTCATCAACGCGTTTATTCATTCTTCTGACTGCTTTCTCAGGTGCAACGCACCTGACTCGTCTCAATCAACTCTGGACTGTCGAAGGCTCATAACAAATTTACTCCTCTTCATACATATCGTCGATTTCGATAATTTTGTTATTTATACAAGTTTAAGTCCAGGGTCTTCTGTGCCCGATCTCCTTTTCAAGAATTCAATCGATTCATAAAGTACGCTTGAAAGAGTTCTCTCTTAAAACAATTCTCGTTGTCGAAACAGTGAACGCGACCAAGGATACGCGTAAAAGCGTGAAAGCTCCGGTGAAGAAAGGAAGAGCGAAAGTTCTGAGTTATTGGCGACGTTTTGTGTATCGATCCAACGGTTCCTAGAGGCCCACAAAAAGATAATCTGGCATTATAGTAACAGTACAGTTACGTATTCGTTTAAATCAAATGCTCTGACCATTTACAGTGGCTCCAGAAAGTATTGTATTTGCAATCAATCGACCGATCTACTCCATCTTTTGTACACTTCTCGGTAAATTTGTTTTTATGTATTCCTACATCTTACATGATTCACCATATGTAGTTAATTTGTTTCTAAATTTTAAGTTTCAAAATTTGCTGGAGTCTAAACAATAATGCATAATACCATTATCTTTATTTACTTTTTATAGAGTTGAATAGTCTATAGTAATCTAAATCTCACATCCATTTAAAAAAAATCATTCAAAGTCTCAACGTACTTTCGAACAACCGTGGGAAAGATCTTGGCCCGCGTGTACGTTGCGGCACGACCCTCCGTGGTGACGAGGGTTGCGAAATAGAGTGAGTCTCGACAGGATGGCCATATGTTAGAGTCGAAGGACGAGGATATAAGAACACGAGAGACGATCAATGGTCCACGAGTCATCGTGCCGCGGGTCGAAAAGTCAGGGTCTGTCCACAGTCGATCTTTCTCAACCACTTGTGTGCGTCCTCCGGAGGAATCTTGGTCGTTCGCTTTCATGATCTGTTGATCATCGCTCTTTCGTAGCTTAAAATCGGCCATCTCGTCGTCTCGATGTCGCGGGATTTGTTGGCCAGTAACTACCGCAACACCTTCCAATTCGTTCACGATTACGTCTAAAATGTATTGTACAATTGGCACCGCGATAAATACATGGATCGTCGAATCGAAATGGTACCAAGAATGGCACCATAATCGTTCTTTTACCAACTAAATAACTATATCTTTACACATTTTCTTGGAGAACCGAGAGAAACAAATTATGAAGGGATTTAGGAGAATGGCCAAAAAATGGTATCTCAGCGTTCGTCTGAGTAGACTATGGATGCTTGTGTAAATTCACATTTTTCTTTTTGCAAATTTTCTGGATACGATGTAAACAGTGACTCATTTTCTTTATTAAGGGTTTTATTGCACTTGAAGGAGCCTGGACATTTAATGGAGTTTCATTATAATATTTGTTTCATTCTGCTCAATTACGTTTGTGACTGTAGATTCGAAAAAAATAGCACAGTCCATGATATTTTGAGAAGCCTTCGTAGTAATTTAAAGAAATTAAAAACGGACTTTCGAAAATGGATACTGACTTCGTAGTGGTAAAAGAATGTAAATATTTATCGAGACAGAGACCTTTCTATTAATCAAAGAACGCTGAGTCATTTCCGAGGACCCGCGGTTAGAGTATCGTAGACAATTTATGAAACAATTTATGAAAGATCCACGAGGGGACAGGAATTACCATTTTGTTCGAGGATTTAAAGCGGTTACGTGCAGTTGAAGCAGGTAGTCGTTCAAGGTGTACACAGTAGTGGGGCATTCTGATTTCGGTAGGGGGGATGGAACGACGGAGGTAAGCGGAGGCGCCATATAATTTAGGTCTGCTCCGATGATTGTTGCCCCGAAGTAACGGTCATCTCTTGCCACAATGAGAGCATTGTCTTCGGTAAAGTGTCTGACCAGCGATGAGTTGATCTACTTAGAAATACATCTAGTGATACGACTAAATCATATCGTAACCATTTGAACGAAGTTTGACCATTGAAAGTATAAACTACTTAAATATTAACATAAGTAGAATTAGTCTTCTGGACTATTGTCTGACAAACAGAGGTGTGAGCTACTGAACATTAAATCAAGTGATGCAAGTAGATTAATTTGAACCCTATTTAGATGCAGTCCGATTACTGTGGGTAGGAATTATGTACTTACAAATGGACCGACTAGTGAGAGTAGATAATTAATTCATAGCATTTTGAATTATTGTCTGGCGATTCAACCGGTGAAAGCGGATTACTTCATACTTCCTTATGGCATACTTCAATGAATGGAACTACTTTTTACTCTCAATCTTCATATTCAATCACAATTTTTTTAGTACACTAGTCTAAACAGATTTTACTCGATGCTCGTAATTATACGAACATTGCTATTCTCCTTCGAAGACTTGTTCGTTCCATTCGTCCAAAATCTTATCATCTTTCGGGAGATCGTTTCTGTGCTACTTTTCATTCACAGCCGGCGACTCGTGCGTTCACTTTCTAACTTCACAGTCTTCCTGTATAGGCATATTCGATTAATAGTAATGGAGACGTTAATTATAGAAGCAATGATCTCACTGTGGAACAAATTCATTTCTATCAACTTACGATATACAGTTACGGGACTTTAGACAGTAGCATCAATGGAAACTAAGTCGTTCTTGACACCCTCCAGATAATGGATAGATTTTCAGCAGCTGTAATATGCAATGTAACAGAAATATAAATAATAGAATCGATAGAAGTTAAGTTGTTTCATTCGATCATCAACCAACTTTTATTAGTTAAATCACCGTTGATTTCTCCAGAACACTAAACTGATATTTATCAGGTATAAAACGCAAAGTTACAGAATCGTAAACAGTAGATTCAATGGGAATTAACTCGACTCTAATCTCTCTCGATGACGAGGCAATTTTTATCAACGATAGACGATCGTAAACCATAAAATCCCCGGACGCTAAATCACCTGTAACTTTTTTTTTGGGGTACGAGTCAACTTTTATCGGTCGCGGAATCGTAAGCGAACAGAATCAACGGGTAGCTATATTATTTACAGTGTCCCCTGGGTAATGATTCGCGCGCGTTGACTGTCGAGGCACGTACAATCACGCATCGAGGGGAACTGACGTAATCTACTGACGGTTCACGAGAAATACATATATGCAGGCACTCTCATTGCCGCGTAGCAATTGTTATTGTTGCACTTTTTCCGGGGGAAAAAGAAAAGCTTATATCGCCCTCTGGGGACACACATGCGCGTGTGTGTATAGTTTATAACACACACCTGTTCATAGCCGCGCGCGAAACGCGTGGATCTGGATGCATGAAAGTTGCGACTCGCCCCGGGCTGTTTTGCCTTTCTTACGGCCAAAATTCCTGCCTGGATCCCATGGATCCGTGCCCTACATATGTATATTGGTCGACCTCAACATTGATTTCGTATTCTAATAAGTGCTGACTGCGGACGTTCACGCAAACGCACACATAATGAATATTTCCATTGAAAATCTTAAGCTTCTCAAAGTTAATCTTAAATTACCTTCTATTAGGTAAAGGAAAAAACAGTCATCTTATTTATTAAACTATTAAAACTATCCAAACTATTCTCGTGTTGTATAATCTTACAATTATCTCCCCAATTAAGAGGTTCATTGGATTAAAAGTAAAATAGCAATTTCACCGCTGCTCGTTAAATCTGTTCCACAATTTATGAAATCATAAAATTCACAGTCCATTAGTTACCAACAAAAGGGTATCTTACACCATTATACTATGCATAATGTACAAAAGCAAAAGAAGCTTGTTTCCTCTATTACCGACAGCACCACGATAAAAAGAAGAAAATCAGACCCCTATTGAACTCTACTAAAAACGTTACAGCCTCTTACCTAACTAGATCTACCAGAAGCTCATAAAATCCATGGTCCAGCAGTTACACAGGAAGAACGTAGTCCCCTCGACCACGCTTAAATCACGAGGAGGCTTCATTCATCATTTTTCGATCCGTCGTTCGAAACGAAATTCGCGGGTCTTGTGATCCTACGGATCGACTCGTTGGATCCCCGGAGGTGTCGTCGCAGCTGGTGTGCCAGGGACAGGGAGGAGAGGTCTCCGGCCGATTAGAAATTATACGCATGACGCTTTCGATCCCGTGAAAGTGTGCGGTCGCTTGTGAATCTTTTTTCAGGCAGCAGCCGTAGGCCGCGGCGACATGCTCGTTCCGTCCATTTGTAGCCGGGTCAGCCGTTTATTTTAGAGCCGTGGGGCGGCACGTTTTCACGGGACGGCCCTGAATGAGTGCGAGAGTGAAAGTTCGCGAGTCAAATATTTTTCGCGACTTCGTTTCGGTGGACCACCGCTCTCACACCGATCTTCCTATAAGATAAAGTTTCTTCTACGCGGGGCCGCCTCTTCTTTCCTCGACTCGGCTTGCGCCGCGACGGGTCTCGATACTTGGCCTTTTCTCTCTCTTTCTCGCCTTCCTTAACCCGCATCCGTTTCTTGTGTCAATGTTTATACATTTTTTTGCTAAAAAATGTTATTCTGTCATATGCAGATAAAAATTAACATAATTAAAACAAAGTTAAATTTAAGGATTTATCTCTTTAATATACATATTAATTTTTTACTACTGTGTAAATCCAATACCGAGAAACAAATTGAGTTGATAAAATGAGGACGGATGACGGTTAACCCTCCAAGTCCTGTAGCTTCAATATAGGTATTGTACTCCTCTTTCACCTTCTTTAACCTTCAAATTTGCAATAGGTCAAATATAGGTATTGTCCTCCTCTTTCACCTTCTTTAACCCTCAAATTCACGTAGCACAGAAGTTGTGTTTTGGCAGAACAGCTAATACACACTGCAAGATGGATCAAACCAGAGATCCTATCGGCTGCCTTATGAACTAAAAAATTAAGGTAGATGCTAAATTGCTCGCTAGGGTGCATTAGATCCTGCAAAAATTCAATAGTAAACAATGCCCGTTAAATTCTGTGAAAAATCTTGCAATTTCTGCCAGTATCATCTTGGGAATATAATTGGTGTATAACAGGATAATGAATGCGTGGAGGCGATGCACGAATATTTGTATTCTTAATAGGAGAAGTTTGAACGACTTGTAGAACGAATGAAAAAAGATATTACTTGCAGATTAGGCACTTTTCCGATAAGTACAACATACAACGTACTTTGCAGTCTATCCAGTATTTTAGAACGAAGCAATATCTTCTTTCTTACAGTTGCTGTTTAATACCTATTTCAACGAGTCCATTCACACAACAATCTAACCCTTAACAATTAACCGTTAAAAGGAGAACTTCGAAGAGCCGTCAATGGCGTCGTTCACCTACGAATTGCGCGGGTAAATTTCTTATTGTGAAACCGTTTCGAAAGGACCGACTGGGATTGGAAAAGAAAACAAAGTCGAGGAACGGGTCGAAGACATAAATTAGCAGAGAAAGCGAGAGAAGAGGCGATCTTAAATCGTTCCGGCAAAACATTGAACGTCTATAGGCGTTAAGGTAGTTGTGCGTCAATTATTAGCGATGATTAAAAATCGTAATTAAATTATAGTGTAAAGAAACTAGGAAGAACAGTATTAATTAGATCGTACTAAGGATTTTATGGCGAAAAGTAGACGCGACAACGGTTACGTGTGCGCGACTCGTAACGTATTACACGAAACTCTTTAATTGATTCCGTGAGTTTGTTCCTTCTCACGAGCCGGGGTCGATTCCTCAAATTATCTTCCAACGTCGTCGCCGCGGAATGGAAGAAAGAAAAACACCCTGCTCGTTATGCAACGTTGTTCTCTCTACACGAGACCGTACAGTAGTGTGCAAAAGTTTAGTAGAGTTTTCACATTATTTTCTAAACACTATTAACTAATATTGGATATATCGGCATGGCAAGTAAAAGAGAAACCGTACCACAAATAAAAACTTAGGTACTTTTATACCTAATATTAGTTGAACTTCTTTCACGTATCGCTTCTAGAAAATAAAGTGAAAAATCTATCCGTCCGGAAACTGATACACGCTACAGGTATATCCACGTGTAATATCGAGCTTCACGCTCGAAATCGTGCATTCTTCTCCAAGCACAGGACTTTTGTAACGTCAATCGACATTCCAGGGTGCACCGTGTGTAATACCGTGAAGATCGCGCGGCGCAGGAGCGAGCGGGGCTGCTGTGTGCGCGACGTGAAAGTGGGGCCCCGGCTGCGAAGCGACGGAATGCGGAGTGCTGGGTGCTACGGCGCGGCGACGTGCACCGCTGATCCATGGTACTAGGTAATTGGAGTACCACGCTTACCTGTGTGACTCGCCGAGTAAACAGGCTACTTCTGGCACATCGTGTGTCGTGGAAACGATCGGACACGCTGGACCTCGACGACTCTGCGCCCCGTGCCTCTCTCTGGTCTCTTTCTCCCTTAAGTGAACTCTTTCAGGTACAGGAGGCCGTGGAACATTTTCATCATCGTTTTTGGTACATGTGTTACCGTCATACGATTTTGCATTGAGTTTTATTAAGCGATTAATATTTCACACACAATTGTAAAAATAGAAGTGGTAGCAAAATTGTATCACCGTGCCCGAAAGAGTCCACAGTGTGGAGACATTTTTAGAGTCGCGATACGTTGGCTCGTCGATCGATTCCATTGGCCCGATTGTATGCATGGATGTTGACAGAAATATAGTGTCACTGTTACCTGATCTATCATACACTTCTTGACACATCGACGAAACTTTCTTTCTGCGGCTGATTTGGAAGTTGGTCGCGATCACTTGGATTTTCTCGCTAGGTCGACAAGATACAGCGTGAACATGTGTATGTACATGGCGATATAGAATATCTGTGTCGCTTGTTCTTTCAACATTTTCTGTTCAACTATTGCAACGAGATCTTCTGCAATATTTAGACTATTCTATTAGAGTTTACTACTCTTTAGACTACTCTATGTTTATCGATCCGATTGAAATAGATATAACTATCGACCAAAAGTATGGGACCAGGCCTGATAAATAAAGAAAGAGAAAAATATTGTTCCTCGAAGATTTGATAAAAGTAGTTTGCTAAAACTGTTCCATCAATCATGAACTCTTGTCCCATATAGTACTTTTCGTCGGTAGTATACGTTTATTTTCGGTAGTTTTAGTGTTAAATTGTGTATCCGAATCACAAGCAATTTCACGACCGCGTAAATATGGCCAAGTGCAGCGCATGTAGACTCATAATCTTGGAATATCCGTGGAATTGTTACCGATTCGCGTGATAATCATCCGAAATCTCCATCCCCGTACATTTTACAGCCACGCTTAGCCACCGTTCCGCGGGTGCAGATAACATCGATTGCTTCGTTTTAACGGGCGTTTTATTACAGAAATATAACATTACCCTACATTCCTCTCTCGGTCCGCGAGGAATGTCCTGGATAACGTAATACTCGTTTCATGTTGTCCAATTTCTTACGTGAACATGACGAATGTGAAAGCGACCTTGAAACATGGATCATCCACCGCATCAATACTAAACGGCATGGCCGATAAATATCTGTGTGGCAAAACATTTCCCCTGCCCAATAAATCAGCCACGATCATCCTGATGGGAATTCGATGAAAAATCCGTGACCACGACGACGGTTATATGTATACTGGCTGACGATGAGGAGGTCGGGACTCGACGAGAATTAGAATTACAAATCCATGGAGCACAGGGACCCGGTGAAAACGAAAGGTGGACGCGCGCGGACCATTAGAGTGACGAAACCGGACGGTTAATAAATTCGTTGTGAAATCCGCGCCGGGCGATAATGAATCGGTATATCCAGTACCTTATGATTTGGAGAATCATTTTTTATCCATGTGTTTAGTCAACGCCGCTTATCATAGTCTCTTGTAATATCTTCTGAATTAGTTGAAAATTCATTCGTTATATCGGTGAGCTTTCTTTTGGTCTCGTTTAATTTCTTCGTTTCACTTTCAGTTTCATCGGTTCTTAAACGCTAAGTGTACAAACAACGAAAGGGTACAGTGCAAGAGGAAGCTATATGCCATAAAATGTTGAGAAATCAATCGAATTAACCGGTGGTCTAATGATAAACATGCGACGGACTCTCATCGATTCCATATGCACGACGGTTCCTCCGGGGGTTCAGAGCGACCATTGTCTCGATGACTCGATTACGCCACCGATACGTTAGTCTTGAATATGGAAGGTGGAGCAGGCGACAAGGCGAGAATACAGTAATCTCAATCGATTGCCCGTGATACCTACTGTACGGATCCTCGCAGTTACGACACCGGCAAGTCCGTGACAAAGGTGCCAGGAGGGGCGCACAGGGACCGGTACGAGCGTGTTTCGAGGAATCGAGATTCCGATCGTCGATCAGAAATCTAAAAATACCCGCATGCAGATGTCCAACCACGAATACAATTACGCGAACTAAATGGGAACAGTGATTCGCTACGCGATTCTTCCGTTTCCGATAATTACACTTGACGTCCTCCATGATCGGCCATTTTGAAGATCCGTGTTTGATTCACTGTCCTCGATACTCGTTTAAAGCAAAATTCTACAAGTTTAGAACCAGATTTTGTCATTTTCCGATATTTACCATAAGAAATACAGTGGCTGCCAAAGTTTCCGTCCAAACTGTTATTTCAATATACCTTTTTGAAAATATATAATACGAATAAACTCTTGATATACCCATGTCGGGGATACATTGCTTCTTCAGATTTGATGATGTTAAAAATTTTCTTGCATAAAAATAATCTATTCACCCGTTTCTAACAGATGTGGGCCTGACAGATGTTACGACAAAGATATGGTGAAATTACATAGTTTGGCCGGAAACATTTGGCAGCCACTGTACGACATGATATTTATACAGAACAAAATGATTGATATGCATGCTTGAGAAAAGGTTGTACGTAATTAACCCAGACTCTTTTTCGGGAGATTTCAACGCAGTGGTAAGAGTATATCCGTCTAAAATAGATCTCTGCTGCGAATGCCATAACCAAAGCAGCCGTGAACAACCAATGATTTACTGGGTGCCACTCTTACCTCTGCATTGCAATCACCGGAAGTAATTTATCTACCTTTTTCTTTACGCATTTTACCGTAACGTTAACCGATCCATAAAAGATTATCTTGTTGACTTCATTTACAGCAGCTGCAACCCCATCGTAACGTAGACGGGCAAAGAAAGATGATTAGATGTCGGTGAGAATCAAAAGATACGTGAATGACAGTACGCGGCATTTAATCCGCTTGTCGAGCACTCTGATAGAGCATGCAGCGGTGGTTATTGGCCCTGGACGAACCTGCGTCTGACCCATGCGGTAGCATCGTCATCAACCACGAACCATCGGGGTACGACCGCAATCACTGTTCTTTTTCTAGACCTTTCTCAGATTACCGATCGATCCACAACTAAATCTTTATAATTCCTATGAACTGTACAATTGCGCCTTGTACAGGCACGCTCGTAAAAGGCGTTAGAAATTCATCGTTAAACGTTTCGAGGTAACTCGCTAATTGTCTAGCTGTTTCACTTGACATCTTGCCTCATCGATTCTCGACGACGCGCTGAAAAGAGCAATGACCACGACCGAATGGATGATAATGCGCCACAGCTTCAACAATTTTCTATTTAATTATTATCGGACCGTCGTGGTCCATCGTATCAGTCCCATTACTACAGTAAATCCTCGATGAGTGTTCAAAGGTTTCTTGGCACTAACAAAGGGAGGTCCCCAGGTGTAACGCTGATTTTTTAATAAGGTTTAGCGCAGCGATAGAATCTGGAATTTTACAGCCAATCGATGTTACATTTGTTTCAGTCGCATATGACCATAAGTTTATGAAATATTTAATGTTCAGTGCCGTGGAGCTTTCGAACACTAATCGAGGATGTACTGTATCTTTAAAAGTGATTCTACTCGTAGTATTTGCGTATTAGACTCAGGTCGTTTCGACACTGTTAAATTGGTGAAATATGGTCATAGGTGATACCGTTGGACCGTATCAGGGGATGCTGGAACGCGGGAAATTCTGTTCCAGTGCTGCGATCGCAACGGCCTTGGCGGTTTCAGCCGGGAACAGCCCCCCTGACGTGGATACGGTGAAGTTGGCCTTACACTTACCGAACGAGCGATATGCCTGCAATCCGGACAGCCTATACGCGGTGCCGAGGACCGATCTACACGAAGCGGAATGGTAAAAGGCGTTTCTCATCAACGGACCGTGAAATTAAACGCAGGATACGGTTTGCGCAATTACACTGTCAGTTGAGCGAACTTGCATTAACCAGATATTTTTTACCGTCTACTTTCATAGTGTACTAGAATCATATACCTACTGCTTCGAAGCGATGAGACTGTAATCATTAGAGGATCAAGTTCCGTAGTAACTTGATCGAGAGAACCGTGGGGTCGTCCGAAGACTAGAATCTTGGACTGTTTCTTCTCGTGCTCACGACTTAACAAACTAAATAAATAAACTGTAATACTTTCATTAAGGTGGTTGGACAAGATGGTTTACGTTGCAATACGGGAAATGTCCAAATAAGAGTCAACACATTTTTGAGAATACCATTTTGTGTATACTTAATCGTGCGTCAGTAAATTAAACACATTTTTTTTTAAATCCTGAAATTCTCGGGATTAGTTATATTAAATCTCGGGATTTTTAGAATCCAAAACACATCCTGGATTGCATTCCTCAAGGTACGTTTTCACGTGACAGTAAATCGTGAATTTAACGGCCATGACATTAAACTAGATGTCGCGATGTACGTAGTTTTACTACGAACAATCCGTTATGGAATAATTGTTACAATTTGTTTAACGAACGTATGAATTACACAGGATAGAGCCTGACTCGATAGACGCTGAGATCTCGAGGTTCGTAGCCGGCTCGTCGACAACGACAACGACCACGCGGAATAATTCAAGAAGATGCTGTCGGACCTCAACCAGCTCCGGCTATTCCAGCCATTCCCCGCCGTTGTCGGCTGGCTCGTACTCTTGCTACGCGTCCGCGGTCCCTGGCCAGGCATTCTTTCGAACTGTACCCCTAACGATGAAGGACCAGTTCGGCGGAGGGCTCGCTGTGATACACGAGAGCGAGACGATCCCACGTCCTATCTGGCCGTCTGCGTTTCCTGGGCCCCGTGAACTGTATCAAACCGATGAGAATCCTGAGTACGATGGTATGAAATTGTGCCCTCTTGAATCAATTATGTTCCTCTTCTCCCCTTTGAATCAATCAAGCTTGTCCGATCTGGTTGTATCCATCGCTATCCGAAATATTAAGCAATATAGTAAATCATCGATGAGTGTTCGAAGGTTCATCGGTTTTACATGCAAAAATAATGTGATAACAATTCTTTATATACGAATCAATGTTACGATTCTGCCTGCAGCTTTATACGCGTGTTGTGGATGCGGTTGCGCGTACGCGTACTCGCATTGCGACCGGGACTACGAGAAATCGGCCGGTACGTCGGCCCGTGATGTCCTTCTCGAGTTATCCCGAACGCTGAACTCTGTGATAGACGGGGAGACCGCGATGACACCGGAGGAGATCCTCCAAAGTATTTCGCGGAAGGTCACCCAAGAAATCGGTCTGAAGGGGGGGATCTACGAGTACGTTTATCATCATAATTCCTCGTTTCTGCCCGGCAAGAAGTCGTTGCTGAACGAGACGAGCTCGTCCCTGTTGAGCTGCACCAAACGAACCACTACGTCGGGGATCAATCCGGTGAACTCGAAGCTGTATACAAACACCAGACACTTTTACGTCCATAATCCGGCCTGGTACGCGTCTTTGTGCACCTGCGAGCACGCTCACCAGTTTTTCTCATCGTCGTCGTCGTCGTCGAAGGGTGACGAACAACAAACGGGCACCAGGAACGAGACAGGAAAGAAAGAAAGCATGTTTGCGGTGTTTCCGTTGGACGATCACTGTACAGGAACGCTGATCAGCCCAGCGTCCCAGAACGATACGAACGTTTCCGATTCGCGCGTCTGCAAATGTTCGAACCGCCCGAGCCGCCAGGCCGCGCAGAACGCGTACGCGAATCGTCGAATCGGCTCGGATCCGAAGGAGACGATTGGTTTGAACGGGGAGAAACAGAATCGTAATAGACTCGTCCACGGTGAACCGGAATACGCAACGGTGAGTGAATAGGCTTGTATAATTTCCATTTTCTAGTGAAATATTGCTCCATCAATAATACTTTCAAGTGATACAACTAAAATATGTTTCAGATAAAAGTTAAATGGTATCAGGTGAGGCGCACTTTCTGATGTGAGTAACTTTGTTTTATGTAGACGCGTAGAGGTCATATGAATGTAAACTTTTTTTTAATGGAATCGTATCTATTTTTTAATGCACTAATTCGCTATAAGTGACTTCGTACTTTATGTAGGGAATAACGAGTAGCATCAAGTAGTGTATTAACAAATATAGGATTTCATTAAAAAAAAAACAAAGTTGACCTTCATATGACCTCTACGCGTCCATATAGAAAGAAGTTCCGCAGATCAGAAGTATGCCCCCTAATACCATTTAACTTTTGTCTGAAACATTTTTTAATATCGTCAACAATTTCGGAGATATTCGAGTGGATCGATTTAAATGGGACACCCTGTATATGAAGTTAATAAGAACTTTCAATCGCGTGACTAACGATGTTCGCAATGTCAATGTAACCAACGTATCAAGACCGATGTTTCAGCAGCTGGAGTGCAGTGACGGTGGCTCGTCCAGCGAGGGTATGGTCGTCAGTTCCAGCAAGGGGGACTGGGACCATCGTCTTCGGGGTTTCGCCGGTGATTTGGATTTCACGCTGGACGTATCACGCGCCGAACGATTGGGTCGAACGATCGCAAAAGCGAAACGGAAACGACAATGGTGCAGAGCTGTGACCGCCTTCTTCGGACTAGTCTTTTTCGTTTTAAGTGTCGTCATTGTCTCGTTGTCTGTCACGAGGGGTCGTAAAGCATTCGGAAGCATGTGAGAGCCTTATGGTCTTCCTGCAAACTACAGGCCAGAAACGATGCAAAATATTCAAGCGGAAAGCAGTGATCAAAGTGAATTTTCTCTGCAAGGTCATCTGTCTATGGACGCGACGGATGGAAGCGAAGAAACGAGAAACGAAGCAATTTGTTTAATCTCTTTAATGGAGGACTGATCTGAAGTATTTTCTTTACTTTCAGTATTTCACTGTTAGAGTCGACGGTAACCATATGTGTCATCAAAGTAGTTAAACTCAGTGAGGTCATAAAATTTCGAAATTTTTTTAAATTGTACTGTATAAGGGAAACTAATTTAGTGGAAGAATTCTTTGCACAGCATTTGCCTAGATGTTAATATCATATTTATCATGATATCTTTCATTGATTACTAGACCCCGAATCTCTGTTTATAGCGCCGCTAAATTTACTACCTTGCTGTATCGAGACCGTCGACTTTAACGCCTTCCAACATTGTACTGTACTGCGTCGTAATGAAATTATAAAGCAGCATGCAAACGATGCTACTGAAATATTAAAGCTAAATGAAATCTTTCAGGTGATACAGTTAGATGGGACATTGCACATACAAAAAGCTCTCATCACAATGAATTCGGTGGTACCATCTTAAATCCGTTAATAAGATGTATTGCCTTGAAAAATGACCTGAAAGTTCATAACTCTTACATCAAAAATATTCTGTGGGATTAATTACAATTGTCCTTTATAGAATCCAGTTTTTAATCATCCTGTAATCGTATAGTTAAGTTCGAAAGCTCTTGTGACGACAATTCATGTAAAAATCATTGACTGACACTTTTGCTTTATGTATTTCTCAGTACCTTATACCGTTAAGTGAAATTAGCAGGATTCGGGTCCTGTTAGCAATATGTGGCTGTGACCATGTTCTTATGTACGAATATTAATATACAACATAATACCCTGATAAGAGGCCATGTATAATGATTGCATGAAAATCACACTATTAAACATTTGAATAAATAAAGGTGACGAAGTTTTGCTCTGAATTCTGCTAAATCGACATTGTGGATCAACAATTGCCGGTTTTGCCGTTTTTAATTAATATTGAATTTTTTTAAGATGTCTGACGTCATCTACTGTCACACGTCTAACCTAATAGTTAATTAAGACATGATTAAGGCTGATGAAGGTCCGAGATCAGCCAATACCGCTATTGTACAACTAGATGGCATCACAGACGAGATATCGTCAGCGATAGCATTATCACATCAAATCAATCAATATTCCCGTATTCACTTCTCAACCAATCCCAGGTTTCGATGCTTGCCGTACTGCAGAGGTACGAATTTTCATACATTCTGCTTTAATTACTGACCACCAAATGTTTCAATTAGGTTACCAATCATTAGCACACCTTTCTACATCGATTGATTCATCCAAAAAGACAATCAATCCAGAAATATCTGTTTTATCAACTTTAAACGTGCGTTGGTACACCTGTATCCTGAAATGCCAGATGACTACATCGTTTTTTTCGTTTTTTATAGAAACTAAGTACCACCAAATGTTGTAATTAGGCCACCAATGACCACCATTCGACCACCAATCGATTGGGTATGATGAAATGTTAAAAAATCATAATTGCCCGGCTAAGTTCACAGAGGTCAAACAGATCTAGTAAACCTGGCAACCATGACAATGCATGACTGGCAAGTGGCATGACAGTTTGTTGAAGGTGGTCAAAGGTGGTGGAAGGTAGAAGGTAGTTGAAGTGGTTGAAGGGGTTAAACTTTAACCGTTAAAGGCATCATCGGCATCGTTGAACACAGTTGAACATTCTGGACACACTAAAAATATCATAAACACACACTATTTAGGTGCAAAATTTTCTTAATAACATTATTTCGACAGTATCATTCGTTTTATCATAAGAAGTCAAAATAAAATCAATGAGACAACATATGTTGTTCGTTATCTAAATTAACATTACAGGTTATATTGTCGTTCACTACATGTCATAACATTGTTCACTAAATAATGCATAAGAAGAGAAGTACATTCGTCTGATTTGAGGTGATGTTCCATACTCATATAATATAATAGTTTATATATATTGAATAAAACGAAAAATGATAGACATGACATAGATAATCGTCAGTGAATGACACATTCGTTATTCATCCACAGATATTTATGTAAAATGTAAACTAATTGACAGACATTGGAATCAGAGATTTGTTATATTAATGAGCCTATTAGATTCCTAATAACATGAAAATCTCATTAGAATTTTTATTATACTAAGTTTCAAATTGTCATATACTCAATAAATGAATTAAATGCATAGTTTTTTAGACTTAATGGTAATCTAAAAGTTCATAATATATGTCTCTTTATGGTTTTCAGTGTATCATCTTAAAATGGTATGTCTGCCATGTGTAGCTATTCCCATATTACTTGTTATATGGAGGTTCCTGATACAACCGATATTAGTAAAGTGGTGGCAGTTCAGAAATAAAGGGAAAGACATGTCGACTACAGAACAACCACAGCAATTAGTGAAAGAATGCACAAACGGTGTGTGTACATTATCTTGGAAGAAAAATGAAGATGAAAAAAAAACAGATTAAGGATATCTAAAATTGAATCAAACAAGCATTAATTATATTAAGTACATGTATACATCTGACTTATGTAATATCATTTACAATTATATCTATTATAGTATTAATTGCATCTGATACAAATTTGTATAAATTAACTGTGTGAAAACTGCATTGCATGTACAACAGAGGTAGTGTTCTTTGTTATTAAAATGTATGTTTCCATAGTTTATGTAAATTAATTCTTCTTGATACAGGTCAATTAATGTACAACATAAATTATCATTAATAAATGATGAAAGTTCTATAAAGGATTTGGCCAAATGACATGTACACACAAGCCTGAGGTGATTCTTGGTGAAAAAATAAGAAAATATAGAATGAAATTTTTTGTTCTGAATGTGTGATGAAAAAATTTTATTCTATTTAGGTATATTTTTTTCTTATTTCTTCACGGCAAATCACCTCGTGCCCGCTTGTACATGTTATTTGCCTACACCCTGAATAAACACACATAATTGAAACACATGTTTCTATGTAATATTTTTAGTTTTATATACCTAGAACATGATTGAAAATTTAAAATATATTTGTCCCTTCTATTAAACTAAATATAAAATTATTATATTCAATACAAACATAATTTTATTAAATTACTGTCACTTTTGGTGTTTGCTGTATTCATTATGATTATTGCATGATTAAAAAAAGGATTTCCTTATTTCAATGTGTAATTTTATTTGTAAACGATATTTATTAGTTCAACACTTGGTAAATGTCTTCAGAAATTATATGCTTACTCTTAATTAAAAATGTAGTACACTATGTTTACTTACATTCATACATCACATTCAAACTATAAGAATATTTAAATGATACTACATAGTGTAAAATATATTATCAGTGTCATATTTCTAAGAAAGTTGAAGCTTTAATGGAAAATAGAAAAGGGATCGCATTCAATTTTTCAAAATACATTATCGATCGATCACGTAACAAATACTCTGGTCGGTGAATTATCCTTTATTTTCAATGAACATTTCTAAGTTCAACTTCAAATACAAGTGTACTGTTGCCGGGAATAACTGGTGGTGAACCCTTTGCACCATACCTGTAACATATGTTATTCATTTGAAATTAAATATTCACAGTATATAAATAAATTTTTGCAAGCTATGCAGACATGTAATTTCTAAATTAAGAGAAGATACATACGCCATAGCTGGTGGTATCGTGATGAGTCGTTTTCCTCCAACTTTCATTCCTGCGATACCAATGTCCCATCCTTTAATTACTTCACCCTTTCCTAATCTAAATTTAAAACCTTCCCCTTGTCTTGTCGAATCAAACTTTTTTCCATTTTTCAACCGGCCTACATAATATACAGATACAAATTTTCCAGTCTTTGCAGGTGTTCCATTACCTACTTTTAATTCCTCTATTTGCACTCCGCCTTCTACTATCCTTTTTTTTTGTTCACTTTGAGTGTTCTGTTCATTTGATTGTTGCTCTCCTTTGTTTTTCTTTTGTTGTTTATGCTGCTGATCCTGTTTTGCTTCTTTACCATTTACTAATTTATTTGCACCTTCTTTGGTCTTCTGATGTTTGTTCTTCTGATCTTTCTGTTGTTTGTTCTTCTGATCCTTCTGATGTGGCTTTACCTTTTTTTCTACTTCTTCTTCCTCCTCTCTTTCATCATCATCTTCAGCCTCAATGCTACCTCCTTCTTCTTCTTCCTCACTTAACATTAATTCATCTCCATCTTCATCTGACTCATCAGATCCACTGTCATCCAGATCTATTTCTTCATCTTCTGAAGATTCTGCTTCAACTTTTTGTTTAGAACGTTTGGCAATCTTCTCATTTTGCAATGAATCCAAAGCTTTTCTCTTTGACTGTTTATCTACCAGGGCAGGTGCTTCATCTTCCTCTTCCTCCAATTCATCTAAATCCAGTTCTTCGTCAGGTGTCACATAACCAGTCAGATGTACACGACCATGACCATTACAAGTAAATGCTATTTTAGTTCCCTCTTGGAAATTCAAGTCAAGTGGTACCTGCCATGTTGTGCTTCTTTTTAAACTGCAAAGTAGGTAGTTCCTATTGTCATACCATAGCATTACTTGCACCACATTATCATCTGAAATTAATGAAATGTTGCACATAATATATAAATTAAGGTAAAACTGTAGAAAAGCTCCGATTTGGATGATTTTTGGACTGTTGTAAAACTGGACATTCTGAACAACTTTTTCCTATACATATAACAGGGGGAGTTGCTTAGTTTAAAACATTTTCGCGAAAAATTGCTGGTACTAAATAGACATTGAATTCTGCCATTGGTTGTGTGTCTGTGGCTATGTATGCATCACTGTTGGTTGCTAGCTACCAGCCACCAGCTGCTTAGCTTTTGTTTATTTGACTGCAATAGAGTAACATTTCATTCTTAGCAAAGTTGTTCATGTGAATGGACATTTAGTTTCTTAGAATTACAAATTGATTAGTATATTGCTTCAGAGTTGATTAGACACAGTTCTAGAAAAGAAATAACTGACTCTAACCAACTCTGAAGCATTATACAAATCGATTTGCTATGAAACTAAACATCCATTCATATTAATAACTCTGCTAAGTATGAATCTTTACTCTATTGCAGTCAAATAAACACAACTATAGGCAGAATTCAATGTGCTAGTACTGGCAGTTTTTCGCAAATATATCGGAAACTAAGTAACTTCTCCATTGTATGTATAGGAAAAAGTTATCTAAAATGTCGAGTTTTACAACATATCCAAAAATTATCGAAATCGGAGGGTAGGTAGCTTTTCTACAGTTTCACCTCGAATTTTATTAAATTTTTATTATAAAGGAACACTTTTGAATATGGAAATTATTAAGTTCAATATATTCTAATAGATATTAATACTCAATCATAGACAAAGAAAGCAAAACTTAGAAAATATTAAGTCGAAATGTTTTTAAAAGTAAATGTCGAATGGTTTTAAAAGTAACGTAAAATTCGGTTTTACCGGCTGTTGTGAGATCTAAAGTCGCCATCGACACGTGGAATGATTTTTCAACGGTTTGCGTGTACCGTTTGTTTGGTTCCATTATTAAACCTGAAAGAAGATTATAAAATTAATATTGTTTATACGATAACATTTCTACGGTTCTATATTTTTAAAAGGAACGATGGCCTCTCACGACCACATGGCTACGCCATCTTGAAACAGTTCTTTGCCGGCAAATTGTGGACAAGTAATAATGTAAAATTTTGTTTAGAATAATTTTGCTACTTACCCCAAAACATCTTGGCTAATATAAGTATTTACGTTCGAATGTAATGAAACTATTAACAATTAAAGTCATAAAAGACGCAAGATAAAAACATAAACCAGGTACACCTAACTACCTCGCACCAACTCGCCCCGAACTGTTCCGAACAACTGGAAATCTCCACACTCCAGACACCGTGTCGCCCGTGTCGCCAGGGACAAGTAGCTTCTGGTAGCTACCCATAAACTAAATCTTAGAAGTTTTGTAGCGGTAAGGGATCTTGTCTCGCGTAGTCAGACCATGCGCGCCCTGCACACCGTGTGGCGTTTACTGGTACAAATCCATGGCAATGTCACACTAGTCGGTAATATTACACATAGTCCGGTATTCATACATATAATAGATTGCGCAGTCTTATGGTAGGGATGAAGTCGGCACTAGAAAGAGAGGACAATAACTGGAGTTAGGAACAAATCGATACAAGTAAATACGAGTACATTACTCGATACTTTTGTTTCGATACCGAGTAAGTATCGATACCTTCATACAACAGTAGTTATGAGTAAAAGTATCGATACCTTGGTGGTATCGATTCAACCCTAACTGGAGTGACTTTCCTCTCTTTCTAATGGGACTGGGGGATTCTCCTACGGCGTAGTTGAGGCATTATACATGTGCGTAGTAATCCCTTGCCCTCATCGATGTGCGAGCAAGAGAGGAGCTACTCCAGGGCTACTTCTATATTTCGGTCTCGACTTCATCCCTACTATAAGTCCACGCAGTCTATTATATATATGTCTATGTTCTTTATATTCCATTGAACATCACACTGTAAGACGGACCTCTTCTTATTTTGATTCGAGAGTTTCGGGATATCGGAGTGGAATGGACAACTATTTTAATCGGTGGTATACTTGCGATTGGTGGTTGCAACAAATTCCATGAATTTCCCGCTTTTTAGAGTACTATAGAAGCATAATGATATGTCGATGAGTATAAATAATGGATTGTGTGTGCTTGAATTTATTTCTTGAAAATTAATAATAATTTTGCGTTATCGTCGTTGAAACCGCTTTCTCGGCGATTAAAACTGTGCCTTGGAAACATGTTGGATCAGAAAAATGTTATCATGAAGCCCTTACGCTGAAAAATTGACCCTTCTTTGTGAAGATGTACGATATTGCAATCAAAAGTTTTTAGTGAGGTGAAAAGTAGAACCTAATACGGTATGCAGTGGCAGTAACGCAAGACTTTAAGAGAAACGTAGTTTCTATCGTATTATTTATTGAAATATGAGTTGTTGTTGCGACTGTAAACTCAACACTAATGTCATAAAAATTCAAGGTTAGATGCGCGTCATAAATCACATATTACATCCTCTCGGTATATTACGCCGATTACATGATACAAATGGTCGATTAAATCAACTAAAACAAATAAAATGTGCAATACAGGTAGTTTAAGGACAGCCTCCTTCGACATTCTAATGGTACGCATTGCTCTGTGTGTACTAGGTATGCAACTCTAGTATCTGCATGCTATGTTGCTGTTTTGGGTACTGCAATACATATAAACATGTGGGTATATACATATAAATCGCTATTAGTCTTCTAGTGGAAAATTGTACAAAAATAAAAGTACATTCTTAATACTCAATGTCTTATAGGGCTGATCGAGATTATGATATGGGCCCAGCTACAGAAATGATGGTAAATGATTTTGACGATGAACGGACTTTAGACGAAGAAGAAGCTTTAGAAGGTAGTGAAGATTCTCACAACGAGTTGTCCAACTTGCAAAAGGTATAACTCTGCAGTGTTTGAGCTACATATTTAATATGTACGATGTTCACTTTGTAACAAGATTCTGATCCCAACTATTCTAGGATCAAGCCTGTGAAATGAAAAAATCAAGCCCATAAATAATTACAATTATGATAAGTTTCTACAATACTTTGGACTCAAAGTGCGTTCTCGTAGTGAGATTCGTATGTCTAGTCTATTTGTTATATCTGGCATGATAATCATTTTTTTTCTTGTCTTCTTTCAGGAAGGTGATATGCCACTAAAAGATCTGCTTGCAATGTATGGATACGGGGATCCGTCAACAGAAAATTCAAACAGTTCTGATCGAATGTTAATCCCATCTGGAAGCGGGGATCCAGAAGCTGAGGGGCAATATTCGGATAAGGGTGAGAATGACGCGGATGACGACGATGACGACGATGAAGCGGACGCGACTAGTAACGAGCCGGATCTCAAACAGTTTTATACCGAAATGTTGGTAAAAGGGAAGGATTCAACGTCGTTGGTGTCAGGACCAGCGATGAAAGGAAATAATGCCAGTAGCGTAGGTACTGGAGACAATAGTAGACGACACAGAATTCATGACGACGACGATGACGATGAAGAAGGCGAAACCGAAGAATGTTCGATGATCGATAATTGTAGTAACACTGAGAACGTAAGGACGTCTGCTGCGATGGGTGGTAGTGGTACCGCTAAATGTAGCGGTATAAGCGGACTTAGTGGCGGCACAGCGGACGATAACGTTGTTACTGGAATAGAAGGTGCCGGCGGAGAGAGCACAGTAGACGGTGGAGAAGACGGAATAGTCAGCAGCGGTATAGGTAGTGGTACTTCAAGACTATTACGAAGCGTTTCACGACCACAGAGCGAAGAAGAAGAGGACGATTGCGATTACAGTCCCGACGAAGAAGAATGGAAGAAGACAATCATGGTCGGTAGCGATTACCAAGCAGCTATACCAGAAGGTTTGTGTCGTTATGACGATGCTCTACCGTACGAAAATGAAGATAAAATGTTATGGGATCCCAGTCATATACCTGAAGAAGAAACCGAGGAATTTTTGGAACGGGCCCAGTTACCGGCAGTAAAAGGTGGTTCTCTGCCAACAGGATCTCACATCAGAGATGACGAACAAGCATTATATCTCCTGTTACAATGTGGTTATAATCTTGAAGAAGCATTAAGAAGACGTAGAATGAACGTCGTACCACCAACAGATGCTGTTAGCCTTTGGTCGGAAGAAGAATGCCATAATTTTGAATCTGGATTACGGAGTTATGGAAAGGATTTTCATCTTATACAGAAGAATAAGGTACACGTTATATAATGTCTCAAATTACCTGAAAAAGTTAAAAACAGCTTTAGGTACAGTCGCTATAATTTGTCTTGCTATCGTTACAGGTGAGAACGCGGTCTGTCGGGGAATTAGTGCAATTTTATTACCTGTGGAAGAAGACGGAACGCCATGATATATTTACGTACAAGGCTCGATTAGAAAAGAAAAAATATGCTTTGCATCCTGGCATCACGTGAGTATTTTCTCTGTCTTTAGATGTAAAATGTAGGAGAAAAAGAGTTCGGCTGATCGGGTATCGGACCGGGAGTCGAAGTCGGTCCTTTTGCTTTCCGGGCAACTGCTTTGACCGACTAAATTATCCGGGCAGTGGGGTATTCTTCTTCTCCTAATTCATATTAACGTAGGCAGAGATGGTTGCCACGTTCTATCGTTTATAACAAGTAAACATTTATTTCCTTTGTGAAAACTGGAAGTATGACAAGATCATTGAACTGTAAGCAGGGACTATATGGACCGATTTCTGGAGGAACAAGAGGGTGTACGAGATCGTAGCAGTTCACCGAATGTTCATTGCTTACTGTACGGTGATGCGAAGCGACAGAGATCAACTGTTAACGCCGTGAGTAACGACGAATCAAAATCTGCTGAACTATGGGACAACAGTGCAGCGGTTGATCCCTTAGCGGATCTGAATGGACCAACGCCTGCGCCTCCACCACCACCGCCACCACCACCATCAGCACCACCACTACCACCACCACCTCCACCCCCACCTCCCCCACCTCCGTCATCAGCGGGAAGTGTCACCGTACCACCGTCAGGTTCAATTGCAACTACGTTGCCAACTCCTGTATGCTGTACCCCGCCAACTCGTCACTCGGATTGTTCACCGTCCGACACTAGCTGCGCTAGTCCGCATGCCTGGTCCTCGTTGACGTCTCGAAGTCACTCTACCTCTTCCATCGTAACGACGATCACTATCAACACGACAACAGCCAGCGCCGTTCCAATGGTTACGACTGCTGGAGTTACGAGTACAGTCACGACAAGTTCAATCGTCACTTCTGTCACCTCCAATAATTTTTACCACGCGCGAGTTACGTCGAGAAGTAACGATTCGCACGACACACCCTCACCAGAGAACATTTTACCTCATTTACCTCCTTAGCGTCGAATTTGTTTGCGCGACGCATTCAAGTCGCTGCTCGCAACATCGCTGTTGTCATAACATGTAATATTCGTTACTATCACGAATTATATTTTTATACTGTATCGTAGTGTGACTGTCGATTGCGATAGCGAAAGAAATTGTTCTCTCGCGAAACGAAAAGAAAGGTATTAGAACTATGTATGTTAATTGAAATGAACAGAAAAGGAGCAGTTAAATGGTAAATGACACGTGAACGCGAATTACTATAGGTTTTTCCATTTTCTGCTTTCTAATTCTCGATAACTACTCTATCGTTATCCGTAGATGAAGTTTATGAATGAACATCGGTTTGAATAATTCAAATCGATTCACGTTTTCAGATCTATAAATATTTAAGTGTTATCAAAGCAACAAACGATAAATTACGATCACAGAATTGTAGCGCCGGGCGCAACCTTATAAAAAGATTAATCGTAATGTTGTTCTAGCACGTGTCTGATCACTGGTACTCACAAGGGGATCATGCGATGTGTTACGCGCCGATTTTTGCTGAAATTTTACAAAAAGGCAGTGGACAGTTACATGTGTATATTGTAAGCCCTGTAGAGCCGTAAGTGTAAACATTCAGTAGTTTATACGTGTAGGACATATTTTACAATAAACATCGCATTTCGCCTGCTAGTAGTTTATCTTTTTAAATAGTCAACTTTTTTGGTTATTAAAACTATCTACCGAAATGCGATCATTATTGTTGAATATTTCGTAAACTATCGAGTGCCCGCGCCTACGGTGCTATAGGGTTTAGAATCTAGTTGTTCACTACCTTTTCACAAAGTTCCATAAAAATCTGTGTGTAACCGTACATCACGCGGTTCCCTTGTGGTATTGTACAGAAATCCAGTCCCATTACGCGATTACGTAAACTCGACGAGAGAAGATCTCGGTAATCGTTTGCACGGGTTAAATTAAATGAAATTCGCTAAAAACCTGCTTGTTTTTTATTTTCGTCGAGGATAAACAGAGCGCAATGTCACGTTAAACTAGAACAATTACAATATACCGACCGATAGACTTTCTAACTCCCAAGCAAATCGGAAATTTCGCATTTGCTTATCCTCGATTTATTTTTTTACTCTAGTTTCTTTATCCTTTATACGATATCAAAAAGGGAAGATTATAATAAAAATTGTTACTTTATTATGAGCTTCACATACACGAAATGCCGAAATTATTATTTCTTTTATACACTACCGACCTGGTTCGTCTTTTTCCTTTCTTCGTATTTTCTTCTCTGTCGATTCTCAATGAATATAGTTTATCGCTATCGGTATTGCGTTAAATCTAAAGACTCCACGACTGATTTTAGCAACTTTCCCATCAAGGGCAAAAACTGCACACTACTGACATTGGTCGTGAATCTTCCGGTAGTAAAAACGTTCTCCTCAAGATTACGACCCTCTGTCTCCATTAATCTCGCGGGTAGAATAGCTTGACTCGGATCGATTGCCTGATCGATCGCTCTTACGCTTCTGGCGTCAGCGTTAATCAATGATCCTTCGACCTTCCAGTTGTCCGGTGTGCCTCGATGTTCAAGGAAATCAAAGAATACCCCCAATTCCGTGACCGTTTCGCGTGCTATCAGCTGGCGATCTCGAAGGGCGATTCGTGGACTTCGGACACCCTCCAAAGCTTGACACAATATTAAAACGAGATTAACTTCGAGTGCTAGTCGCGTATTATTCTCGTCCATAGATTCGAACCACGGATCGCTGAACTTGTGATACTTAGCGACAACGGGGCTGCCGTTGCCTCCGGCGGGTGTACCGCCTCCTCCTTTCGTTACGTGTCTTCCGGTTGTTAAAGCGGTTGCCCTCGAGAGAATGGTGTTCTCGCAGATGAGAGGATCGTAAGGTCTTCTGACGAGTCGTGGACTGCTCAACAGGGGCACAGTTACATCGAGACCGCTCACGTATCCTAAAAAGTCCCCGCCCACGTTGGACGATGATCTCGAGGCCGAACCAGAAGCAGCGTGGATGATTCTTCTCAGATCTTTGCTGGAATGCATTCGACGGTCCTCAGGCGTCGCGTGCTCCCATTCCCTCTTGGCGGAGTCCATTTTATCGGACTGGCTGCCGAAAGAGACGGACGAAGAACTTACGGATTGTGATCGCGAATGAAGGGCTTGCGTAAACAGTTGGGTCGAGCTTATTATCGTTCCGTAAGTTAAACGAGGACCCGAGCTCATGCTCATCTGAGGAGGGCCGAAATTCATTTCGGCCATCGGAGTGTACCAAAAGTCTTGCGTATATATAGTATCCACGAGAGTGTTCAGCCTCGGTGAGAAGCGAACGAAGCTGAGCGCGCAAGTCGTGTTTATAACTATCAATTTGTTCACCAAATGTTTTAACTCGGCGCTAGGCAATCGTTTGTCGCACGATTCCAACTCTTCGGCGCTTTCCACGCTTATACCATCGGTGATGAATTTGAGAATCCGCGGTCGCAACAGTAAGTTCACCGTGTTGTCGTACGCCAAATACATACACTTTATTAATGTCTCGCAAACGTTCGGCTGTATGGAGTTCCAAACGTACGGTTGCGTCGCCATAGTGTGAATGAGCGCAACGAGTGATTGCACCAAGTCGGCAGCCAAAAGATCGGCGGTGTGTCTCAACAACGTCGACGTAACCATCAGCTGATACTCGTGCGAGTTTAGGAACATTACGATAGATTTAATGTAAACGGTGGGCGTTTCTCTCGTGACAAGTCCTGTTAGGAATTCGAGGCCAAGGGTGTAAAGTGGCCACCAATCCTGACATCGCCATTTTCCGTTCGAGCGGTCATCGTACAACGAGTTCAACATGCTGTTGTCTATTTCCGCGGGTGGAATCAAACTCAACCACAACTTGACGATGTCGTTATCGTTGATCGGATGCAACGTGTACGGCGAGCGAATCATTAAATTGAGCAGGTTAAGAGCAGCCGTGCTGAATCTTATATACGGATATTTCTGCATAGTGATACCGATACACGCCATCAGTTCAGGTATCATTTGCCGAAGTTGCACGCAACCGGATTTCCTTTGATGTTTCGAAAGCGTGCTTCGTTCCACGTAGGAGCGCAACAATTGCGTGACCATACAAACGGCCAACGTAGCCGGTAAGCTCTCCCGTATTCCACGAAGGGTCTCCGCGTTTCTCTCGTCAGCGTTTTTCTGCGCGTTCACGCTACCGATCGTTCCCTTGTCGTCGACTGTTCGCACGATCGGCTGCTGCTGCTTCCGTTTCTCAAACTGTATCGCAGCTTCCTTTAATTCTTCTAACTCGCTCGCGGCGATTGTGCACGAATGCGCTAAAAGATACTCGAGACTCGTCGCATCCTCGCGCAACGTGCTTTTCACGCACTGTACACATCCGAGGAGCAAAGACATTAGTGTCTGACGCAGCGACTTCCCGTAGCTGCGATAGGCTTGTCCGATCTCTTGCATCAACTGCGTCAATCCCGATTTGAAAATTCTCGAGTCGTCCACGCACATCTGTTTCCAAGAGGTGATGCATCGAAGAGACAACGAAGCTAATAACATCGTAACTTTTCGACCGCTTAGGTCGTGTGATTGTTTCACTCGTTCCACAAGCGATTCTAAAGAGCGTTGCGTTATTAACTGCGCTTGAATCACGTTCACAGGATAATTACTCGCGATCCTTTCATCTGTTAACGTGACGATGAAATTGTACCAAGACTCCAAATTGGTCTCGTATAACGAACCAACGATACTGCTGTCCTGTTTTTCGTAACTCTTCGATATTTCGTCGACCGACTGTACATCTTCTAGTATATAGATTGCTAACTTCTTCCAGTAATTTTTCGACTTGTCCATAAGTTTTCTCAGATTCATGGAAAAATCGTCTTCGAGCAAAGAGTTCTTGAACAACTCCAACGTGATAATATCCAACAGATGAGAGTAGCCTTTCGCCCCCGGTACTAGATCGCGGAAAAGTGGGGCAAACAAGTGAGTCCAGAACTTTTCTCGTTTTCGAAAGAAATTCACGAGAATCTCGTTTCTATGATACCACATCGCTCGCAGCAGTGCCATCGTGCTATTGTACAATTTGTCGCGCACGATGTCCTCCTTCTCGTAGATCCGATTCAAATATTTGTCTAAAAATTGTCGACATCCTTCCGTGAAGAATTCCTCGACCGAACGGGGGAAAATTCGGTTGCACTCTGCCGGATGTACGATATTAAAGAGAGCTTCCGTTAATCCAGGTTGCTTTTCCAGACAAATCGCGACCAATTCAAGAATGGCCACTTTAACGTCCGCAACACAAGTCGGTGACATGAGTCCTCTACGAGACGCGAAAGTTTCCCGTATAGCTGTACCGTCCATTCCCATGCAGACGAGCAGAGACATCGACGATCCTTCAGCAAACTTTTTCAACAGCCTAACAGCCATCGCTTGCAACGGCGGGCTGAACCATACGTAAAGGTAACTAACGATCGTAGGTACTATCAGAAGACCATTAGGCACGCGAGGCGACGAATACAGGGCGGCTTCCAGCGGTGATCTGTCTCCAGTCTCTAGACCCAACGATTTTCGGAATATCAATAATCTATTTACCACCGACAGGGCCAGCTGTACGCTTTTGATCGCCTTGAATCCGTTTCCCCGAATCCAATCTGTTTCTGCCATCATTTTATTGTGCAGAGTACGCTCACCGGTGCGGATCAATTTCAGCAACGCGTGTCTTGGTTCCAAATACAGTAGACTATAGGCGACGACAAGCTGCAATTCATTTCGGATATCTTCTTTCGGCAGACTAGTTTCGAGCGCTCTGTGAAGGCAAAACATACTTTTCAGCCATAGGTCGGTCCTTTCAGCGTCCGAATCGAAATACCAGGAATCCAATTTCGGTAAAACTCCTTGGAGTAAAAACACCATTCCAGGTATTTCGACCGTGTACAAAGCTTCTTCGTTGTATTTTCTGATTAAATATTTCGATAAGATATCCAGATACGCATTCAAAATCGGATACGAATGAGAGATCGTTTCTATGGCGGACAGCCAGGATGCAATTATACCGCCATCGAAAGAAACCGCTTCCGCGAAGTCCAGTGTCTTTTGGTAACGGTTATTGAATCTCGGATAAACGCCCGCACGCATTCGGGCAAGAATTTCTTCGGGGTACTCGAGAACTAGTTCGGAGGAGATACTGATACACGCTGCAACTATCTTGTATATGTACATTTTGTCTTCGGGTAATACTGGGTAAGAAAATCTATTGATAATTTCGAAACTTAATTCCGTCGGAATAACCATAGTCTGCCGTATTCCTATACATTTAGCCAGTGTTTTCAGCAGCTTTAAGCCCTGTGAAACGTTCTCGGGCAGATTTTTATTCATTTCAGTGTCGCTTGTAATTCTGCCACCAGCCTGTGAAAACAGTTGTTCTATCTTGTGATGCAAAGCGTCCCAGTAGCTCGCTTTTTCCCGAAATATTACCACTTCCCGATCACTTGACAGTATGCGTATATTCTCGCGGACAGAATCTTCCGATATTGTGTATGAGTTTTTGTGAATGACACATTCCTGTTCGTAAGGTTTCAACGGTTTGTTGTGATCTCGTTGACGCGGCACCTCCAGCGTTAACGACTGTAAATTTTCCAACTCTACGGCAATTTTTTCGGCACTCGATTCGGAGGCGCTTGCCAGTCCGATCGCGATATTCGTCAGAGGCTCGAACTCGTACGGAAATTGTTCGACAGCAAATTTGTAGATCAACAACAATCCCTCGTCGCGATCTTGCCAAAATCGGGCTGCAGTTTCGGGAAACTGTATCGTAGCGGCCACAGCATCGAAAATGCCGTTCAGAACGCTGAGTTTATCCTCGCCGACAAAAGCGCACACCAAGGTAAGAAGATTGTACACGCTGCTATGCACAACCTCCGCGTAATGAGTTTTCTCGCAAATCATTTCGCTGTTCATCAAGTCTTGCAGGTAATGAAAAACGTTAAGCTGTATGGCTTTAATACCAAATGGCCGAAATCGATTCATCGTATCGACATTGTCAGGTTCGATAGCGTAGTTCGCTAACATCCATGATAGAAAAAGGGGACTATCCTGCGGAGAATTATCGCGAATACATTTTTGTTCGAAGGTTTCTTGTATACTTTTTCTTACGCTCTGCACCCAATCTTCCATGTCGGTGCTGCGGAACAATAGTTACTAGTATTTTTAATACCATGGCGAACAACGAAATGCTAGCATAATACCAGAAGATAACTTACTGTTTTCTTACATCTAATGCTACTAAAAATAAAGCCGCTTGGCTACGATGAATATCTTTGATTTTCCTGGCAATTGCTTTTTTGTCCTCGTGACTTTTCGTACTCGCCAAGCGTCTCGGTTCTCCCTATAGAAATATTAAACGTAACTGAACGACGAAAGTACTATCTGCAACTACTAAACCTGTGTTTTAAATTCTGCTTACCCCGGTACTTTCATATAATTTCATAAATTCAGTATCGGCGATATGTATATCATGAATAATGACTGTCAATATATGAAGTAACTCCCGCATTTCGACGAGACTACTGTTGTACAGCCTGTGCAAATACTCCTCTGTACACAGCTGCGATTTAACAGGTGGATTCATAGTCTTCAACATTTCTATCTGCTTTCTGATAGATTCAAGAAGCGTTCCAAATAAAATGTCATCAAAAAATTTTGTAAATTCCTTCTGATAACGATGTTCCTTGTCTTTGTATTCTACCATAAGTTTAAGGCACTTTATCAATGTCATTCTTTCTGAATAATAAAAATCCCAAATATCATCTATCAATGCTTTCATTGAGGTGAAATCTATGAGCTGAGATGCAAAGGTTTCTGTGCAATTGCGATATTCATACTTTATGAAATTACAAACTAGATCCCATGTAAGAGTAGCATCTAAATTCTAAAAAGAAAAGAAAAAAACCAAATCAATAAAAAAAGTTTCATCACTACTTCAATAGGGTGGAATTTTCTTAATAATACATACCAAGAGAGGAGCAAGTTTGCTAATTAATTCGTACATTCGAGGAGAAGGATCATTTTTTGGTATATTCTCTAGAGAGCTTTCTGTGTAAGGCTTGAAGAATAAGAGACCCTCTTTGAGCAGTTTTGTCTCCTTTTTAATTTCATCCTCAACGAGTTGTTTCTCGCATCGGCATACCGTATCGGATATTAAGAACCACAACTCTTTACAATAACTATTAAAAATAATTTTGGTACAATGACAGCCAGCATAAATGGAGGATAAATGTAAACATTGGTATAAAAACTTTCATTTTTTACAACGATATGAGAACAACAAAGTATTTACTTACGGCAAATTTTCTACAGTTTGTCTGTCCATTTTCAAACGTATTAAATTATATAATTCATAAGAAATATATTAAAATCTCCCAGGAGACAATTCAAATATCTTAAATTCTAATATATACAGCATTTCTACGTTGCATATATATTTTATTATTTATCGTCGAAGTTTATTGTTTACAACGATACATAACCTCAAGTATAGTAGAAAGCATTGGTACAGCAGCACGCATGCATCTTTCAAAATCAGAACAATTCAGAACGGTCGCAAAATTCACCACAGAATAATCACAATACATAAGTCGTCCACTTTACCGCAATAACCTGCACATACGGATTTCGAATATGGTGTTAAATGCCATCTTGCGACAAGACTACTATGTTAATTGGCTAGTAGCTTAGCCGCTTCGCCGTAGATGGCGCAGGTTTAACAAAAAATTTTAACAACAAATAAGACAGCAACAGGTCCTTTTTTGAATTTGTAGTAATGGGGTAAAGAAATTAAAGCTATTCAGTGTTTGTGTGAAATTGTTAATCAAGGTTTTTTGAAATAATACAATTATACAATGATTTCCACTAGTTGCCTTTTTTAATTAATGCTTAGTTTTTTTTAATGGAATGGTTGCCTAAGGCCTAAAGGAATAGTGATGTTATTTACCTCGTATACCATAAGTAGTCTATAGTAATCGGATATTAGTTTAGGCGTTTCGCCGTAGATGGCTCCATAATATTTTTGGATGCACTATGTATTATGTTTTCGTGAAATAAAAAGAACAGGACAATTATTTACGTAGAACAGTGATTCTGGGAAATGCAATAAACAGTTCGATATAATTGAAGAAAATTGTAATCCCAATTTGTGTGATTTTTCGATGCTTTCGAAATAATATATAAGTGTGCCATTGAATATAACGGAATAAGAAAGAGTACTCGTTTCGATTTGCGGATTTCGAGGTGTCATTTTCGGTCACGAAGGGGTTTGTGTAGGTTGTCTCGTGGTTAATTAAGTTGGTAATACTGTCAGAAGTTTCCCGCCTAAAGATTTTCGCGCGGGAGATGCTCTTCACGATTCTGATCTATTGATTGCGAGAAAATACGTAAATGAAATTGAAACGAATCTTAC
Source organism: Dufourea novaeangliae (assembly GCF_001272555.1). Lineage (NCBI taxonomy): Eukaryota > Metazoa > Arthropoda > Insecta > Hymenoptera > Halictidae > Dufourea > Dufourea novaeangliae. The sequence goes on along the minus strand of NW_015374020.1, from coordinate 3,741,569 downwards.
TGTGTCTATAAGTAGCTATAAACTCAGTGGCAACTAATTGGATCACCCACGAAGCATCGGCGAAGTTAATCATTCTATATGTACACATACGTACATACATTCTCTTCTCTCACGAAGTCTTTACCAATCTATGGATGGCCCGGTAATTTCGTTGATTTCGATCATGGGAAACTGGTAACTCAAGAAGATGGGAGTGTATTTTACGTTCGTCGAACAGCGGATTTCCAAGGTAAGTACGATTAATATTGAAAGTATGGTAGTATGGGGTTTAGACTAAATGCTAAGATCGCGATACTTTACAAGAACATGTATGTATTAGAAGATGTGTATTATGGCTTTACTGACTTGTCTGGTTTGTAAGGAAATATATTCAGTATAGGTAGCTACTAATTAAAAATAATCAAAGTAAAGAAATTGCGAGATTCGAGCCATTGAATGATAGTGGTTAAAAAGCAATCCATGGGGAAAGAAGGTTAGCCGGCAGGGTGGTTGGGAGATAGGGGTGCGTCAGGGCGCCGACGCGGGCCGTCGCGGCGGTTGACGGTGTGTCGTAGTCGCTAATCGTCCACCAGTGCACGTTCGTCTTGGACATCGAGCGTATCGCGTTCTCGTTGTCGTCGGAAAGCATTTGGTAGCGTCGGCCACCGTACACGATGCTACTACGAGCGTGACAGAAAGTATAGAAACTATCGAAAGCTACCATTCCAATCGGGATTACTATGCGACCCTGCGCTGAAACGGTTCTCGTAAATATGCTTGTCCTCTCACGGAGGAATTTTCTTTTCGAAACAATCTATCGAGTCCGAATTGTAACCGAACGAGAAAATTAACGAGGAACCTTTCGTTATAATATGCTTTCCATCGAACAACACTAAACGAACAGTGAGTGATGTAAACGCGTGAGATTCAACGATCGTTCGATACGATCTTCGTGGTCGAAGCAACGATAAAATAAACGTCGCGGAAAGCACGTTGTCCTTCCATTGGAGCCGAAAGCGATCGCGAGAAACTCGAGCAAAGTACAGTATTTGAATGTTTGGTCAGCGAAAGTATGATTCGGACTATCCGTTGAAAGCATTTCATCGAGTATCCAGGATGCGTTGTGTGCTTTCGTAATGCATATATGTATGTATAGTATTTACATACGTCGCGATTTCCGTTGCCGTTGTCGCAGCCGACGGGAAATATAGGTATCTTGTGACGGTGTACCCAAAGAATATTCTCGCATTAAGCACGGTTCCTTGAAATTCGAGGATGTTGCGCCGAGTATGCGGCACTGCGGTTGTTCTCCGCACTCGCGTCCGCGGCCTACCTTGTAATTTAACCGCGATTGCAACGAAACCTCGCCAACTTTCTGCCCCGTATCTACGGCACGTTATAATTCCATCCCGTCGCGCGACGGATTTATCGATCTCCCGACGAATCTTTGCGCGTCGATCACGGAGCGGTCGTTTGTGCAATCGATATCGAAGGTAAAAACCACGGGTAATCGAGCGTCACCCGATCAGTTGAGAAATAAATAACCGAGAGCCACGACACGGACGCGGGTCTCTCGCTGTTCCTTTATTTTCCCGTTTCGGCGGCTGAATTCCCGTTCGCCTTATATTTAGTTCGCACACGAAATTCTCAGTATAATATCTAGAGGATGTGCATTGTGCAAATATTTTCGATGCTCTCATTCGGTCACGAAATATTTCCCTGTTACGAAGCCAGCATAAAAGCATCATATCCCGGATACGCTCGTATTTATTTTGTTTTCAGTGTAACGTCTTTAACGCGGAACCGGAAGAACTAGAGGAAAATCTCTAAGTATATAAGTACACTCTTCGGACTCGATAGAAACTCGACCGACGTAGATCTCGTCCCCTCGTAGTGCAATTGGATCGTGAGCTGACGAGCGGTAGAGCACATGTCGAAGTGTGCAGGTGGTGAATCGGTGCTGAGATGCACAGTGCTACGTGTCGTTTCACGATGAACTGAACGTTCTGGGGGACGTTTCTGCACGTTTCTCGCGACTGGAAAAACGGACGAGATAGAAGATCGAGAAGAAAGGAAAGAGGAGGGGTGTGGGGGGCAGTATATCGAAAGGGAAGAGAAAAATGAGGGCCTCGTTGCTGTTGCTGGGGGGCATCGTGGTATTCTCGGTCGCGGTTGCGAGGGCTCTTTCGTGTGTGTGCTCGCCCCTCGAGTGTGACGTTCTTACGGACGAGGATTGCCCCGGAGGCCTCGTCTCGGACCCCTGCGGGTAAGCTGCACCAACTCCTCTTTTCTATGACAAGTCGCTGAAAACGTCCTACCATCGTTCTCAACACGCAGACGAATTTTCTTATCTTATCCTCGAATTCTTGATAATTGGAATCCCATCCCAATGTTCTTTTAATCGTAAATAGTCTCCTTATCGGTAATACGTACGTACCCGTACCCTCTCCAAACCTACACACTGTCCACACCGACCGGTAGCTCACGTCTTTGGAAACATTTTTTGTACACTCGGTTTCGCCTTCGAACGATGTGCTTAGGTACGAAAGAACGTGTACATACTTCGATGTCAATGCCGTATAAGTGTTTCACTAACTTTGATACGCGTACCTCCGTCGTCATACGCGGAATGTGTGCTATCAATTTAACCGCATCGATCAAAACAATAACCCCTATGAGACTCCCCGCTGATCTATGTTGTCTCCGTGTCGTTCTTAGTAACATTCTTTCTTTTCTTTCCGGCACACCCGACTCCTTCCGGTATACAGTAATCGTTTCAGGGAATCCCGAGCAATTAAAATTCGCGCCACAATAAGGGCCCTCGTTCTCTTTTTCACGATGGAGAAAAAAAAATTCTATTCTTTGTTGCACTGCTCTTTGTCAAAACGCCCCGGGCGAATTTTATTCCAGTGTTCGTAGGTTGCGGATGGAAAATAGGGCATGATAAAGTGAAGTTGGTACGTTCAAACCGAGAGCAAGGTAGGGGGGAGGGGGGTGGTGGTGATCAAAAGCGTGTCGGTCATTGAAATTTTATGCCGTTTTTTCTTCACTGGTGCCGTCGATAAATTTATTGTTCGCGTTCGCGTGTTAATATATTTCACTCGAATTTAACGATAAATAAATCAATCGAGCGGGGTTAATTAAGGTAGGGGGGTTTCCCTTGGGTGCGATTGAAACCAATCGGTGACGTGTACCGAAGACCGATGAATAAAAAATAAATGGAAAACCGTTATAACATTTTCTCCCGCGGGCCCTGTTCAAAACCAGTGGGGTGTATCTCACGTTTATCGCGGCGTAGGATCCACGGAAGGTCCATCGAGGAGAGAGCGAGGATCCTCCGATCGTTCGATTCCGGTTCAAGAAGATGGAGTGAGAGAGATAGAGATAGTAGACGGAGAAAGGGTGACGCACCGATAGACGAGTTATCTCGGGAAGGGGACCACCATCCGTGGATTTCGCGTAGGGTAAACATTTTACGAGAGTGAAATCATCCCCTTCGAAAGCGGACTCGAGCACTTCGGGCAACCGACAACATCGCCGAGCTTCTATCGCGGCGTCGCGTCGTGGTAGCAAATTGTTAGGAAACCGGAGGTCTGAGATACGACGACGAACGCTTCCGTTTTATTTCTTTCTTCCCGTATGCACCGATTCACGTACGGTTCCAATACCCGATGGTTCGTCGCGTTGAATCGCGGGACACGCGCGGTGCCATTATTCGTTTTCATATCGTACGCCGCGCGTTGTTTTCAAAAACACCGGGACAATGTTTCGTAGGGCTATGAAAACAGTTCACGCAGCTTTGTGCGAATGCAACGAATAATTTAGTTTCGGAACACCGGTATAACGGATCGGTGTAAACGCGCTGAAAGCTTTGAAAAACACGGGCTGTGTGTTCTTTTTTTTTCGGGGGCGTTTGTGAGCTTAGACTCGAAAAAGTCAAACCCGCGATACGAATGTTCCTATAGGTGACTATTCGACTGACGTGTCGTGAGTTACGATTTCAGCAAATTGCCTCGTAATATTTGATTTTTTGCGCGTGTTTTATTCGAGGGAGACGTTTGTACTTTTTGGGGCATGATTATTCGATGAATTTAATTTGATGCGCGATATGTATACATGGAAATAAAAGGAGAGATACCGAGGTAAACGGTCAAACTGTTACATATTGAAAATTTTTCGTTGAAAATCTTTACAAGCTACAATATTGTCAGACCGAACGCGTCATAGTATGTGACACTTACGTATGTATGTAGTATATATGTACGTATATTCAGAATCACTGATCGAAGCGTGGATACATATCGCGCCTCCTCCGCAATGTGTATGCAGAAGCCGAGTCGCGTATAGTCGCTAACAAAATTCAAATGCGCTCTCAGAATAAAGTTCTTTTTCCATGCACGGACTGCTATGGTATGAATTCCTTCGGTCCTGTGTATTAAACGATTTTCCCTTCGTATCCCTTATGGATAACCCTTGTATCGATCATCGAAAATATGTAAAACTGTAGCGCTGCAACGTTGTTCGTTTGTAAATTTTTGTCGGGTTTTTTCCTTAATAATACAGATTCGCGTCGAACCCAGCGAATACTCGTAAATAGTTGATTAAAATAGAGAAACTACTACGACTACCGGTCGGAGTTACTGTCGCAGCGAAGATGGAAGAAAGGCAATATAAAAGGATTGATTGTCCGTGATTCTACTGCGGGGCGAGGTAATAAAATTGTTCGTCGTAGTCGGAAATTTTCTGCACAGCGGTACATACCGGTTCTTTTTCTGTATCTCCTTTTTTCAACCCGTACCTATTTCCTGTCTCTCCGTCCCGGTTTCTTGATCTCCGTAGGATAGAGCGTTATCTTTGGACCATCCGCGACTTTTCTCGGCCAGTATAAACAAGAGGTTGTAGGTAACGTCGGTTAGTTCGTTTAGTCGGTGGCTTTATTACGTTTGAACTCGTTCCCATGGGCGGCGAAGGATATCTTAACCCAAAGAACACCGTGCTTAGTTCGACGACATTTTATAAATCCGCGTGCTACCACGAGTGTTTCTCAAGCGGAGAATTCGACTTGTCGGGGTTACGATTCCTTCGGCGTAACCGCGTTCAATGATGTTTTCGATCGGTTTCAGATGCTGCAAGGTCTGCGCTCGTGTCGAGGGAGAACCATGCGGCGGTCTGTTCGGCTTTTCCGGAAGCTGCGCCGACGGTCTGCAATGCGTGATCAAAAATCTTCTACCCAATACACGGGAAGTGGACGAGGGAGTCTGCACAAGTAAGCGAAATCCATATTCTTTTATTGCCGGATCGCGTTGCGGCTAATAGATTTCCATACATGTATAAATCGAGGCTCGATGGACACTGCACACGAACGATGCGCGGTGTCGTTGCGATTTCGTAGCCGTAGCGACCGTAGCCGTGGTGATACCGCAATTGTTCCATATTCGTTCGTGTGCACGCCGGCGATGCTTCGAAAATCGAGCCGAATCGTCGCGATTTCGTTGTTCCTTTGCGGCTCGTCGCATGTTCCCCTATCCTACATATGTATACCTACGTTGTTGTTTCACTGAACATATAGCTCCACCGAATCGCAACGATACCGCATCGTTCGTGTGCACCAAACTACAATAGGTAGATAACGGTTAATTACTGGAAGTGTATCGACAGTATTTTCTAGACCTGGTACTTGATATCTGCTCGTGAAAAATTCGTGGATCGATTACACCATTGTTACCGATCTCTCGTTTGCCGTCGCTGGGCGTTTAATGATCTTGCATAAGCAGCGAAACGACCGTTTCAATGAAACGGACGTTAAATGCAGTTTATGTATGGGTAGATTCGCGATTTAACGAGATCGAGAGTAACAATACGTTGGCGGGCTTCTTCGACGCTCCGGTACAATTTTATTCTTTCTCTCGGTGTCCATTTCATAACGTTATACATACAACGCTTTCAGAAATAATAACTCGATTGATCGCGGAATAGAAACGGTCGGTATTTACGTACGGAGAGAGTGTATTGCGAAATATTGCCACGATACGTTAATGATAGTTAAATGTGAATGGAAAGAGTACGTGCCCGTTTGCTCCGGTCGCTCGTCGTTGATACCACGTTAAGGGGGACAGTCTTTTGCGGCTGTGTTAATCGATACAGGAAGGTAATAATAGTATTCTGCCGGGAGCATGTAATAATAGGTGGTAGGAAATATTGTAGAAATATTATTCCGCAGTTTTCTCGGAAGCGTTTAATTTTAATCGACGCGCTCGAATAGGCGCGATTAAGATCGGTATGTAATTTGTTCGCATTATCGCACGATGTAAATCGTGGTACAGATCGACGGATAAAAGTACCTACATATTACGATGCTAGGCGTTTAACACAGTTTCAACGTCGGTTCACCATTTGCTTTACGGGTTCAAGATTCAATTGGTTCGTTCGAATTACGCTGTGTAATTCCCTGAACGCGACTGGATCTGTACGCAAATAGAAACGTTTGTCGGACACAAATTCAAACGACGGCTTCTAGATTTTTCTTCGCGAAAGCGTGTTACTATTTCGAGAACCGCGACCGGCCGAAACAACGTTAGGAATTGAACGTTTAAATACACGTTGAACGGTCAATCAATATCGGTCGACGCCCCTCGAGCTTTCAAACGGACCGGACGATCCGGTTGTACACTCTGCAAATGCATTCGATGTTTCTTCTTTTTGACGAATTTCCTAGGGGGTCTATTAAAAGAATCGATTTTTCGCGTCGACCTTTTCCATCGATCGAGATTGTCCACGAAACATGTTTTCATTTCGTTTACTCGGTGTATCGAATAATCGATTTACAGCTGCGCGCACCTTTAAATCGACGTAGGTACAGTCTTTATGCCGTTTCCTCGAGAGTCCACCATCACCACCAATACCACCATCCAGTCACCCTTTCCTTCAAGCTTTCTTCTTACTTCTTTTCAACCCTCGACACACACCCCTTCGTCGAAACTTCTTAACACTTTGAACAATCAGAGCCGCGACTGCGGACTCGGCAGAAGCAAACGAGAGACGGTTCTGTTCGCGAATTTAATTGAACAATTTTTCCACAGCAACACCGTGTCGTTATTACTTCGTTTCTTGTGTTTCGCTCAAAGTGTACCGTATAGTATTAGAGGGAATCGCGGACCAAGGACTCGTCAACTTTTCTCGGAAAAAAAAAAAAGAAACGAAAGGATACGTTTCGAGTATTGTTCCGTACGATGACCAGAGATGGTGGTGTTGTATGTATTAATGTCGGGGTTCGAATATTCAAAAATTCGAATATCCATCGAGCACGCGATTTTACCTTCTCGTGTATCGGTCTGTTTAAAATTCCACATTTTATTAACACTTTCACGTGAGTGAGTATAGCATTGGCTGCTGTTGCAGATGGCACCGGGCCAATTTCGCGCAACAGTGGCTCGAACATTTTTTAAGCCCCGGATGTGATCGGTAATCCTGTAAGCTGACACTAGTCTCGACACGGAATTGTAAATATCTGGGCTACGTTAACGCCATATTTTTTGTATTCCACGATACAGGATTCCTTTCAATACACGTATATACGTATAGTATAGTACGCGTGTGAACTATGATACAGCAATCTACTCGATTCGTACCAGTTAATCATCGCTTCCGCTGCCACAAAGTTTATTCATCGTTCACTAGATCTTACTTCCTACATGGTTATGATCCCCCGAGTCAGTTTCATCTTTCATTCGGTGAAATGTCGACTAGAATTGTTTGTAAGTGAAATAGTTGCTGACAAATGCGACCACTCGTTCCAACCGATTTTTAATCTCGGTTCACGATAGTTGAAAACTCGTTGAAGTTGAGTTCCTCTTGGTAGGTGGTAGAAGAAAATAAAGGAATGGTCGGTTTTGAAATCTCCTCCTTTAAGGTTCAACGCTTTCGAGATTCATGATTCAAGAGCTCGTAAACGCTTCGATATTAATTGCTCGAGTTGTTCGTTCTTTATTTGGAGGATCTTAGTGGTTTCTCGAGGTTTAGTACGATATATGTGACTCTGGTGCAACCGCGTCACTAGATTCGCGTGACGCGGCTACAGAGAGTACTGGATAAGATTTCGCGGTTGTTTCGAAAATGACGATTTTACTAGAAAGGGGCCGAGAGAGCGATAAACTTCGATAAATCATCATCAAGTTGGATCTCGTAGTGCTACATATAGATCAAGCAGCATTGGATTTGGAGGGCAGGCACCGGTGACATGAAAAAGTTTGAAATCAATTTCCACAAAGATTTTGCTAGCCGCGTTATCCAGACGGTTGGTTGGGAAACGTTTAAGAAAAGAGCTGAACACGCCGCGGCTGGGGATATGCATACGCTCGTTGAATTTAAGCCGATGCATATGCACTAGTACTTGACGTAGAAGCCCAGGTACTCAGTATTCATGGAATATCGTTGCTCGAACTCAAGAGGTCGTCGCGTGGGCCGAGCAGGAATAGGGGAGAACAAATTAGTTTAGCTCCTTTATATTTACATTACCGTGCTTCCATTAAAAAATGTTTACGCGGGCATACGATCGTAGTAAAAATTGGCTATACGGTCCCCGTGATGCAAATTAACGGTTAACACTTCTGTACGTTCACGGTTTTTCGTTCCGTTCTTTCTAGTTTATCTAGTGAAACGAAGCACACGAATTCGAGATGATACATTCTACACATTTGTAAATGTTCTTCGATTTATTGCCAGTTATAGCCGTTCGAAGATAAATAATACTGTTTAAATCGATAACATACATAGCTGGATGTTCGTAATTCACGTTCACGGGCTATTCCACTTATAAATTGGCTAATATCGGGCTTACCGTACACGCAGTTTAACGTGTGCTAGCGATTCTGCGAAATATAATCGATGTTTATTACTCCGACTTGTAAAACGCGCAACTCAATTAATCCGTGATTTATTTGAACGGGGTCCGTAACCAGGTTGCGTGTGACGCGTGTAGTTTGATACGCACCATTCGGCCGCATCATATTTTCACGGGGATATTTTTTCCACCTTTCTGCGCCGCGATTCGAAACAAATGTTTACTCGTTTTTCGTCGTATGCTTTATTACGCTATATACATAGATCGCGCATACCTACACGAATACTCGATCCTCGATAAGTGTCCGCCGAGTTTACGTAACCGTGGTTGGACTTTAGGGTTCCCTGGTATCTCGGTTGATACATGGCGGCAAAAAGTACACCACTTTTTCATCCGGGATGGCATTCATTTTTTCGGAGGAGTACTTAGCGATAACGGTAAGTTTACCGGAACATCGAGCGGAGAAAATGTTGGGTATCGAGGGGACAAACAGCGACCGTGAAGGGGGCGAGACGATCATTATCTCGCGATGGGACGACACGGTAGGGTCCATTCAGATGAGACAACTCCAGCCTTCCTACGAGCGTCGCACGGCCATGGTAAAAAGGGAAGAATGAGAAGCGACGGATGATATCTGAACATTTACGGGCCATTTCCCCGTCGTTGCTCATAATGACGTTATTGCCTTTTGGCGGCTTGGCTTGGCTCGGTTCGGTTCGGTTGGAGGTTCGAGGTTGGTGTGAAACCGTATCCGAATCCGTTAACCACCGACATTATCGGTTTTCAGTTGATGGACAGGAAATGTGAATTCGCTAGGGTCGGACAGCGTTCGCAACAAATGTCGCAGTTAGCGGAATTTTTCTTCGCACCGAAAATACTCTGACCTATTCGATTTAAATTGATATCTACTTCGGACACGATATCGATCTCACGACATATGCGTCTATTTATACAGATTTGCGTTTCCGAATACGTAATACCAGACATTTGGACATGTTGCAAATAATTGCCGACACGATCGTCGAATTTGGTATTATTAAACGCGACTTCGATTTCTGTTCATTGAGGTTCATTTAATAAGTTGATGTTGTCAGCAATAGAGCGTGACATTCACCTTTGTTTACCTTTAGACCATAAGAATTGGCAGAAGAAGAATCGTAAACGGCTCGGGTAGGTTAGTTGATCATAGTAGTCGTGCGGGAAAAGAGTCCCTCGGGTTCGACTTCCGGTACGGTTTCCGATCGGTCGAGTTCTTTATCTCCTACAATATCGGGTCCCCATTACTCTATCATACTATCAGTCCACGAATCACAGAATAACAGTTTGTCTTCCTGTCCATTTTAATGTGACACGAATCATGGGAAATACTAAAGGCCCCCTTCGGTGATTGCGTTGAGAAGGAAAAAATCTGTCCCAAGGGATTTCGCGAGAGGGACGTACGGGACATTCGATCGGAGAAATCTACTCGATCTTGTTGCAACGGTAGGTCGAAGCAACTGGTTTGAAAGAAAACGCGCACGTGTATACTCCGTGGCTCGGTGATATTCGTAAATCTTTGATAGCGTGGAACAACACGACGACGCGAGCTTCTGGGCTCGCGTGGCATAGCGTGACGTAGCGTTCAGGAAACGACGCTGGCTCGGTTTCTTCCTTACGTACCTACGGTCGCGGATTAAAAATGAAATTATGCGCGCTCGGTGCAGCTTTGCGGTGAAATATCGACCGTAACGCTATCTGCGGGAACCAGGTATCACGTACATAGAGACACGTACAGATATAATGGCGTGTACGCATCGTTTGCGTGGTCGCAAAGTGATATCGAGCTCGATTAACCAGCACGAGCGCGTCCTAGTCTTTTACGGGTAAGCTGAGATCCTCGGCGATCCGCGACCAACGTTTATACGATAGATTGATCACGATACCTTCGTGCATTCTTTACGATACGTGAATCGAGCAATTTTTTTAGACGTCTCCGCGGCGTTCAGCGAAAGGCATAGAGTCTTACGTGTACCATGTACATACCACGATTAAGCACGTTTACTTCGATCGTTCGATCGATTCTTCGTGCTTATTTTTGCTCGTGCGTTTTCACCCTTTCATCGGAGATACAACGTTCAAGCGGCAAATGCGACACACGTCCAGAAATGTTCATCGAAACCCCGCTATACGTCCGCGATTCCTGTTTATTATTTAGTTCGATTTCACGTACTCTCGTTTATTTGGGGAAATATGGTCTACACTCGTCGGCTACACGCCGGATGATATTAAGCGGGAACGCATTATTAACCGTTTAATTCATGCGGAAATATTAACGAAGCGGCACCACACGGGAATGAGGCACGCACGGTCAATTTTCATAAATATTAGGTACTATCGGCGTGGGGAAACGGGATTGGCGAAGTTTCCGAAAAGCCAGACAATGAGATAACATAAGTGCGGCGACATGAAAATTTTCACCGATCCACTTCGTTCGACGTGCATATAGCGCGAACAGTTCGCGAATTGTTGAACCCTGTACCTACGGTTTCTTTTCCGGTGAATTATACGAAATTTCGGAATTTACCAGGCAACGAGAAAGTTTCGGAACGTTATCGAGGCACTCGAGAGTTCTCGTTCGTGGGCCGCGATTTAATTTTGTTCGGAGCTCACAGCGAAAAACTGGGATTCGCCGGACCACGAGGAAAATTCGATGTAAGTTAATAATGGCTCGTTCTTGTTTGAAAAAGTATCTCGAATCAACGTTTGCGAAACAAAGGGTATTTGATTTCCCGCGATCAACCATCATAGGCTACGGGCGCGATCGTTCGCGAATCCGAGAGCTTACCCGTTGAATCGCATATCGCGTGGCATCGAGCGTCGGTAACAACTCTGAGTTCACCTTGCCTTAATGGAACGGTATCACGATATTCAGTTTGTTCGGACGCTTCTGAAAAGCGTCTTAAGAAGAAGAAGAAGAAGAAGAAGAAGAGGTGGTTGGTGGATTTTCTGATTTCGAGTCGTTACTTTCGATTACGTTCTCTATGAAATCCGTGCGTTTTACACGATCCAAGATGTTCGTTAATGCTGTCTCGAATCACGCGCGAAAGCGATAACCGCTGCAAAAAACCACTTACATTGCCTCGTTTACAGTTTAATCGATTTGTTTCCCTCGTTTCGTTCCGGATATTAAAAAACATCGGGCAGAGTTCGTCCAAGAACGTCGTTGGTTCGAACGGAAATCGACGGTGGCATCGATAAAAGTTATTCGTCCAAACCCGACAACGTCAGGTCCGGCTATCAGCGTTTCGCAGCGCAAAAGTTTCTTTGAGCAATGAAAGCGTCGATGAAACGGTTTCTCGTGCGAAGACACGTAAAAACCTGAAACTCGAGAGTACAGTTGCTGTCGTTTCATCCCTTTCGGTTCTCGAGTTATCGGGTACGCGTTCTGTCGATCGTTACGCGTCCTCGGCCATTGCGCCGTGTTGCATCGCACGCGGATTCACGATCGTTTCGCGTTATTCGTTTACACCCTGGTGTGAATCCGCGTTCTCGGTTCGGAGTCAAGAAGATACATACGCGCGCGTCAGGAGCGCGCACTTCCGTCCGGCATATTTTATGCAGGCAGCAGTGTCGGTTCGCTTTTCAGGAGGAAACCCTTAGCCGCGAGAGGACGCGATTCACCGCGAAACGGTGAAAGTGTCGACGGGGCCGTTTTCAAAGATGAATTCGCTTAACGTTCCCCGCATCTCGTTGTCCCCGGAATTTTCCATTTCAGCCGCGCTCGTATTTCGGCATTACGCAAACCCTCGGATGACTACCCAGGTACCCGCGAGAGATGCATTGCCTCCCGTAACGCTTGAAAAGATACAAACGCATTTACAGCACGCCGCGTTTCCCTGGAATATTCATAAACAAGAAGATAAAGCTGGCCGAAGTCTGTTTACCTTCTCAGTGGGGCTGACCGTGCTGCGAGCCGCGAGTCGTCGGGCGTTTCCTCGCGAACAATACTCGCGCACTTACCCGGCGACGAGTCGCGAACCATCGAATTACATATTCAAGTTAGAGAGACGCGTTCGTTTAATGCATCGTTGACCCACACAATCGGTTCCTTTCTCTCTGGACGGACAGGATCGCTGTCGCGGTATGTACCTATGTATGCATATTGCAATCCCAATGCACCTGTCAAGTTTTTTTTTATCGGGATCGGAACGATACGATTTGACGTTCGCGTTTTTTGTTTACGCGCGGTCGATGCCCGTTCGTTTCGTAAACTACCCCTGGAATGATCTATAGCTGCAACGCGTCATTGATTGCCGCGTGAAAAATATCGCCTAAAGAATTCACCTTTGCGAATCGCGATTTTGTTTTCAACTGTTTTCCTCGATGTCGGTTAGCAAGAAATTAGGCTCGGGATTTTGCGTTGGAGAGTGTTGTAACTTGAATTAATCCGCGATTTTCCATCTCTCGACGAGCCTCTTCAACCTTCGAGGCGGTAGTTGCCAACTAACTGCTTGGCGATGACGGTGAAGGGGTGTTCGAGACACATCTGCCTCGGATAACAAAGTTGTCAGCGGGTCGACAGATTTTAGGGGGCATACCCGCGCGTATTATGGTCCCGGATATTTGATTTCCACGGAGGCCGCAATAAAATCGCGACGGTCGCGTAATAGTTGGTTTGCGGTCGGAAGTAGGATTCGGACGGACGTGGAAGCGGCCACCGTCCATACGGGTAAGCTCGTTTCGAATCGAATAAACCAAGAATAGTCCATTTCGAACGATGGATGCTCCACCGTGGAGGTGCATATACATACATATGTGGGTTACGGGCGCGCGCCGCACGTGGAATATCACTGAACGTGTGCAGTACCCGGCCATGGTATAAACAGTAGTTTGCGTCGGCCCGCCCGCCCGTCTGGGTTTACCCCGCCGCGGATACACGTTATATGTACATATTACGCTTACGGTTTATATAGATTTATATACGAAGTAATGCAGACACACGCCCTTGTAACTCGCCCCGGGAAAAATACGAGACGCGCGGTTTGGAAATGCTCGGGGCTCGCGCACTCGGACGAGAGTGTTCTGATTTTCCGTATTTTTATCGCGTCGCGACGGAATCGAACATTTTCGCCGATTTTACCCGAGGCATGACAGCGAATCTGTTCTGTTCGTGCAACGCAGTCTCCGCGCGCGGGTTCGTTCGTTCCTTCGCCGTACGTTTGAATCCACTTACGCGGCAATTTGCATTTAACCTGGTCGCGTGGAGCAGTCTACGTCGGAAGCGACTCGCGAACGGTAACGTTATGTGTACAGGGGTGAAATGATTACGTACCCGGCCGATCGGAGGACATTCGATTTGCACGAGACACGTTTGTTTCTGCATCGTCGGCAATCTCTGGCGAACTTTGACATTGCCGATTGCTTTTTCCTTTCGGAAATCCAGCCATGCCCGTTCTTCTCGATTTACAACGCGTGCACAGGACAATCGCATCGTTAACGTGAGCCCAGTTACGGTTGTGTAGAGCGGCGTGCGCGAAAGCAATCGGTATACGGGGATTAACAAACGTGGGTACGTGACCGTGTTGCTATTCCGACGTGGAAAAAGCGGCACGAGTAACTCTTCGAAGTGTATATATATTTCCGAGTTGGCGATCGTTGGTTCTGGAAGCTGGCCGAGCCGGTGTATGTACATAGGAACGCGATGCTGGGAGAGCCCAGTTTCTCAACGTCGAGCAACAAATCTTGAGAATAGCTCGTGAGCGGGCAGCACGGCGTCCTGTTGGATGGCATTCCTATGCAACGGTTCACCTACGAGCGTCTACAGCTATCCGTGCAGTACCTATAGTACTCTTACCCGAACCGGTAACCGTGCTCCCTGCGAATTCTATACGAACGGAATACACGGCCGCGAAAGTCCATAGATCACCACGGTGGCCCGGCCGCGATTCGGACCGCGCATACAAACTCCGATACCTCTTGTACTCCTCGGCTGCCCCCGTTGGATCGAACCTATTTTACTCCGGTGTTGCCGCAAAAGAAATCTAACTGTGTATCCTTATTCCGGGGCGAAACCATTCCCACAATATACGCACCCCCGGACGGGCATTACTCTGGAATACCATTTATCGTCGTATCCAAGGTGAAGTAGGTACCGTATTCCGCGACCAGTTGGAACGGTTAGAAACGCCTTCCGATAAATGCTCGCTGAAACTCCGATGCTTCTGTAGCCGGCGACCCGTGCGACACAAACGAGCACCATCGCCCAGCCAGCCGATATCCGTCGAAATGGAAAGGCGCGTCTAACGACTTCGATCGCGATCGAAGGGGCCATTCAAAGCCTGTCCGCGCATCGATAAGTGATTCGAGCTGAAATTAGAGCGACGCGCCGCGCCGTCTCCCGTGTTGCGTATTATACCACGCAACCAAGGGCGTATCTTTCGAAGCGTGTACAAATAGGAACGAACAACAGAAAATAAATTGCATCGTTCGAGTTTGCCGATTTAACCGCGGCACACCGGTGCCGTAACCGCCGGAGCATTACAGGATACGTACGTGTCTATACAGGACGGTGTTCGGTAAATATGTAGTTATGTTTAACGGTGATTCGGTCGATATTTCCGATGGACACCTTTTTGCATTGGTACGGTTCTCAATGTTCCAACGTATTCGAAATAGGTATTTAGTTATGATTCAGAGGTTCGTTTGGTTCGTGACTGAAATTGTTCGCGAGACCGATCGATGATTCTCAGATTCGATCGGTGGATCTTGTAAGGATGTTGTTGTCGATAATTAATTCATCGAAATTATCCCAGTAGAACCTGGTACGCGAGCGCAGAGCAGACCGCGAAGGCTGGAAGATCGCAAGATGCACAACGGAACGGGTAGACATCGTTACGATCCATGCTGGTTTCGGAAACGCGACCGCAGGATCGTTGGTACGGAAACCAGCGGAGGTATCGCTATTATTCGCGATGCGGCGGCATCGCAGGAAAACGCGCAATTTCACGTGCGCGCACGTTGGAGCGGTTAAGCCAAGGATTCCTGGTGTATCCTGCGAGGGTCTGTCTCTATGTATACTCTGTATGTAGGGTCTGTCGCTCTGTGTACGGTTGCAATCGATTACTTGCTTTATTTCGCGTGAGCCGTCGGAACCTCGGCGAGCCTTGTTATTACACCGTCACACAGTGGGTGGTGCGAGTCAATCGCGGCCCCGTCCTCGAACGCACAGATTACCGCGTGTGCGCGCGATTGCGATTCGTGACATTACGCGATTCGGTAAGAGACAGGAGAGATCCAACGGCAGAGATAGACGATGTTATAACATCGATGGATTGCGCCGTGATAACCTGGATGCATCAGACGGATTTTCGGATTTTAAATACGATAGGATACCAGTCCATGGAAAGCAAACACTCGGACAAGGGGAGGGGTTGAGATCTGTACTGTTCGGCTTGTCACGAAAGGCTGTGTGTCGTCGGCACCAAACGTATTGTACGCGTGACTGGGGTGGCCACAGCGTGATGTTCGCGTATCTGTACACAATTTCAGATCGAATCGGACGTTTGATCGGTCGGTCGAGTAATGTTATCTCCCGTCGCTCGTTTCGCAATCCAAAGACGAAGCAGCCACCGTTAAGACGTACTAAGCAGCGCGCGAGATTCAATTTGAGGAGTTAATTAGGATGCATCGCGGCTACGGGTAAAGAGAATAACTGCCAAAGTTCCGGGGAAAATTAGGCACCGGGTGAAAACCGAGTGGGCGGAGTCTCGTGAATCTTTTTCATGTATTCCCCGTAAATTTGAGCTCGCTTTAAACGAATTTATCGCTCCGGGGATTTCGAATCACGGAATGGATTAACGTCAACGGGAATGCCCTTCTGGTTGCGAAAATGTCCTTCTCGATATCGAGGTTCTCGGCGCGTTCGTCGAATTCACCGTAATTTTCTCAAGTATCGTACATTACGTTTGTACGTATGTATACATATACTGTAGAAACAAGCTCGTTTCGCCTTCGATCATGGCTCTCGGAGCTTGGTAGAGGTAGGAATTTCGAAACAAAACGTATACTTTATGTGCACGGTATTTTTGAAACATTCATGATGTTCGGGAGATTCGTTCCGTACGCATCGAATGAATAGAATCGGTTAACTGTATACTCGTGCGACGGATCGACCCATTTTTCATTGTCGTTCACCACGTACTCGTTGTATTAACATCGCCTCGACCTTTCGCGAAACGACTCGAACATGGACACGAATTTAATTCGCGGGCACGGACGTATGCTGGTTTATCTCGTTGTATTTCAGGCAACACGAGATTCGATATAATGGAATAAGGGCCACGTTGCCAGGGGATTGTAAATCAAATAACTTGTTTTATCCTTTCGGTCGAGCAAATCCCGTTCCTTCGTTAGGTACACCTATTCTTATGTTTTATCAAAGATTAACAGAGTTGTGAAAAAGCGAAACGCGTAATTCTTTTACGATATTATACGGGAGAATATCTTGCTCGCTCCGTTATCGAATAATGAAAACAAACCAAAGTGAGCGCGTCTCATAATTATCTCGGACGATCGATCATTGTTCGCGCGACGGCTAATGAGAAGGCATAGTTTTAGTTTCCGGTTCGTTTAATTGTTACGGACGTCTACGTCAGTCCGGGAAACAAATAGCTGTCAAGCCGTACGGTGCATTTTGATGTCGCGTTTTTTTCTCTGTTACGCACGCGAACGGACTTGGAAAAAAAATTCGCAGACACCGCCTGGCCGGGTGGTTGTACGCTTTCCTGTTTTCCGCGTCTCCCGTTCCGCTGTCCGTTTTCAGTTTCCCGTCAGTAGATGATTTCCATGGGCACGAGTCGCGCTAAACGTGCGCGGACTGATTAAGTCGCCTCTCGTTCCGCGCGTGTAATTTACTTAGTGTCTGCCAGACCGACCCGTTATTTTTCATAACACCATTCTCTTCGTAACCGGAAATCTACATTTCACAGAGTCTCCGAACACCGTTTCCGCCTGGACCGCCCAACGTGTCGCGAATTTTAGTTTTTACTTTTGACAAATCAGCTTTACCCATACTTCCGTATTTCCTAGTAAACTCCATTGTTGATTTTTCCATCGAGTTCTTCTAAATCCGGGAAAAATCCTCACACGTGGAAGTCTCGCGTGAAGCACGATTTCTACGCGTTAGTATCCGCTCAAGCGGTTATTCGAATTGTTCGAGATTCTCGAATTTTTACTTCGTTACCAACTCGGGAACAATGGGGATAGAATCCACCGCGAGAACAGTACTGCACATACATACGTTGTACACGCTGCTACTTTTAGCTGAAATCGCATTAAGAAACTTTTCCTTTATAAATTAACCGGTAAATTAGATATTGTTATCGTCGTTGCGGCAAATTGACCGAGTCTCTTTGAATGAACCGCTAACACGTGTGAATGCGTCGTGTGGGCGAAAGTTACGATACCAATGACAAGTTGCGCATTAGTCAACAATCGTCGATGTCTTACTATTTCGACTGCGGCAATACGGAAGCCGAAGAAGAGGTGATAGACATTCGCAAACATAAATCTCGCCGTGTTTTGCGCGTGAAACGGACGTTTCCGCGGATTTGTGGTAATTTCGGTTAGTTCCCGTGTTTGAGCAAGTTCCCGGAGAATTTGGGATTTTCTTGATCGAAAGGCGGTTCGTTTCGGTTCGGTTCGGTCGAGAGCGTTCACTCCCTTGGTTGTGTACTCGGCGAACCGCGGTCAATTAGCCGGAAGCGCATTCAGACCATTAACTCGAAATGAATTCGCGTTTAGGGTTTGCTTCGGCGCGGAAGATCGATCGGTAAACCGATCGGCAAATTCGATTTCTGGGGCGCTCGACTGTGGATTATTAAACTTATCGATCGGGTAACTCGGCCGTCGAGGCGAGTCTAGTCGCGGCGCGGAGGGGAGAGGCGAAGAGAGCCGAGGTGAAGCACGGCGGCATGATTACGCGGGGGCTTGGCTATCTCTCCTTCCAAGTTGCTCCTGCTGCAAAGTTACATCCTCCTTTGCAACAAATAACTCCCATTCTCTTATTTCTTTCCTTCCACTCTATAAAAGCGAGGGACACTTTTCTGGGTCGTTCCGTCGACGTGTACACGATATTTCGATCTCCACGGTTCCTCCTCGAAATCGCGGCGAATCTTGCCATTCCCGCAGTTCCCGATCAGATAGCTGCTTCGGTTTTGCGCGACGCTCGTAATTGAATCCGAATTTGTCGTTGGTGTATACACAGAGTATCGTTAGGAAACCACGTTATATTCTCCCGGGCACGATAGGAAGCCGTAGTCGAAACCTGGACGTGTATTGTACGTACCTGGCCTGTTTACCGATGTTGCCAACGCGTAATCGGACTGACTTTCTGGTATTGATGCGAGGCTTCGTGTCGCACGGAAATTCACCTCGTACACGTCGAACCGATGCATATTTTCTTGAACGTTTTACTCGTTACGGGAATACCACGGGCGTACCTTGTAAAAGGAACAACGAGACGAAGCTTCCGACGACTTTTTTTTCGAACGAAACGAACCGAGTTTAACATTTTTTTTTTATCGTTCACGTTGTATTTTCCATATGTTTTCGATCCGCCACGCTGTGAACAATGTGACGAATCGTGTTGTGAATCGCAAGTGTAATTAAAATTGAATCCAATCTTCGAAACTCGATAATTGTTACCGATGGAACCGGCACGCACTCTCGCAAAAACAGCGAAAGCTTCGAAAAATAATTATCTCACAGTGAAAAACATAGAGAACAACGGAAACAACGCTGAGTGGAAAACAGCGGCGCGATATTATCTGTCGTGCTTTCGATCTCGAATTTAATTCGTGTATTATTCGCGACTCTTTGTTACTGGTTCCTCCCAAAGGGACAGCGAAATAAACAAAATGTGGATTCGTGTAAACGAATTCGTAACGATTTTGCGACGCGTTGCGCTGCGACCCGCGTGTCTTTTTCTGCCAGCTCGAGTGTGCGTTATCTCTCTCCATTCTGTAGGATCATATGGCCTCCAGACCCGTTAAGAAGAGTTAGGAAACTGGGAAAAGCGAAAGGGCACCGTAGCTTATCTGGTTAAGGCTCGGTCTGGTCAGCCATGGGTCTGAAAAATCTCTTTTTCCTCGGTCCTCACAATTTATACAGTCATTTTTCGTCACGAGAAAAGAGAAACTACAGACTATGTATCTCGATTTCCCGGCAATCCCTGTATATTATCGTCACGTTGTTTTCCGAACGAACGGAAGGGAAACGATGCGTGTGTGCCCAATTTAGAAGGATAATTTAGGAAGAGCGAGTGTATCGAATCTGGCGAGATATTCGGGCGTAGAGAATTCTCATTATCAATTTCATTATCGAGGAAACATTTCATCCAAGGATAATTATATCCTAGCATTTTCCGTACCACGTGCAATTTTTACAGAGATTCCGGGCAGATGGAGAAGGCATTGTCCGAACGGGCCGATACTGTCGGAGCCTGGATGCAACTTGGTTTCTGAGGGAATCACCGGAGAGAACGGAAATACAGTGGCGACAGGAAAGTGCGTTTGTGGACCACCGGTACCTCGGTGTCCGGACGAGCCACGGCCTTACATGTACCTCACGCGATACGAGTGCAAGCTGAATTTGGCTGCAAAAATGGGTTACGGTAAGTTTTCTACAGTTTCTCATCCTGTAACATTTATATGTACCTACAGTTAGACTCAGTGCACACAAACGGTGCGGTGTGGTTGCGATTTCGCGATGATTACGTTGCGTCGATCATCGCTTTGACTAGATAACTTTTACGTACGATTTATTCGCCTCGTGTTAACGCGTGTATTCGACGTCAAGCAACGTTGATATTATTACATATGTATGTATGTGGCGTCCGATGAAAATAGCAGGTACGTTTTGAAAGTTATGTTATGGCTGAGGAACACGATGTAAACAATTGACTTTTTCAATATCGGAAGGAAAGATTGAACTCCCCAATCCAACGCGAGTAATCTCGTTGGTCCGTGCTCCGTTCGCGTTACGCAATTATACTGGAAAGAATAAATATCGATCGCGGATCGTATAACCTGCATTCACGTGAATCCAGCTGACCTTCTGTTTAATAACGCTCTGTCCATTATAAATAGACGGTTCGTTAATACTTTTGTCGGCTATTGCAGTTTTATGGTATGTTGCAAAGGCAAATATTTCTTTCCGATTTATTTAATTGGCTTCTATGTATAGATGTGCGGGTGTACACGTGTCGTAGATAGGAAATTCGAATCGCTGGTTTTCCGCTTGTTTCTGAAAATAAGAGTCGTTAGAGTGGACGGAGTATGTGAAAGAAAGGAGAGCGGGAGCTGAAGTAACGAAACGGCAGTTGCCCGTTAATGAAAAGAAAATATAAATAGTAGCAAAAGAAAGAGACAATGGTGACTAAGGGAAAAGAAAGGTCAGGAGGACGAGGGATGCCACTGCCGCCGCCGCCGCCGACGTCGTCGCGACGACAGCGATGTTAATGAGAAAGAGACACGGACGAACAAGTCGGGGGTGACGTGCTCGTTCTTTTCGCTTCTTTGTTTCTGATTAAAGCAACCAAAAATAACCGTGTTACTCGAAAGAGTGGTTCGGTTACGCGTGTACGATCGTCAGCTTCCTTTCAACGTTCGATTCAACGATTCGTCCACTGAAGAATAATCGATCGAAAGACAGTCTAAATGGGATACGAAGAAATTACGGCCCACGAACAGTTACGCTTTCCATTGTTCTTTCAGGGGCGCCGCGGCGTATCGATTAACGAATAAGTCGCTGACAATTATAGTACGAGGTTCCGGAACTACCTTATATAAAATCAATAGTTAAGTCGTCTTTTCATTCAGCTAAACTTTCGGCAGTCTACCCCCGGCAGACTTGGCTGTTGAACGTGTAACGAAGTTGTTAGCGAGTGAGTAACAAAAGTAGTTACCTCCCTCCACCGGGGCGGAAAGTTAAATTCGATTCGTCGGGAGAAGTTTAATCGTGTACGTACTTTAAAGGTAGAGGGAGCATGCGGATTGTTCCTTTGCGGGGAGTCAAACACGCGACTAACATTTCTAAGTCCGTCGAACTGAGCCGAACAAAGAGACGGTGAGAACTAAGAGTTACTTTCCCACTATTTTCACCATATTTTCCCGATCACTTTCAGTTTCGAAACCGTCCAGCTCGTTCGGGGGCGTTCCCTTCTACAATTACTCGGAGCGAATAATGCAAACTGCGCGGAGTCCTCGTTATTTTAGAAATTCCTAGCCGACCACTTTACCCGGGCGTTTACTTCAATAGTAAAAGTTTCACCGTAACTTTACTCATTTTCTCAGAATCCCACTCTTATCGGTAACAAGTGCGTATTTCGTCGGAGATTTTGTCCGACAAACTTTCCTTCCCAAAGTATTTGCATACGGAATACATATGTACGTTGTAGAACAGTTATGGGCAGACGGATGATGCATGAAATCGGTCCAGCTGACCGTATGAAATATTGTAACACACAAAAAAAAAGTAATAAAACGAACAAACGCGATGCTGATCCTAAACGGACAGACACATCGAATCCGGTTTCCATTTCGAACAGCTTTTCAGGTTGAAATAAAATACGAAATCGTAACGTATGGCGATCATCGATTTCCAAGCGAATATCGGTCATTATTCGAAAGTTTTCCCATTTTGCCTATTAATTCGTTCGCAAACTACAGGCAACTAATGGAGTTAATTTCAGTAATTATTACCAAAATTTACCCAACGTTCGAGTGTCCCCCTGTCCTCGTGGTTATTACAAGGTATTAATGCCTTTTGTAACGTACACGGAAAGCGTGCGTTTCGGCTGCGAGTTCGACGGTTAGATAGACTTTATAACAACTTTAGTTTGAGTTTATACTAGACTATTGCTTCGGTTTCATTTCCTGCGCCAGTTCACCGTCGAGTTGCCACGATTCTACGTGGAAACTAACTTGGAAACTAATCGATGCATATATTGACTAAACGTCCATGTAATGAGAGACTTAGGTATTGTGCTTAGGTAGGTATCGCGTCTTCTATACCTACAAGGTGACCGGAATTACAATTCGAATCTGTGCAAGTGTTTTGAACCGTTCTAAAATTGCTTTTTCTTGCTTGTCGGCGATGCTGTTTTGTATTCGAGGCGAAGGAGCTTTTCGGTTGAATAAAACAGTCGACTGGGGCGAGGGGGGATATGTTTTCCATTTTGTCTGTTGAAATGAGAATCGGGTCCGCGTGTGCGAGAGTAGAAAGACCTAACCCAGACCCGTGTCAGGAAAATTGAGAAAAAAAAAACGACTGGAGGAAAAGGGGCGTAAGAGTCCCTTCATCTTTCGCACCCTTAGGAATTTCTTAGGCTCGTTTTTGCGCGTAGCGACTCTTCTCACGTATCGAATCCAATCACCGTTTGACTCGACGATACGGCGAAACTTCGGAACATTTTGTTATGCCAGGGGTATGCTAGCTTGGCAACCTTTCTTCTTCGTAAATTACAAAACACCTTTTTCTCGATCGTGTCTTTGCTTCGTACCATAAGAGCTATAAAATACTACTTCTTTTCCGAAGCGTTCACTCCCTTAATCCGTAGTCGAGTTACTCTTCCAAGCGCTAATCCTGCTTTTAGTAATCGCAAAGAAGAGCACAAAGGTAGGTATTACTATAAGATTACCGCCTATCCCCGGGATATCTTCTTTCGTACACTCGAGTAACCAATAACTTCATAATTGGGTCGTTACACGAACGCTTTATCGATCGTGGGATTCAATTTAATCCCTTTCAAAGAGCTGGTCAGGTAGAAGTGAACGCGCAGCTATTGCACTCGTACGAACGGTATCAACGAAGCGGACACCAACTTTTTCTACGGTTAGGTATAATTCATGTGTTTCTGCCCGAATCCTACATACAACATAGTGTAAAAGTTTGACGCAACGCGCGTGGATGTCTGTATAATGTCGTAGGTACTACAACAATTGGCTTCCAGTCTTTCTCGTCACGAATTCTCGCTGTACGCATATACAGGGTGTTCGGTAATAGGTGTCCGAAAGTTTAAAGAGTAATTCTATCTACCCATATAAAACGATACTCAAGAGTAACAAATATCCACTAAAAAATTAGGGTGAAATTAGGCAATCCGTAGGCAACAGGCAAGTATGTACAAAGCAGCTGAACAGAGGGGCCTTACAGTGCTATAAAAAGTCAATGAGAATCCCAGACATACATATTTCGCAGTAAACTGTGGGAAAGTCGACGATACCCGTCAGAGTTAGAGGAATTTGTATCACTTTGAAAATTCTTGGACAGTATTGAACTTACCTATTCCATGAAGTCTTCACGGGTGAAGTCCAAACAATTTGTGGCACACACAGCGAGTATTCACCAAAAAGTTTGCACGTAAATAACGAATATCCGTTAACGAGTATGCACATAAACACCGAATGTTTATTAAAGATCATACACATACACGACAATTATTCATTAGTAAGGTCACATATACACTGCGAATGTCCGTCGAAGTGCTACAGTAACTACACCAAAGAAAATTAAACTGAGTTACACGGAAGGAACAGCTAAGAATTCAGTACAGAAATACGTTTGAAACCGTGCGTTGTAGATCCTTCGAGGAACCAATAGAATCTGCTGCCATGATCTACCTTGCAAAAGGTCAATACCCAGCATATCGATCCCCACTTTTCCACCGTTGACCAATGAAACCCAAGTGTTTGTGACCGATGGTTCTGTTTGCACCGCGGGGGACTTTTGGGGGAGATTTCGAACACCCTGTACATTTCACCGCCACCAAATATTTTTCGTGAAAACGAGTTTGAAAAGCTGTCGCGCGTCGACGTAAGTCAGACGGATGAGTTGATTAGAGCAAAGAGCAGTTACGTGTTCGCAAATATTAATGGCAAATACCGCGATGGTTGTCCCGAGAAGATTAGCCGGAGGATTTCGTGGTCGGTACTTCCGGATAACTTTACGTTTGTTTAGGTTTCGCCTCGATGTCGCACAAAATTTACTTTCCATATTAGCCGTTCGGTAATCTATTCAAGTATTTGCGCGATAAATGTCTCCGAATGGATGAAATATCGAGTTGCTTAAGTATGAATAAACTCATAATTTATAATGTATCCGTACGATTCAAGGTGGATAGCGCTCCAAGCTACCGTTGCATACATGCACGTGTAAGTACCTACGTGCGTATTATTCGTCGAAGGCACGATTGAAATTTGTGGCTAATAATAATTTATCAGCCGTTGTCGGTTAGAATCATCTCCGTTTTCAGAATAATATACGCATTATCGAGCGTATTTAAACAAACAGATATATGTATATGTATGTATATGTATATTTACTCGAGACTCCTGATCTCAGAAGCATGTAGTAAGCCGTGAATTTTGTTGTTTTTTCTGCCAGAGGTTTCGCAAACAAGCAGTCGCAAACGCGATGCGCGTATAAAATAAGGATTAATTGATTCGCGCCGAGTATTTTCCACGAAGGCAGAAGTGCCGTCCCTCTGACGAGAGTAGAGGCTAACGCTGATAAACTTCTGTTTCAGATGACCTCTTTAATTCCGGAGACACGGTGGCAGACGACGTCGAAGGTGAGTCGCTTTTAGTCGATTTCGAAAGTTTCCGGAAGGAGTTTTAATTGAGTGTATTTAGTATTCATCGGCGATCGAGTTTGAAGGATTAAAGTGAAATTACGCGGGTACGCTTGCATTTCGTTAACGAACTACGTTGTACTTTTCACTTCGTTCGGACTTTTATCGAGAAACAGGTCCTAAGTCTAATGGTACTGTCGCTGCAACTTGCTTCGCATTCGCCACGATCACGAGCTCTCAGTTTTTCTTTCACGGAGGCCGAAGTAAAGAAGTAAAACCTACTAGATATCAAGAGCATCGTCGCCGCTAGCTTCGGTTTTACGCTTAAATTCTTACTACCATCGTCGCTCAAACGAATTGCGCGAAGAATAAATTATTTATCCGGAACACGCGTAAACTGGTCCTGTCGATTTTCATTGGTCTATTTACGCGCTTTCACGGTTTTTAATCTTTTCTATTGCTCCGATATCTCGTTCGGGTTACAGGTATTGTTACGATAATAATAAATTGAAATTTATTTGCGAACGTATCTCGTTTCCCTTTAGAGTGGAATGCGCGATTTTTTTTTTGTTCCGTACAAATCCCACGGTTCTGTGTATCGGCGGACAGTTATTAATATCGCCGATGAAAACGGGATATTACTCGATCGTCAGTGTTATATCCCATCACATTTTTGATAAACTGGGAAATATATTCCGCTGGATGATCGAAGTTACACGTACACGATAATATTAGTTTTCAGTATGCGTCGGAGGATCGGAGGATCTCCCCGTTTGATCGATTATCGCTTTACATACACTTTACACTTTCATCCGTGTGAGTAAGTGGCGAAGTAGCCTGAAATGTATGGATCGATGGTGGTTTAGGAGATTAGGAAGCCGGTGCTTCTAATTACCGCGGATACCATGGATAGGCAGCGAGCACACCGTTTCCTCCTGACTGAAAAAAAGAGGTTCTCAGTTGGACGATGAGTAGGTATATGTATCCGTGGAGGGCAGCCCGGACGAATCGCATAAGCGAGAAATTGAATTACCCGGAGGGACTGGGAGAAGCCATCGCGCGAGGGTCAACCAGACAGACGGCGCGAGGAACTAATTCAATTTGGTAGTTGAGAGAGCGGGGTTCGCCTCTTGCGAAAGTGGAAAGAAAGGGCAACAATGCCGCGATAAGAACTTCCCTTTTTAGACGGGACACGTTAGCCTGTTTCGCGCGGTACATTATCGGCAACCCGGAATAAGATGAAAGTTTACGAAGAAAACGGGTTGGCCAACAAAAGGAATTCCGTGTGTGACACGTAACGTGCACGGGAACGCTAAGTGCCGGGGCAACTATACCTGCTTATTTTTCGGGAAATTTTTATCGACTTTCGCGCAGGGGGGGGGGGGGTTAGTAATTGCAAAAGGAAGAAATTTCGCGCGAAATGCTGACTTATTTTTCACTCGAGTCTTTAAATGTCGATTAATGTTTACCGATGTTCGATCACCTCGAAGAAACGCGAACGAAAATAGGTACCATAACGATCGGGATCGTAAGAACGAAGGCCAAGGTATGCAATTAAATGGTTACGCTCGGCTTGGAACGCAAGAGTGATTTAATTTGGAGCGGAGTAGGTCGCACCGACTCTCGCAAAACACCCGATAAGAACTTTCATCCCGAGACCAACGTACAACACCTCGAGGCTACTGCTTGACAAACGGTTCAAGTTTTAACGAAGAATAAACGTGATTCCGCCTCGCGACACCTTCTCGGCAATCAGTTTAACGGCGGCGAAGCCGGGCAAGTTACTCGTTTGAATTCGATAAGAATTTGTTCGCGGCTGCGGTACCGCATCGATCCGAACGGTATTGGTTCGTCAGTGTTCGAGGCATGGTCGACGAGTCAGGAACGTCCTCGTTAAATCTCGAATTCTTTCTTCGATGTAATTGTTAGGGAGCTCTGGAATTTCTCGATTAAATGTCGGATCGATTAACTTCATCTCCGATTCAGAGCCGAATCGGAAGATTCTGTCGCGACGGAATCTACCGATCTAAACCAGAGGGATTTTCGGAATTTCAACGTAATTAAACTACGACTACACTGGTTAACCGCGAGATTGTTGCGTTGATACACAAAAGCGTATGTACGGAGTATCTCTGACCACGTTCTTCCAACTTAGATTTCGTGTGTATGTATATGTATGTTCGGCCGCAACAAGATGCTCCAAAGTTTCATACTTTCTTCCCCGTTTGCCTCGAGAAGTCGGGCTATCGTCGCGAATCTCTGCGAGTCCGCGTTAGTATCGCGACTCCAAACACAGTCGGGGAATCGTCGAGAAATACAATTCCGGATCGTCGTCTTTTTCCAGTTTCAAGTTCTTAACAAATACGTGGAAGTCCGCGGAACGTCTTCACGCTTTTACAGACTTCCGGAATGCCTCGAGTTTCTGCAGTCGATAGTAGTTTGGTAGTTCCCTTGGTTCTCGCTTTTCACCGGAAGACCAGAACGTTATTTCAAATCGTTTTCGTTCCTTCCTCCTCCTCCTCGCCCTCCTACTCCAACATAACTAGTTGACGCGTAACGCACACGTCACCACCCACGAGTTTCATTTCCGTTGCGACGGTTGGTCTCTGTTAAAAAAAAAAAAAAAAAAGATGGGAACAATTTTGTAATCCGTTTTTCGTGCCACGCCTCGCCACTGCAACAATACAAAATCTGTTATTAGTCGCTACAGGAACACTTTGAAGCGAGGATAAATATTCGAGTTATAGAGTGTTCGATCAATTTTTCAAATGCAACCAGAACGAAGATAAGTTGCAGGGTATTGGAAGACAAAGTGACGGGAATGCGAAAAACTGTACATACCTACACTGGTATCGTGTGTGCTCGCGTTGCTCCGCGAACTGGTTCGTAATTCTCACGAGAGTGGGACCCGCGTCGACTGTTAGCTTCGCACGAGGACCTAGAGCATATTTGCGCCGATAAAACGAATAGATTGTCCCGAGTTTCATGGCAACGACTCTTTTTATCAGTGGCGGCCATGAAAGGACACAAAGGGGAAGAAAAGACGGTTCCACTTGGACTTCGGAAGAAGAGGAACGTCGGAATATCGATAAAAACAAAGTTTATATCCAGCGAGAAAGTTAAACGAAACGAAGCTTTCTATTAAAAAATCGTTTTGGACTTAGGTGAATTTCGAAAGTTTCAAATCGTTCGGAAAGTCTGGCAAATGTTGTCGGGATAAGGATTGCTTTACCTTTCCTCGGCGAAGCATACTTCTTACGAGCATTGATTTCGTGAAAACTTTATTTTTCATCTTGCGCCGGATTCACGCCAGCGATCAAAGGCACGGTCAGATCACGATAAATCTGAATCTAGCTTATATTTCTCTCATTGGATTACGTGTGAGCGTTAAGACAGACGTTCAATTAACGCCGTTAGCCGAATTGCAATTGATTATTTCCTCTTTCCTTTTTCCAACACTCGTCTTTCTATCGAAATTAATTTTCTTCTGTTTTCTTGCATCCCTGCCTCCACTCTCTATCTCCACCTTTCACCGTTTAGTTGCCCATCCCGCAAAAAGTAACGGCTAACCCATCGTCAATTACAAAACGTAGCGTGAAAGTTATAGCTGTATTCTGGAAAGTAATCTAAAAAGTGCGAACAGTAAAGTGTATCCGTAGGTATCGTTATACCGGTCTCGGGGGAAATTCGAGTACAATATACTTCATAAAGCGACCGGTTGTTCAAGAAAGAGGAATCTCGTGCTCGACGAC
Source organism: Dufourea novaeangliae (assembly GCF_001272555.1). Lineage (NCBI taxonomy): Eukaryota > Metazoa > Arthropoda > Insecta > Hymenoptera > Halictidae > Dufourea > Dufourea novaeangliae. The sequence continues at coordinate 3,712,390 of NW_015374020.1, read as the reverse complement.
GAAGTGGGGAGCGTTCGAGTCCCGGTTGGAAGAGTCCAACGAAACCGTTTGTTAAAAAGTTATTCCCTTGGCTGCGAGGAAAGGACCATCTTAGTCGCTAATAGCACCAAATGGAATTACACGTAGTGGAGAAAAGGAGGAAACGCGGCAGGTTGGCGCTGGATTTCAAAGTGTCCCGTCGCGTTAATCCCCCCTGGAACAAGGGTCCTTGACGCTTACGAAACGAAGCTACTAAAGAGCAACGAACGTTGCTTCCAACTGTACCCGCGGCTGGGTATATGTATACGTAACTGGACGGGCTCCCGAAATGCATGGCTAAACTTTGCGAACGGAAACGCAATTGTCTTGTGCGAGCGAAGTCGATGATTTATCCAAGATACTCGAGTCCAATTTCCTGACCCTGTGCCGTGTAATATCGAAACAAATGGGAAATCAATCGAGTATACGTATAATTTCGAGAACACCGACAATGACGAAGACGACGACGACGACTTGCCAGATTGGTACATCGCGAGATACGAATTTCCAAGTTTTTCGACAATTGCGATAAGCAACGTGGTTGCTGCCTTGCCAAGTATCGTAATAACTTCTGTCTGCGGGCTTTCCATGGTCCTCGAGTGCTCCAGGAAAATGTCAAGGGAAGATGTCGGAAGCAGCGTTCTCATTCATATTTGTGTTCGCTTGTAAAAACCTTTCCGACGGATTCACGTAATCCCATTTCCGATGGTAATCTTCACTGTTGCGCTTACCCACCGTAGTCGAATAAATTTATCGGAATCGAACGAAAGGAATTCACGAGCATCGAATTTAAAGCACGTTTTCAATGCAAGTGCATTAGGGAGAGTCGAACGCTTCCCGGTTAATGGGCTTCCGATAACTCGGTTAATTGGTTCATCGGCTATCGAGGCGAACGCATCGGATTAGTTCGCGGGGCCCGTGCGCGTTTGTAGCTTACTTTTAGTGGTAATTACATACGATTCGCGAGCAGCACGGATTTCACAAAAGGGAAAAAATGGAAGTCGATCGATCACCCCGGTAGGGGAATCGCGATTGCCGCGATTTCGTTTCCAATCTTTGACGTCCAATTAACGGAACCGTGGGGAATTCGGGTCGCGGAAGGGAATCGGGAACGGGATCGGAATCGGACGGGAGGGGGGAGGGGGCGGCATGGGATTCGATTTCGGGTCACGAATTGCGCCTGTCCGCATCGCGAATACATCTATAGTTCGGCCTTGAAGCACCGAGGGTGAAAGGAGCAATCAATCTGACCCCGGTGTTTCCTCTCCCTGGCACTCATTCTCTTTGACCCGATCTGTAGGAAGACCTCCCAGATCCGAAACACTTTTCACGCTGCTGAAACTCCCTGGAATCTTCCCGCGAGCTTTCGAATCCTCTCCTTCTCTAGTCTTTCCGCATCGCTCCTCTTCTCGAGTTGCTCGACACGTCGCGCGAACAAATTTCTATTGTACATGTATCGAGAATGGCTCTGCCGAGCCGTACGTCGGAGACATAAATAACGATAGAACATCCAGGGGCTCGTATTCGGGCTTCCTCTCCCTTCTTTTCTCCTCTTTACCGTTTGTAAATTCAATTTTGATAACACTCGCCAGACGGTGAAACTTACCAAAATCTCTACGCATTCGTCCCTCCATTCGATAGCCTCGTTTTGTACCGATCGGAGATCGTTTAAATAACACCGAATCGGGAATTTCAACCAAAATCCGTTCTTCTTGGAAAGCTTTGTCGTTTCTCTTGACGGCTTTCCACGGTCGATCCCATATCTTTTCTTTCCTTCCCTTGAGAAATCGAACCGGTCGTTGGTCAGCGCAGTTTGTGCGTTACACATAACCAACGTAAGTTATCGCGCCATATGAATTTAAAATTCGCATCATATGAATTATGAAGCCGGCTAGAACGCTTTTCGTAAGTAACCAACATGCTCGAACGAAATCTAATCGTTTCCGTTAACGCGCATTATGAATCGCGTACGAATTTAGTTGCAAATGCGCGGTTGACAACGTTATAAATCCAGAATGAGGTTACGGATAATGTCACGGACGTTTCACCGATAAATTTCGAACGTTGAAATTAATTGGGTCGGGCGATAAACCGTAGAGGCGGTGTAAAATGAAAAAACTCGCGTACATCATGATACGTGGAGCTTGCACGGCGTTGTTCGGTCCGCTCTCTGCCTGAAAAGAATTAATTATCCGCCGGCGATCGCTGCAGAACTCGTCCAAGTAACCAGAGACAGAAGAGTACGAAGAAAGTGGGAGGGGGAGTAAATCTAAAATTCAGGAATGAATACATTTATTGCAGGACGAGTAATGTCGAGCGCAAATGCGGCCATCTTTCCCGTAGGCACTTTACATAAATGCCTCGGTTAACGCACTATGCCGAGGTTTCAATTCATCCCTTTGCCCGTTCCTCGTCTTCTCTTCCATCCTCCACTATTTGCTCTCGCGATAGACCTGCGTACACATCGTAAAGCATGAAACGTGCGCACGACCGGAGTCAGAGACTTTGCTACAATTTCTACGAACGAGTATAAGGACAGGCATAATTATTCCACCACGGTCTGACGCGACTCGTCGAAACGTTCTCCGTCTTATTGACGTCTTCTACGGGCTGCGATTCACCAGGTACACGGACTGGCAATTTAGAAGGATACAGTGTCTAGGCGCGAGTGTTGGATTTTCGCAGTCCCGAAGGCGGCTGTTTCCACTCGAGTCGCCCCCCATCTTCCGTTTACATCGAGCGTGGAACAATGAAAACAGATTCGGGACACGATGCACCAACGGAGTAGTCGTCGTCTGTTTCTTATCGCGTTCCGTTTGCATTACGCGGTTTGCTGCCTCTTCGGATACGAATAATAATTTATCCGGGATAGTCTGCGAGTTCTCGAGGTATATGCTGGCGTGGCTGCTCGAGGAAGCCGGCCGTCACTTGGGTCCACGTGGCTGTGTGTATGTAGGCGCCTTCGCTCCGCGATGTCGGACGTACGAAACACATCGGGGCTACGTTTTCGAGGACACTTAATCGCCCTTCTCGTAAATAGAGCCTCCGTCAGTCGAGGGACGTCGTAACGAGCTCACAGGGACGAAAGATGGGACAAGAGGGGACAGAAAAGAGGCGCCCTTCGTGAAACTACGACTTTGCTCTGTTCTCGTTTACCGGAGTACCTTTCGTTCTCCCGACAAATTTCGAGAACAGCGCGTTACAAACGTGTCTCCGCTCTTCTCAACGTTTGTAGTCATCGATTTAATCTAGGTGTATCTGGAAGCGCGACGGAGAAAGTAACGGCCGTGGATAGTCAAGAGAATTTTCATTTTGGCCGGGTGTCCGATAATTTCGGTCCGACTCGAAATTATACGAGGCTAACATGATTTAAACGCGATCAGAGCAGACAGATACGTTATACCAATTTAAAAGCGGCAACGCGGTAGAACGCGGTCGTGCATGGTCGTTCATAGTCGGCCTGGAAGCGGAAAATTAAACGCGAGTATGATTTTAGGCGGGCAATTTATATGTAAATGACACCACGACCATTCTAGCCGCATCCCTGTTCTCTCTAATCTATCTTCCTCTCCCCCCCCCTCCCCCCCTCTTTTCTTTGGCCTTACCACTTTTGATTCGACCTCATAGCCGTGCTCTATCTACGCCAAATGTTTAATAATGTTCATTGTTTCGACGTCGCGATGATTTAATACGGCAGTTGATCCATCCCGGTGCGCACCACCGACCGAACACGCCCGCGCAGCTTTTCCACGGATTTCTCGAGATATAAATGGTAACCGCGCCCCTTTCTCTTTCTCTCTCGGAAGCCGGTGATATTCGAGGAACATCGCGAACGAACGACGATAAAATACTAGCGATCATGAATAAAGGGGTTGCTTGCTGGCTTCTGATCCAACCTTGCAGCATCCATCAGACAGCGGGAGGATAGCATCGCGAAATCCACCGCGTAATGTATTCGTCGACTTTACGCGAATCTACGCTCGCGAGTAAGCTCGTGGGAGTAATTCGCGTGCACGCGTTTGTCGGCTTCTTTCTGTCTATGCTTCACGTCGTTGCGATTTAACGCGATGCACTTACTCGTGAACTGATCGGACGTTTCGCCTTTTTATGTGAAAATTTCACCGGAAAATCTATACAGTCTCTAATGTAACCTGTTTGTTTCCGCAAGTGTCGTTTAAATCGCGACAATGAACGACCCTCCCCCCCCCCTCCCATGTTGGGATAGTGTGGTAACGGTGGTACACGATGTTGAATTTAAATTGAATGCGTCTGGTAACTTTAATCCGTTTATAATATGCATCGCGAAAATGCGAAACGGCAATGGCATAGTGGTACGAGCCGACGCATCATTTGTCCAAATCGACGCGATTTGCAAAGCAAACACCAGCCTAACGATGCTCGCGTACACGTACCTCGTATTTGTTAATTATCGCGATTAGAGGCAGATTACGAATTCATCGTCGCTGTTCTTGGTCGCATTGTACGCGTACCCCATTCTCTCTTTCGTCGACGACGATTGCGAAATCTTCAAAGAAGCTGTTTACGCTCGTTTACATGATCACAAGTTTGGTACGCTCGTGTGGACGCTTACTTATCCGATTACCCTACATTTCGCGATCAGCGAACGTCACGACACGTTTCGTCGATTGAATTTCCACGATTGCCGCGTACGTCACGACCGTCGTGGTGCCACACGCTTTGGTTCCGTTGGAAAAGAAAACGGCCGGTGCGATTATCTATACGCGATTCAAAGGGAAATATGGGTCGAGTCGCGAGTGAATTACAGAGGAATGGATTTAAAACGCGTTACCGGTGCAATGTCGACGCGGACAAACGCTGCGCAAATTATATCGAATGTATTTAATTCTATTTCGCTCGAGCTCCCGTGAAACGCGTGTTTACCTTCGTTTGATTTACAAGCCAGATGAAACGAGCAACGTTCTCGCGGTACGGCAAGTTTCTCTATAATTTAGTTGGCTTTTCCACGGGCCCAACGTTGCCCCGGTTTTTGCGGAAGTTTCGCCTCGCTGGCAACTCCCCTATCGCGTTATAGTTTCCCCGTATTAAAATTTTATCGAGTCCTCTCCGCGCGCGCCACGAATCCCATCCGCAACGATAGGCGCGCGCGCGCATACAGCGTGCATAGAAATTTTCTTCTTCGCGCGGATAAGGACGCGATACATCGAGTAGACATAATTTTGTTAGAAACGGTTCGCGTCCGCTGAATGCATACTTGTTTTTCGGTCCGACTTACGCGAGCGCGATAAAACGAGCCGCCTTTTTACGAGAGTATCTCTTTGCTCGTAAGTATCCGTCCTCCCTTTCGCGGATTAAAGAGATACGAATCTTAAACGCGCTTGCCTCGTTCGTTTGTTTCTCAACGTTCCGTCTTCGCTAACCAGAACGATAAAAAAATCATCGGCGTAATCTTGCGATTTTTCTGTCACCTGTCGGATTCGCGCACGAGCGCGTAACACGTTCGTATAAAGCATGCAGATGCGTGCGTTTCTTGTTTCATTTTACGACTAATCCGGAGTAGTCGACGGATAAAGGGATAAAACGAAGCGCGGGGAAACGAGGAGCGAGGAAGAAAGAGCCGACTCGCCTTTGAAAATCCCCCTATAATTAAATTGTCTTTTATATTCAGACGAGGGCTGAAAATGAAGCTAGTCCGGGATAAACCTACCAAGTCGTTTCGCCGGCCTTCCCACTGTCTTTCCCCACCGGCTTCTTCGCCCAGTCCTCTTCCTTTTTCGACTTTTTTTTTCTCAATCTTCTCCACCCCCGTGAGTCCCATCTACTTGCCCAACGCTGCGGCTCCCTTCTACCCTACGGATTCTAGCCGAGGCAGAGGTAGAAGGAGTAGGGAGCAATGACACATTCTCTTCGACGATTCCCTTCGTTTTCCATACCCCATTTCACCCTCTCGCGAAATGAAGTCTTCTTTCTCCATCGTGCGTTCTCATCTCGTTGATTCTGTATCCTCCTCGAGCCAACGGTACCGTACGGTTTTTCGTGGCAACGTGTAACTTCTTTCGACCCGATATCCTGCCATTTTTTTTTTCATCCCACCCGGTCCTTTGACCCTTTTTGATGGGTGTCCTTTATATGTATATAAGTATACAGACCATCTTGTCGACCGGCTCGTCGTTTGACTTGCAAATGTAATCACTAAGAGCATCCATTCAACCTGATCCTTCTATGACCCGACTGGGCTCGCCGCTCCGGTTTCTCTATTCCGACGAGAAATCCTACCTACTGTGCCCATGATTCATCGCGTCTCCAATGTTTGTTTTCATCCGTGCTGTTCCAACTGCGCCCGATGCGCGCTCGTGAAGAATTTTCCTTTCTTTTCCTACAAACGACTCAACTGTCCCGGTAACGAGAAAAAGTCACGCGGACCGAGGTTCGTTGTTCGAGCCGTGCGACTGGCGAGAATATAGCAAGTTCTATTGCTCGATTACGATCGTTATATACCGCAACGACTACGTTTTATCGGCCCACAGCTGTGCAACTCACGGGTAAGAAGCGGATGGAAACGGGGCACGCGGGACCGACCTCGAATTCCATGTCCAAACACAATGCTTTGTTTACCGATGTCGTGCAAGTGTTTCGCGAGCAGACGTTCTTATCTAAAAGCACTGCGCTGCGCGTCAGACGTAAATATTTCAAATTCTCCTTAACCGCCGGAGCTTCGCACTCCTCTTTGCCCGTTCCGCCAGTCTTTCTTTTTCTTACCAAAGTCGTAAATAACTGCGCGCACTTATTTAGTTTCTCATAAGTGCTTCTCGTTTCTGGGAAGCATGATTAAGCGCTCGCTTATCGTGCTCCCCTCGTGTTTTGCTTTCTTTCTTTATTACCTGCACACGCGTCGACGTCCGACGAATGAAAATTTACCGTGAAAAAAAAAAAAGCAGGTGAACGTACACGTCATATTACGGTTGTCAGACGGTGTCGAACAATTCTTATCGCAAAAGTCAAAATTATCCCAAGGTTTTACATATTCTGTTGTCGCGGCTGTTGGATATATCTCGAAGAAACGAAATTTTGATGCGACGAATGGTTTGCAGACGAAACGAAATGAAACGATGTTTTTCGGCGTCGTAAGAAGATTCGTGTTTCCCTTTTAGAGCGTTCCGTAGCTTCCTTTCGAAGGTCGAAATCAAGTTCTTCGACGATGTGGAAAACAAGACAATCCACTTGGACCTTCTTACAAGGGAAAAGATAAAAAGCAAAAGTTTGGATGCATTCCATTGTTCGACGCGAGATATTCGGATCCCTGAAAATGCTCACGGTCGATCGGTCTTGTCACGTACCATGGAAATCAATGAGTCTACGGTGGCTCGTAGGAATGCGAAAGAAGGAGCTTGCCCCGAACATTTTCTTGCCTTGCAAGCTCCTCTTGCCGGAGCTTCCGCGATATTCCTGCCCGGCCCGATAGAAACGTGTCCTATTCTTCGAAGTTCACAAACACATAAGGGTTTTCAAAGAACTTTTCACAAACGATCACATTTTTCCCAAATGTAATTGATTTTCCAGCTTATTCCTTCGACGCCTCACCGTTGCATCGGTCGAGCCTCGAAAGCCAAAAAAGCATTGTTCCTCCCTCGTTTCGCGTTGTTGCGCCGCTGCAGGCTCAAAAGCTCAAAAATAGAATTTTTATGAAAAATTTCGCGTAACCGAACGGACGTTTTGCTCTCGACTGTTGCAACCGATGCCACAACGGGATTTTCAAAAAGGCGCGAGTTAAAAGTTTAATTAACAGGCAAAGTGTAAAGTCGATGAAACGGTTATTCGTGTTTGCACCGTGTAAAATAAAAAACAAATCGACGCAAAATCGGGGATGGTAAACCGAGGGCCGAGCCGTGAATTCGCAAAGACTCGAAAGTAGCCGAACCCACAGTGGCTATTAAAATCGCAAAGCGAAATATAGCCACCTCCGCTCGGCATTGTAAATCGATGGCCCCTCGCAAATGTCCCTCGCGAAACGATGCAACCGCATCGGCCGAATCAAGGGATGCGACTACCTTTGAATTTCGAACACGCGCTGTTCCTGCTGGCTACTGGGGCATGTATTCGTGCGTTGCGTTGCGTAAACCTCTACAGAATACAAACATCCGGTGTTTAAATCTCTCCGGATCGGCTCCGGTTTATTTATTATGCATCACGACGGTCGACCAAAAATTATCCAACTTTGTAACACGGGCTACCGTACCGACACGTAGTACGATACATACACAACGGATCATAGAATATCGAACGTTCGTAACGTCATCCAACGGCGCATCTTTTCCCGAGCACGTGTTGTGCTCCGGATAGAAAAATTATCCCCCGATCTATTTCGAACAGTATCTACCGCGGCGATATTGGAAGACATCCGATAATCCAGAATTACATATTCGGGCGTCGCGAATATCGAACCACGCGACTTTTCGATACGAGCGAACATTTTTACCACAGCTCGAGTTGGACGAACGTCATTATAGTCTTCGACGCCCTAGTTTTTCGGTCTTTTACCACTGTGCCACCAGGTTCCACGACACGCTGCATATACTCGCGTTCCACGGTAAAAGTTTACCAATATGCCGCATCGTATTTTATTTACGCGAGAATCCATACAAACCAATTACTCCCCACCTCGGGCACATATTGGAGGCGTTATAAAATCGTTTATTTTACCGTGAGTGTGTACCTACCGTTATGATAACGTTACGCTAAATATTCCGTAATAACTGACGTGTAGTACCTACCTGTATGTATACGCGCGCGATCGTAACGGAACCGAGCGTCAGAAATCGTGGGGCGGGCGTTTCAACAATGCGTATCGGTTGCTCGTGCAAACGAACAAACGCATTCTAATTACTAATCGTTAACCGGTGAGATCCACGCACGCGTGGATCGATTGCTTTGCAATTAGTCTTCGTTGTGTGTTTTCACGCGAATCTCAAAACATGCCCCCGATCGACGTGTAATTCGTCGATGCTCCTACCCTCTAGCTGTCAAAGCAAACCCTTCGACAGTGCATTGAACCGCGAACCGAGGAGAAGTTGCTGGCAAAAGACAACGGGGACGATAACCTCCGATTCCTCACCCTTGTTGAAACGAAGAAACTGTATGGCGCGTTTCTTTTCCCCGTTCAACGCTTCCCTCTCCCGACTGCACTCGTCACGGTTTTGCAATTCTCTTGTTTTCTCGTTTCTTGTAGTACAACGGGTCGGGCTCAGCGGGGTTTAGCCGGTATATCCGTGAAAGAAGCACGGTATCAAATTTCTTCCGTTAGATTTATTCGCGCGTTTCAGAACATGAAAAAATAATCACGGCCGCTCGTGGTTCTAAGGGATCCCGATGGAGCTAGAGCCCGGAAAATACGCATCGTGTCAGGAATCCTCCTTCCTCTCCCTTCTGTTATTAAAGTGCAACGAGAAGGCGGAATTTTCGTTGAAAATTTTATCGATGGTTCGAGTTTCCGCGTACGAAACGATTTCGTTGGCTAGCATCACGCTCGTTGGTAATAGTATAAAATCGATGTTTCGATACCGTAAGCACGTAGAGAAGAGCGTATAGGAGTATCTCGCGCATCGCGCCAGTAAAAAAGCTATTGTTTCCATTGCGAGACATGCCTCGGCTCCGTAAGACTTACGCTCGCACCACGGCGTATGTTTTAGACTAAATCTGAAATCATGTATAGGTCGGAATGATTCGTATACTCTCGACGGTGTTTCAGAAGGGTATGTACTCTAAAATTACATGGTTTCGTACTTCCTATCACGGCATAATCGGCTGTGTGGGCCACTGGACCTTAAATCCGAAACGAATTCTGTACCTACTTATCGGAGAAGGGAAATTGAAACGACGAAGCGTTCGCGGATCTGTTTTGCTTGTCGCGTATTATTTTTATCATTATTTTGTTTAGCACGGCACGGCGGCTGATGGCAGTCGACGGGGTTATTGCAATCGAAGATTGGTATCGAGCTAACGCGCACCGTGTATTTGCCGAATACATATGCGTAGATAGCTTCCTTCGTAGTCGCTCTCGTTTTCATGGGTACACGGAAACGTAGGTGGTTATGTATATCGTATATGTATATAAGTGCGGATGCACATACTAGCTCTCTCGGTGCACGCCAAGGCAATTTTCCGAGAGTAAACTCGGCGCCTTTGGAGAGCTCTGACGCGCGTTATCTTACAACTCGAGTCAGAGCACGGGGACTGGAGATCTTCGCGAGGATCTGGGAGCAGAGCAGGATCTGTCTCTGTCGGGGCGAGGATATGGATTCCCCCTTCTCTTACCTTGGCGATGATTTCCAGAAAGCAGAATAGGAAGGAGGAGGCGAAAGGAGGAGGATGAGGGCGAACCCGGGAAAGAGGGTCAAGTGGGGACTACACCGCGCGCTTCCCTTCAGAAATCCTCTGTACTCTGTACCCTATATAGTATTTACCATTAAACGGTCGAACTTTTAATAAACGGCGTTTCATGGTTATCGCGATTCGTTCCTTCGTTGAAGTAATGCTCCGACGTAATAATCGAAACCGCACGATTTCCTTTCCTCGGGGAAGCACGAATGGACAAACATTGGACGTTTTCGAATGAAATTCTGACTCGCGGTCTCTGACCATCGATCGGGGGCTGTCCGGTGCGTCGTAGACGGTGGGTGTGTATGGTAATGACGTGCGTTAAATTTTCTCGGTGAAGGACAAAAATAAAGTTACGCGTACTCAGGGTCATCGAGCTCTTCGCCTAACCGATAGCGCGAGGATGACTCACGTGCCACGACGCGAAAGATTCGCTCTTTCGCCCGTATTCGGAATAAAACGATACCCTCGGGATTCGAAACTTTCACCCGCGAACAGTCGACGATAATCTTTGGGTCTTTATCGTAGTGGAGTACAAGGCGACGACGAAAAAGGATAAATAGCGCAGCTATCTATTCCACTAAGATTTCTACGTCCCAAGACTCGATCAAGATACGCGTTTGAGCGTACGATTAATGATTGGCGCAAGCGCGCGCGTATAGTTGGGCATTACGTCATACCTGAGCGTTTTCACCTTTGGTAAAGCATCGTATCGCGTGGTACGCACCCAACTCGATACCTTTACGCGAATTGTCGCGAAAGGTGAACGAAACGAATAGAAGCGAGAACATTGAGGCGGCATTGGTTACTCGCAGGTATAAACACTTGCTCGGCGGAGGCTTCTTTCTTGAGCGAGTGCGTGTACTCGTATGCGTATACACGCAACGTGGGTTCGTGGGCTCGTGGGCCAAAGTCGCCTTGCCTCGCCTGGCCTCACTGCGCCTCGTCCCTCCTCGCCCCTCCCCCCCCCCGCAATGCCTCGTCTCGCATCGCGTCGCGTTCCGTTCCGTTCCATTCCGTTCCGTCCCGTCCCGTCCCGTCCCGTCCTATCGTGGGGAAACCAGTCACTCGTATAAAACCGGCGGACGAGTCACGGCTCGAGTTAGTTTGCTCGCGACTGGCGTGAGTCTTGATTCGGTTATCGTTGTGAAAGTACAGAGTTTGTTGCGATAGTTTGCGAATTTGACGTCGGTCCAAAAGTGCCATGGATTTTGCTACGAATTGTTATGACGTTTCGCCGCGATAGGATCGTGCGGTTAGGTGGTTTGTTGCCCGCGCTCTGTGTTTTCGTACAGACGGATGCCTGTAAGTATGCGCACACCAGAAATTGCCGGTGCCTGGCGTGTTGGTTGAAAGAAACGTGACCTCGTGGAGGATGGACGAAGGACGTCCGGTTGATTTTTGGCAGGTTTAGCAACAGGTAAACCTCAGGGACAGTATGTAGTTTTGATGCCGAGTCGTGAATTTACCAGTCCGTGTTTCACGCGCAACGTGAATCCCCCCCCCCCCCTTTGCGTCGCGTCGTGCCGATATATCGGTGGTCTGGAACGGAACTGGAATTTCAGGGTTGACCTTGGGGACCGCTCTGCTTATCGCGTTGGAGTTGACGTTTATTTTTCACGAGGCATTAACTACATACCAGTGTCGATCTGCCGTGCTTTTTCGAGCCGTGGTAGATTCTCAGGAATTCGCGGTGGCCGTGAAAGACTGGCAAAGCCACAGGTGGTGGTCAGAATCGACTAATGGAGAGGGAAGTCAACGATGGTTTCGTTCGCGTAGTATGCTTCGTATCGTTCGAATCATGCCACGGCGAAGGTCGAATTATTGACATTTAATAATTTGCATCCCGTAACGAGCGAGTGGGAACGTGTGCCATCGCTAGGAAATATACGTATGCGCCGACGAATCCGCAAGTACCTAAGAACTCATGATTACTCCCGTAGAACAAGCATCGAAAGTACAGCACTGAAAGCTGGAATAATGTAAATACGAGTAAAATGTCACGAATGCTCCGTGTACCGTTTACTACATAGTCGTCGGAGCGATTTGGCAGTGGTATGTAAATGGGAACATCATCGTCGAGTAGAGATAGTGCGCTCGCGCGGCGGCCAGTTGCGCCGAGCTGGTTGACACGCGACAGTGAACGAATTATTTGGCGGTTCCGAGAACTCTGCGGAATAATTAGAACGCGTTAGCGGAATTTTCATGGCAGCGCAACTTGGGCCGCGTAAACGTGGAGCCGTCGCAAAGCGGCGCGCGACAATTATCGAGCTCCTCGAAAGTCACGGCGCGGCGTGCATAATAAAAGAGGTTCGGCTCGGCGACAGATTTAAGCGCCGAAGGGGGCAGAGACACGCGCGTTGAAGTTGCCTTAGGTCGGGCTAGGAGGTTAGTTAGTATTTTGGTTCGAAAGTTCGCGTGGCACGTGGCATCGATTTAACGTCACGGTCGGATATTTCGAGCGACTATCAAACTACCAGGTGCTGGCTTGAAGAGTGATTACGAAACGGAGCATCTCGTCTTGTCTCTATTAGTTTCGTGTTCTTGAGAGCGAAATGAGAAAAGACGTTAGATACGAACCATAATCTTCTCCTACAGAAAACTGACAAAATGTATTTACTTCGTACTGTGTTTTGATAGAAGCGCATAAAAATACGGATCGATCTGCTGGCGCATTTTGAACCGAATGGAATACAAAAACGCAAAGTTTGTTGTTCCAGCGCGTTTTTCGATTATCGTAGTTTATCTGTTAAGATAAAGTTATGATTATCATATATACTGGATTCTTTCCACTTTTGTTCCTTCGCTTTCGGAAACGCGTACGAATCGAGAAAATAAGTTTTATTCGCGTTGCTTATCTTATCGCGATGCGTCATCGTTTTGAGCATGTCAGCTACAGAATCTTGCCGCGTTGGATTTAAAACCAGATGCATCGATGTCGAATTCTTCGACGTTTTATCTTACGAATCATTGAGCACGACGTTCTCCGAAAGGAATGTTTCAGCACGCGAAACAGAATTATTCCCGTTCCCTTATACTCTAATCATTTTTCGTTCTGTCCGATATATTCGAATAAGCTATATTATTAAAATAATTCATCTAGTATGCACGAGCGATTTAAGATATTTGGATAGCGGGAACACGAAGTATTTTCTAAATCTTCGTAACTTCGAATCCAAGAGCAGCCAAAGACGAAACCTGAGTGCGTCGTAGGTGGTTGCAGGGACATTGCGTGGGTAGCGTGTGCTCCAAGTCACGCGCCGTTTCCAGTCGTTCGAGTGGTAGCTACTCCGCCGACAGAAATCTTTGAAACAACCGTGTCGGACGAAATGAACGACACTGGTCTCGCGGGTTGTTCGTTCCTTGACGCGACGATCGACGAACTGTCAGCGACAGAAACGGTGTTTGGTTCGCGATGAGGCGGTACGTCGTGAACCGTAGACATGGTCGAAAGTTGACCGGTTTCGAGAGACTTTTCGTGCGGTTTCCCGTGATCAAACAGAACCGCGAAACGAACCCGCGCGTGTGGCATGGTATGGTATGGCATGGCCGCCTGCACGCGGTCGGAACTCCGATAACGGCACATTGCAACGAGGAAACCGACTATTCGCGCGCGTGCACGCGGATAACGATCACTTTAAATCAATAATTCAACCGCGACAAGCCCGGTCTCCCATTTGCCGTAATGGACGATTGAAATTTCTCGGGCGTACCGTAACCAGGGTTTGCGCGGTCCCGCGTTTTCGCGTTTTCGCGCGAAAGACTTTAGCATCGGCGTGATTTTCATGAAAATTCATGACCCGCCGTTCATTTTGAACGAATGTTTCGTGGTCACGTCGCGCGTAACATTCCGTGGACCGTAGCTAAACCAAGCCAGGGAAATGAGCGTGTCGTGTACCGGCAGGCACGCAAATCTCTCCGAATTCGACTCCGATCGAGATCGCTAGAAATCGTCGTAAACCAAAACACGAACGAGTTATGACATCGGCGCACTAATACAAGACCCGACCGTCTGACATCCTATCGTGGTTCCTTCGTGCGCTGTTTATCTGGATTACGTCATGCCCCGGCTCATCACCGTTCAATCGGAGACCGTGTAAATATTCCTCGGTTTTCAGCACCGATCGTGACTCGTAGTCTTTGGTCATTAAAAATCGCTGTATCCGATTTCCAGAGCGGCATCTTTTTTCAAAACATTCCGGGTCGACGATGAAATCGAATATGTCCTGAACGGTGTTGGAATGGTTCTTCTTCGGTATTTTTGTCAGAGCTCCAAAATCGAATGACTCGTTTTCTTACGAGCTCCACTCGATTCGAAGCACACGAATCGTGGGTGTCGACTCGATCGATATATATTCGCGAGAACGCATCGAGCTCGATCCCCCCTGTCGGCACTGTCCTCGGTTGAACGTGGCCCGAGGCGTCTCGCGATAAGCTCGCTTCCTCGGATGATAAGAGCTGTTGGTGGCACGGTGCTTCTCATTTTCGGTTGCTGGAATTAACTGAATTTACACGCGGACCACCTCGTTTATGCTCCCTGGAACCGACTCGATTAGCCTCGGGGAGATCGCGATCTTCTCGTGTTTTCGAATTTATTTTCAGCAACGTACTCTTTAGTCTACTCGATAACGGGGAAGAGGCCTCGCGCTCCGATGCTCTTCCCAGATTAAGAAGACGTTCGTATTGCGCATCGTCGGACGTTTCCCGTGCGAGGTTTCCTGCACGACAATCTCGGCGCTTATCGATTGTCGTGCGATATTATTCGTGCAAACGGTTCTTGTTTCGTCTCGCCAAGTTTTATCGCTCGTTTCCCATCTGTCAGGGATTCGGTGTGGCATTCTGTTCACGGAAATTTCGTCCAACTGTTCGATAGCCGAAGGTAGTTTTAGCTCTCGTAACGTTGATCGAGCCGCGTGTTTCGGTACCATTATATTTATACAAGGTACAACGATTGACTTTTATCGGTCGAGCAGAACCGAAGCAACGGTGAGTGCCGCGTCGATTTAATTGAAAATCAAACGGCGAAACAGTTCGGTCGAGCGACGATAATTCGTAGACGATTTGAGGGATCGATGTCGATTCGATGTCTTGATTAAAGTCAAGCCGAATAACCTGTATCGCGTCGAAAATGCAACGTGCGCTGGTTTAGGCCCACCCGCCCATTTCAAACCGCAGATTCTAACGAGATCCAGCGTTCTCTACTGGCTGACAAGTTTCCGGGGTCAAGCCGAAGCCGCTCGTGCACGATGTCGATTTCAGTCGATCGCCAATTTGCGAAAGGAAACCGTCGCATCGATTAGCAACACATGCATGTTACATACATTGTCGCGTATCATCGCGGAGTCGTCCTATTAAACCTCAAGGCTTTTTTTTTTTTGACAATTCAAACACTTTGGTAGAATCTGAAAAATTGAAAATTAGTTAACTGTTCGCTTAAACGGTCGGTTCTTATCTCGACAAAAGGTTGAATGTGTTTGTTGAAACGTCTTATGCGTACAGGAGATACGATTCTGAGAAATCTGCTCGTTCGCGTTGGCAAGGATACCCGTTATATCGTCCAATATATCCACGCTCGAGGCAAGGCGAGGCGAGGAGAGAGTGAAGAGAAGGACTAGAGAAGGACTAAAGGGCGACTATATCCTGCGGTGGGACTCGACGGTCACGAGTTCATACCCCCCGAAGTGCCATAAGTATCTCCTATCTGGCGAACGTATCTGGCTGTTTAGGGAACGTGCTTAGACACACATCCTGCTTGGTTCGCGAATGAGGGCGTCGCTAAGATCTTCCCCCGGGAATAGACATTGCATGCTCTCGAGATTCCGATTTTTCTTCTCTCCTCGGGCTTTGAAGCGTGCTATTTTTCTCTCGGTTCTCGTAATGTTTATTCGAACGATTCGCACGCGTCGATGTTCTCGACGCGGCGCGAGAGGCGCGACACAAAGACGATCGAATGTTAGGCGATTACGTTTTTACGTTTGCTCGCAGGGGTGGTTGACGTAGCGATAGAGTGAACTCGAGAGCGTTTCGAGACCACCTGGCTCGTCGGCTCTTGGCTATCAAGTTTTGCGAGTACATACGTATGTGTGTATATATATTTTTTACCGACGAGTGCAAATACCGAACCGAGCGTACGTATCAAGTTCTCGTTTCTCGGTACGGTTCCTCCGTGACAAAAGGTGAGCCATTCTCTATACAGTAAAAATAGGTGCGTGCTCTTCGTAACGTGCACTTCGGGCGAGCACACAAACGCGCGCACGTTTACGTAGGCTAATGTAATACGGGTGATGATGTCAGCGAACTGATCGTTGTTCGTTAGGTGGTCTCGTCGTTTCTTTGGAACTTGTCGCAAAGTAATTCTCATAATCAATTAAAAGTGTTTACGTTGGCGTTCTAAAGACAGGCGGTTTTCTCGTGAAAACAAGAAACAAAACGCGGTCTGCGAAAGCACCATAGAAAATTTGAACGTTTGCGCCGCTTGAAAATTTCCGGGATATCGATCGTCCGCGGAAGCGTTTGCAGGAAATCCAGGAAAAGAGATTCGTAAATAAGGCAGACGATACTTTATTTAAGAGACAATCGCTGACCCGGTGCAGCGGTCCTACGATGATTCGAGCAAAGGCAAAGTCGTTCGATTTTCGAGCGTCGATCGAATTAATGGATTAAAATTCAGAATTCAGAAGACGGAATCGCAATCGATCGTTATCGATAATAGGTTGGATATTGGTTTTGCCGGATAACTGTGTCTATGTATGTATGTATGTAGATATGTATGTAGGTAATAATATTGGACGGACACGCGTGTATACATACACCGGCACTGTTACCTTCACCGTGTGGGCGCAACATCGAAGCCGGATCTGCCGGAAATCTACGGTACATCGTATCTGTCCGTGTTCCATTTAATGGACTTGGAGACCATCGGACGGAATTCGGGGAATTTCGAAGCTATTGAACGCCCTCTCGCCTTACAAGTTCAGTCTCACGATTCCCTTCCGACACGCCTCGGGTCGTTTTTCAAACTCCGCAATCGATCGAAAAATAATCCCATCGAAGATTCCACCGCGATGACTTTGGTATCGTTTGATATCGATTATTCCTGCCGGTATTACGACCCACGGCCCACGGATGATTGTTCCCTCCCGTCGTGGTATCAATACGCGAGGATCGTCATTTATTCGAGCGTCACGTCGGGAAAACAATCGAGGCGACAGACGCGATTCACGCCCTTCTTTGGGGGGCAGCGAGATCGATTTCCTTCCGGAAACACGACAATTTCGTTGAAATCGAGACCGCACGAGTTTCACCGACACGAAACATGGACAGACGCGTTTCATTTGCATCGCGCTTTGGAGAGACCATCCGACTTGATTAATGACTCTTTGCGCCTGTGCGCTTACAGGCGTTCGTATAAAAGCCAATGGCAGTTTCTGAGGTATTGGTCAACAACACCGATAAACAGGCACGCCTATTCAGCCGGTTCTGTTGGCCGTACTACGGCCGGCAGTTTTGCCGAATTAACACTACAGTACTAATTCACCGACTGAACTTCGTGGACGTTTTAAAGCCGACCGACCAGTTCCGTATAGGAAGATATTGTTTCTCGTGATGCGTGTAACAGATTCAGACGTGAAGAGTAATTTTGCTCGATACGATGAGTAGGGGGCGTTACCTCGACGAACTTTGCCCTAGCTTAGAACGAATTCGCGAAAACGAACCGTTCGCGGGATGTAGATATGTATATGTAGTCTGAGCGAGGCGCCTCAAGATCAATCCACGTGACCCAATTTCCGATAATAGGCGATAAAGTGTCCACTTTGAAATACATACCTTGCTCCGGAATTGTTCGGACGAACGTTTGCCCAAGTTGGCGCCGTAAACTCGTTTCGCGCGATAAAGCACGTTTAAGTTATAAAGATAAACTGTGGATTCGAAGGTGCACGATACGCATTGAACGAATACGCGTTTATACATATGTATGTATGTAGGTATACGTAGGTAGGCTGGAAGCGTCGACGCGATGGTTGTCTACTCACGATCCTGGATCACAAAATTCGGAACGATCGTTCGAGATTCGCTCGAGGCTGAAAACGATTCCAGTTCGTTTCACGTTAATTTCACACCGGGGATTTTTTCATTAGCCGATTCAATGGTATATCGTTACTCGTTCCACGGGAGACAATTCGATCGCGCCTCGTCATTGAAACTAGACCGTTGCAGCGTAATGACATTCTTTTCCACTACAATACGATGCATTCGTGGACGCGTTCCAATCTTCAAAGGAACCACGCTCTATGCTCGAATAACGTTTCACCTTGGGATGGGTCACGAATGTCACGATATCACGATTTCCTCAGTTAAACATTTCTCAGAGATTTCTTCTAATCCGTGGATAGCCACGAATCGAACCGATTTCTCTCGGCCTGTACACACCTTTATACAGTATGTATGTATGTACGAGTATGACTTTTTTGTCGCCGAAACTCTGGGTCAAGGATCAAAATTTGTTTATCCTGCCGAAACCTACCGGGAATCGTAAAGCTCGAGCCAGATCGATAAGGTGGCTTTGTTTACGACAAACGAAGGGAGGGAAGAACGTGGCCTAGCGTCGAGGCAATATCGATAATAGGTTGTAACCTTTGTTTGCTTTCATGGAACACGACTCGATCAGATTGCAATTAAGATAACTGATTTATCGAAAGGATCTATCAACGAAATGGAAAGACGTGGGCGTTCGATGGCCGTGTAACGCGGAGGCATACGGAAAATACACGGTGTACTCGTTTTCGTCGCGGAGAAGGTTTCGAACATTGCGAGAAACAAATCGTTTCTATCGCATACTAACCAAAAGGCACCGGCAATGTCTATGCTCGCTTCGAAACGGTGACACGCTGACCCGTTGCTATCCTCCGATTTTATTAGGCAATAACGGCACTGGATACTAGCTGGAAAGAGAGCGAGAGCAGAAGAGGAACAGGGAGAAAAGTGACGGAGCAAAAGAAGAAGACAAGGATCGGGGGAAGAGAGGAGAAAAACAACCGCAAAGATCGGGACACGGAGAAACCAAAGAGTCTCATCGACTATCGAGCTTCTTAATTACCAGCCGCCTGCAAACGCGCAATTGGTACGCGTTAATTTCACGAAAGTTGCAGGCCCCGAATTAATTAATTCTTTCGATATCGCGTCCTCCGGTGTCGAGGGTGATTCACGGGTACGGCGAGTTGGTTCGCGAAAAAAGTTGATCGGAGTCGTTTAATCGGGGAAAGGGGCGCGCGGGCTGCAACCGTGTCAGAGATTACGTCGCGGCCCGAACGAGCAATTTCTGCGATAACGAAGTTTCAATCGGCACGGAGACGGTAGATCTTGGAAAACTTTAAGGAAAAGCACTGGCTTGGAAAAGCGACTATCGATCGACCGGTCTATTAATTACCGGAATTGCGAGAAGAACGGTGCGCGCGTGGAACAGCAGGCTCCCGGAGAAACGTTTCCACGGAGGAGAACCGGGGAACGGGTTGATCTTTGGCGTGGATAAAAAAACGTAAGAGAACAGCGACGACAGGTCTTGGCCGGGCGTTTGCTTATGTCGAGACACGACTCTGAATTCTGAAGACGCGGCTCGGGGATCGAGAAAACGGACGACCGACCGTTCAAGGCACGACGACAAGTCGTTAACGCGTTCTCGAATACAAGCAACGGTGTCGAACGATCGTTACGGTCCCAACGAGGGCGGGGTGTTCAGGCCTTTGAGCAACCAGAAGAAACGTCGTCTCGCACGCGCATTAAAAACCTAATTGCTCTTCACGGTTACTCTCTCGACGACAGAAGAAAACAATCACGGTTCTTTGGACGATCGAGGGGGACGGTTCCTCGTCGGTTTATGGAGAAATAGAAGAGCAAGCCCGGTTGATAGCTCGAGAGAAGGAATAGCTACTGGCGGCGGCGTACTATCGTCGGTGGAAACCGGGGAGAAAAGAAGGTGCCAAAGGCGCGAGGGAAACACGTCGAACGAAGTTGTTAGCGAACACCGTCGCGCGTTCGTTCTAGTGCCGGTGTGAAAGAGCGTTAATTACCAGCTCGTCGTCGGTGGGATATAATGGCAGTTCGTTGAAAGGCGAGCGGGGGGAAGGTCACGGCGTACGTTCGCGAGACGCGCCTGTTATGACGTGACAAGAGGAGAAAAAGCTTTCGTGCACTTCCGTCGTGAGTATCCCGGAAAGGACATCCATCATGAGAGCGTCTGGAGTAGCTGCAGTCTTGATCCTCTGTTGCACCGTCGGTGAGTCTTTGAACGTTTATGCCGCTTCGAATCGATGGACGCTACACGTATCCGGGGGTGTAGGCAGTTTCGGTCGACGCGATCGAGCTTAATTTTTCTTCAGGCTCGAGGTACGCGACAAGATTCCTTCGAATTTCGATCGTACATACACTCGTCGGGTTCGTTTAAAACGCGGTGCGAAGTCGACGCGTTCGAATGCTCTCTCGCGTCTTTGAAACCCGCCAGATGAAGCAAGATTAATCGCGAGTTTATCGGGGGGACCACGATCACGACCGCGACCACGGTTACAAAAGAAATTAAACTGTGATTTATACGTCCCATTTGGAGCGTGTGCGATGCCGCGACATCCTTTTAAGGACATGCTCCAATCAGGACAGCGTTTTAAGGTCGTTTACTTTCTCGGCTGTATGGTAAACTGGATGCATGTAGGGCGAAGCCTCGGAGCTAGCTGGCTCGTTCGTACGCGAAATTAGGTAAAAGCGGATACGCAAACGAGAAGATTGAATTTCTTTTTTCGGAAATTACACGCTCAACCCAATTACTGGTAATTAAATTTGGATCGTGATAAATCTCGCGGGCGGGAAACCGTTAAATTAAAGTACGAAGGAACAGTGAACGCGCACGCTTTAAAGCGGACGAACAGTGCCTACGCACGAAGATGTTAAAGATCGATTTTGCCAGCAGATACCGGCGTAGATTTTTTTTTTTTTTGTGCATCTATTATCCAGGAATTCTAGTTAGTCATTTAATCGCGAAGAAGGGATTCCTGTGGCATATTCTTGCGGTGGATAGACTGGCAAGGTGCTCGTAATCGGTATTACCATCACGCTTTCCTCGTTTCGTAATTATATCGGTTGCGGTGCCCGTTACAGCTTTACGGTCGTAACCCGTGACTCCACGCTAACTCCTCGCTCTTGACTCGCACGATCGATATTATTCCGCTTTTATCGATGCGGATACCACGTTCACGCGAATATATGTATCTACGTAGTAGCGGCACGATAATCGTGTGATACTCAATCACCGGCGTCTACAGGTACATGCATAAAGTATAAAAATATTTTCGCATCGGCCGTCACGTTTATTTTAAACGGCGCGGCGCTCCTCGCCCCTCGGATCTCCCCGCGAAATCGTTCGTGCGAGCCTCGCGACGCTACGCCACGCCGATGCAAGATTACCGCGGTAAGAGTGTTCGGTTCCGCCGCGAGCGAAACGTCCGGCTGATAATGCCCAAAGAGGATCTCCGATTTCGCTTGCTCTCGCAACCTTTCGGCTCGAGTACGCTATGGAAACGGGAGATCGGATCAGACCCCGAGTTTCAACCTCGGTTCGAACGCAATGGTCGGTCGCCTGGTCTATTCTCGCCTCGATTCGTACGTTTCTCGTTCAACGTTCGATTTAATTCCCCGGTAATTCCGAAATCTATCATTTTTCGCGCGAATCTCCGGCTGCAGTTAGTCCGTCGATTTCGAGAAATATATCTCAGCGACGAGAGTCGAGAAGAAACGAACAATGAAAAGTAGGAGGAGAGAAAGAGGCGGAGGAGGAGCAGACGGAAGAAAAGTCGAAAGAAAATAGAGAGAAAGGAAGATCGGGTCAGGCCGTGAATCAATTTACGATGAAAGTAAAAGAATTCCTGTGGTAGTGGTAGGGGTCGAGCGGAAGTCCACGGAGGGCGCGAAGCGGATTCACCGGGAACTTTCTAACGTTGGTGATAGGAAAAAGTGTAACGCGAAGCCGGAGAGAATCGCTCGTTAGATACGGTGTAAAATCGCGCAAGGGGAAAAGTTCGCGATCGGCATTCTATAATAGAAAGGATGGATTTTATCGAACGGGGCGTTATTCTCGGACGTCTTTTTTTTTCCGATCGGGTCCTGCCAATAATCTTTGAACCCCCATGGACGTAGGAGTTCTGTTCGCGCGAACTAATCGGCAAGTTTGTCGTTATCCGAGCACTTTCGAATTCAAAACGGCTGGACGTTAGATGAAATAGGGTTTTCCAGAAAGGCACCTGTCACAGATTGAATGCCAGCCAATCCTCCGTTGTTTCCTTCGATACCTACCGTTCCATTTTACCGTGTGAAGCGAGTCTTGAAAGCTGTCGCTTGTCAGCCTCGATAAGTTAATTAGCGGACTGGAGCGAATCGGATAATGTAATACGTCTTGCAGTCGCACAATACCAACAAACCTTGGTTAAACTCGGTATCTTAATGGCTTTAAGATGTCAGAGCTGGTACGTCGGTTCGAGGTTTCCGTACCGCGACTGGTCGTTGTTTCCGGGTTACGTTTGATACGTCGTAAACGCTCGAAACTACTAGTTTCTGCATACCGAGCTAAAACATTTGAACATGGGTCATATGTAGGTAGTTTCTCCGAGTGGATCTGTTTCTCCCGAAATTATTGCTATGCGCTGCATTAAATTGGTTTGCAGAAATAATTCACGAGAATCTTATTCCGTGGGAAGTGGGAATAATAGGTCAATCGCACTTGAAAGCAACGAACGGATACGCGAGTAGAATCATAGTTCGCGACGTTGCACGATTCTTCTACTTGATTTAATATTCCATCGACGATCCAGCATCGATGGTTATCGGCACGGCGATTAATTATACGTGTATTTGGGTATTGATCGCGCGTGACACGAGTCTTCGATGAACCGTTACCACGGCCGAGCGACTCTAAACGAATTTTCTCGTTTCACTTTGGAAAATTTTCTTCGTCGCGAAGGCAGACTCCGTGGTGCGTTTTTGCATTATACGAAAATCCGTTCTCTGTGGAAACGAGACCATCTTTCTATCGCGCGGTTGCATTTAATGCGCGTTTAAACATCCGTCAGCGGGTAGGACCATTAAATCCGACCTGCTTGTTAGCAGCGAGCTGCTGCCGTTGCATCTCGGAACCACTCGGTGCCGGTGTGCGCTCGTATTCGCGTTGCGTAACCGTTGGTTACCTCGAACGAAAATTCGCAAAAGGATCGGGCTCTCTGATCCTTTTACGGTCCGTCGAGAACCACGTGTCGCGGGGATCGTTCGCGCTGTCGATCCTGTTCTTTCTCGATTCTCCGCCACTTGGACACGTCGCGTCGTCCGTAACCCGGCCGATTAACCGGAATAACTTTATCGTGTTCCTGCGATCGGTTCGGTAAGAAGCCAATTCTCGTCGCGGAGGAACGAACGGTATACGACATACGACGCGAACGATCCCGAAGTCAGATCGGATCGAGAAGTTTGAAAGTGATCGCGAACCGGTCTGCTGAACTTCGCGTACCCAGTGCACCCACACAAATAGAGCCCAGCGAATCGGGCCAACGATTTTATTGCGAACAGACGGGAAAGATAAAGGACCGGCGAAGAAAATGCGAAAAGTTTCGCGATCTCGGACACCCTGATGCCACGAAAGAGGGTTTCACCGCTACGGCATTATAACTGCCGCCGCGAATAGTTGGATATGTATCTACCAGAGACGACGATACTTTGGGAACCAGTCGGCAGTTTCGCGATTTATAGTGTCGCTCTTTTAAATAACTCTACCTAGCCGTTGTTCGCGTTAGTATAAATCATCCCGGCACGTCGCGTTCCTTTCCATTTCGAATGAAGCTCTCGAAACTCGTTATTGAAGAAGTTTGTATGCGGCTGACGTCGCCAACGGTGCGTTTTGTTTAACCGACAACTACGTCTCGCTACGGATACGATTGAACGCGAATGCGTCGTCCCGCTCTTTGAAAACTCGTCGAACCACTGACCCGGTAGGTAACACACTGGCCTGCATCGACTATAACTGTCTACATTCGAAAACTCGACGCCATTTAAAAACGAATCGAAATAGATTTCGCTACGACCGAGGTGTGGTGGCCGCCGTTCCATTAGATAGTACGAGGACTACGGGGACGTCTATCGATGAAGATGAAAGAGAAACAACAGAGGTTCGTTGAATACGTATGCTCGACGCGATCGCCGTGAATCGTCGCGTCGTGTCGCCTCGCGTTGCTTTGCTTCTGCGAACGGAAACTCGGCACCGGCTAGAACCGAGGAATGCGAACATTTTCCGATGACAGATGAGTGATCGCTTCTGTACATCGTCGTTTGTCTTTCATTACCGGGTACTCTCGAAAAATATATCACGATCAAAGCATCGATTAACATTCTATTCTTGTTTACCGGGATGCATCAATGCGTTTTTCCATTTAGAGTTTGGAGCTGGCGAAGCAAGCAGAAAGTCAAGTTCTATAAGTAACAGTTTTTCCATTCGTTAAAATGTTTAATCACGTACCGACATTCAGGCGTTTATTAAATTTTTAATTGATGCTGGAAAATAGAGGAGAACGGGGTTACGCGATACTGCGACTATTTTGCATAAAATGAAGGTTCCGTGGAAGTCACCGGCGTGGCGCGGCGGCGGACGCAGCAAAGTTATTTCTTTGGTTGACCGTGCGCTCAGCGGGATCCGCCGCTCCTAAATGAAATCAAATCCTCCTCGGTCTCGTTGCAGAAAATTCTTTTCTGCGTCATCCTACCGTGCAATTACCACTTACTCGGAGGAGTTCCTGTCAAAAGAAAGGAGACACCGTGGAATACTCGTCGAGGATACCTTACAACTTCTTTTTCTCCCCATTTATCGGTACCGCACAGTTTTAGCATTCGCGAACAAATCACCGCTTCCGTTTAAAGATGCAGGAATTCTGATCTGTACGTACACAGAACGACGAGACATTTTAACCACGAACGAGATCGAATCCTTCTCTGTTACATCGACCGAGCATTAATTTTTTTCATCGGCTCTTTTCGATATGCTGGTTCGTTCGGTTACATCGACATTTTATATCGTTTGCCGGAGGGTACAAAAGCGTGGTTGTATCTATGTATATACCATTCTTCGATTCGCTGCAACAATTGCAGTATTGTCCGGGCAACAAAAGGAATTGTCTATTAGTCGCGCGTTCCATCCGCGAATTATACATATATATAAAACGCAGCGTCAAAGTTTCGCGTCGATCTCGAACACGCACAATGGATGGGAAAGCATCTCGGATACGGATCCTTGAGCACAAATGAGCCAGCCACACCCTCCTCGACACCTGATCCTCCTATAGAGACCGATTCGTCAGTCTCCATCGGATTATTCGTGATCCTCGATATAACCGCCTGCGGCCACGTCTATCTCGTTTACTCGGAACAACGCGGGCGGATCAAGTGGCCGGTGATTCACGCGCTAGGAATCGAACACGTTGAATGTTGAATTGCGATCAGAGGCGTTGCGAAGGAAGAGCAGTTTGTATCGAAGCTCGTCGGCCGACGACGACCGACGACACGTCGGTAATTGAACTTTCCGCGAATACACGACACGCGAGATAAACGAGCGAATCGACCGAGATTCATCCATCTGGCTGGAACTCGCGTGCTCGCTACTTGTCTTCTTCCTCTACCGCGTGAATGTCCTCCGAATGTTTAAACGGCATAATTTTGATCGCTTTTTCGCCTGGAAAATTAAATTACGCGGACAGTGTGGAGCGGTCGCGTATAAAAACAAGTTTCAGCGTCCCTCGCGATCACGATAGATACGGACGAAAGTTTTGTCTCCGGGCGAGAGAGAAAGCTGCTCACCGGTGAAAAAGGATCGTCGCGCAAAAACAAGCAGATAACGCTGGGAGTGGAGCTAACGACCAAGCGGGAACGACGAGCTCTATTTTCCATTGGCCTACACGGGAAGAATTGGTTTCTCGTCTCCTCCAACTAAGACGACTTTCCTTCTCCGTGTCATTCTTATCATCGATCCGCTTCTAGCTCCGGGTTTCTTGCTTACTCCGCGGACGTCACGGGGAGCTTTGTGTTAAGTCGCTGTCCAATAAACGGGATGATTCCTACCGAATTCGTATCCTGCGACGGGTAAGAAAGGAAGATTCGAGGGGACGAAAAACGGTAGCTGATCGTCAGCTATCGGTTCGATCCATCCCGGTAGCGAGTTCCGGTTGTACGAAGGAAAAACAAGAAGAAGAAAAAGAAGAGAAGGAAGAAGAAGGAAAAAGATCAAATGTAACAGCTGGGTCGGGAGTAGACTTAACGAGGAAGAAGTAGAAGAAGAAGAAGAAGGAGAAGAAGAAGAACGATAGGCGGTCCGACTGGCATTTTTCTTGTCACGCGCGAACCACTCTACCGTCTCGTCGTCTCGTTTCGTCGAAGAGGATACGCCTGGGAATGGAGATATCATCTCTCGACGGACGATAGTCAACGGAACCGAGGCAGTAAATTCGCGCGCAACAAACTGCCTCGTCCGATTCGCAAGTCGCGATAAAGTCAACCTTTCCCCTTCCTCTTTCCTCTTGCTCTCTTACCTTATCATCGTTTTTTTTTTCCTTTTCGATTTCTCAATATCTTACGGTTTCGACCACCTCCTCCTCGAGTTACGAATTTACAAAGTTTCCGACCGGTTTCCGTCGTCTGATTTTACAATCTCGTAACGCGTCGTTCGTATCGACCGAACGGTATTGTAAGTAAATACACTCCACAATGGGTTACTCGGACGAGCATCGAACGTGTGCTTCGTCTTCCCGATTAAATAATCGCGTCGCGTCGCATTGCTTCGCGTTGCGTCGGTGCTAACGTTTCCGACAGCTCGCGGCCTTCCCTTTCTTTCCGTTCCGGTTGTTCCGACCCAGATTATACCGTGTCTATACGACGTTCCGTGATTAATCCTCACTGGAAAAGATTTTCGCGCAAAGAGCTGGAAGAACGCATGGCAGCAAGACAGCGGGAACGAGACCTTACAACGACTCGTCGGATGTTGACTCGAACGAGAAACTCTCGTCTATCTATGTACCTACGTCGTTCGTTAAGAGCCTTTCCATTTCGATCATCGAGTTTTCGTTGAATTTCAAACTTGCCGGGCATCGACAGAGCCACGCGTGACCGTATTAATAACCGATCCGGCGCGATGCATCGGCGGAAAATGTCGTTTTTGTCGAGCAACCGTTGACCGGTGGCGGCATTCACGCATATAATTCGATATAGCGCACGATGTAACGCAATCGATGCGCGGTAATTGCGGTCAAATCGATCCGAAACGTTTATTACTCTTCCCATTCGGTGCCGCCGCGCCGCGCGCGACGCTGCGGACCGAACGCAATATGAAACGTTGCTCGAAAATTTCATATCGATCGACGCGTGTTCCAGCCAAATCGGATTAAACCGGAGCGTTTCGGAAAAAAGAGAAATGAAAAAAAAAAGGGTGCGCGGGGGTGGCAGCTGAGAGAGAGGACCGTAAAAGCTATTATCCCGCGTCGGCGGGAAACTGAGCGTGTTCGTGGGTCGCGTCAATGGTTCGTACGATGCGACCCGACGGTATACGTACATATGCACGTATCAACGATGACATTTGATTCGCGCGCGTGTGGTTTTTCTCGGGAGCAGTTCGCCCTACAACGTAACGCGCGATATTATCTTGACGCGAGCCGTCTCGATCGATCGCGCGAACGTTCGATGAAACAGACAAACGATCCAAGGATCAATCCAAAAGAGAAAAGGTAATCGCGCTAGCGCGTGCGCGAACGGGCATTATCGAAGTAACAATGGAGGCGCTAGACACGCGATATCCTGGAATGCGTCCATCCAGCAACTCGGATCCGACTCCAACGAGCGACATTCTCGTGTTACCAGTTCGCAGAGTAACGACGCGAACCATCGCGTCGTCGAGTTGACGCGATGGCAACGGCCGACAGTCGCACGAATTGCCTCTTCGTCGAAGATCGCGTCGCGATGGATCGGATGGAATTCGGTTGGTACGCGCGATTTCTCTTTGCTGCTCTGTTAACGTTCGAATATCAAATCAAAAATAAGAACAATAGAAACGCGCATTTACATTCGAGTCTTTCGGTCGTTAAGGAATATTTATCGCACGCCCAAATTGTCGAAATGCAACGGTTCAATTCGGTGAATTATTTCGGGTCGAGGCATACTCGGGGAACGTGAACTCCAGCTGCAGACCCATGGATTCGGGAAACAGACCCGTGTGTTGGCCATTGGAAAAAAAAATCGTTTGCATCGAATAACAATTGAACTTATTTATTCGCGTACGGTCAAACCTATTTTTGCCGTCACGTCGTTCGAATTAGAACGACCGTTCTGTCGCGGATACGGACTGAAATATTTCACGAATTTTATCGATAGCAAACCCGTCCGCCGATGTCGTCGTGGAAGCGCATTGTCGGTGAACAGGGTCACGAGGAGCACGGTGGTCGAGAGGATCCTTCCGGCAAGCTCGGTCGTTTCGATCGCGCGCCGCCGCCGATACTATACATACTACACCATACACCGGTCGTTACACGACGACGCGGAAAGTCGATGCTCCTCTGAACAAGTGTAATTGATCGTTCGATGGCCGTTGCCGTTCGGTAGGCGAGTCGTCGATGGCGAATTTCGTAGATTCGAATGTCATATCATCAGATTTCGACGTTTCGGTTCGAACCGCCCGCCGCTGCTGACCCCTCTTTCGGGCGAGCGGTACTTATCGATGCTCATTATTATCGGGATTACGAAGCTGGGCACGGCACGAGGTATTAACCTTAATGACGCAGTCGTTCACCGACGGACCAGTGATTCTGGTGGCTCTGTTGTTCCCTTGCCGAGAAATAATCGCCGCGTCATAACGTCATCGGGCCGTCAACGCGCACCAACAAAGTATGTGTATCGGTGAATACGATTTATCGGACGTGAACGCGATAAGGTTGAAGAGAAGTCTGCATTGTCCGGTACGGGGCTATTGATTTTTGGTCGATTCGACCCGTCGGATTATCGCGTGGCCTGGATATACATACATACATACATACATATAAAACGTGTATGCACAGAGATATCGCGAATTTCCTCGTGTATCCGACCACTGATGCAAAATTTCGAGACGGTAACTATGCACCTAGCGAGTTATCGTTTCGTCAATTTTTTATCTCTACGTTAGACCGCATTCCAGTTTATTCGTCGAGCAATCATCTCTGGAAAACACCTGTAACCGTATTAGTTTGAATGTACCAATACCATTTTTAGTGGGGTCGATACACGCGTATCTTCGAATACGCGTTCGCTTCCAATCGAAATCGACGCTTGTCTCAGGAATTAGTGGGTCAAGGCTCGCGGTCTTTGCCTTTACCACTCGATTAACCCTCCCGAACGGAGCGACCGATGTAGCTTGCGATTGGTAAGCGTGAAGGCATTGTCTTTACATCTTCGAAAGAAAATATGTACGGTTTAAGAAGCGTAAACGATTGGAGAACGATCGGTAATTCACGTTCACCGTGAAATCGGCGATTCGTTGCTTTTTCACGGTGAAGTTGAATTTATTTGCGCACGATTCCGTTCGTATAGATCTGATCGAAAGATATCATCGAGGTATGCTTACGTTTCTCCGCCGATCGAAAGATCACGTCGTGGACACGAAAGGTAAACCGCGAACGAAAGTTTCGTTTCGTAAACCGTATCGGTGATTCGCGGCCTTCGTGGAGCGAATATTTCCGAAGGAACCGCGGAAGAGGCGAGTCCATCGCGGCGTGCTTATATTTTCGCTATCGTGCTCGCGTACGACCACAGACTCGACTAGACTTTCGTGAACTCGAGTACTCTCTCGAGCGTTAACTTTTTCGCCTTAACTTTCCGCGTAAGTTCTCCCCGGCTACTTACCACGGACAAGCCATCTCCACCGCTTCCCTTCTCGCAACTTTCTTAGCCCGCTTACTTTATACTTTTCCCTTTGCCCCACGGTCTTCGCGAACGCGACTCGTCGTTTACGCTCCGGTCTGAAATGCAGCTCCCGCGCGCGCGCTATTCAACTCCGATGCGTGCACGACTCCCCCGCATATCTGGCATTATTTTTACGTATGTGTCGATCGGGCACGTGAAAAACGTGGAACGCAAAAAAGCAAAAAGCAGAGAACAAACACGGAATGCCGTTGTTCCTCGTTGAATTTTCAATGGAGCACTCGCACGGTTGTAGGAGCTTTGAAGTCGCGACAAGACCGCGGTCTTTAATGTAAAAACATTCGGCAAGCTTCCTTTTACGCGCGGCTCTCGTCACGTTAATCGCAATTTCCTAACGTTCTCTATGATATAAAGGATCCGCTCGAGACGTTCCGTCCCGGACAGCTACTTCGTTAAATCGTAGAGGCGCGACGGGACGCGATGCGACTGTACCGTGCGAAACCATACGGTCGTGTCGCGGTGCTGTTGCATTATGCATCGCGTGCGCGCGCGTCAATGGTCGCAGCGTTGCATTAGAAAGCACAAATTGGAACAACGCTGCGACCAGCCAGTGTGCATGTAGCACCAAGTAGAAACAGTCTCTTGATTTCGTCGGCATTTTTCCGCGAGTCGTTCAAAGGCGACGGTTACAACCGGGGGGTCGTGGTCGTGGAGGGAAGAGTTCTAGGTATCGATAGAATCTCGGTAGAGAGGTTGCCGCTGAAAGGAGAAAAAGTTTCGCTCGCCGAAACTTTGGACGCAAACGAGCGAAGAAAACGCGATCGTTTGCGTCGGCTAGTCGGCCCCCTCCTGATGGCATTTTTTCCCCTCTCGTATCTTACGTCGACGGATGGCTGAGCTACCGTTTTCCTAATTGACCCCGTTTCGTTCGTCCGTTGGCTCGCTAACACCGTATCTCTCTCTCTCTCTTTCTATCTATCTATCTCTCAACGTCGCATCAGCTTCGCAGCTGTTTCTCGGTTACATCATACCATTATCTAATTGCGAACACATTCGTCCCGCTAATCGGATCGACATTCCAATCCGTTCCGCCCGCACCGCGTCTCTAATTCCTCCGCAGCTTTCCTTCGCTAATTATCGGCCACGTTATGTCTCAATGCGTTCGAGCCTAATTATTCTCTGTGTTGTACGAGGTTGTGTTTTAACGCGCGAAACGAGTCACGTGAATGAGAAGTGGAAAGGACAGTCGATCGGAAGTACAGCGGATAATTCCATCTGCGAAAGGATTTCTGGCAGATCGCCTGTATCGAGTGACTGAGCCTCTGTTCGTTTTCTCTTGCGTTTCCTCGTATCGTTGGTCCAATGTCATCGCGATTCACGGTAAGGAAGCTTGGTTGGATACGCAAACGCAACACGGCTAACCAGGGTGTAGCAACTGTGATCCAAAACGATCGACAAGGATCGTAAGATTAGGTTCAGAAGTTCTTTCTGTTTGATCCCTGTTTGCCCTCTGCTTGTTCTCTGCTTTTCCGGTGTATATCCGTTGCGATAAAGCGTCGGTAAAGGTGCTGTGCTGTAAAGGCTGGGCCGTCTCGTCGACGGCAAGGAAATGGGCACGTCAAAAAGAGGAAATTAAACAGAAGACGGATAAACAGCGGGCAAAGATTAATGCTTCGTACGTGTGTCGCGGCGATGCGATGCGTCCAATCCAATAGCACAGGGGCTCTGCGTACCACGTAGACGGCCGACGCGACGAACCGTAACGCGTGTACTAGGTAGATACATACGAATCGAGAAGATCGAATGCACGGAGGACGTGTTTAGAAAGTATGTGTATCTGAAAAATATCGCAGATCGAAACTGTGAAGGCGAGGGCGACGCGAAAGCTTGGTCGAAAGCGATCAAAACGTTAGGTTAATCGAGCGAGATCGTATAAAATTGCGGGGCGCGTTTCGCGGCGAGTCGAGGTCGCGACTAGCGGTTTCCGTTCGGCCAACAACCGGTTTGCTTGCAAGCCGTCTGACGTCATTCTACCTGCATACGATTTTAAGGATACCGAAGGACGAGCGAGGCAGGTGAAAAGTCCACCCGATTCGAGGACCGTAAACACGCGACACTTTCCCGCGATATCGATGACGTAATCCCAGAGTCGATCGAAAATTCGATCCAGCGAGTGACTGGCTCGCGAACGGAAACGCGATTGCAAGTTGCAAGACGAGGCGAGACGATGAGGCGGAATTACGAAGAGGGCACCGTGAAACTCTCGCGCGATCGCGAGAACTGGAATTAAGGTCAACCGTGCTGAATCAAAGAACACTCTCGAATATGTAAATCCCAAGGTATGTCGTAGATCCAAGACGATTACCCTTAATTGCCGGCGGGGTTTCCGCGTCCAATGGAGAATTTTTGTTTCGCGAAGAAAAAAAAAAATCGAGGCTCGTTAGGATTTTCGTAGGAGCGGGACGCGGGGACGTGTACCAGTATGCCCGACGAGCTATTACGTTCGATCGGGGGATTCGTATAAAACATGCAAAACGTTTCACGTTCGATGGGTAGCTACATCGATCCCAGCCCCCGTTCCTAAGAAAATGCTCAGAGAGATTACAGGTCGAGCACGATACTCGCGGGCCATGTACCTACTTACGTAATAATGCGCCGAACATTTATATTAAGGCGAGCGATAAGGTCGGAGAATACGGTTCGAACGAAGGACCCCACCACCCCACACCTGGCTACGGGGCGCCGAGGAGAAACCGTGTTTACGCTTAATTACGGATTCGAATGCTGGCAGCCTTTCTTTAACCATCGAACGAACGACTCAGGCCGATACGAGTTAGCGGAGTCTCGAGCTTTATTTACCGAGCCGCTCTATAAATAACGCCCATTTCGCGTATCCTTCGCAAAATCGATTCGGTTGGTCGAATTCCCGCGCGTATTCGCCGCGTCTCGTTACACAGCACGGGTGCTCGAAATGCTCCAAGTCGAACGGCCCCGAAATGCCGCGCCACGTCGCCTACATCCTACCATCCTACATTCTACATGTATGTACATATGTAGAAGCGTTGGACAAAATGAAGGCCCAAGCGGGGGGATTCTAACCCACGACCCCCGGCGCCGAAAGCCGGGATCTCTACGCTCTTCTCCACGGAGCCCTCTAGGTCTATTGATATTATTGCTCCTCTTGTTTGTTGGGTATGCAGTATGGTGGTCTCGATCCCAAATGTACGTGTACATAACCGCTTGGGAAAGCTCGAAAGTTGTCGAGGATATTCAACGGCACGAGTCGCGCGCGATACATTTTTTTTCAGCGATATCAGAAGGATCGGTTCGCGCGGGTTTAATTAACGAGGCGCAGTGGGTAACGGTTCCCAAACGAAATCGATCATATATTCGAACGGGGCGACGGTATTACGATCTAATTAAAATGGACCGGTTTCGCGTGTCGCAGACATTTTCGAGGCGCGGTTTTGCAACGTTTTTATGCGGCGCGATCGTGTTTGCTCGGGCGATCCATTAATTACGCTCGCTTAAAGGGCGGCCGAAGATAAATGAGAGAAGCGGGAGAGACAGATAGGGAGAAGGAGAGAGCCGAGGATGCTCGTTCGCATTGATTTCGTAATGCTAACCAGAAGATTGCATAAGACGAGGGAAAAAGGGTGAACGGGAACGACAAAAAGGGAACCCAGGACGGGAAACGGAGCGAACGAATTGTCGAGTTTCAAAGCGAGTCTTCGACGGATGCGGTGCTCGCGATTGCGTACGCTCCTGTACGCTCGCTTAACGATCCGTCCGTTACAATGGCTCTTCGTTCGGGTTTAATCGCTGCAGCGTCTATTACGCGTGATTTTATCCACCGCGCGTCGTATTTTTACCGTCCGATCGATTAGACGCGACCGATAAATACAGCGTATAGCGACGTAGATCCAGATAGAAAAGACGAGAAGAGAAGGAAGCGTGACACAAGTTCCAGAAATTTCCGAAATGAATTTTCTAATTTAGAATCGGTTTCATTTGCTCTCGACCCCTTTACGAGGTAATGTTTCTCGGACCGTTTCTAACCAAAGTCAATTGCATCGTACCTGTTCCCTTCCACCATTCCGACGCATTTCTGTCAGACGTACGCGTATGTATACAAGTACCTACTACCCACGAATGAGTTATTGTTTGCCGTTGAATAACTCGTATTCCAACCGTGGAAACACGGACGAGGCCGGGCTTCGCTCAGAACGCTACGAACGATGCACTCGAGATGACCAAAAGTTGTTGCATAACGTACGAAGATGGCATCAACCGAGATGATGGTCCATGATACCGTGGAAACTGCGTGACAAGACATAACGTGCCACGTTCGAATTCGAGCTGATCCCACAGAACAAAGTAATAAGCTTCCGTTACGGTCCAAGTTTTCGACATCGCGTCGTTCTCGAAGTTTGTCTCGTTGTCGCGGTCAAACGATTGTTCTAGTGCCGAACAACGAATAAATCGTCGGCCAGTTTATTCAAGTTCTTACCGACACTGCGATTCGTACACAACAATTTAGTCAGCTCGATCGACGGAGTGGCCGTTGGGGAAAAATGTGTTGGCCGGGTTGCCCCAGCAATTAACGAGATTTAATTACAGCCGAGTTAAGCGTAATTGATATGGCCTTATCATATCTATCACGGTAAATTAAATAGCAGTCGGTCGTGTTTTCACGCTTGGCCGTTGGGGAAAAATGTGTTGGCCGGGTTGCCCCAGCAATTAACGAGATTTAATTACAGCCTAGTTAAGCGTAATTCACGGTAAATTAAATAGTAGTCGGTCGTGTCTTCACGTGAATTTCCGACCAAGTCGGACCCGTAGATTTTGCACCAAGATATTGCTTACGAAGAAATCGAATAGTCTTCTGGAACGTTCGTTCTTGTTCCTTCGATCTCTATCGATCCTGAAGTTACACGAGTTTATTTCTACTTGTACTTAATTGCGTTCATCACAATTTCCCTAGTTACGTCTGAAAGAAAGAAAGAGCGAGTAAGGGGGGAAAGAGAGGTGCGCAAAGCCCATTTGGAAAGCGGTAAAATCTTTCACGGACAATGATTTCCGTTTCGTTCGCGACGAATGACGGCAACACTTCAGCCCCCTAGTCGAACGAAGTAGCGTTTGAAACTTTTCCGACAGCGACGCTCGATGTTTTACAATCTGCCGTTCTTTATCCTCGTGTGTTCGAGCATGGCTAACGTATTCGAACGCGAAACCGAACGCATCGCGTCCCACGGTGTCGCAGTTGATATCCCAAACAGTCGTGCCGCGCCGATCCGCGCTGCTTCGCGTCGGTAAAATCGACAGACAGGCGGGCAACGGTGGAATGAAAAGCAACGCAACGATTCAATGGTATGTATAAGCCGGCAGTGAACCGTAACGTTTCATCGCGATTCGACGTGTCCTTTTTCCACGCGAGGAGATTTAATCTCCGTTCGAAACGTATAATCCTTTAACCATTACAGGCCGTCTGCTCTTGAAAACGCGCGAACATCGCGATGCGAACGCGAACGGAAACGTTTCGTTCGACCTGATTTGCCGGTCGGGTATTATGCGCCCTAAAATAACCGACTAAATATTTGTTCGACGTCGACCCGTCGCACCGCTAACGAATAACACCGTCGAACCGTTAGATCATCGCGATCCATCGATCATGATTGATTTTCCATTCCGATCGATCGCCGATCTGACGGTTCCACGAGGTTCACAGGCATCCTCGCCTATTAATGATCTATCAACGAACGTGGTACCTACAGTTTAGTTCGATTTTTTTGTAGTAATCGGATATCGACCGGACGAAGACGAAACAAAAGCGAGAAAAGAAGTTGTTTCTGTTACCTTCGCGTCTAGTCTCGTCTCGTCTCGCCTCGATAGCGTGCTCGGGGAGCATTCTTTTCTTCGATACTTGTGCTCTCGAGACGGCGCCGCCAGTATGGCTGTCAGAAAGAAAAAAGGCGAAGCGACTCGCACTAGATTATTTTCATCGATGGTTGTGCCAGCGATCGCCAGACGCCAGAGCGAACGCGAGAAAAAACACGTTGCTACCCATTAATATTGATTTCTCTCCCTCTCCCTCTCTCTCTCTCTCTCTCTCTCTCTCTCTCTTTCTCTCTCTCTCTTTCGTCGTGAATTTACTGCCCGAATAAAACGTCCTCGAATGGAATATCACCGATCAAAAATATTTTTCAGCTGACGCTGAGCCGTTTTACCCGCGAAAAGAGCCACGCCACGCGGGCATCCGATAGAGGCGACGCGACGCAACCACTCTGTTTGCACGCGGAATTGCTCGAAGCCGCGTAATTCCGACCGCCTCGTCTCGGTTTAATCCGAAAGTAATCCCACGGGCAACCTGCCTACTCCGACGAACTCTGCTCGGATAATCGTAAACCAGTTGCACCACCTTCGGCCGTTTGAATGCGCGTACATGTACATTGCTTGTCCGTGGTAACAAACGAAACTCGAGGGAAACTTCGTAGGGAAGAAGAGGACGCGTTAAACATTGTCTGTGTCTCCGGGAACGACGCGATCGAACGCGTCTTCGAATTGAATTTCCTCGAGATTTTATCGTCTTGTTTTATTGCCGACGAATACATACTTGGTCGCGTGAATTCACGATAAAACACGAAGGTTATGAAAAAGGTGGAGAAGGACGTGAAACGTTCGACTGGTGGGGAAGAAGCGTCGGACGGTAGACGATAGACGATGGACGACGGACAGGCGATAGGCGGTGGCCTGCAAATAAACGGTGGCTCAGCTGATCGACTCTCCGTGTTTTTAGCGTTTGCATACACGCTACGGCTATTAGTGGCTACGCGATTAAAACGGGTGGTTACGCGAGCATACCGGACAGAAATAGATCTCGAAGCAAAACACGCGAACTTATCCTTCTCTGCGGCGTCTCTTACCGGAGATCTCTCCTCTTTCCGAGCATCACGCGCATCCGGCTACGCGACTAGTCGGAGTCACGGTTTTCCTTGACGATGCAACTTTCGAAAACGCGACGCCACTCCGTCCAGTCGCATTCAGTCACTTCCAGTCCCGTCCAGATCCGTCCAGTCGTTACCTACGAGAATTCTCGTTCGATCCGCGAAACGTTAAACACCCTTGTTGACGCAATTGCTCCCGCTGCATCCGATTCCGATCGCGAGCTCGTTGCAGCTAAGGCGCAAAACGTTCGAGGCGATCGCTGGAAATTGGTGCTGTTACGCGTCTATTATTAAATCGCGCCGCGAGCAATACTGGTATGTATTATATCATTCTCGAAATATTTCAACCACGTCATCCGAGACGCCAATTATTTCTGGTGCTCGTTAAAAGCGTATGTACTTCTTCTATTTTTGCGCAGCCGTCAGTCAGCCACCTTGGCCAATACACACTCGTTTCTCGGCAAGATACGTACTTACATACAGTATTACATATACCTGCATATACATATAGATAGGTACAATATCCGCGAGGCTTGGCATGCAGATGGCATCGACGCAAGGCGAGACGGGGTTTTAATCGGACGAAATTCTTCTTGCTGGATAGCCTGTTGTTGTAAACGCGCGACGCGACGGCGTAAATTGCAGCCCGTTGCCCGCGGCATCGTTTACTCCGATCGACTTAAATTACATTCGAGCGTTCGTTCGGTTTTGCGCTACCATTTCGCCTGCGTGTTTCGCTACTGTACCGTCTCTCCTCCGTTGGGAGTCCCCTCGATGTTCCGCGTTAATAAAGCTACCACGAGAGAGACTGGAAGGTAACGTTGGGTATTTAAAATTATAATTAAGAGCAGTTGTTGGTGTTGCCGGGCTCCGGTGCGCGAACATGGTCGAGTCGCTTCGGCTCAACAGAGACGAATACGAGTCGTAAGTTTGCCTGCGAAGCTGTTATCGGAGAGACGTAGATATTAATATCGAAAGTTTGTTCGCGCGCGCGCGCGCGTCCGCGAAATCGACCTCGCGGTTTTTGCCGACGTTAACGATCGTACGCCATTACTCCCGCGTCGCGACATGGCTCTTTCTTTTTCCACGTTCGTTTCTTCTTCCGGATTACGAACGATTTCCCGTCGAAAAACGTTGCAACTCGATGTACGACTTGTAGACGATTTCCCGTCGATTTCGAGATTCAAAAAATCTCGGAAAACTCGACTCGGCGAACGGGAAACTTTATCATGGACCGAAGGGATGAAAGTTAACGGAAGAGTAGAAAGCGGAAACTCTTTACCGGTGCGTTGTATTAAGAAGGCTGACCGAGCGGTGCTCCGAAAGAGGAGACCAGTCCTGGAGTCCTATATACATCCGGAAGAAGTAGGAACGAGGAACCGATCTCGGTTTAACGAGCCTGTCTCCGCTGGTCTCCCTGCTCTCTCAAAAATCGATGCCACGAGAACTTTTATCCTCCCGCGGAAAACCACGAAACAAACTTCCCTGGCAAGCTCGCCGAAGCGCAGGAAAAGCTCTTAGCGCCTTTAGCTGGCACAACGATATTGCCGATCTTTTCTCCTTGCTGGACGGAAAACGCAATGTCGTCGTCGCGTTGTATCGCTCGTCTACCAGGGTGTTAGGAGAGCGAAATCGTTTCTTCCGACCGTTTGTTTGCGAACGTGTCGCCTCCAATTTCAAGACTCGACCGCTAATCGAATCAACATCGGAACGAGATTTTATCAACCGTTGCGACTCCATCTCTTTCCCACAATTTTTCGTTGGTACGACGGTATCCTCGACGAACGAATAGGAAGGAAAAAAGAGCGAGCGAGTCCGGAACGGTGTGTAATTTTTTCGCGAACGATCGTACCGATACTCGGGAGCACGGAAAATCACGGGACGGGCGATTTTCCTCGAAAGGTAGCAGCGAATCGGTAAACTCTGAAAGTTTCTTCGTCGCTTCGACCAAGATTTTTACGGGAACTCAGCTACAACTTGGGACAAAATTCGTTCGTATCTCGGATCTCTCGCAAATCCACGAGGGTCCCCGATCGATCTTCCGCCAATTCGACTCCGCGACGTTCGACCGTTTCCCCAAATTACGCTCTGTCCTATGATACGAAGATATCCTCTCGTTTGCAAGGAAATTACGAATTAAGTCAATGTTGACTCTGGGTCGGCGAGTCGAGCCGGGGGCGTAAAAAAGTTTTTCCCGAAGGCTTTCCAAAATGTTGCTGCTCGTTGAATAGGTATGACCGAGAAAGGGAGAGAGAGAGAGAGAGAGATGGAGGTAGTGAACGTTGTGCACGGGGACAAAAGGTAGAGAAAGGACGATGACGCAACTCGACAAAGTTAAAGCGAAGCGAAGAGAAGCTAGCAGAGAAATAAATCTGTTCGAAGGCCGATGACGCGAGTGCACTAGTTACGGCGGCCTCTGTTAAATCACGCTTAACAACCGAACGAGTAATAATTATACCTACGTCTGGTACGCGTCTTAAACGCGGACTCGTCCCCTCGATGCTTGCTCGCATCGTTGCGTCTCGAATAACGCGCAGCGCGTCTTGTTTCCGGTCACTCCACACGAAACGCATTCGATTAATCAGATTCTCGTTGCCTGTACGATGATACGTTACAATCGCTTTTCTCGCGTCTCGCACAACCACAAATTCGCGTGTTCCGCGAAGTCTAGTACCGTTTCCGGTACGAGAGACCGAAACTTTAACGATAAGGTACTTCTTCTTTTCTCAATTATCGAAGCTCTAGATCTCGATCGTGATTAGACGAATCGATGTTCTTATCGCGTGAACTCGTACCGCTTCCGGCAGAGGAAAAGCAATGTGTGATAATCGCGTCGGATCACGCTGTTCCGGAAGGCAGAACTTCATTCGACCTCGAACACAGAGTAGGTACCACCCACAATTCTAGGACCAGCTGTCTCTCTAAATTTCCTCATCTTCCACCGGCTCCAATTCGCAACGAATTTCATCTACGCGACACTCTTTTCCACGGTAGATACGTCTTTCGTTTGAATTGATTTGAATTCGTTTGAACGATGATGTATCGTATAATATTAAAAATTCTATCGCGATCAGGGATAATAGAAGCGGCATAAGGAGGCTGTTGCTTTTGGACGGTGGTTGTACATAATACTCGATACTCTAGTCGCTTGAATGATCTCGCGAGATCACCTACGATAGGTAATGATATCGGGAACGACCGTATTGGCACTCGCTGTATCGACACTTCTTATAAAGTGGCGACGGAAGATTGGACGATCGTATTCTTGGCGAGTCTCGCGAGTCAAAAGCAACTGACTCGTCGCCGTCGCCGTCGCTGACGCGGCCAGCAAGCGTGTAAAAATTCTCAACGACAAATAGCAAGCCCCGTACGAACGTTCGTCCGAGGCGGCGTGAATGAATGAACGTCGACGAAGCGTGCGCCTGCGTGCGTGCGTGCGTGTAAGCAACGCGCGACGAGGGTGCGCCGTCGCCGTCGTCGCGGCGGAACGAATGAATGGACGAATTCAAGCCGTGTATTTTGGCGTGTGCGTCACCCCACACGCCACCGCCACGCCGCGGCGTACGACGAATTCTACGCTCCTCTTTCATTAACGATACTTTGCGAAATCGTGATTGCCATCCAGATCGAGCTGCAACGAAACGCGGTTAATTTCATTCCAGACTCGTTAGCCGAATAAATGGCACGTTCCGCCGTCTATGACATTGTAACGCACTGACTTGTCGTGTCTATTCGTCGTCTCCGTTTTGTGGCTTCGTTACCAGTCGACGATCAGCTGCGACGAATCAGACTCGTACGGTTTAGAAGAAATTTCTATCGCCAGCTACTTACTGCAAACGTCGACCGGATTTCGGCGGCCGTTTTCGTATTGCGTTCCTAGAGAATCGATTCGATTTTATTATCGTAAAAGAGCACGAAAAAATGGAGGTGAAGGTTGATTCCATCAGGGAAAAAAATATCGTTCGTTTTTCTGCGGACTTTCTTTTTTCGCAGTTCTTTACGAACGAAACGATATATCGGACGTGGCACGCGTCACTTTTGCCAGGAAAATACGCAAGCTGGATGTTTCGAGCAGTTTGCCGATAAAAATTGAAAGCTCAAATTTCGTAGTCGAAGGGCAAAGAGTGGCTATCGAAACGGCGCAACAACATTTCCCACTATCGAAAGTTTCCACGGCTATAAAATAAATACGAAGCTGCTCTCGAATTCGGCAACGAAGTTAATCGTTCGGATTTACAATCGTCGAGAATAGCGCGCGAACGCGGCTATTCGATGCCGGTGCCCGTTTTTTTTTTCCGATTGGTTCGCAGGATCATTTTTCCTTGGCACTGCGGCGAGCAACGTACTATATATAGGTAATAAATCGGCGCCAGAGTGGGCTGTGGAATCAAACGGCGAGTTAAACTTATGGACGAAATTAACGATCGTCGTAGAAAAATTAATAAAGACTCGATTATCTTAATCACCAGCTACCCGTTTAATCTCATTTCCCGGTACCATCGCGTCGACTCGCGACCACTTTCTTCACTTACAAGTGTGTCACCGGTTTGGCGCGCGATGATGTCAATCTTTGCTCGGTCGACCGCGAAAAATACCGTAAGAAGCAAACGAAGAATACCTTCGCGAACGAAACACGATCTTTGTTTCTCGAAAACGCC
This sequence comes from Dufourea novaeangliae, assembly GCF_001272555.1. NCBI lineage: Eukaryota > Metazoa > Arthropoda > Insecta > Hymenoptera > Halictidae > Dufourea > Dufourea novaeangliae. Next base: position 3,670,464 of record NW_015374020.1, on the reverse strand, counting down.
TCTGTCCACGGCCGCCGGCCACGCCGCACCAGCCGGTTTGTTTAAACAAGCTTGCGTGTTTGCGCGTTTCAACCATACGATCGTCGACGAGGGAAACCAAAGGAGGAATTAACGCTTCGAGAATTTTCTAAACTTTGGAAACGTCCGATTTCCGTTCGTTCGTTCGTTTGTTTGTTCCCTTGTGTTCGCGTATGCCGTACGCAACACGATAGCACGTTGGACAGGAAAGAAACGCAACAGCGAAATAGGTCTTGGTAAACGAGGTCGTTCGTCTCCCACGAGGTAAAATTCAACGGTTCCGGGCGGAGTGGTTGCGGACGGCTTTTTAATTACATAGAAATTTTTCCATATGCATCTCGCTTTTTACCACGCGAATAAAGTTTACCGGAAAATTTCCGAGACGAAAGAAAGTCGCGCGCATTTACTTAACAAGAATGGAAATACAGGGAATTACATATTGTTGAAACGCGCGTTATCATTTCGTATTTTCTCGTTGTCTCTTGTCGTTACATACTCGTCGAACGAATGCCAGCGCGTTCTCGGATCTGTCGTCGATTCGCGAACAAATAAATTCGCCGGAGCGTCCGCCGAGCGAACAGAGCGTTAACGCGGCGGTGACGCGACAATGTAAAAATTCCTCGATCGGTCACGAGGAGGTACATACACGCGCAGAAGGACGCGCAACCAATAAAGCGAGAGCGATTGCGCGCGTGTTTGGCCGCGTGCGCTCGAATTCCACGGGGGAACAGAACGGGATCATCGAAATAAAAGATCTTAGGTCGTCCAACGATCGATCGTCTACCGTCGAACGGCTCCCGAGGAACAGTGTTTTTATTATCCGTCGATGACGCAGCGTGAAAAGATTGCACGCGTGGCCAGGCTCGTGCATTCCCAGAAAATTGTATGAACAGTCCCGTTGAATCGCGAAAAATTTCCTACGTTCTTTGCCATGGACTTTGGAATAATTTGTCACGCGTGATCGAAAGCTCGCGTTGATCGACACGTGCGGTTAATTCAGCAATCGATCGAATAATTTTCGGTGGGGAATCGTCGTGCTCGATACACTCGATCCAAATCGATTGTGTCACAGCCTTAAATCGTTCCGAGCGAACGACCAAATATGTCCACCACCGTGTTTGTCCCGCCCACAAAAACCGCTTCCGATAAAATACAAGGTCCAGGGATAATTTCGTCGATCGCGTAACTTTCCATACGTCCCGTTTTCGTCTGAACTGTGGTGGCCGGTACGAGCGAGTCGACGACAACCCGATATACCTACGCGCGACTTCGAGACATTCGTTGCAATATCATTTGTTGGATCGATATTTATCGTTCTTGTCGTCGCTGGTGTTCGTTGCGCAATATCTGTGAAATAGCCACGCACGAGTCGCGACAACTGGAACTGGATCGCGTCTCGAAGTCGCGAACAATCAACCGACGATCGTCGGTTGCCATTTCGCAAACACATTCTAGTCAAGCCGAAGAAAAGAACGCGTTCACGCGAATACAAGGGACTCGAGAGTACTCGAGACACGTCGAACAGAGAGGATTGGCCGAAACACGATAATAAATATCGATTCGCAAGCTTGTTCGGCTTCGACGTGTTCTCGTCGTGGATATCGTTTAGTCAGCGGTGGCCGCGATGAACGCGAGAACATTTACGTTTCGCGTAATCACACGACAATAATGTTTTATTTTCTATTGTTTCAGGTAAGTTTCGAGAGCTTTCAACCTAACGGAGATCGTAAGTAGCTAGACGAGCAGGACCCGTTCACGTGTATATTGTGTATGTATTGACTCGAATATTTGGTTGATCGAAACGTCGCGGACATTATCCTCGATAATAGATCAAATTGACTGCCTGGCAGCTCGATATTTCATCGGTTGCGGAGCAGTAGTCGCGACCGTATTAATATGCATACGCGCGTCGAGAAAAGGAAAAAGGGACCAGCGTAACGAGGTTAATCGTTGCAAACGTTGTGGTTGTGGGAGCCTCAACGGTGATGGATATCGCGATGTTTATGCGAGCTCGACCACGGCTGTGTTCCCTTTGTAGGTAAATTAACGAGACGCCGCCGGCGATAGAAGGTCCTGTCTGCTGCATTTCGGAAATGAAGTGAAAACCCTTTACGAGACCGGGAACGGAAACAAACTGAACCGAGCCGAAAGGTTCCAAAGGAGTAACAAACCAGCTTCCTTTCCAGCTTTTTCCGCCCGAATCCAAACATGTCCATGTGTACGCCTACGAATCATCGTGTCGCCTAACTTTTGCGCAACGATCGAATCAGCGTTCCACCGAATCGTTGAAATTTCAACGGTTGATTCGATTTTAATAACCACGTGTAAAAGTCTGGTCGAACAGCGTTTGGTATACCCCGGCCGAATAATCGAATATATCGGCTGGTCGCCATAATTGGAGCGGTTAATTACATTTATCGTAATCCGTCGGGCTCCCGATTAAACCGTTCCAACGTCCGCGAGTCAAACATGCGCATCGTGCATATATCGTTGCAATTAATAGGACTAGGTTAGCCCGTTCTCTTTAGAAAATTCGCTCGACCGAAAACGAAACGATGCAACGCGGCCGTATGTTTTCCATTCTTGATTTTACGATTTACAAGATATACTTGCCTCAGCACCACTGAATTTTGAACCACGACTCGTTTTTCACCGACACGCGTTACCACTTTCCATCTATCTCTCTCTCTATTTCTCTCTGTTTTGCTTTTCTCCGCGCAACAGCTCTCCTCCGTTTAACCGATGAATTTCGAGGACGTCGTAATTGGCTTTGGCACCGTCTTTTCGGTGTTTACCCTCTATTGGCGTGTCGTACGGGTCGTTATTCGCGCGTCATCGGTGGTCAGGGTGAAACCGTAATATGCGCGACGAAAATTTCGCTCTCGGCGTTTTCCTTTGGCGATGTTTTTCAGAGTTTGGCACCGACATCCACACCGTGGCGGGCATATTCCTGCAACGAAAAACGAATTTCGCGTTTTCCGGTCGAGAGGCTATCTCGAACGGTTGAACGCGGAATAGAGGGATCCTTTAATTAAACCGTCGTCCCGTCCAACCACCGCGTATCTCCCGCGACATCTAGTCGCGTTTGACTGCCTCGAAACATCGAAACATCGGGAAATCGAAAAATGCTCTCGATCATTCGCCGGCATTCGGATACGATTGTAATTTATTCTGGACGCGTTGCGCGGCATCGAGTCTCCTGGAAAACGAGAGATAGAAGGAGAGACGGCGAGACGGGACACCGGAGGGCGTGCTCGGTCGACCGACCAAGGGAGAACCTGTTGAACGATTATTACCTTTCTTACCGTCGACTCGTGTCACTTTTTCCCCGAACGAATCGTACGATCCGATCCAAGCGATTCTTTTTCTTTTTTCCTCGGGTTCTACGCGGGCACACCCGCGTACGTTTCCGCGGGCAAATCCGCTTCTCGATTCTTCGGCCCATCGCGAGAGGAATTGTTTGGCCGCTTCTTCTCTCGAGCGATTCGATCCATTACTTCGGAAACGCCATGGACCATTTATCGCCGAAACGAAGAGAAATAGATTTCGACACCGCCACTGACCACCGAAACGATCGAGAAACTAAAGACCATTCGAGGTTTCGACCGTGGTGGCGATCGTCGTTTGTTCGAGATGTCAGCCGAAGCGAGCTGTCACTCATCCGGACGATCGTTGTTACCTTGAAATACCGAAAAGAATTTCGACTTCGCGCATCAAGATACGAATTATCTTTTCGAGTGGCTGGAATACCGATATCTCCGAGGCTGTCGACGCTCAGGAATGGAATGCGAATTTATCATTGTGCCAACTAACGAACATTCCACGCGGGACTAATACCGGCGCGCGCTGCATACTCTCCTCAATGAGGAGGAGTAGGAGGATATGGAGAAGGAGGAGTAATAGCGGTAGGAGGAGGAGGAGAGGAAGAGAGAAAGCGAGCGAGACGGTGGAGAAGCTCTCGACGAAACGCCATCGTGCAAATATTTACTTAAATGTACGTTTTTCGTTCTTCGTCGAGTTCTCGCGCTGGCCAAAGTCCGTCAAAGTCTCGACGCTTGTATCGTTGAAATATGCAAGCGAGCGTGGACGCGAGCAAAGAGGAAAAATTCTTTCTTCCGCTTGGTCGAAATTCTCTGACTCTGGACTTTGCTCGTCTCTCGGGGAACGTCGATGACGAACGAATTCACGGCACCCCCCCCCCCCGAAAAACATTCGTGATTCCATGGAAACGGTCGCGTGCAGAGGGCATGTTCTAAGCCGCGCGATACCTGGGGTATTCGGAAACGTGGTTATCGGTCATGACTAAGGACTTTGTGCTCGTCGATCGATTTGCAATCGGACCTTGGCGTCACGGTTCGATTCGTGTTTTTCATGGTAAAAATAGTCCTCGTTACGTGCAAATATCGTGGACTATTATATTATTCGAGGTTATTCTCGATCAGAGCATCGCAACGATCGAAAAGAATTCAGTCTCGCCGCTGACGAAGGTTGGATACGGTCACGAGTCGCATTGTAGACGTACAATTACGACTTGCTTGTACGGTGACGAACGGTCATTACAGCTGTTAGAGGTACGTCGAGCGTTTTGGCTATTTCCGAACAGTTGTTCGATTCTCGCGGGCATCCCTAGAATCGACGATTCCGAATTTCCTTTGGCGATCTGCCACCTCGACCGCTGGAATGTTTGCGTCCGCGAGTAGGAAAGAAAAGCGAATCACTAATTGCACGCTATCACGGCCCTGATCGGATTTGGTCGTAAGAAAGCAATCTGGCGACGCGACTCTCATTTCTGCGAGTGGAATAGCGCCTGAATCGATAAAATCGGTGAAAACCTCTATACATTCAGATCTCGAGGAAAAATTCTGACTTTTCCGTTCGGATTTCCACGCACTTGTATACATATAATATGTAGGTATATTCCGCATCGACCTTACCTTACGTTTTTCGGTCGCGACAATAAACTCTGTATCTCGACGAAGCGGAGTCGCCGTGGAAAAGTAAAAGGACGGAAACTGTGTATTTTGCAGCGGATCGTGGTTGTAAATAATGTCGGGGTTGCGGTAAGTAATTTAGACATCGAGTTCGGTCATACGGTCTGTTTACAGTTTACACGCAATTCACGGGGAACGTAAAAGTTTTAAATCGAACAAAATATTTGCTCGAAATCTCGACGCAGCTGTCGGAGCCATTGAACGGAAACGTCGTTACCCGTTGATTGGCTGGTCCGGGTCAGGTTTTCCGCGAACGTCGCGTCGTCTCGCAGACGCGCACCAGCGAGCCGACCTCGTTACACCAGCGAAACGAAGGAACCAGCGTGGCGTTGATCAAATATTTTAACGAGACTCGCGTTGCAGAAATTCACCAACTCGGACCCGACGTTTACGCTTGATATAATAGGCAAACTACAGCGCCAGGCCATCATTGTTGCTGGTCGTTTGCGATTGGCAAATACCCCGAGAAACCTTACGTATCTTATTAAGATCCAAGAAAAAATCACGTTTTCCAAGCTGTGTTTTTTACGACACGACAATTGCTCGGCGAATTCAACGTGCTTGTCGTTCGCTTGTCACCGATACGACGAGCTTACGCAACCCCTCGTAAATCGTTACTCTGGAACCGTCTGACGAAAATTGTCCCAATCTACTCTCTCTCTCTCTTCCGGTGAGTCGGCGATAAAAGCTGAGGGCAATGTTCGCGCGATCCGGTCGAAACACATTTCGCGAACTTAAACGGGAACTTTCGTCGAAAGCGTTATTTAGGTCGGTACTTGGTTACTTGGGACGGGTATTGCCGGCTGTTCGTTTACGGCAGCCAGCCTCGAGTGCCAACGTTGTCGCGCCAAAGAAAGGAAGAAGGATCGGGGCACCTGTCGCGGAATTCTTCTGTCGGGTTCAAAAAAAGAAAAAAAAAATAGAAATATTCGTTACGATTTTCCTTTCTATTTTTTTTTCTTTCTTCTATCCTTTCGCCGAAAAGATTGTTCGTCTTTCGACGGAAGACGTTTCGCAATTTTGCTTTCTTCGTTTTCGACGGTTTCGCGTACACCACGGTTCCCCCGTTTTTTTCCGCCGCGGAACGACTTGGATAGATCGCTGGAACGTTTTCGATTCGTTCCAACCTTTCTTTCGCGACTTTTCCGATTCTTTGTTTTCGCGGGAAAATATTGATTTTTCGAACGATAACGTTTTCATTGAAAGCTCGCGCGACCAAAGTTAACCAGGAAACGAGGCACGGTTTCTATCGCGAAAGTCACGACTACAGATGGAAAGAAGGAGCGCAGAACGGAATGAAAGCGGAAAGAAGAAAGTTCGAGAGACAGGGAAACGGCGGTTTCTTTCTCGGTTCGTTTTTGGTGAAAACTCCAGGGAGGGAAACGAAAAGGAGAACCGAGGGAACCGACCGGACGAGCTTTGCGATCCGAAACACATGACTCGGCCTACGAAACGAAGCGAGACAAAGCGACGCGACAGTACCGGTTCCACGAGTACACGGAGGGAAAGGATAATTTCAACGCTGCAAAGCTCGCGGAAAATTTAGCCTCGCTTAAGGGGTTGAAAGACCGCGAGCGAGCTACGCAGCGGGGCGGCCGCGGTCGTGGCCACGAGCAGCAAGCGGAACTCCGAGACTCGAACCCTCTCGCCTTTCTATCCGTCTATCCACCTGCGTCGGTAATTACATCCGTTTTAATTACGTCTGTTTCACGGTCCTGCGAACACGACTCCGAACCAGCGAAGAAGCACCAGGCTGGGGGAAAAAAAGGATTGGAGTTCCGGCAGAGAGCCGCGATTACTCTTCCCCCGGCGGCGTGCTCTTCCAACCGGGGAACGGGGAACGTCAGATCCATTTTCTACTCCAGGAGCATCGTGTTTTAGGCGATGAATCGAAGCGTTTGATAAGAATGTGTGCGCAAAATCGAGACGTCGAACTTCGGGACCGTCTCTGCCGATAGACTAGAAAAATTTCGATGATCAACACTTTCCGATGGTTCTATAGATGGAAGAAAATAACCGAACACGAATCAAATTCGCTCCGCGGTAATCGATCGACCGCGTTTTTTCGTTGCACCCGTAGAACGACAATGGAATCGCGATAGCCCGTGGCGGTGCCTGCCTTACGTCTCACCTCGCCTTGCCACGATTTATTCGTTCGATCGAACGACGGTGGTATCGAAGTTCTCGGTCTCGCGGGTGGTTCGGTTCGAATGATACCAAGCAACGGCGCGTAGTCGCGATTAAACCCGCGACTGTTGTGTCGTCGGTGGGGTTTCATCTTATCCGTTCGCGGAACGAAACCGACCTTAATACGTCGCGTGAATGCGGCCGGTTTTATTCGGCGTCGGTGGCTCGACGGCGACCATCCGCTTTCGTGATTCCCGTCGAAACGAGATTCTGCTCGTCCAGACGTTATTATTCGCGTCGCCCTGAACATCGCATTTACACGGTCCTCGTTCGAAAAGCAAGGCAGTGGCGCACGGTTCGCTGTGTCTGAAAGGACCAAGAGTATACCTATAACATCGTGGCCCGCTTATTACGAGGGCTCGTCCGTGCCCTCTCGCCTTCTCCCGTCTCCTCTCGTCTCCTACCTATCCCGTCTCTTTTCACCCCACCTTGGCCCATATCGTTCGAGGATTCCTCTCGCTGAAACACGCTCGACGCCCTGTCCAAGCTGACATCGACGAGAAATCCCAGCTTCTCCGCAGATTCCATTCGGGGAAAGGAATCGAACGCGCGCGGACGCTTCTTTTTCGACATTTCTGCTCAGCGACAGTCTACGGAATTCTCGAAGAACGATCGCGATGGCGTCGCTCTAATCGCAATCGTCGTCGACCGGGAAACTCCAAGATTTTTCAACTCAGCGTCCGTTCCCGACGATGGAGGGAGATAGCCGGTAACGATCGGTGGAACGGGCGAGCTCCAGCAACGGACTCGATTCTTCTTGATTACGCAAAAATACCGGTGGTTTGTTTCATGGCAGCTTGTTATCGTTAGGGAGCCGGTGGACGAGAAAACGACTCGCTCGTATCGCGGCCAACTACGAAGCACGATGTACCGGTGAATTACGATGGTTACTAGGTGTTCGCCATTAATCACGAATATCGTCGTTGGTAATTCGCCTCGCCAAGGTAAACCGTGTTCGTATGATCGCGCACGACAACATTTACCGCGGTTGCTAAACACTCGCCTCCTTCGGCGATTCAATTACTTCTTCGATCGCGCGTTCGTGACTCGCGTTATTTATATATTTAAATTTCTTTGTTTTTATCTTCGATTCGCATGCTATTTACATCACACACGATTCCCGTTTCGGAACTGGAGCACATGGTCCGTGATATTACTCGTTTCGCGTTCACGCGCTCGATCGAACCGCAAACTATGTACAATCTCGTCCCCTTGCATTCGTATTCATAGAAATTGTCGAGCAGTTGGTTCCTTCCGCGCGACAAACTTGGAACGTTACGATGCCCCTATCGACGCACGATCCTCACGATCGACCAACCGATGGTCGTCCGGTTCGCGTGGATATTCAATTTCAGGAATTCCGGGAAATTAACGACAGCCGAGGAGGCGAGGTCGGGGAGCTTGCCGAATTTTTATCGGTATCGAAGCAGTTGTCGAGAAGTTGCCGAAACGAGTTAGTCATTTCGTAACGAGAACCGCCGCGAGTATTTTAATTATATTCCGCTGCTGATACGAGCGCGCATTGTTCTCGGAATTTTCTTCCCCCTCCCCTGGTCGCGACTGCTCGCGAAAGTATGCGAATTTTTTAAACGGCTTGCTAGTCGAGATATTTTCGCTTAATTAAAAGTACAGAGCGCTCGTGTTCTCTGGCTGGGTCGAAGAACGACCCGTTCCAACCGTCGCGTCGCGTCACGTCGGAATTTCCCTCTTTGCCCGCTACGAATTCACGCTTCTCGTGCTTCGCGAAACCGTCGGGACCGGAAAATGAATTTGTCTCGTTCCTTACGGTGCACCGACGTCCTGAGAGACGTCGTGTCGTACCTCGAAAGCGTGCAATTCCCGACGCGAGAACGTTAATTCGATATGCATTTGCCGCTAGACAACGTTGCGAAATTCCGTTTCAGCGTGTACCGCGGTATCCCGCGTGAAACAACAATAACGAGCGATCGATTTCGTGCCTTTCCCGAGGAAAATTCCAACGAACAAATGGTATTTACATTTTCCTATCGGCTAAATAGTCGCCGTAATTGGCCCGTCGACAGATTTTATCCTCCCCGCTCTGTCTCTATTTCTCTTTCACTCTACCCCATTGCTCGAGGAAGCGAAGCATTCGTAGCCGGTCGATTGGCGGGCAAAACGAAGCCATCCAAGACCACAGATTGTAAAGCAGGGTGTAAGCTCGTGGATTTTACAAGGTGCCGGAGGTCGTCGAGTTAAACGGAAAGCACAGAGTCGGCACTCGCAAAGCCACTAGGTAGCGAGACGGCGTTGTTTCTGCGGAATTATTTAGCTGGCTACCGTAGTTGTCGTAAAGGTAAACGCGGGGGGAACACTGTACAAAGAGGGAGCGAGCAACTGGCAGCCGTCCTAATGGCGCGGACAAAGTTAAGAACGGTTCCCAAAGACGATTTTATAATTTACCAGGGACAGAGCAGGCAGACACACTTGATCCTAGACGAAACGTAAAAAGTTCTCGGATTCGGAGCCGGAACACGAAACGGAGAGATCGACCGGCTCGCTTCCGAGAGCTGTCTCGCAACGGGGACGAAACGAACGGGCCGCAATTTATCAAAGTTCTCACAGCCCCGGCGAAACTCGAGCCTCGCGACGGGAAAACTTAAACCGGCCTGCCCATCACGGAGTATCGAGTAATTAGTTCGCGTAAGTGCGCGGAAGCCGCACCTTCTTCCCGACCAGGCTCGGATACCGTCGATTAATTAATCCAAAACTCGCTCTCCATCTTCCGCAAAATAATCTCCGCTTGAATCGAAAGCGTTCGTGAAAATCCCCCGTGATTCAGGCCCTTGAGAAAACCCCCTGGATATTTTTCCGCGTTTATCTCGGAAAATTGAATCAGACTCGAGAATGTACAATTACCAAAGAACGATGTTCGCGAAAAATTCGCGTTTCACGGCTCGATTTTATGAAAGGATCGACGGCTCCTTTGAACCGGCCTTTGCTGTCCACGAATGTCCGAGTTACGATTTCGTCGGTCTGTTTCTCGCGCGAAATTTTATCGCGTCATCGTTCAGCCGTACGCTCGATTCAATCGGTTTCCCCCGTCCCGAAATAAACCGTAACTACCGGTCGAAAATTACGCTACCGAAAAATATGAAACTCTTCGCGTCGTTCGAAGTGTCGCGATCGCACCGAAACAATTTTACTGTCCAACTTGTTTCGCGCGTTCGTTCCCGATAAAGAAACTCGACGTTGCAGCACCGACGACAACTGCATTTCCCTATGCATGGAGGCGGAAGGCTTCACGGGAGGTCGGAAGGTCCGTCGAGTGTTGGCGCGGTGCCAACGCGCTCGTACACCATCGTCCATCGCTTTATTCACCGCGTAACTACCGACCGGATAGTCGACGAGACGTCTCGTCGATCCGTGGAGTTCGGACAGTACGTACGAATCCCCGCAGATCCGCACTGACCGGGGAATAAAAGCTATCTTGCTTTTGCGACTTGCCGCGCACAATCTGGAGCTAATCGAACCGTCGATTCGCGACAAAGTCGCGTCCATGAGTTGCTGTTCCCGACAGCGTGCCCATCGCCTGCTCTACTGCGCCAGGCTCTCTGAATTTTTACGATGAGAATGGGAATACCAGCGAGGTAAATAACGACGCGAAAGCTGCCACGTTCCCCGGCTCTCGAATAAGAGGGATACTACGACCTGAAGCGGAGCCATTATCGCTTACACCGCGCTGCTTTTAGCTTGTAAAGCAACGCGGTAGATACGTATTTACCGTGCCACGATATATATTCTTCGTGCTTTTATCGCGACGAAGGCTGTCTTTTGCGTATCGGGAAAAGCCACGTCGAGGAAAAAACTGACCGTACAAGGAAAACCGGTCGACCTTGATCGTCGCGATCGCAGCCACCGTGACTTGGAGTTCCGCGCACTCTGCTTCTTCTCTTATCGTTCGCCGGTTCACCGAACTGCTCTGCTGTCTTTCCGTTCCCGTGAACCTTGCAAGCTCTCGTGTTCCACTATCCACGGTTCAATAGGGAAATCTTTTTTTTTTTTAAGTTTCTACGGAAATTCGACAACGTCGACGTATTCCGACGTATCGTAAAGAGGCATTGGACAGCGGTGTACGATGGTAAATATCGGTGAGCCCGCATGAAATCACGGTGCAGCTTCTGTCTGTATTTCCATGAATTACACGGCTCGCGCTTTATAGTTTCCCGGGATCTTTGTCGATTCGTCGGTTGGCCGGCTTACCCGCGGCATTTACGAACGCCGATGAAGAGTGGAAACGAAAAGGGGAAAAGGTGTGGGAGGGCGCGTAGTAGCGCGACGTCAATCGTCGGATATTGGCCACGCCTCGGTAGACTCTTAACGACATTTCTGAAATCGCTGACGGCGGTATTCGTTCGGTCGATCCTGCCTCGTGGGTCTCGCAGCTCGTGAGAGGGCGTAAGGACGCGTCTTGATAGATATCGGTTTAATACGTCCCGGGTACGAGCCGTTTAACCGAATTCCCGATACGACACCTCCGGCACTCGGTAAAACCATTTACCTACGTACTACGTACCTACTAACGTTGTCTACTTCTCCAGTGCCCCGGATCGACCGATCGGGTAGAATATACATATATATACCTTCACGAAATTCTTGGGAACTCATTCTTCTCTGAAACTAGTTCGCTTCGTTACGTGGATTTTTACCACGTTTCTCGGGTCCCACCGTTCTCCACCTCGTTTCATTCTCCCCTATTCGACGAGATCGTCTATACGACGTCGCCATCGGTCTTTTATTTCGTGAATTTCCATTCCGTGTCACCTTTCGCGCTGTAATTAGTACGTCGGTCCCTCGATTAAGGGGCTGATTCATCTCCCGTTTTTTGCTTCTTTTCACAGCTCGTTTGTCACCAGAGTTCGACGGGACCGAATTTAACCCACCTCGATCCAATCCAACACCCGATCGGTCCACCGAGTTTTTCGTATCAGAAGAGTATAATCTCTCATCCAACCGTGGTTTTCATTACCTCCTACATAGGCTGCAGATCATATATTGTAGATACCTGTGTATACGCAACCGGTCGTCCTCGCGGTAATCGTCGCTGCATGCTTCGAACGGTCGTCGTCCGTGACTCGTCCGTTGACGACTCGTAAACGTCGCGTAAATTATCGGCGGCTATCCGCGATAGGTTATTAGCCATTGGCTCGATGTTAGCTCGACGCGACGGTACGAAAGAATCTCGATGAACACCGGTCAACCAGCCCCGATCTCCGTCGCCGCAAAATTCGCGTCGAGCTACCGTTTGCGTAACAAGTTTCCACGAAAGACATCATCGAAATAGTACCTCTTTCGGAGGAAAGTTACGAGCGGAATCGCTCCATTCTCCCGTAATTGCAGGAACGACAGACGGTCGGGAAACGGCAAGACTTTGGAGGTAATTTCATTTTTAATCGTCCTCGGAGTCGAAGTTTCGATGCCTGTTTCCGCGGTTAGGATTCCACCATCCACGAGCTACGATTCGCGGATCTGAGAATTCTCGATTCGACTATTTCAGACGAGCCGCTGTGCGCTGTCGAATGATTCTAGCAACTGGCGGTACCTACATATTATGCGGTTACGATCTCGCGAATCGTTAAGCGACAACATCGATCAGTTGGATTACCGGACCGGGTCGAATCGATGGTGCACCTGTGTAGATTGCAAACGTTACTCACCCGTTCGGTTTTTCCATTCGATTGCGATACTCGACGAAACCGATTGGAACAGCGTGTCGTGTCGCGTCGTTCCGATGAAATCCGTATTCGACTATGTAGAGTCGAAGGGTGTCCAGCAAACCAATGAACCAGCCAACAGACTCTGTTGTATAGTCGTCAAGTTTCAACGTACGGTTTCTCCGTTAAAGAGATTTCCGGAAAGGTGGTTGGCGTTCCGCCAATACAGACTCGGTCTGATCTTCGGGTGCTCGAATCGGGCGACGAATGCGACGAATGCGACGAACGCGACACACTGACCCTGGTCACGGTCACCTCTATCCCACCGTCTAGTTTCCGTGCTTTCTTCGATCGTTCGCGATCAACGGGACGGTTCAATAGATCGCACGATTTCTTGCAACTTCTTCTTCACTGGCAGCACACGTATCGATGCGAGTAACCGAGAGAAAGCGGCAGTCGGATATCTCGTTAAATTTATCCGTAACACGGTAAAATAGCTTTCATTATATTTATCTACGTTTCGTGCATACATGTAGAACGTAGGTAGGTACGGTACCTACTCGATTGTCCGCGCTTTTCTCTCGATCGATCACCGTCGAATCGTTCGCGCACGAGCACGTTCAGAAGGAAAACATTGGAACTCTGATAGGATTTCGTTCGAAAATTAGAAAGGAGCAACGTCGATCGATCTTCCGACGATAATTGTCTCCACCGGATCCCGAGCGACGGTTGGTTTGCCACGTTGAATACTAACGGCGCGTGTCGCGACCGAGTTCGAAACCGCGGAAGTATTTTTATTTTGACTAAAGGCGCGCGCGTCTTGTCTGTCGGTACAATACTCATTCCCCCATTCACCTGTCCTCTCGTTTTCCGAGCGAAGACACACGGATCGTACACGAAAGCGTTCTCAACTTCAACGCCAATTGAGAAATACATACACGCATCTCCGTTTAGCGATCCTGTCGCTGATATATCGATTTCGGAAAAGCGATTCACGGGTACGATGAAACTCGTTACGTTCGATGGAAAACCGATGCCCAGTAACTCCGTCTAACTGTACGCGTAAAATACATACGGGCACGTAGTCCATGCGAAATTTAACGAAAATTAAGTCCAAAGAGGAACAATGGGAAAAGGTCTGAATTCGAGGACAAAAAATTTCCCATTGAGTCGTGAAAATACGGTTGTTTTTTTTCGCTAAACTTGGATTAATTTTTCCCCTTTTTTTTTTCCATCTCTGCGTTTCTCCTCGTTCCCAGCGACGTCGGAACGCCTGGTGTCACGGCGCGGCGTTTCAGAGTTACGTTCAGCGTTCGGTTTGGTTGCCGGGGACGCTGACTGTGGAGGGGAACGCGGGACAGACATCGTAACCGCGAAAACTGCCGATACAATCGGACAACGGCCCCTTTAATTTATATGCAAACTGGTTCATTGAGCATATTGTTATTTTAATTGATCGAGCCCCATGGCGTACGGTATGGGTAGATCGACAATTCTATTATACGCGCGAACCCTGGCAATTTGGGGCTCCGAATCGCGGATGCGAAGATTTATCCCCGTCATCCTCTGTAACCCTTTGCCATTCGCTTCTCCCTCTCTTTCTCTCTCTCTCTCTCTCTCTCTCGTTCTCTCACTCTGCCGCTGCCTCGATTCCGACATTTTATTTCTCCAATTTCCCGGTTCGTTCGCTCTTCGGACAGACGCGGCTCGTTCGTAGAAACGAACGCGTGGGCGTCACTTGATACGCCGGCGCGTTTGGTATTATAATGACGCGGCTTTTCGCTCTAACGAATTATTGTAATTTATGGTAATTAGGGTCGCCCGAGGCATCGCTCGTACGCGCTTTGCTCTCAAGCAACGGCACACTGTTTATTATCGTTGCGTAACTGTCACGGCAGAACGACCGACGTTAATTTCCTGTTTACAGCGCGTGATTATTGTATGCTTACGCGTGGCACGATTGAAACCGCATCGAGAACTCATCGATGGAACACACCGTATCGATTTCGAAAAGATGTCGAGCACGCGACATTTCGCGAACTTCCCGAATGTTGGTAAACCCGCGAGGTACCTATCATCGTCGAGGGTAGCTCGGGTTGGATGCAGGGAGAGGGGATGCACTCGGAAAAACGAACGGACGGATAGGTTCACCGTAAATTCTTTCCACGAAACGCATACGTACGGTCGTCGATGGTAAAATGCAAACGCTCGTCGCGAGAAACTTTGCATTCTGCCCGAGATGCATCGAAACTATCGGCGGGCAACGACCGGCGTGGCAGCACGACGAAACGTCCAATATAAGCGGTACGTGCGGTCTGTCGTCGACTTCATCGGACCGAGCCCCTTTCCATGATAGCCGACGATCCTTTCTCTTGCCACTCCGCTTCTCGTCTCTCATGCTACGCGTTCGGAAACCAGCGCGCAACCTATACGAATCCCCGGCAGTTTCGATATTTCGATATTTCGATATTAGGTTCGTATATTATGTACCTACTGGCCCGCGAAATTCCGTGCGTTCAGCCGATAGTTTGCCCGTTCAGTTTTATCCCTGGAAGCGATCTCCACTTGCGATCGAATCCGAAGCTTTCGAATTAACGTCTAATCGTGACACAGCCTCGCGATAGTCTCGCGAACAGGCGCGAAGATTTCCGGCTGTTTCGTTAGGGGTATGTCGTGCCCGGAGGAAATATACAGGACTCATCTCGCGTCGAAAATCCCGGAGAAACGTTAACTGCCAGTCACCGAGGGCCTGCTTCTCGCCGGGATGGAATCTCGAGAATAGTCGGAATAAGTTACATGGGCTTCGCCGGCATACGACGCAACATGATTTCCCCGGTGGCATACGCTTCTTCCTCAGACACCCCGGTCGCTTCGGTTAATCGGCTCGACGATTCGCCGAGACTCGATTGCATCGTTTCTCTTCTTCTCCTTACGGTCCACGGAGGAACGTACATATATACCTACGCTAACAGCTTGGAAAATCGCCACTCCACGGTTCATCGTCCCGAAAAAGGAACGTATCATCGTCGTCGCTTCGGTGGAATTTTTCCATTCGGTTGTCGTGGGGTGCCGATCGAGACGAAACGAGACGGATGTCCAATCGCTCTTTAATTTCGCCTAGAACAAGACTACGGTGAACACCGCTGCTATTCGTGAATCCGAAACAACCGCGGGATGAATTCGCTTGTTCGAAACTATGTACTTTCCCTTGTCGACAACGTATTCTCTCGCGAGGAATTCATCTATCGATCGTTACGCGACGGATCCTGACGTCTTGTACCCACCGCGAAAGAACGACCAACGGGGGAAAAAATAATAATAATAAACGAGACGTTCCCACTGCTTTTTCCATCTACTAAATTAAGCAGGAATATTTGTATCGATCGGAACAGCTGCCCGCCGCGCCGCGTCTCTTGCTATCTCCGGGGACGCATTTCGTTTTGTTCTCCCGCGGCATCCGTTCGTTTTCAATTTTTCTGTTCAATTTTTGTTCCCGACTTATTCGTGAACCCTTCGAGACAACCATGCCCGGTGACATACCGTAGGCATATACAAACAATATCGGACTGGTTGCAGAGATATCGAGCAACTGTCGACGATCGCAGTTTCAATCTCACATATCGATGGACGGTGACGCCGCAGACGATGGATCGCTCGTCGTTTGACGAAAGCCGAATTTTCACGTGGTTCTCTGACTACCGATCAAAAGTTTGCTGCGTTAGGAAACGCGCGTTGCAGCCGGGGTAGTATTTCGTATCCTCGCATTCCATTTGTTGGTTCCGATCACGTTTTCCTCAACAACAGTATGATTTTTCGTGTCGGGCTTCCCCACTGAAGCGTCGCGATACGACGTACGAGAAGACAAATTTTCAGCAACTGTTCGAACATTGCGGAAAGTGCAAACTAAACACGCGTCAATACTTCCGTCCGTGAGAAACGAGAGATCGAGCGTGTACCTTCGCACGAGATGAACAAATAACGCGAGAAGGACGTCGCGCTCTTCGAAAGGTACTTACGTCTTTTGTAGTCGCTCTTGTGGCTGCGCATTCGACTCGACGTTTTCAAATGTCGACGCGGAGAACCGATTCGTTGGTTGTTGCTCGTTTTTCAATGATTCGAGAAATCGTCGAGCTCTTAACCGTCGATCGTCGATCGAGAAAACCGTGAAGAATCGACGAGTACTCGTTTCCGAGGCTGATTTCGAATCGACGTGTCGAGTGTTCGCGACAAAGAATACGTCTCAGCGGACCGTAAAACCGTAAAACCGTAAGCGTCGACTGCCTTCAACTTCGTTCGAGTTTACACAGTTTAACGCGTTGCGTTCGTCGGACGATCGAGGAGAGGAGCGTCTGTTGTCGATGCTCCCGAGAACGGTCCACTGGATACATACCTAAGTAACACGAGCGATTGGAGCCGAGTATACTCGTCTTTACCATACTAAGAAGATGTAAAGATTCTTAATCGTCTTGTAACCGACGATTCGTTAATCGTGGATCAGTTCGAAGATGCGAGGACGTTTGAATCGTTAATGGATTTTTGCGAAATGGTGTATCTCGTCGGAGTCGTCGCTTCGATGAAATTTCCTTTGCGTTTCGTGTTACGCGAACCAGCCCGATTCGAAGCGTTAATGAATCTCGTTGTATACGCGTTGAACGTTCGTTCTTTTCATCTCGTGCTTTATCCACGATCTCCGTTTCCGTGTGAATAACGAAAAAGGTGATGCGTTGGACATCTCTTCGTAAATAAACGAGATTAAATCCACGGGAGACAGGGAAAATCGATATCGATCTTATCGAGACGATAAGCTTCAGACGTTCCTAGTCGGCCGATCCGGTAATGGAAAATGTCAAGTAATCCGATAACCGTTGAAATACAAAATGAATTCTCCGAGGCTACTAAACGACTAATTAAAGTCAAGAAATTATATCAACGATGTGTTCGTTGAGTTTGTCTTGGTTCCTTGAAACTTGGACGAGTGAGACAACTCGTCCAGCAAAGAAGAGCATGCAATGGAAATATCAATCTTGGGTCGTTCAATGAACGGCGACTCGTGAACACGCGCAAACGAACCTTCGATTTCTCACGGCCATAGTCGACGATCCTGTAAATAGAAGATGCAATAAATTCCGCTCTCGGGCGTCCTATTCGGAACGTCCGTTCCGGCGGCTGCTACTGAACGTTGTTCCTCGGAGACCTGGTTCGTCTCCGAGGAAAACCGCTTAAATACATTTAAATACATCGACACCGGGCAACGGTCTCGTTTAAACGGTTATCGTTTCAAAGGTTAACCGCTTTCTAGAACTCGGCCTGATAGAGCGCGCACCGACTGTCGCGAAGAGGGACGAGATTAAACGACGAATCGCGATCCTCGAGGAAGCGGGTTTAACGATAATCGGGTTGTCGCCGCGGGTGATTTTAATCGGTTCACGTTCGTCAACTCGGCAACGGATGCCGACGAACTTTGGTTCGCAACGAAATTTTCGGCGCAGATGCTTTGGTCGTTGTCGTCGCTAATTCGAACGACGTTCATTAATTTCGAGTTTTCTCGACGGCTGCCAGTCGCGAGTCGACTTCGAAGCGAATTTTCTCGCGTGAATTTTCCCTACCACGAGGGACTGCTCGCTCGACGAAATCTCTCCGTGCCAGAAACGTTTGTAATGGCAGGAGGTGCACTGTAGCGTCCCAGCCTGTCCCGTCCCGTACGCGGAAGGTGCATTAGAGAAAGGATTTCTAGGACACGAGGAAAGATAAGGGAACGCGTGGTGCAGCAGCTAGCGGTATGGAGATGGGGCGGCACCATTCCCGTGCATTATGCACGCGAGTAGATATTTCCGAGCGACCGACTTCTTTCGTAGACGCGGAACAAAGGGAAAGGAAAAAGAATTGTGTAGAATGAAAATCGCGTCCGTGGGAGATGTACGCGCAATTGTTGCTTTTTCACCACCTTTCCTGTAATACGATTTGCCGGGTAATCGACGAACGAAACGTGTTTTCGTTGGGTTTCGTGGTTCGGGCGCAATAACAGAAACCGCGTGAACGTAGTCGTTCCATTAGCGAACGGATTATCGGATAAGTATAAGTACATATGCCAGACGCGTTTCGTTCTTTTTCAATTTTCGCCCCGAAGCCGAGAGACGCTCCGGAAGACAATTTTCACGACCACGATGCGAGGGAGTGCACGCGACGGTATTGTACTCGAACGTGCGAACGATAATTGACGTTCTAAAAACTCGCATAAATCCCCAACGAAAGCTATCGGCGACGAGCATTATAAATTTTATAGATACTTTCTGGCAATGGTCCGCCGCGATTTATTCGATTTAATATCACCGGTCGCCGTCTCAGCCCTCTCGATTTCCACGGCACATGTATCTCGCGCGAATATCTTGCTACGATGGATCGTGACATCGGGACAAGCCGGAAGATTTCATAGTCGCTCGCGTTTCGTAACCATTTATCGATGTCTCGCGTAGTTTCGCTGTGCCTGGGTTCTCTCTCTCTCTTGCTCTCTCTTTTTCTTGGATAAGATGACACTTCACCGTTAAGATTGGAGCACACGCGTGTCTTTATCGATTGTATCCAATTCCACGATCTTGAGTTAATACGGAAAACAGAGTACGTATGTACACCGTCGAGCAAACTCGGCTTCCACTATGGGAAAAAGTGCGGTAGGCGAAGGGCCACCTACCATTTAGTTTTGAGAATTACTGAAATTTATACTAAATTAACATTCGGTTTAACATTCCTTTCGGTACTTGAAATAAATTTACTAAGTGGTAGGAGACTTTTCTTCTAGCGGAAGCCGAGTTTGCTCGTGCGAGGAATATATTAGAGTCCAGAGTTTCGGTACCCAAAAGTCGTCGGAGCGGCGCGGAAGACACTGATCCGCGTCGCGCCGCGGCATCGAACGTAACGTTCTGCCGTAACAAGTATATTTGCGAATTCGCGTTGTTTATCGGATAATTCCGACACGCGCGCCCCGCGGTACGAATTAATTTCGTTAAATTCCGCCGGAGGAGCTTGGCCAAGTCGGTTCTAATTTGGTAAGCTGGGAGGACATCGGCGCGCGACTCGCCCCTCCGACCGTAACTATGTCGCGCGTAATATCCCACTTAATCGAACTTCATTGGCATCTCCGCGAGGCACTAAGCTCGAGGCTTAGTATCGCGATAAATTGCTTCTGGGTTAGTTTACCAACGAAACCGCTCCCGGTCGGGTTGCGATCAAACATTTTGGGAACTCCTTCTGGGTCTAAATTGAGAAACGGTTAACGCGTGCAAGCTCGACTACTTCCCGTGTTACCGCCGTGACACCGGGACCGCAATCCCTTTCTCGTTACGGTCTCAGATACCCCGTACTCTCTTGTCGATGGCGATTCCCACGATGGCGATCCAACCGAAGGAACCGATGCCATTAAGGAACGAATAAATGTCGTTCTGTGGCTCGTCGACGGAGACGGGACGATTTAATCGATGAAAAAGTTACTCCTAGCTGGAGAAGTTTGCCCGGACGGGGGAGGGGATATATGCACACGCCACCTTGGGTTACGCCGCGCTGTACAAATTAAACGAGCCTCGGAATGTTAATTACTCGATTAGCGTGGCACACGTGCCAGCTAGACGCGTGATTTATGACCGAGATGCGGGCCACGGTAATCGAGGCTTCGGAACGTTAATGGCGAGAGCGGAATCGCGCCTTGCACACCGCGATCCCATCGCGCTAATGGAGAGAACTTTATTAGACGTTGTTCCCGTTATCAATCGATTCGCCGCGAGTCGTTCGTCTCGATCGGACACACGGAAGCAGCTCCTCGTCTCGAAACTTTCCCACCTGGGAATAGGAAAGCCGTTTCCATTGCTCGCGCGAGTCTTCCGCTGGCTGCTCGTGAAAGGAAATTCTGGATGATCGCCGCCCGGACGTGGAGGACGGTGGAGAAGTACCTTACCGGTCTCTGAAAACACGCCGCTTAACCGCTTAACGAGCACGCGTGTTACGCGCATAATTCTCCGTTTAATGGCTCGCCCGCCTTCCTTGCCTAATTTTCCACGAGCCGTGCACCACGTTACGAACCACCTGTCCGAAATGGTTGCCTGTAAACCGTAACGACTGCCTCGAATCCAGGACATTTCCCGTCGTTCGCGTTGGCCCGCGTCTTTTCTCGACGGTGCCATCGGTCTTTTCTCTTCCGTTCTCGAATCCGGCAAATTCGCCCGTCGAACTATTTCACTCTTCTGTTTTAACCGTCCCTTTCCGTCGATGGTAATGGTACGCGCGCTCGTAAATCTTCCTTCGGTCCTCCGATTTCACGAAAGTTCGCGTCGCAATTCTCGTCCCGTGATCCATCCAGAAGAGACCAGTCGAGTCGAGTCCTCGGGCTTGAACTGTGCACGCGACGGAAAATAATTTCACGTAGGGTAGCTACCCGCGCGACCGGTGGAGTTTTACATAATTGCAGCCACGCGCGGAAATTTATACGCGTCCGAAGCGGTGGAGGAGCGTGTCGCGAAAGTGAATTAAAGGGAGAGCAAGTTCGGCGTTGCAGCCGGCTGTTGTAATAAAATTTTCTCGAGACGCGTCGACCGGTAAAGATGGTAGGAGCGAGGGGGCTGCTACAGCCTCGTCGAGACAAACGACCCGGCGAGTCGTTGTTCTCGTTGCACGGCCACACCAGGAGCTTCTTCCTTCTCCGTTCGGATTTTCAAGAAAATTCAAAGGCGTCGATGAACCGATCAACCGAGAATTAACACGTACGCGATTCGTCGGAAGCTCCGGTGCGATAACATTCCCGACAAATCGATCGAGACTCCCATCGAAGCTAACGATCGTACCGGAGCTATCGGTAATTCGGTCGGGCGAATCGTGACCTTTTGCTCGTCTAGACCAACAGCCAGACTTTGTTACCGCGCGGCTGGCTCCGGTAAATGGAAAAGTTGCCGATTAAAAACGATCCTCGGCACTCGGTTGTTCGTCCCTGGACACTTCTCCAGGGTCCATCCGTGTATCTCGCGGCGAATCCAACGGCCCCGGAACGATATCTTTGATCGTCGCGACGAAGCAGAATTTCTTAGCTCGCGACTCATGCGTAGAGCTACGGAACGTTATCGCGATCTCGATGATATCTTTCCGACGCAGGAAGTCCATTAGCGCGCAAGACGTGGCGGAAACGTGGCGGAAACGTGGCGAGAATCGATCTTTATCATCGAAACGAGCGCCGAATGATGCGACGACGAAGATGAACCCGTTCTTCGGGATTAACCGACTCGACCTCGTTTTTCTCCGTTCCCGTATTACTATCGCGCGAAATACGAAAGGCGAAAAGTTACCCTCGACGTGCAATTTTCCCAAGTATCGCGCGTAAGAAGCAGCAACGAAAAGTTGCATCGAAAAGTAGATTCGTACGTTCTCGAGCGAGCACCCTTACGGAGGATTGCAACTAACGACACGATACTTTCCTTCCTCTGGATCGGTGACACGTTCCAATTGGGGGGTACCGATCGGTCTGTTACGTCCACAGAAAGTGAGGATCGTGGAATCGTGGGCCGACTCACGGTTGTTCCGCCAACAGAGGATACGAGACGCGAAAGAAAGCGCGAAAAGAAAAACCGTTTGATTCGAAGAGAAGCGACGAGGAATGGAGGGAGGATTGAAAGGAGACAGAAAGGGATGGTTAACGCAGGCTTTTGCTTCGCAGGACAATGGCATTAACGAGAGCCAGTCGATCCCGGTTATTGTACGCTTGTCACGAACCAATTCGAGAACAACGAATTACTCGTACCGTGGGTATCCGTCCCCGTCTCTTTCTCTCGCACCGACACGATGACCGGCACCGAACGTTCCGTCGAACTCGTTTCCTTTAACGATACCACGGTCCAACGATACGAGACCTTTTAAATATCGATCGATTCGCCTTCGAAATAAAACGCATCGATTTCTAATTACCGTTTACCTACGTTTCGAGAAACAGCAAACCGCCGTACCAACCGGCTGGTCGCGTTAACGAAATCGATTTAATGCCCAAACCCGTTGCCGCAATTACCGAGAGAATCGACGAGAAACTAGCTAACAGGTCGCGTGCGCGCGTTGCTAGTGGAACTCGAGCCGCGAGAAAGATTCGATCCTTCCCCGAGAGGAAAAAGAAGAGCTTCGAAACGATTATTAAAAGAACAAGTTGGTGGTGCGGGTCTCTACGTTTGCCGAGCATCGAGAACTCGTTGTTTTATGTATTCGAGACCGAAACCAACGATTCGACCGGGCCAATGAACGTCACCCGCGTTATTCTTCTCGATAACGGTCTGGATTTATAGGAATGCAACGGCGTACGTTGAATCCCGCTGGTATTTTACGAGTAGGTACCTGATTACGCATATCGAAGAGTTAAATTCAACGGTATTATTCGAACGCTCGCAATCGATAATTAATAAAGTAACGAGCCATATCCATAAATTGTAATGGAACAAAGAGAAGCGACGGGGGGCGATTCGAGAAGAAATTTGCCCTTTGCCACGGGACACCGAGAATAGCGAGCAATTTCGAATCAACGCTGAGAAATAAAACACGAAATCGCTGGACTTCGCATTTTCTCTCCTTCTCGATCGGTAGTTACCGGTCGATCGGGTTTCCGCCGACGTAGCACGATAGGAACGGTGCGAAGAAAAGTATCTACAGCTAACGCGCGAGGAACGAGTCGATAGGTAGCGTGGATCGGAGTCGTTAAAGAAGGATTACAGGAAACTCGGAGAAAACGAACGACACGGTCAAGAGATAAAAGGCGAGCGGCTTCTTTGACGCCGTTGCTCGTTTTCCGTGGCGTTACGATAACAGGTGGTGCTTGCTCCCTTTCCGCCGCCTCCGTCGCCGCCTTCTTTTCTTGTTTCGGTGAAAATATTGCGCGGTAAAGTCCCTGGGTTTCTCGTACCGGCAGAAATTTCGCGTGTTCGCGGAGCAGCATATTCCCGGAGCGGAACTTTTTGTTCGCGGCAGGTCAAATGCTCGGACAACGTACTCCGAGGAAATATTTTGCGGTTTCCTTCCTTCTGATCCGGGCACCACGCGCGGACAATCCCTTTTTTCGCCGGAAGAAAAGAGAAGAAACGGCCTCGACGATTTTTTTCAGAACAACCTTCGCCCGAGTGCTTCTCTCACGACCGTGGAAACTTTTCTCCGATTCTCAGTTCGCGGTCCCGAGAAACTCCGTGACGGCTGCCGGCTAATTTCGCAACATTTCCCGCGGCCCGTTAACCGGCTAATTGCGCGCGACTTCTGTCTACGTCCTTGTCGCGGCGGTTTCCACCCACAACCACGAGCTACGTAGCTTTCTTCTTGCCTTGTCTTTATTGCTCCTTCGGACCCTGTGTTGTGAACTCTCGCTCCTCGGACACGTCCGGAAAGCTTAATTACGCGTCGTTCGCGTGGCTCCTCGAAGATTCAACGAGCCGAGTCGAGCCGAAATGTCGGACAATCCCTAGATTTTTCTCGACGCGACCGTATCGGTCTCGTTGGTCGCAATCGATCTTTGGATGGAATTCGGGGAGATGGGTAAAGGCGAATTTTACAAGAAACACACGAATTCACGGATGTTCTCGCGGGAAACTCGACCTCTTCGTTGTAAAACTAGTTATTTACCGAGTTACTATACTCCTCGTATTATACTCCTCGGTTACACCGAATACCCGCGATGATCGGGATTCGATAGCGAAACGATATAAAATACCGGATTTTTATTTTATTCGGAAGGCGGACGAGAGAATTACGATGGAAGGGGGAAAGGAAGAACGATCGGGACGGGCACCGACGAGCTTCATTCGTACGATCGTAAAACGTTTTACCTTCGCAGAGTAGCTCTCGGTAACGCTCATTACACGCGACGCGGTCAGTAAAAAAGATCCATCCCCGATTCCGGATATTCGTGCGATGTACCAACGAATCTTTCGAACGCGTCGAACGAACAAATATCTAATCCACGAGAAGCCAATCGAATTGCGAAACGATCAAATATATTTACGAACTTTCCAGGATTTTCTACCTCGCTCGTTTTCCTTCCGTTCGCAAAAACCTACGGAAATGATACTCGGCGTTATCAAACGTTTACGTTAAAGCCATGTTTCGCGCGTTTGTTCGACTCTCGACGGCAATTTCGTCGAAACCTTAACACAGAGAAACGTTCGTCACAGTTGG
This sequence comes from Dufourea novaeangliae, assembly GCF_001272555.1. Lineage (NCBI taxonomy): Eukaryota > Metazoa > Arthropoda > Insecta > Hymenoptera > Halictidae > Dufourea > Dufourea novaeangliae. The sequence continues at coordinate 3,645,422 of NW_015374020.1, read as the reverse complement.
CCACGCTGTTGTTTAAAACGCGTTTCGACGGACGTTGATCGAGAAACAAACGGAAACGAACGGATGCGCTCTGTTGTCGGTCAGCGTACAAACACGGAGTACCAGTATGGCCGATCGAATAGCGCGGAGAGGAAGGCGGAGAAAAGGCCAGGACAGGAAAACGAGAGCAAGAGGAAGAGGAAAAGGAAGGAACGACTTGAAAGCAACGAGCGAATCGAAAACGAAGGGAAAACCTAATAATGGAGTTCTCCCTTTCCGTGGCCACGATGGCGGCAATAATGGCCGCGCCTAGGTGTACCTCGGTGATCCGAGGTCGAAGAAAATTGGATTCGAAATCAAATTTATTCGATTTTATTTGCCGAGAGACGATGAAAATCTAAATTTACCGAAAGGAAGTAGTTCCCGAGAAATAGACGAACGGCTCTCCTCCACGTATACATATGTATGTGTATGTATCGAGTCGCGATTTCCCGTGCTTCGCATCGTATCGTATCCCATCCCATCCCATCCCATCCCATCCCATCCCATCCCATCCATTCGCGAAACGAACCAAATTATATGTATAGCCGCGCCCCGTAAACGTGAAAAAAAGAACGATAAAAAAGGTAATCTTCGCTAATGGACGATTCCGCTTGTTAGGCTCAAAGACGGTGGTATATAGCTAGGCGTCGAGCTATATGCAGGAACTACACTCCGAAAAAATTGCAACCTCAGCTATGGGACGTCGAGTTCATGAAATTGCATCGAGTTCCTGGCTGATTCTCTCCCTTCGATCCGCTGTATATGTATCGTACTGGGCAATGCACGACGCGACGCAAAGAGTAACCTTCGGAAAGAATTTTACAAGAATACTGTTTCCGAATTTGATCGACATCTTCGAGCAACGATTTATCGCGAGTGGATTATTTCAGAGGTTAGCCACGTCTTCCGGGCAGGTGCACGCGTGTTCGATAAACTCTGGAAAGTCCGCGGCACGACTCCTACCAGTCGACCGTCCGAGCTCGGCTCGACCAACTACCGGACATCTGTCGCCTCGAAACTGCACCGTTGCGCGTTTAACAACGAAATGCACTGGGACACGGTGCGACCCGGTGCGGCCGATTCATAGACGTTATCGCATCCTAGCGTGTACCGACACGAACCAGTGCACGGAATCGAAATAACCGCACATCCCGCGTTCACCCTTCCCAACACGGTGTCACCCTTGACATTTTGCAGAGTTTCGCGTCTCTGCTCGCAAATGCAACGAGTTCGTTTGGCGAATGTCGAGCCAAACCCATCTTATTTTCTGTTACTCTCCTCCGTCGGGATCAGCGACGGCTGCGCGTATCTCTCGTTCTTCAAATTCAATGGACTTCGATCGCTCGAAACGTTTCGTTGCAATTACTCGGAAAGCACGTACGGCCGATAAAGGAGAAGGAAAGAAGAGAACACGAAATGATCCGATTCTCGGTCTGGGAACGGTTCGCGTTCGCTGGTACGATTTCGTAGATTTTCGAACGATCCTTGCCAGAAACCGACTACGAACCGGCGAAACGATGATCTTGGAAAAATAGACCGTTCATGATTTGCTTCGAGACACAGATTCATCAAAACCTTAACGTAGAATCGAATAGATATACTTATCGATTCTCTTCGTCTTTCATAGATATTTAGGTACGACGAACCACAAGAGTCGGTTGTTCGCATCGCTCTCGTCGACCGAACAACGGCAGCAAGGTTTAGTCGCTTCCGAGTTCGCTGAGGCGATAAGACGACGCGACGTTGCTTTAATCCGGTGTCTCTTAGGGAGTATCGGAGTCTAGCGTCGAAAAGGAGAGACGGGTGGACGGGTCCGTGCGCCGGGAAAGCCGTACACGCTATACGCCGTACGGTCGAGAAGAGACGGAAGGCGACGGTTCGGTATCACGAAAGACATAAAGGCAACCTGACGCGTTCCATTATACCGATGTCTACGGCGTAGCTATCAGCGGTAACGGACCAGCTGACGCGGCAATGCAAACACAGCCTCGACTACCTCTTCGCTTCCTGTTCGCCTCCCCTTCGCCTTCCCTTCGCCCCTGACGCCCTTTGCCGAAACGCGGTACCGCTATACCTACATATCGGCTGCACCATCTAAGTACATACGCGCCATTCTCCCTGCTGTGCCGTGCCGTGCCATGCCGTGCAGTCTCGCAACCCCCACGAAGCTACACAACCCCTACCGTTATCCGATACGAAACTCCATACGTCTCGGTGCGATCTGAATTTGCATTCCACCACTAACCTCTGTCGCGTCGACCAATTCGAGGACAGGCGGTGCACCGTCGCGAAAAAAATATCCTGCTTTTCTGTTTTCCCGTTCGTTTCCTCGGATATTCACCGAGTTTCCGCTCGAGTGTCACCGTTCGGTCAACGTCAAGATTCATCCCCGTGGCGATTCCGCGAACATGTCGCGAACGTTTAAACTTCACTACCACGAACGATGCGCTTCCGGTGTATGACAACGCGTGGCGCGAATACGCGAGCAAACCCATCCATCCATGCGATGCGATTCTTTCGTCGCCGAGGTAAATTGAGTTTGCGAACAGATGCGCGAAATAAGGTATCTGTCGAAGATGACCGTGATACGCCGATCACGATTCTCCGGGGCTACAAACCGATGCCAATTCGACGGTCGTACAATATGGTATCTCGCCACGGAAATTCCGTCGAACCCCCTGGTGCTTTTTGGCCGACGTTCGCGTCGCATTCGTTCGCGTACGTTCGCATCCGTAGGCCTGTACCGATGAAAAAGCAAATTCGGTCGAACCCGAACGAAAGTCTGCGGCGCCCGGCGCGAAACAGGACTACTCGTCGAATCACCCCGTTTCAACTTTTCACCGCTCTTTTTCCACGATTTTTCCAGCATCCGTGTGGATTTACTTCGCGCGTTTGATGAGATCTTTCAGCCGAGATCAAAAGGGTTAAACGAAACGAAGCTTTGATTAAAAAGGCTTGTCCGTAAATGCGCGTATTCGTGCGCGAACAGAACGAGACCGAGAACGGGCAACGAGAACACGTACACGAAAGGTTCTGATTAGAAAGTAGTGCCCCCCGGCCGTCCATCGAATTACGCTTCGAGCCGCGGCAAAACTTCCTTGATTATTCAAAATCGTGAACAGCTCGTGGATAATGCGTTTATCCGGCGTTTCGTTTGGTCTCGTAACTAGCGCGTAATTTCGCGCCCACCTTTCGCCTCGATGCGACGCGAGGCGAATAACCACTCTCGCGAGAGCGATTCGAGGCGAGCCAACAACGGCACGCCGTTGCTGAAAAGTTCCCTCCGCGAGTAATCCGACTCGAAGTAAGAAGATAAGCGACACGAATGAAAATCGAACCGAGGACAAGCCCGCGGAAACGTAGCCCTCGTCGAGGAGAGGACGGCCGCAAAGTCTTTTATCGGAATGAAATCGTCCGTATCTACGGCAAAACGGTGAGAAAGCTTTCCTCTCGGATCCTTCGACTCCAACTTCTCGCGTCCCCTCTTCGATTTCTTTTAATTCGTATCGATACGACCGCGACAGGGGGGATTCAAACGACGCGAAACGACCGCGGCACACCACCGTTGCTTTATCTCGCAAGACGTAAGCCGATTAGTCGCAACGTCGATAATCCGGAGGATAAAATTCCAAACGCAGAGGTAAAGTTACTCGCGCGAATACGGCGCGTCCAGATTTATGAAACGAATTGTATGGGTATCGCGACGTCCGTTAATACTGTTCTTCGTGGTTGTTCGTTTCGGCGAACAGGTTGAATACACGCGCGTTTCCGCGCCTTCGAAAACGAAACGGCTCTCTCAGGCAGTATTGGTTTCGCTTTTGCCCTAGTATCCGATTTCAATCGGGCTAATGATTTCACTCGAGATGTATTACCGGAGAAGCAGATTTTCTTTCTCCGTTTCCCCGTCTCCAAATTTCATCGTCCGCTCTACGTTCCGTACGGTGTATTCGGAAGACGAAAGATCGGGGAATTCGACGGGAAATGAGAACAGGGAGGAACGCACGCACGTATCCCATGGATTCGCAATAATTCGTGATCGTAAACGCGTCGCCAGCTTATTCGCAGGAGAAATCGCTCGAAATCCTTTTCAGGCGACGAAGCGACGACACGCGTCGACGCAAATCGTCGTCGACATTCTCGAGGGTCATCCGTTTTATTGATAATGTAGACGCGCCGAGTTGTAACGCGAAGAAATGCATCGAATAGAGAACGAAGGAAAGAACGCGATAGCGAAAAAGCGAAAAAGCGTGCTCGTGTCGGTGGAAGGAAGGATGGGAAGGGGAGCTGGATGTTTTGTGCGAAAACGCGTTTTCGAACACACGACGACTTCGGGGGCACCGACAACGGCAGACACGGACAATGCGGGGAAGGAGTACCTACCGAGAGACGCAATCCACCGGTCGGATGCTACCAACGGAATAGACAAAAGCCCGGAAAGAATTAACGGCGAGTCGACTCTTTCGCGCCATTCCAGAGCCCTCGGTGTTTTGCTTTGCTCGCCTCTTTCTGCCTTCGCTTTCTCTCTCTCTCTCTCTCTCTCTCTCTCTCTCTCTCTCTCTCTCTCTCTTCGTTTCCCGCCAATGTATTACTGTAAATGAGTTACCAACCTCTGGTAGCCTCACCACCCGAGGAAAACGGGAAAATGAGAGAAAGAGGAAAAGAGAAAATGTAGATAGGGGGAAAGGCGGTGGGGGACGGACAGCCGAGAGAATCGAATGGAAGAGGGTCGCGAAACTTCGTTGCCGGTAAAATTAAGTGCCATCGCGTTAGGAGGAACGACGTATTTTTCCTAGTCGATGATTCATTGCGAAAAGAGTATCGAGGACCTCTCGATTCCCTTAATTCCTCGGCAGATAACGGGGGTTGAATTTTCGATCGCGCCCACGGTCCAACCCCGACTGCAAAAAGAAGAACGAGAAAGGATGATACGCGCGGAATGAAATAATTTCGTTCCGACAGCCGGCAGCTGGCAATTTTCCGCTCTCTGATTTAAGCGGCCAGATAAAACTGATTTATTAAAAGGAGCATCCGGATCGCGGCGTCGCGCTGGTTTGCGAGAGGAAAATGTCGCCTCGATACCTGCCAAATCCGAGTAAATTGATCGAAATGGAATCAAAGGAAGAAAGAACTCGAGAGTAATGGAAGCCGAAAGAAGGACACGGACGATGCGGTGACCAAGAAACAGCAGGTATCGTTTAAAGATAAATAGGTACGTTCGTCAGCCAACGGACCAACGAACCCCCGAGGATCGAAAGTTTCCTTCGACGATTTCACTAGTTTCCCGTTCAAGTAAAACTCTTTGCAATTCTATCGCGATTGCGAGCGTCGAGTCGTGCGTCGTGCCATCGGATTCGCGAAGAATCCGCGCTCGTCGACGACGACGCGTTCCGTCCGGAGACGGTAATAATCCCGAATTAGTATCGCGACTCGATCGACGACTCGTTCGCATCAAACGCGATATTACCCGTTTAAACGGGTTCGGGCTTCAGCTCGTTCCATTTAAAACTAGGAAAATGAAAATACATGAACGGATGTTTAGAAACCGTAATCAGGATGCGAGGTAAATCACGATCGGACGATAAATTCGAAAACGTATCGTTTCCAGCCGAATATCGCTGCTGCGCGTTTTACAGCCGACCGTAACCGCGGAACATCGCGATATTCTCGGACCCGACTCGAGGCGAGTCTCGTCGCGTCGCATCGAATAGAGAGAGGTTCGGCCGCCTCGGGTCGGAAGTCTCGGTTTAATTGCTTTATCGAACATCAAACTATCCGTTCCGCGATAACCGCAGATGTTTACCTTTATGCCGGCGCAGCGATAGTATACGCGCACAGGATGGTTTACCGTTTTCGATGCAGAGACACGAAGCAGCAACGCGTTTTGCCTCGTGCTTCCGGTAAGCGGTGGTTCGATGAATCGAGAATTTGGTGGGAACGCGAGCGTGCCCGTCGGTGGTCGGAGGATGGGAGACGACCGGTGGCCAGTGGTCGGGACCACCCATTAGCTTTGACGCGAATGCCGAAGCACGAAGATTAGTGGCGACAGAGGCGGTGGAAGCAAACCCGATCGTCGACCTGGGTAAACGACTAGCTCGACTATAGGTTACCGCGCGCAAAGAGAGCGTATAGGTACATACGTTAGCGAGCGCGTTAACGTCGCAACCAGACGTCTACCGTTGCGCGTCGAATCAACTAGCCGCGACAAACGGAGCTTCGGCCAGAAACCGACGAACATGCGCGACGACCGCTTTTCTCGCTCGAATCGCCAGTCGACCATTTCCGCCTCCCACAAACGAGAAGAGTGCTTCTTTCGTCCCACGAACCGTGAGACGAAATCACGTTAGAACAGTGGAATTTACGTCGAATGATAACGATAAGGACCGGTCGGTACAGAATTTGAGAGGCAAGCAAGAGCAGCAGCTGCCTCGACCACTGGGAATCGACGGTGCGACTGGAGCGTTTCGCGAGAAATCGTATTAGTCCTCCTCCTGGACAGTGGTAACCCTCGCATACCGAATGAACGTATCGTTGCCGGTTTCCGTACCGTTCCGAACAAGATGCATCCCGAAACGCGGTCGTATCGTACCTATTTTCGAAACGAATCCAACGGTTCTCTGTCCATTACCCATCGATACTATTCTCTTCTCACAGTTAGGACAGTGAAACATTTACCATCTCCAAGATTTAACGCGAGACCTTGAACCGAAACGGCCTATCATCGGTTCTTCGATCTTTTCCTTCCAAGTTTTATCGGAAAGATCGAACGACAGCAGCACACCGTCGAGAAATCGGGCCGCAAAAGTGGGTGACGAGCGTTCGTACCACGGGAACGATGGTTTACTTGCGCTTTATGTCCCTGGAACGGAACGAACGTTTCCACGAAGATCGCGTGTCACGCGTACAAATTGCTCGACAGTCGATGCAGTCGTCCACACTCCGAGACGTTCTGGCGCGACGACGCAATGCCTTCGCAATCGCAACGCGTAATCCCTTTTCGAAGTAACGACTGGAAAACATTCTTCCTCGAGTCGACGCGACGCGACCGTTCGCGAGCGTACGAACGAAAATCTTTTTACACGCATCGAGATCTCGTCGATCCGGGTACTGGATTCTCATTTTTACGCCTCATTCCATCCTTCGCAGACTTTGCCTCTCATGCGGCGAGCACCAGGCTCGCACGTATTCCCTGTCACTCGCGAGCGCAATTTTTCAACGCGCCTGTAACCTCGGGGAATAATATTTCATCGAGGAGAAACAACGGTTCTCTAGCGAACGCGCGAGATCACGTTAAACGAATCGATCGCGAGGGAAAAGCAATGCGTTTGTACGAAGAAACGCATCGTTGACGCACGCCCCTCGACTTTTTCCAAAGGAGGACGTGCCGGGACATGCCAATAGACTCGTTCGAATTGAAATCGAATAGAATAAGGACATTTCTCGGTCCATCTTTCGGACCAAAATACCGTCCAGTTCAGATTCGCCAGTTCCGTTAAAAAAAAAGAGAAAAAGAAAAATGGTCCTTCGACTTTTACCTTTAATATTCACAGCGAGGATGCGAGACGTAGCGCTACTAAGCTTTTCCAACGGTTCTGTTCGAAGGAGAGTACGTCCAGGGCGCCGAGTGTCCGGATGACAGCGTCAGAGGCGAAAACGGTGGTTGCAAATGCGCGCCGGACTGTCCACCGGCGGGATGTCCAGCGGGTCAACGTCCGAACCAAGTGAAGCCAGCGGATCCAGATACCCCCGGTAGCTGTTGCGCCCGTTACGACTGCGTTCCCTCAGGTAAGAAACACGATCTTCGTCGAGTCTTCCGGGTACGGTGTATCTTTCTGACATCCGAAAACCATCACGCGACTGTACACGCATACATACATACCCGACTGTAGACGCACATACACCAGCAGCTGCGAAATTCCTGGGACCAAATCCGTTGCATCGAACGACTCGGAAACCGCCGATCGATGTTCGCTGCGGCCGGTAAGCAACGATTCCGACTGTCGCCGCCGACGTCGTCGCGTCGCGTCTCAAAACCACTAGATAATTTCTGTCTTATCATTGAAGATTTTTCGAAATCACGCTACTGTTCATACAGCATACATATTTCTGCGTCCCGACGTAGTTATACCCCGGGTCGTGTGTGTAATAATGCGTGGAAACAGAATTTCGACCTGGTCGCAACCGATTGAACCTTTCTGGCTCTTTCGTTGAAAATTCTTTCGGTCGGCGAGTCGGCGACTTTTGTCGACATTACGAATTCGAGTCGTCTCGATCGTAATGAGCGATAAAGCCGGTCCTGGCTGATCCCCAACGGTAGCTGGAAAAAGAGCTTTCAAGTTTCGAGACGGGACGAGCGGTGGTTCCGCGCAGCGCAAACTTTCGATTTACCTGTTGAATTTTAACAAGCCCATTCTTATCCCGCGGACGCGTTCGCGAGTGGCGACACCGCTCGAAACTCGATAGCGTCGTCAGTTTTGAAATTTAATAACGATCGCGCGGCCCACCCAGGGTACAATTACGGAACAGCAACGGTCGAAACGAGTGGCAAACGCGGGAGAAGAGGCAGGGGAAGATTACCCCGTTACTCCGTGTGACGTGGGAATCCCTCGACGTCGATTATCGTGTAACGCTCGATCGATCGCAAGAGGTGTATCAGTTTCCTCGGCCGTAAACGAACACACGGCGCGACTCATCAATTTTCTCGTGTCGAGAATCATCGACCGACCGATAATAGACGCGAACGTAAATGCCCTCTCCACCCTTCCCTTATCGTTCATTTCGTTTACCGCTCGTAAAGGGAAAAATATTCTTGACCCGGTTTCCATTGCAGAATCCGTGACGTGGGCGAAGGTGGCAACGGAAAACGCAAAATCGTCCAATTATTGCATTCACGAGGGGAAGGCGAAGAAACTGGGCGAACGATGGCAGGCGTCGGACTGTCTGAGCTGCGTCTGCGACGAAGAGGGACCCGACTGTCAACAACGGATGTGCAAATCCTGCGAGAACGCTATTCCCCCGGATCCGGGCGAGTGTTGTCCCCATTGTCCAGGACCGACGAACGCTACTCTCGAGGAACCGGTGGAACCGGCGGAACCGCCTTGCCAGTACTCGATGGAATATTGCACGTTGGATTGCAAACACGGATACGCAAACGACGAAAACAATTGCCCTGTTTGCAGTTGCGTCTCGCTAACGGTACGCGTAGGAACACACGCGCTCCGTTCTCGATCGCGACACGAGCAATCACTTGCACGCGCGTTACTCGATCGTTCTGATTTCAGGAGAAGGAGAACGCCATCGACGCGTCCGAACCGCCATCGAGCACCGATCTTAACGCGTGTCCAGAGTTACCGTACTGCGGGCCGAATTGCGATGTAACGAACGACGAAGCTGGTTGCTCGGTATGCGACTGCCAGAATCCACAGACTTTCGACGAACCCACGAACGGCACGGTCGTGTTCGTCGAGGCCGGGAAGAAGGTTTGCCCCGAAGTGAACTGCGATCTGCACTGCGAGCGGGGACTGGTAATGGACGAAAACGATTGCACGTTCTGCAAATGTAGGGCCCCGGAGTCCGACTGTCCGCCTCTTGTCGGATGCAGAAAACGGTGCAGCTACGGCTACAAGACGAACAGACGCGGTTGTTCCGTGAGTATCGTAACAATTAAGTCTGAATTCGAGATCATTTGTTCGCCGTGAAAACGAGAAAAGTAACTCATCGATGCTTTCCCTTTCTCTTTGGTCTCTCCCCTCCTCAGATATGTCGCTGTCGAGCTTCTTGTACCGATCACCTAAACGAGACGCATCCGGAAGGAGCGACTTGGCATCCGAACTCGTGCACAGCGTGCACCTGCCAACCCGGGGGCAGGCTCAGCTGCAGAGAAACCGTCTGTTCGATCGCTTGTAACGATCCGTCGCCTCCGAAGCCGGGAACCTGTTGTCCGATCTGTCCGATCACGGTAAGTACCCGCCGATATACGGATCTCGCGCACCGCGCGCTTGGTTTACCCGGAAAAATACGAATCCGTGTCGACGTTTCGGTTTGATTCACAGCCTTCGAGAGAGAACGAGACGGGCATCCATCAGGGAACGAAGGGTTGGGGCACGGTGCCGATCACCTTGATCGCCATACTGACACTGCTCTGTGTGCTTCTGATCGTTCACATCGTTCGCAGCCGATTCCGGGGCCGACTGTCACCCTCCGAATCAACGTCTTGCTCGTCGTCTTATCCGCCGCAGTACTACAAATACGTTCCGGCGTACGACACCCCGATGCATCTAAACGAGAAAATCGTACCTTTGTAAAACACCGGAAAAAGCATCAATATTCCGAGAGAATACGAAGAATCGTGATCGTTTCGCGGTTACCAGCCGCGTACCTCGTTCACGGAAGCGAAGCCGAGCGGATCGATAGGCGAACAACGGACCGAGAAACGGACGGACCGATCGCGCTGCTGCTGCTGCTGCTGCTATCGCTGCCGCCGCCGTCGCCGATATCATCCGTCTTTCTCGCGAACGCGAGAGAAAAGTTTCGGTTCGACGAGTCTTTGCCTAACGTTCCGTCGCGTTGCATCGGCCAAACGTATCGTGCGTAGCTTCAGTATTATGTATTTCGAAGTAGCAGACGGTGTTGCCGCGATCGAAACGGAGAAAGATGTAGGAGCAACGGACGTAGCTCGTGACACAACTGTCGAAACTATCTCGAATCCCCTTCGACTCGACGCAATATCCTGCTCCAACTCTTGTATGTACATACATTGTAACGCGAAACCTAGGCGTGAAAACTACCATGATCGGGTTAGACGTAAATGCACTGTACCGACGATAAAGTTGCTGAATCCCGATTTAACCGACAACCGTAGACTTTTCTAGGAAGAAAAGAGGTCTCCCTGTTGTAGACGTTAGTTTCCTCGATCTCTGGACCATCGATGTTGTTTCGCGTCGTGATGACGGAGCACACCACCGCCGTGGTTCCGTAACGCCGCGGGTGTAATACAGTTTAATGGCTGCTCGTGTCCTCGCGAATGAGTATTTCATCGACGATAATTAAACGTGTATTCGCCCGTGTTCGAAACAACGGTTCGCTCCGCGAACAGAGGCCCGTGGACCACGGGGTGTTGCTTGCAAGAACGCTAGTTACACAGAGTATAGTGACCACAGTACGTGGTTCTTAATTTGTCCTCGAGGACCAACGACGCGCGAAGAGTACAGCGCTGATAGATTCGATCCCAGATTAGCAACCGATAAGTATCCTGCTAGACTGTTGCTGCGTTTCGCTTTTCCCTGTCGCGAACTACGTATCTTCGTACCTAGTCGTCGAGTATCACGCGTACCATTTATACCCGCACGACGAACGCCCGCCGACTGTACCCTCGCGGACTATTCGCTATGATTTCGTATCGGAGCAAAGATCAAGACGCACGTGGCAGAGGCAACAATTTACGCGTACACGCGAAATCACTGTGTCGTGGCGTTGTTGGTCCGTATAGGTACGAGTCGTGTTGCGTGTATGTTTGATTTCGAGCTATTCCGGAAAGAAGGTATTCGAACGGAAACGAAACGAGAAACGAATATCGAACAGAGGTGTATCGGTATGAACATTTTTATACGACGTTTTCAACGACCCGTGCTGATTTCGAGCAACGCAAAAATGGTATATTTTCGTACGGTTCGATCGACATTTTAATTTATTTGTAGCGTTGAATTATTTTTCTCTTTCGAGATCGGAACGCGTGTCCACACCGACCCGCGAACGAATTGTAAAATCGCACGATCGCCCGTACTTACGTGTTCCCTATCCCTCTGAGTTTCTTTCAGCGCCTGCTTGTACATACATATCAGCGATTTTACTCGACACCTAAGTACAGCCTCGCTACTTTGCGCCCGATCGCAACGTCGTGCGTGTTTTAACCGATCGTATCGTTCGTTTGCACAAGCGCTACTTTTTAGGCTCGGTATCACGATACACGATATCGTTTGCCGCCAATACCCACACTGTAATATACATACGTATAGCCGATTCCTTGACCCACGCAAAAGAGAACACGGGTAAAGAAGAGTGTGCGTGCGTGCGACGTGTGTTTCTGACAATGAAAGGGTGCTGGAAAGGAAGAAGCAAGTGGAGGGAGAGCAAAGGAGAAATTAAAGCGTAAGACAAACTATTCGTGCAGTGTAGAAGAACGGATCGAAAAAAGGAACCGAAAAGCCAGTAGATTTAGAAAACACTTGGCGGAGCGACGGTCTTGATTGCATTGTGATTTTAAAATTGTCGTCGCGTCGTTGTAAGTTGTAAGCGTAAACGAATCGAAATACAAGCGAAATGTTTGCACTTCCAGCTATCATTCGGTGATTCGTATCGTTATTTCCTAACGGTGCTGATAATGGATTCGTCGGGAACGTTGACCACACATATCCATGTAGAGCAGAGTCGTCTAATCGTTCCTCCTCTCCTAAATTAACGCATACATATATTTTTTCAATGTGACACTCTCGTCTTACCATATATACATTTACCTATCGCGTCTGTCGTCTGTTGTCTATGGTCTATCGTCTATCGTTTAGTAATACTAGAGTTACGCTCAATCCAGAACGAGCGTGTACCCTATACAGATTTATCCTCGATAAATCGTAGGCTGTATTCCGTACGTGTACGCGTACGCGTACCTTGGAGACAATATGTATCAACGAGACAGGCTCGTACGATGTTTCTAGAATCTTGTTATCGTGTGCAGTGGGTACGAATCGACAGTATGAAATATCGTCCGATAGAGTTTCCGCGGTACAGAAACCATCGAAGAGGAGAGTAAAGGGTCGAAACACGTGACTTTATCGTCTTCCGTTCTCTTTGAAAAAGGGCGAAGCGATTCGGTCCGCGATACAAGAGCGTGTAAGTTTTTGAATTAACGTATGTACCATCCAGTACGTCGTTGTCCAAGAGTCCTGGAAGAGTGGCGAAACGCGAATCGATGTACGAACTGTGGTTGAAACGCGCGCGATGATTAGTAGGCGCGCAAACACACCGAGAAACGGATGGATAGTCTCGTGCATGCGAGTTCTTTGTACAGTTTCACCGTAACAAAATCATATCAGTGTAACCTAGACTTATTTAATTAACATGTGCGAATACGTATGCATATATTGAAATCGTGCGTCGTGTTTAAAAGATAGCTCTTGTATGTTAAATAAAATCAAACTAAATAAAATTGTTGATACGTGAAATCGTGTATTAGAAATACGATACCCGAACAGGGGCCCTGTAGAAATTATAGTTTACTAAGCTTTCATACTGAGAAAGTTAGGCATACCAGAATGTACGTAAAATCGCGTTTGATCTCCACAGATCCGTGATCTATAAGGCTTTTTCTTTGTAGAACTCTTAAATTATGTACATTTTTATACACGAAAATAGTTGGCATCGAATGTTAACGTATCTTAACGATTTATATCTCAAACAATTGCTCCCAATTTGCACCTTTCGAATCCGAAATTGCTCCCCCAGCACCGTTAATAGTTAATGAGATATTCGCAAAAGAAAAAGTAACAATTTGTTGTTAACAAAATAGGTAGTAAATGACCTTTTTACACAAACATTATGGTACCAAGAAATTGCTCCTGATCTGTTTTATAATAATCAATAGTCAGATATCTCAATGACATTGCTCGTGAGGGTATATCTCACACACACGGGGTCCCTGGTGCCTCCACCGGGGGTTCTATGACCCCACGCTCTCACCATACAGGGTCTCTGACGCCACCCGCGGGGGCTCCGTGACTCCGCGCTCTCACCACACAGGGTCTGTGGCGCCACCCGCGGGGGCTCCGTGACCCCACGCCATCACCACACGGGGTCTGTGGCGCCACCCGCGGGGGTTCCGTGACCCCACGCTCTCACCAACGGGGTCTCTGGCGCTACCTGTGGGGGCTCCGTGACCCCGCGCTCTCACCACACGGGGTCTCTGGCGCCACCTCTGGGGGCTCTGTGACCCCACGCTCGCACCACACGGGGATTCTGGCGCCTCCACCGAGGGTTTTATGACCCCACGATCTCACCACACGGAGTTTCATTCGGCCACGATGGATTGTTCCTAAGAATAATGGCACCATCTCGCGTAAGGATAGAGCTATCGATGAACTAATAGCTTACAAGTTTTGCCGTAAATGGCACCACGCGCTGATCGTTATGTTCCGAAAGACTATGAATAATATTAATTTTTGTAACGTCACACTCGACAGCCAGTAGTTTAACGATTCGATACTTTCTATCGAGATCTTCTCCGGCAGGATATACATATAATAGAAATTTATCGTAACGTCACGACAGACAACCAATAGTGTATAGATTTGGTACTTTTTATCGAGATCTTCTTCACCAGGATATAAGTATAGATAATACATATAACAGAAATTTATCGAATAATAAAATTCGTAATACATACATACGAGTACAGCACAGGGTCTCGATGTCGAAAGAATCCACTGGCGACAACGACGCGCTTTTCTGTCGTTACCGATACATCGATCGATTTGAAGCATCGTCATAGAGTGGAAGTATCTTTGAAACGAGTACCGAAAGTAGCTGTAAAAACCATGGGATGTATTTCACGCATTCATATTTTATTTCTATGCATCTAATGCGCGTCATTAGAGTTTTACAATTAATTTCTGTGAAAGCAGTATCGTGAGCGAAAGATCCTTCTTTCCTGTTTAGGATACGTAACGCGAGATCAGATCGTCCGAAACGCGCGCCAACCATGGCGCGCGATTCTATCGTCAAAAATATATTTTACAGTTGGAGGATTCGAACGTCGTATTCCGTCTAATATGTACACCTTGAGTGAGCGCAACTTAGTTTCGATCGCGTACAAATGTTGTCTGGATATCATCGTAATTTTTCTCTAAATGTAGTTTCCACGGATTATTTTGCACAACGGCGCAGTAAACGCTTTCGCAATCGTGACAGTCAATAGTCGTAGCCCGATTCGCAAACTTCTCTCGCACCCTATGATCGGAGGAATCCGTTCGACGAATCGACCGTGTCTGTTTTGAGATGATCGAATCAATCCCCGGAGAAACTTCGAATCGAGCGGAAAACACGGAACAAAGAAACGGTTCAACTGGAACGCGCCATCGCGCACAGTTTCGCAGTGTATATGGTTAAAAGTTAAAACCGGTTCTCCTTTCGAGGCTCCTCCCAAAAGTTTTCGGAACACGTTCGGCTTTCTATTGGACGCCGAGCGTCTAACGCAGAGCAATGGTTCTACCACGAGCGTCGTAATCGCGCAGGCACCGCGTTTCGCGAACGCTAACAATAAGTCTTTTTCGTTTTCGTTCACTCTATCGTGGACCGATAGCAATTGCTTCGAGTATGAGAATAAAAAAAAAACTTGTGTCTCGTTTGCGCTCTCATTTCCCTGAATCACTTATCGCTTGTCAAGCCCCGTGAAAGATAGACCGGTTGTCGACGACGACGACGACGACGACGACGACGACGACGACGACGACGACGACGTTGCCTCGAAGCGGGAAACGTCGAGTCAAGCGTACGCATGGACGCGCGCGAAGACGTCATCGCCTTGCCCGTGACGATTCGCATCGTCGATTCGGTCGACCTCGTGGTCCGACGGTCACATCGAGTGTTGCGGGGGCGGCAGCATGATTTCGTATCTGGCTGGCATGCTTTGCTGATGGTGATGATGATGATGATGGTGATGATGAGCGGAGGACATCATCTGATGATGCGTTTGCTGATAGTACTGATGATGCATGCTCGAGTGACTCGAGTAATACACGGAACTTTGCTCGACGTCTTTGCCTGCAACAATCGTAATCGGTTTCACACATATGTCTAGGTAATCTTTTAGCTACGACGACTGGAATAAAAAAATAAAAATAATTTTCTTTTAAACTTACCGGTGTCGTAGACTCCGCGTCCATAGCAAAGAGCCTTGACGTCGTTCATGGGGCTGAGACCGCCGTTGTGAGGATGAGTCCCGTGTACCGAGGACGGAGTGACGGGTGCCGCGTATCCGTGATGATGCGGGCCCATCGGGCTCATGCCCATCGGGCTGCACGGATTCATTCCGACCGGCGACATGCCCATCGTGGACAGCGGTGACATCGCAAGATTCGGACCGTCCGAATCGATGCTCTGCAAGGACTGTATGCTTTCTCCGTTGCTCACGGAGTTGCCGATCGCGTTGTTCGCGTTGCTTTGGCAATTCAACGGCAACATATCCCTGTAACGACGAAAAGTATGTTTTTCTTCGCGTTGCTCCACGGTAATCGAGATCGATCGGATTCT
This sequence comes from Dufourea novaeangliae, assembly GCF_001272555.1. NCBI lineage: Eukaryota > Metazoa > Arthropoda > Insecta > Hymenoptera > Halictidae > Dufourea > Dufourea novaeangliae. Next base: position 3,629,105 of record NW_015374020.1, on the reverse strand, counting down.
ACGGCCGGACGGTTCGACGGAAAATGAAAGATCTTTCTTCTTGTTCGACGCGGGAACTCGTGATGAAAGACGCGACGGTTACCCGTGTCGCGTTCGATGACGATGGCGTACGTAACGGACGTGGGTGTAACCGAAAATCGTGTCGTTCGGAAAAATTGTCCAAGGCCGGTCGTAAATCTTCGACCCTGTCCGTTCCCCTCGTAAGAAGCCGACCAAGGAAAAGTCAGAGGAAAGGTCCTAACCGAGAAACATATGCGAGCGTTCTCATTGTCTTAACGTCGGATCCGAAAAAAAAAAAACCTAGAACCCATGGCCTAGGAACGACCGGAACGATTAAGGGGTCGCGAGCTCGTACGGTTCCGCTCCTTCCAAGAAGAAGGTCGTCGAGAAGGGGCCAACTTATTCACGCATTGTTCTGTCCCCAAAGGAAACAAACGTTTCGGTCGTTTGCGCGTTCGCCTTTCTCTCTCTCTCTCTTTCTATGTCTCCTCTCTTTTCTTATTCTCTTCGTGACACGCACGTGCATATACACGGTGGTCCATGTGCAGCCAGCTCCGCCCCTGACCATGGTTTGTACGCGCTATTTCTTTCGAACCTCTCCTCTTCGACCTTCTTTGGCAACCAAGGGTCGTTCGTTTTTACGGTCGCGCCTCTAGATTTCGATTTCATTGCGTGCCGTACTACATATCTCGATGACTTACCGGATACACGGAGCTTCGAGTACGCGAATATACTGGATCCGGTATTCGTACATGGAAAAACGTACGAAAGAAAAATAGAACTGCTATGAAATAGAGATAGAAAGCAACGAAAGAAGAGGGAGAAAAAGAGAGTGAATGCAATGCGTGACGACAACGTCGTCGGCTCGAAACGCGCGCCTCGAGATAAATCGCGAGAGCGGCAGAGGGCCGGTCGTGGCCTTTATGTAGTAAACTATTGATAGTGCGAACAGCTCAATGGTGAAACGAGAGACGTAACCGAAGCTGCGTCATAAAACGGTAATGGGGCGTCGCGTTTCCTTTTCCTAGAGCCTTTGCCTTTGGGGGAGGCCGGGAACAGGGAGAGAAACCTAGGATGCAATGCAGTTCGCATTCGAAAAGAAACGCGATTTCAAGGGTTGACGGTGTTTCATCGAAGATGCGTCGACGAACAATCGTATCGACGATACCGAGCCAGAGAAAGAAAAACTGTCGCGAATCCGTCGCGTCGATGCGTGGTCCACGACGGTGGACCGTGACCACGAGACTTGTAGCCATAACAACACTCCCGCGCGTTCCTTTGCTTCTCTCCTGCGTTCGTTCTCGCCGAATGAGTTCCGTGTGTGTACCAAACTATTACTAATACGCTTGCACAAGGATCGCGTATGAAACGACTGCCGTCGGACAAACTGCCTTCGAGCATGAAACATTCTCGTGAGCCGGTCCGGCGAAATTTGATTCGTTCGAGGTACATAGGTACATGTGTAATATGTGTGCGTAGTCCCGAAATTCGGGGGATTTTCGTCGGGCGCGTTTCTTCTCCCGGAGACGGCTCGTCGAGAATGATTTACCGCTCAGAAACTACCCGCTGTGCCTGACGAGAAAGGACAGTGCCTGACGGTCCGATACACATGTCGAAACACTTGTTGCTCGTTGGAAAAGTCGAGACAACGACCCCCCGTCGACACACGTGCCCTCCATGCACCAACTCCGCCGCGGGACGCTCGGTACCCTCGGTCGAGGCACTCCCGGGGAATTCTCCGCGGTGAGAATCGTCGACCTAACCTCTCAAAAATTTCACGCGTGTCGAACTACGCCATTGGCGGGCGGTCGTACGTAAGTTGGTTGTTCGACTCGATTCGTTTCGATTCGATTCGATTACACTTACGATTCTATTCGCGATTAAACGAAAAAGAAAAGGATGCGCGATCGACTCACGTTCTCGTTTGAGGAGTTCGATCCCTTTGACGTCGATTCTTGAACCAATTCGACACCTGGGTCAGAGTGAGGCCGGTCTTCTTCGCGAGATTCTTCTTCTCGTCGGGCGTCGGGTACCTGTTTCTCATGTAACACTCCTTCAGCGCGGTTCTCGATCGTTCCTTGAAGCAATAGACGGTCTCCTCACCGTCCCAGATCGTTTTCGGCAACGGGTACTTCTTCCGTAGCCGGTACTTGTCCACGGCACCAAGAGGACGGCCGCGGATTTTTTCCGCCTCGCGGTAGTGCGACTTGAACCACATCTGTTGGAGATCCTCGTGGCGACGGGGCGAAAACGGGTGGCTTTCCAGAATCGAGTAAAGTTCGTGATAAGCGCCTCGATGGAAAGCTACCATCGCTCTCGCCATTAGGACGCTCTCGTCTCCACGCAGCAGTTCACCCGGAGGCAGGGACCACAGAAGCCTGATCGAAACGTTACGAACCTTGAGTTTTCTAATAGTCTAGAGTAATCTACCAATGCGCTCGTAAGATTCGCGTTACACGAATTTCCGCCCTTGCACTTCGTTACGTTGAAAGTCGTTCGTGCGAATGAAACGAACTCCGGATGGTAACCGATCGAACTTTGAGAATCCACAGACGCGGATTACGATTACGATTGCGATTGTAGTTTCGATTCGACAACGCGGCTCCCTCGATTTCTCGAGTCGCGATGAAATAATGAATATTTAACCGTAATTGTATCACTTACCTAGTGAGCTTCTCGATGTCCTGACTCTGCGACAATGTCTCGCACATGCAGGATATTTGGTCCGGCGTGTAGTTACCGATACTGGTTCCAAGAGACAGTCCTCCGATGTTCCCGATGTTCCCGATGTTTCCGACGTTCCCGGACCCGGTACTGCAGCCGGTCAACTCTTGATGATACTGCGGACTTCCGTTCGACGCGGACGTCAGATTTTGGGGGTGAGCGTGATGGGTCAAAGAAAGCCCCGGCATCGACGAGTTATCGTACTGGCCGGCGGACGCGTTTCGGTGCACAGCACCCATCTGGCTGTTGCAGTCGCTATTCGGCGATGACAGTTGATCCGAACTGTCGGACATTCTCGATCCGTTCGGCCCTTTTCATCGATCAATCGATACGCATTTCTTCGTCGACGATCCGTGGAACACAAGGCCAGAATCGGAGATCGTCGAACATGCGACGAGCTAGTCTTTCTTTCCAACGAATCAACCAACGCCGGGCGAACGATTCGCTTCGAACTCCAACAACGCGCGCGCGTTATCGATCGAAGAATAAAAACGCGAATCGAGTTCGAGCGACGCGTGTCGTCTACGTGTCTACGAATCGGCCGGATGAGTAACTCGCGACCAAAGTAAGCATCCGCTGCTCGAACGATCGACGCGAACCGACGGTTGTTTGATCGGCCGTGTTTCATTCATGTCCCCTCGCACGAGTTTCCATTCATAAATCCTTATCGCGGTGGTGCTTTCGCGTTACGCGTCACTACTCTCCACGGACTGATATCCAGAGATTCCCGCGAACTTTTCTCGGTAATCCTCTGTGCGCCGCTCTTCTTCGGAAATCCGTCGGCATTTATCCGTTGGTATTGTTTCTCGAGTAAGACACACCGGGGGCAGATATAACACTTTTACGGGGCCACGGAAATTCAAGTTCCGAGGGGGATATTTTACCACGATCGGTCACTCGTCGACGGTTTCGCGCCACTTGAGAACGATTATCGAAGCGTGAACGGCGGGATCACTCCGTTTCGTCGAAACGTCGCGATAAAAACGATCGCGACGATATCTCGTAGTCGTGTTATGCTGGTACTGCGTGACCGAACCGGTGCCCGATTGCTTCGCACTCACTGTCGATACGCGTTACACTCGTTACAGCCTTAGTGTTAGCGTTAGCGTTAGCCTTAGCCTTAGCCTTAACCGATGTCAAAGCCGCTGCCGCTGCTGTTTCGTTGGTAGCGGACGACGAGGTCGACGATGGTGGTGGTGGTGGTGGTGGTGGCGTCGACGGTGGTGCTCTCTCTTGCTCTTCCCTTCGTTTGCCCTCTTTTTTTCGTACACGCTCCCACGGAGAGGAGTGGAGCAGGACGCGGTCGGACGTCGGCCGGCGCTCCGATTGGGCAACGGGTAGCGCGCGAGCACGTCCCATTGGACGAGACCGGGGGCGGCGCAAACATCTACCCCCGACGAAAGCCACCCCATTCGGTGTCCGCGTTGCCACTCGCCGGTGGATCCTCACCTGTCGATGCGACATGTCCCCGACGGAATTCGATAGATGGAACACAATTTCCTGAATTCATTCGTATTATCCACGGGTAGGTAGTACCTACGTACACATATGTATCTCGCGTTGCTTTGTTTCTCGATCACCCGGATCAAAATTACAATGGATCTTTTTTAATAGAAATCAGGGACCGAATTTTTCTTCAAAATCGACGTTCACAATGTCGCGAATCCTGGTATTGTATACTAGGTTCGGTACTGGTCGTCGAGAATCTGTCGTAGCTAGTCTTCTGGGAAACGGACGAATCGTGTCGTATCGATATCCACGTGCGCGTGGTCTCACGAATTCAAGATCGGAGATCGTCAACGTCCGGGAATATAGAAGGTGACCGACGCGCCGTACACCGGAAACGGAACACGTCAACGTTACCGTACACCGTGTTGTGATTCTAAACGGTGCTATCGCGCCTCGCGTTCGACTAATTTCATAACAACCGGCAACAATTCCTCGCTTTGCTCGCCGTTCTTTATCTCGATGTTTTACCCGCGACCCTTCCACTTCTGATCGCCAACAACGCGTACAGTTTTCCGAATCGTCAGCCACCGCGTGCTTTGTATCGTGCGCGTTCTAAGAAATTCGAACGGGTCGCCGAAAGTGATCGAGATAACGCGCAAATCGATCGACATCGTTCGTCCAACGATCGGGCGCGATGCTGTAGAAACGTGGAAATTTGAATGGCATTCGTGGACGACAAAACGTGAGATGCTGCCAGGACTTTTTTCTTCGCCGGCAGGAAGTCGAGGCTGCTTACTCGCCGATGAAAATAGCGTCGAGACTGCCTGGCCACCGGCGTTACGTAGATCAATCGGAGCCGATGTTCTGACAGACGAACGAACTCGTCTTTCGACTGCCACGAAAATTCTTGATGTTCACCACGCCTTGCCAATCCTTTGCTGCCGCTCCGCCTTTTCCGACTAATTGCCTTCCGTGTGTCGTTCGACGCTGTTCTTCTACCGTGACGGAACGTCTCGTGTCGAGCCGCGGCGGCACGTTCACGAATTTCATCCATGCATATACCTACAGACATACGTATCTACTCGTTCGAACGAGATCTCTTCGAGAACCTCGATGATACGGTAAATCATCGGTGTTCGAAAGATCTCCGGTACTCACAAGGAGAGGTCCCCAGGTGTAACGCTGGCTTTTTAATGAGTTTTAACACAGTGATAGAACTTGGAACTCTGAAACCAATTGTAATAGTTTTATAACACTAACCGAACTTGCGGAAAGGGTATGTGCGGAAGGAAACGATTCGGCAGTTGGCGATAAATGGTAATTGAGAGAGAACGTATAGATAACCATTGTACATCATTAACATATTAATAGTTTACTTAATTCATATTATTACATTTACGTGTCGAATCTTCCATTTCAACCACCTAAGATTGTAACACAATGGTATTTGTTTCAGTCGCATATGGCGATATTTAATGTTCAGCGTTGAAGAGTCTTCGAATACGTTGAATAACGAATCGCATCGGTCGCACGTTTCCGTCTAAAACATCATTTTATAGGCTGTGTTCGAACCAACGCCTTGACCCGTTCGTACCTCAAGTTGGATACATTTCGTGATCGACCAATTCTTAAACGGACCGACAACTCTTCCTATTTCTCATCTGAAAGCGATTCGACCGGGCATCGCGGTGTAAGGGGTAGTTTTTATCCAAGCATATTTGGGTAGGTATCTATTCGAACGAGTTGATCCTTCGGCGCGTTAAAAGGCATCGCGCTATGTACGTATGTAGGTATGTATGTACGAGATTCACGATCGGACGGTTCGAGATAAACGAAGAATATCGCTCGGGGCGCGTACCGCTTCTAGGCGGAAGCAGGAGGATGACACCGTCGGCAGAGGCAAGAGCCGATGATAGAGGGGCGGCGCCGCGCTTTGCGATGGCGTCTCCTTCGATTTGGTGTCGGATTTCCTCCGAGCCGCCATTTTCCTCGTTTCCTCTCTGTCTTTCTCACTCGAACTCGCACTCTCACTCCCACACCTACCCTCCTCTCACCTATTCTATCCATGTACACCCCCGTAGCCAGATTTCACCCTCCTGCGCGCTTCTGTCGCCGTAAGACAGCTACGCGTTCTCTTATCAAAACGATCCTCCGATTCTCGAGTCCACGACTTTTCTCCCTTCCTCCTCATTCTCCTTCTTCTTCTTGGTATTCTTTTTTCGCTTCCTCTGCTTCTTTGACGCAACTCCCGTCCTTGTCCTCTTCCTCTGTCTTGCATTTCGAGGAACTCCCGAGGAAATCGGCGCTCGTTAAAATTGTTTCTTTACACGCGATTATAATATGGAATGTTCTCCGTCTTGGGTATAGACTATAGATTGTAGGTACACGTGTATGTACATACGCGGTCGAACGAAACTTATATGGAATGTTCTCCGTCTTGGGTATAGACTATAGATTGTAGGTACACGTGTATGTACATACGTATCGTTTCGTCACTCGATTGAAACGCGGTCGAACGAAACGGACGAGGCGAGAACTCTTTGCCGTTACGTCGCGTCGGTCGAAACCGAAATGTTTGCTTATACCTGAACGAGCAAAGGTGTTCCCCAATCTTGATGCGTATTAACCGGTGAGTGCGGAGGGACCGAAACAGCCGAGGTGGGGCTCGAGAGGAGGGAACCCGAGGGAGAGCGAAGCAAAGCAAAACGGAACAGAGCGGAACAGAATGGAGCGGATCACCGGCACCGGCACCAGCGACTGGCATCGTATTTCGCTGTACTGCGTTTAATTGCATTCCAAAATGGCTCTGTGCAAAATCGACCCGACGACACTCCTCCCGTACATCCTCGTTCAGCCTCTTGAAGTTCACCGACAAACGGTATGGCATCTTCACCGGCGTAAATCCAGAGAAATTAAACCGGACTGGCCCTAGTAGATTTCAACGCGGTGCTGTCGACGTCGACGTTTCCCTGTCGCCCGCTTTCGTGGCTCATCCACCGTTTCAAGTGTCTAACGGGACAAAGAGCATAGATGGCACACAGACTGCAATCACGCGTTCGCGAGTCCATTGAATTTATCGCAAAGGGAAACACGGCCCCATAAACGCTGCACGAGTTTAACTAAATATGCACTCTAAACAGATCCTGGCGAGAGCGATGGGTGTCGCGTTGCCATATAAAAAATTCCTTTCTTCTTCGCGTCCGAAACGAACACGTTGAATCGAAGAGACGGGTAATCGTCGAATGCCCGAAAATAAGTACACACCTATAACGCACAGAGGCTGAACGTGTCCGGTACATACCCCGCTGCCACCGTGGCCGATCGAATCGTCGTGCGACACGAACGAACGTTCGGTCAGGTGGATCTCGTATTTCCGTGTAAACGGTGTCGATACGCTTGCCACTACACGCGTACAAGCATCGCGGCGCATCTATAAAATTCGTATCGACGAACAATAAAAGAGACGAGTTCGTCTCCTGCGGGGGTCGGAAGAATTGTCGGTCGTGTTGGTGGTCGTCATCGGACACCGTCTCGTCGAGATACCGACTATCTTCGTGCACGGGTAACGCATACGCGAGACAACTAGAGTCCGTTGACAATCGGTTCGGTTTATTTTTAGAAGCTGACATTCTTGGTGCACACAGGTGAACAAGTTGATTCGCACCTTTCGTTCTACCGAGTCTAAAAATTCATCGACGTTGCCTCGTTACGTGTACGTAGATTATAATTTCGGGTGTTCGCGGTAATAAGCAATACCGATTGTAAGTATACAGTCGATTAACCAATGGACACGACGCGACGCAAGAACTGTCGCTTTGGTTCGCTTTGGTTTTCGAAAACTTTGAAACACGGTGCGCGCTTCCGCGATCGTTATCCGACAATCCGACCACGGTGACACGATAGGCCGTTGGAACATGCTAGTTCCCGTGTTCCCGAGAGTGGACCGGGTCTGGAAAACGGAGGACGAGACGTAAGATTCGCTGGATCCCCTCGCGACAATGAGATCGCGTTGGCGGGGGAGGATTAGGCGACGTAATCCGTCGGTTATTTCCCCATTAACGGGTCCGTTTGAAAGATCGGTGAGAGAGATTCTGCCGGTCGAAAGCGCGAACAGGCGTGAACACAGGTAGCCGGTGGTAGGTGGTACAGGCTTTTCACGCAGGGACCATCCTAATGCCTGAAAATATGCTCTTTATGTGTCACTGACCACTTTATGCCACGATTGGTGGATCTGTGTAGGTATGCATGGAAGGATCCGAACGATATGCTTTTCCTAGCATACCAGCTTCGCGATCCCTTCGTCGTCGTACTAAATACGTACCTACTTATGTATTAATAGATTAACGCGAGCCAGCGATATCATCCTCGCGGAGATTCTTCGAATTGTGTCGCGTCGTACAATGGACAGCTCGTTTTAGAGAAATCGTGATTGTAGGGCAAGAACGGGGCTGGTTGTGCACGCGAAACGAAAAGGTTCGCTAATTATTATTATTGTTACCCGATGCAATACCCAAGCTGCCTGTAGTTTGGGAGGGAAAGTGTAGCGCGTAGGATGTCGTAATAGGTTGGAATGGTCGATTACACGGTTAGTTAGGCGCGCTCGGTGATTTGAGGGTAGTTGAAACGGTGGACTGTCATCATCCCTGACGCAACGCGCATCGACTAAGCGCGTCCCGCACCCGGGAGACCCGTATAACGATAACTTCCCTAGTAAGCATCCAAATTATCGAAAGGGGTCCGTAGAGATTCTGGCAGAGTCTCCGAGCTGCGCCGGCTGCGCGATGGCTGCTACAATTACGGTCGTGATTTTTTCGTGATCGGTACAGTTTTTCGGTACACATATCGTACATAATTCCGTTTCCTATGGACACGTGTTCTCGAAGTAACGAGTAACTTTTTCGTCGTTGCGTGTACGCATACGCGGATCAAAATAAGATCGTCTTTATTACATCGGAATAATAGAAGATACGATGAAAGGTAAGAAGTAGCTCTGACAACGGGATTACGGACAAACTTCCAGGCGTTGGCCGATTTTCGGTGGTTAGCCGTCGACTACCAGTTATACGTACACGTACAAATTTCCAAATCACTCATAGGATCAGAATAACGAGCCATCAGATTGAAGGTAATCTCTAAAATTGATCTGTCGTTCGCTCTCTCGCCCCTTGGATTCATTCACGAAAAAACGTATGCTCGGTCGTTCGCAATCTGTGCATTCGATGACGTAAATTTTTCAGGCGTAATGTCGTACATATGTACGTATCTATGGATCCGTAGATTTCATACCGTAAAAGTATTGATTCCACGGGACGCGTGTCGCGCGTCGAGAGGCACCGTTTTTAATGTAACGCTGCTTTGCACATTCGACGTCCTCTTATCTGCGCGCGGTTCTGTGTCAGGTGAGTTTTGTGGGAAAAAAGGTGGACGCGGGTCTCCGACTGGTATCGCCTTACGCTGACTCGCATCATTTATCTGCAGGTAAAGTTCAACTGTTGCATCGTGGCACAAATGCGCCAAGCCCTACGAACTCGTTCTCACACTCGTTTTCGCGATTTCGAAGACCGTTCGTAATTGGCTCTCGATTCGAGAATCGTCACGAATATTCCCCCGATCGCGAAGAAGAACGGATCCCTGGGTTTCGTTAAAATTCTAGTCCCATTTCGTTTCCTGTCGCGGAAAAGCGCGGATGCGCCTACGGGAGCAGAGAATAAAGGCTTGACGCCATAGAGGTGTTGCCACTGTTATGCCGACAATATGTTCCGGATCCTTAATAACGACGACAGCGAACGGTATTAAGAGGTATTACAAAGCGGGGACACTTGAATGCGCGTCGAGGAGGGTTCTCACTCTTGAAAAGAGCATCTGAACATAGAGTAGCACCCTGTTGCCCCCTCGATGTTATTATGAACTCCCTCCCATTCACGACACGTTCCTGTCTTTCTTTCCCTCTCTATCTCTCTCTGTTTCTCTCTGTTTCACTCACTTTGTCGCCCTTTCCCTGGTAGTTGTCGTTTGTCGTGCTCTCTCGAATTCGGTAGACTTTCTCTCGGCTTTTTTTTCTCTGTCACGTCACGACGACGGTCGTCACGGTCTCACTACTCACGGAAACACGACCACATGGTGCGTGTATGGGTAGGTATACTTCTCCGTGTACATTTACGATTGACCTGGGTATATGTATACCAAGGTGGTAACGCGTGAATGTTAAGGGGGTGATTTTATACGATTATCGGCGGTAATCTTTACCGCGTTAGTACAAGAACAAATCGAGAATTTTGTTGGATCTCGCGGAGCAACAGAACGAGATTTTTCGCCATTCGATGATAATTCATCTAGTGACGCGGTCTAGTTGCCGCGGTGACGAAATAAAAAATGCGAAAAGAGGGGAAGTTACGCAGGTGTCGCGTTACATCATTGTGTCCGTCAGCCTGAAGCACCCCAATAGCAGCCCGTATACACGCGGTCTCGTAGGCGACACAACTCGCCTCGACGTGAACGTGACACGACGACGGGCCAGCGTAAATCGTCGACCCTCGAAAATTTGCTTTCCCTCTGCGAGTATCGTCGTGTCCCCTTTTCTATCGAGAGACGGCTTTCGGACGAAATGAAATTGTCTACACCGCAATCGAGATTTATTTAATTAGACGTTGCACCCCTTGTCTCGCGTGCCTGGCTTATTGTCTATAAAGCCCCGGATCATGTTGTAAACGTAAACGCGAGAATACGCTTGGATCTATTCGATGAAAATGTTTATAGGTTTCTTCGTCGAGTTTCTGCTTCGAACGGCGAAACCCGAAGGAACGCCGGAAGCGAACGTAACGCGTTTGCGAAGCGTCTTTTACCAGTGTGTTTGTAATTAGAAACCACAAAGAATATGTACATATATATATATTCGATCTTGTTTTGCACGGAATCGGTGAAGCGTCTTTTACCAGTGTGTTTGTAATTAGAAACCACAAAGAATATGTACATATATATATATATTCGATCTTGTTTTGCACGGAATCGATGGAAAGGAGTTTCGCGGCGCAACAGAGACCCACGCGACATTCGGCCGACTATGCGGTATCAACATTCAACGTTCAACATTCGAGAGTCCACGAGTAGGAGAGCATGACGTATTCGGGGACGCGTACGAAACGCTGTTATGCGACGGATACTTTTCGCTGACCACGCGGACGGTCCAAGGCCGTGCCGTACATTTATCGGCTTATCACCGCCCCGCCGAGCCGAGGCGACCGGTAGCCGGACTACTTGCTCCGTTGTGGGAATACGAATAATTATCGCGTCATACCTCCTGGAATTGTATTTATAACGATTCCAGGAAGCGTCTCTTCGACACGCCGCGACGCAACCACGTGCACCGCCTCGACTATAAGATTCGAGATGCGCTCGACCACGTTCGAACGCGATCCTCTACTCTCCGTCACGACGGTCCAGTTTTATCTTACGTTTCCCGATACAGTCGAGTCGCGTTTGCGAGGAACTATTTTCATTCGTCGCGTAAATGTAAGTACATACACCTCGAATCGACGCGTAACCTTACCGTGCTACTATAATATCTTAATATACAGTATATGTATAGTATATACATATATTCTCAATTCCTCCTCCTCTTCTCATTTTTATTACGTTTACGCAAACATCCATGCGGACCACGAGGTGCGATCCACTCGACCGCAGAACGCTGGAAAATCAAGAGCTTGTCAAAATAAAGCCGCAGTCGATCGGCCACGACCCCGGGAAGGTGCAGAATCCAGGTAGTCGAGGTATCTTTTGTCGGAACTAAATGGATTCCCCGGGAGCGACCGGCAAACGATGCTTTTTCCCGCTCGACAAGGTGCGAAGCACGCTTTAAAGAAGAAACTCGAAGCCTATCCGACCATTAAAGGCACATTTCGCTCTGCGAAATGTACAGTCGTCCATTCACCGTTACTTTCGATCGATTAAACGTATTCCGTGGCAATTGTTGTGCGAATCGGAGTGTTTCGTTTTCACCTTTCAAAACCGAGGTGAGAACATTGCGCGGCATTAGAAACCGCAATTTATTAGGCAAACCCCTGCAACGATGTCACGCGCGACATAACTTATGGTTGGACAGCGATGCGAGCGATACAGAGAATAGTCGTATATAACGAACGTTATGGTGTTACCGGTGGATGGTGGAGTGGCACGGTGTCCAGTGACTCCCATGTCGGCTTGTTATCCGGACCGCCCCATCGTTATCTGCAATTACCCGAAAACAGCCCCTAGTTTATAAATTATAGACCATCCCCATCCTCATCCCCATCCCCATCCCCATCCCCATCCTCATCCCCATCCTCATCCCCACCTACGCTGCTTCGACCCCATCTCCATCCTCATCCGTAAGCCGTTCTTCTTCCTTCCCTTGTCCGCCCCTGCCATCTACCTCTTCCCACCAACCACCATCAGGATTACATCTGTCATCAAACGCACCCAATTACGTTCAATTATCTTGCAAACGCACCCCTTCCGCCGCGATCACCTCCATGTATACATATCGCGATCTCGTCGTGACTATCGTTGACGCCGCCGATGTTGCGGTAGCCCTGATCGTCTATATCTATGTAGTTTCCAACGTATGGTAACGTAGAAAAGGTGACACGCGCCGATCGCAAACGAGCGCGTCACATTTTTCACGAGTCGTTCGTTCTCTGTAGAGGACAAGAAAGAACGGTGCTCTTCCGGAAAAAAAAAGCTACTGGACGCAATGTCACGGAAGCTGACCGTGTAAGATCCGAGATTAAGTGACGCGAATCCCAGTTAGAAGCGATTTTCCCCCACGACTACTCGTGCTACCCATGGTCAGAGGGTCGAGGTGCACGCCGACGACAATGCGATCGGTCTGTTCGAACCATTGTCGCGGAGACATTTCAATGGACATCGCGACAATGAACTGTTGACAATTGTGCGTCGCGTTGCGTAAAAGGGCGGAGGGTTAGGTTCCCTTCGATGGGCATAAGCCTGCTTGACTGTACTTTTCACGCCCTTTTCCACAGACGTCCGTGAAATTATTATGTCGCGTGACCCTTCTCCCGCGTAGCAAACACACATCTGCTATTATTAGCGGAAAATATTCCTGCCAATTTCCGATAACCGCTTGCCACTTGCGTCGGTGTTTCGGGAATTCCTGTCTAATTACATACACGGGATATAAGCAATTTACCGTGAGGAACAAACTTGTATAACAGCCTTTATTTTATCGATACGCTACAATCTTAATAGACACGCGTTGCGCACCATCGCGTGTGGCCGTATCCCGCAAATACGTAATTCTCCTTTCTCAACTGTTTTTTCGCCGGACGCGACGCGACGCGTTACAATAATTATTACGAGACTTAACACTGCAGAAATAGGTCAAGCGATACAATTCATAATTCGACGCCTTCTCATAACACGGCTCAACGTTTCATCGGAATTGTCGCGACTTGGCGGTTTCGTTCCTAAGCTTTTTCCAGCAAAAACGCCAACTATACGTTCGTTATCCTGTCCGCCGATGCTGGACTATACCTAACGGGCAACGACCGTGATACGGGGAACACCACACGCATGCACGCTTGTCGAATCCCCAATCCATTCTAACTTCTAACCGTTGATAATAGGTATTTATAAGAAGACTGGCTTTAGCACAAAAATACATCTTCGTAATTACATGTAGACCATCTCCGTGGTAAGACCGGAGTATCGCAAATAATTTGCTCGTACCGTAAAAAGTTTAAACATCGAGACATCTCGCCAGCGCCGCGAAGACCCAATTGATGGGTCACGCGCGTCTCCACCTCTAGAATTCTTCGGATCGCGCGAAAAGGGAAACACATTCCTCCGTTCTGCCGACGCAGACTCGCTAAACGACCAATCCTCATACTTAACGCCGACTTCGTCACAGAAATACGACACGCGATACTCACAATATATGTATACGTTAATGTACGTATGTACGTATGTATGTGTCTCTATGTATTTATATAAGTATGTATATATGTATATTTATATATTTACACACGAAGTTTCAACTTTAATATGCACTTGGAAGACAGAGGTTCATATGTTACGCGCATATCGATAATTGTAATAAATTTATGCGTGTCGGTGCGCGTGTGAAAACACGCGTCCACGCAAACACATGCAGGTTACTCTTAAGTACGTAATTAATCACTTCTTCGCTATACATACGTTCAGCGCGATTCAAGAACCATTCGATTTCATATTTTTCCTTCTTTCCGCTACTTCTTTTCAAGATACAAAATCTCTGTACGTATGGAGAATTAAAGAGCGATTGGAACGATTATCTGAGCCGTTCGTGGTCTGGAAAGACGGCCAGTTTCTAATTCGACTCGATCGATCGTCCCAGGAACGCGCTTAGAACGCTAGTACATCGTTGAAATGGACTATTCATCGACTAATAATGAATGCACGTTTGTGATATGTTAAAGGATTATTCAAAATTTCGCGCACTCGCCGAAGCCCGCGTTGCACAAAGACTCGATCGCGTCCCTCCAGACGCTACTCCCGGGAGCTGTTGGAAAAAAGGGTAATTGATCATATTGATGACTGCGAACTGGCCACGAACCTGCGTCAAAATTCCTTTCGCGATAGAAACCTTATCGTAGAGAATCGTACAACTAACGCGAGCTCCGCCGATCGCTCCAACATATTTACATGATATGTTACATCGACGATCAGAAGATAAAAACGGGAGGATCTAGTCTAGCGATCGTTATAGACGTAGAAATTAGATAGGGAACCACTAAGAGCGATATGAAAATGACAAAACGCTCGTTTCCAGTGTCGCTGTATCTATGTATGTACATACCTTGAAACAGAACTGCGTTTACAGAAAGAAAACGTACGCTGTTCGCCGTCGAGAATTCTTGTGCTTCATTGATTTCGTTCGAAAAGGAAATCTTATTTCACGGCAACTTAAGCTCGGAACAATCCGAGGACAATCCGACATATTGTGCAATATTATTTAGGTATGTACATGCCGAAATACGATATACAATCGATGTAATTGTTATAATCGCGACCAACGAGGAAACGCAACTTATGATGTCGCGATCTAGATCGATCAGCTCGAGCAGACTCGTTCCTTTATACTTTATATTATGCTCTTCAGCTGCCTGACAGGGCTTTGTTTTCTCGTCGGATACACGGACATGATTTTGATACGCAGAGTCCGGCTCCGCGGATCGTATCTCTGCGTGGCTATGCGATCGATGAAATTTTGTATTTTAAGGATTCAATCGTTAATGATGATACACCGTTATACCGGAAAAACGAACAGGTTCTTCTTCTTCCTCGATAGAGCGCAATATGCATTGGGCATAAATTCGCATTGGTACTGTAGTTTGCAACGTTTACGAATCCCTGAGGAAACGTCTACTCGGTGAAATGTTAAAATATCAGTTGGAAAAGCGTATGGTTTGTTCGACGCTAGATCGGCGATCCACGGAGCACGTTGCAAACTACTGTACCGATCGTTTTACCGATCGAGGAGGAACATGATCGATGGCTATCGTTATTCTTGAAGACGGTTCCGCGGTCGTCGATGAAATTCGTTTTGATTTCGCACAGTTGTTGTTTCGTGCACCTGGCAAATCTAGAAACTCAACTCTTCTTACTCCATGGTGTCGTACTTGACCTTCTCGACTTTGAAGTAGCGGTAGGCCGCGTACCCGGTAATGGTGAGCAGAACGGCGGCGGCCAACGTTGAGCCGACAGCGACTGGTGCAGTCTCGTCCCGGAAACCGCGGGCGCTCAACGCCGTACAAGAGAATTCAGCGGCAAACTCGTTGTTCTTGAATTTGAACGGTTGCAGCTTCAGGTCTCTGAAATTTCAATCGTACCCGTTTGTAAGTAGTTGCGTTTTTTACTTCTACTTTTGCCTTGCGATCGATCATTGATAGACCACGGGCCGGAACACTACCACGCAACGCTCCCAATTCGTCTTCGAACGAAAAGAGTAAACGAAAAGGAATCCGTGGGACCAGCAACTACGATCACCCTCCATGTATGTCTGTGTACCTGAGAAACACGTTGGCGTAGTTCGTGCCATCGGTCAGCGGAATCTTCGTCTCGTCGCTGCAGGAATACGACTTTCCGACCGGTGTGGGAAACAACATGGAGCTGTGTTTCTGGCTGCTGCTCAATCGTCTAGTCTTGCCTTGAACGGAAAAGAAATCGATTGAAGTCCAATATTATCGCACGAGCAAGACAACCTACGGCCACACAAAGTCCGACTACTTAAGCTCGATTCGACTCGACGCAACTTACCTGGCTGATCGATGTGTTCAAAGTGTCGATCGCTGGAATTATAGGTCAACTCGATTTTCTCGACGTACCATCGTTCTCCGCCCGGCGTCTAAAAAATTCATTATTTTTTCCCTTCAATCGATGAATTATAAAAATGTCGCAATGGAACGAAACACTGGAATCGAAATGAAAACGTATCAGGAAAAAAAAAAGGGTATGGCGTCGGTTTTTATTCGAGACGTGTTCGCGAAACAATTCGTGTCATTGAATGTTCGCAGATTGATAAAACACGTCCGCGGAGAGAAGAAACGATGTCAAGAGTGTCGAATCGATGCAACTACTCGAAATTGTTACCTTAGCAAAACTCCACGAGAGTAAAAACGCGTCCCACTTCAGGAACATCGTCACCGTGTTTTCGTTGTTGCAATTACCGGTCACCGTGGCATCGTTCGGAACGTAAATGCTCGCTTCCTGCAAAATTTATCGTTACTGTAAGTTTTTTACGAACTAACATCCCCCACTTCCACCTTGATCGTTTTTCGCATCAATTAGAATCTTACCTGGTCTTCTCCGAGTTTTGTACGATATTTCACCGTGATCAGAGCATCCACTTGCAAAAGAATGCAAGCTTGTCCGTTGCTTCCGTCTAAACGGTACAAAGGTTGTTCCGTGGAGAATGATTTGTGCTTCGTCGTTGACTCCGAAGGCATCGTCGACGTACTCCTCAGCTCGAAGTTCAATATATCGTTGTCATTAAAAGCAGGACCCTTAACAAACGATTTTATCATTTACTTTATAGCCCTATTGCGTTACGTTCGACTGTGAGAAAAAATTGTAGAAGGTGTGAGGTGTGACAGATCGTTCCAATCCATCGTTCGTGAAAGCACCGCGAAGCAACAGGCGATCGTTATCGGTTTACATGAAAATAGCTATCGCTCGCGATCTCGAAACAAAGTTATCGTCTCGATCTGTATTTAACGAACAAACCAATTATCTCGATTGCAAATCGTAGAGCCGGCAATAGGTTTCCGTTTTGCTAGTCCGATCTACACAACTGTTTACACGCACGATACATACATCGTTGTTACCAGACTTCTGATGCGTGTATCGATCGCGAGAAACTATCTAACAAGATTGACGCAGACTTCCGCAACGATTAATTATTCAACAACGTTGTTACGAAGCTGTTTCTTTTAAATCGCCCGAAACGTTCTCACAGCTATAAATTTCTTCTGTTTATAGTTTTCGAAGAGCACTCTTACCAGCGGTTGCCTTGATTTGGAAACAGGCAGGTCAAATAGCACCCTCGGTGTCCTGCGTGTCGTGTACAGTTGCTCGTCTAATTTTTGTGGCAACGACGAGGGACTCGGGACGCTGAACGCTGTGCTCGAGACACACCCTGCGGAGAGGCCATTCTTTATTAGCCCTTTCTTCATTGCACGCAATACTTTTCCGTCACGATACGTGTAGCAATTACATTTTCGCGAGCTCGTTGCTCGTTCTTAAAACCGGACGCACTTGCAAGGTGGTTCACTCTCTCGAAAAATACCTCGTAGAAAACTTGTACGTCCGTTGCAAAAGATATCACGAGAACAACGAATGTCCTTATCTTTTTTAAAAGCCAAATATATGTCACGCGAGTACAGGTGGTCACGCTACAATATTTTCTTTGAATACACGCCATGAACTAAGTGATCCAAATGTAAAATTCGTAAAATAAAGTACGCGGTTGCTTGGCGACGATAAGAATCGCGGTTGTTGTACAACGAACGGATAAAAATTAGAAATTTGGAATCGAAATCGACGACTTCTGTAACTCGCCGAATATGTTCGTCGATAGCGAAACAAAGATGAACAAGGTCTATACTACTCATCTATAATATGTGACGATTTATGATGAAGATTTTGATTTTCAGTTCACGGTGCAACGATAGGTAGAGAGCATTGTACGTCGGATGTTGTGTCACGATGAAGCCACAAGATTCTCGATTCTATTAGAAGCTACTGAAACGTATCATACAAAAAACGTACGAAATCGAACGAGGAACTCACATAATACAAATATGGCCTTGCTGTAATCCATGCGACGCGCCATTGCCTCTTCTTACTCGCTCGTTTCGCTATTAGTAAGTAGCAACTAGGAACCACGAAAGAATAACGAGATTTAAACAAATACGTCTTGTCGCGCTAGTTGCACGCAACACTGTTATATCGAGACGACGTTCGTGGAACTTGTGAGTTTGTGAGGCGAGCGAGAAAGCTCAGGCGCAGATGGATCGATAGTAGAAGCTTTCAGCATGCGCTGCGATGCCTTTCTGTGTCTGTGTACATGTACACAGAAAAGCACAGCAAAGTACGTTCGCTCGTTCGATGCTACCCTTCGGGGTGGCGTTCTCGGTGACGTCGGGCGTTGGCGTTAGCGTTGACGTTGGTGTTGGCATTGATATGGCTTTTCATTCATCTTACTCGCTCTAGCTAGTGGCTACGCTCTAGGTGCTTCAGACTATGACCGGTCAGTAATCACCCTTTTTGAATCGGGATGTAGGTAGTCGCAAATAGAGTGGATAGTATTCTCGCAGGAGTCTTATCATCCGTAACATCAACCAATGATATTGATTTTCTAAGTTTTCTAAAAACAAAAATTTCTTCTTGTTCTTTGTTTTTATCGAAACTTTACGAAATTAGATTCAGTACGTCGCGAAATCACCCCCGCAATGAAATAAAGGGTAAAGGAAATTGTATCCGAGGACAGATTTGGTGCATCGAAGTATCGCGTGGGCAACTCGTTAGACGATGAGTAAAGTTCAAATAGTCGTCGTTTACGTAGAACGTTCTGGCAAACTTGAAGAAAATTAACGCTGGGAAGAAATCGCGATAACATAAAGGACATAAATAAACAGCAAACTTTACGTCTAAATACAATCGCTTGAAACGCCGAAAATATAAATCATATTACTTCGAAATTACACTTGAGCAAGTATAAACTAACAAAACCCTGTTTAAAAATCTCTCATCTGTGTGGATAAAATTTTTAATGTTTTATTTTTACATACTTTGGTCACGCTTTGTATTTATTCATTAATTTCTCATCTCCAAAGATTGGAGAAAATAAAGATATTAAGTAAATGCGTAATAAATTCGACGTTTTATCTTTACACGGACTGCTAATCATGTTTGTTATCTTCTAAAACGCGGTGTATTTGATCACAAACGGGGTGCCATAAGGATAGACATCAACTTTCCGGAACTTCGTGGCCCTAGGAATCTGTAATACCGATACTTTAAAAGTCTGCGATTTTAGCGCCCTCTATGTGATAAGAATGGTGAATTTCAGAATTATAATGAAGTGCTGAATTCCCGGAAAAATCGAACTACGTAAATGCCTTGTATGTATGTATGTTAGGTCTATTCTTACACCTCGTCTATAATTTGATCCTCTGAGGTATGTATGTATATACAAATGTGTGTTGTATAAGAATAAACCTTTCATCTTATGTATGATTGGTATATGGGTTGGTAACCACCTAAACTGTATTACCAACAGCTTAATGAGCCTATGATTTTAGTAATCTCTACATTATGAGACCGGTGAATCTACGGTGGGTAGTGACACTAAAATGGAAATGGAGCAACGCTACCTCAGAAAAGTGGGCCGAAGAAATACATTGGATGAAAGATCTAGTTTTATTATATGTACCTCGTCGGTGCTCTAATAAAGCGAATTATGCACATACATTGTATAAACTTAAAACGCAATCCTCACGAACAGAGTAGATGACGCATACTGATCACTAATTCTACAAGAGTTCGAACTTATATATTTTAGGCCAGATGTCTCTGAATACGCGTTCTATTTCTCCACCGATAGATTGCGCGTGTATGCCGGCTGTGATCATAACCATCATAACCCAGAGGCAAAACAAAACAAACGCATTTTCTTATGAGTTTTTCATGAACGAAGTCGCGTTCGCAACAGGAACATAAAAGTTGGAGAATCGATTCAATTTTCTATTCATGAAACAACAGAATCGATGATTGACAGATATTTGTAACGGTTCTTTTTGCTTGGAGGAGTATGTTGGTTCTCAGAGTAAGAGACAGAGGATAACGAGAGCCGAGTGAACTGCGTAGTGAAACGAGAATTGTTTCTAATTTTTAGGCGACGCTCACTAATCGATTTCCAGCTACCGCTGTGTTGCGACCGGTTGTTCAGGATTCCTTATTTCGAAGAAATTTCGCCGCAAGTGCTAATCCCGAAGCGAAGATGTCGTTTGAAGCTGAAAAGCGTAAGGCACACGATTATTTTGTTTATACTTCGATAATTACGTAAATGCCAATCGTACGATGCGTCAACCCATTCTACATACATATATGTACATACAAATTTCAAGATTCAGTCTGTCCTTCTCGATACATCTCGTATAGTCCTCACAAAGATACAGCGTGATCGTAAAATTATTCAAGCAGTACTGTAAATATGTTTCGAGTACTTATCGGGCAATGTGAATTGATCGAAGTATGAGAATATAAGAAACTGAAACCTCAGTCAGGACTGTACGCGAATGGCCCTCGATATATGTATATTATACAGTACAATATTGAAACTAAAGTTCCAAATATTCTAATTAGTAATTAATATTTGCTTTTTTTCTACTTGTAAGTGAAATACTATTAGTCGTAAATTGTTATTCTTTTATTACGCGAAACCCTACAACAGATTGCACAACACGAGCAGTAGTGCCGCGGTATTAATCGGTACCGTCGCTCGATATGTTAACTTTCGACCACGTTAGGTATATATCTGCAAAAACTGTACATTTAATCATACGTATAATCCATCGAGTCTCGTGGAAAGAACAGTTATATACACGGGATGTTCTTTATCATGATTGTCCCCTTTTGAATAGAAAAATTCTTAACCATGCCGTTGGAAGAGAAAAGAAAATACTATAAAGGAAGCATTACCACATTGGATCAAATACCGTCATGGGTGAATTATTGGAATGAGAACAAAACGAATATCGGGATAATGACGCTTGAGAAAGTCGAAAAAATCGACGAAGAAGTAGCTAAGAAAGTCTCTATGTGGCAAGGTGACATTACTTCCCTAACGATAGACGCGATCGTAAATGCCGCAAATTCGAGCCTTCTTGGCGGTGGTGGAGGTATGCTGAACTATAGGTTTGCTATAAGTTGGCTTAGCAGAAGCAGATACGCGATAAATGGTACATAAAATATTCTTCAGTTGATGGAGCTATTCACAGAGCCGCTGGACCAAATTTAAAGAATGAGTGTGCTACTTTGAGAGGATGTCGAGTTGGAGAGGCTAAAATAACTGGGGGTTACATGTTGCCTGCAAGATGTTAGTACGTACAACAAGGTATAAGATGCAGCTCTTTGATAGACATTCATCTTTTAGATGTCATTCATACCGTTGGACCCCAAGGAGAGAAACCAGAGAAGTTGAGAGAATGTTATGAAAATAGTCTTGCTGTAGCCAAAGAAAATGGACTGCGCACCATAGCTTTTCCTTGCATATCAACAGGAATATACGGATACCCTCAAAGACCAGCCGCTAAAGTAGCTTTGGCTACGGTAAAGAAGTTCCTACTCAACAACAAAGAGGTGGTAATTTTACTTGTACATTTACATAACCCTGAAAAAGCTTGCCAGAATGTAAAGAAACGTTTTAAACTTGCAGGTGGATAGAGTCATATTTTGTCTATTTTTAAAAAGTGACAAAGACATATACGAAGAGTTATTACAGAAGTATTTTGCCATCGATTAGATCCTTACTGATTATTATCCAATGAATGGAGTACAAAGCAAACATAAAACTGTATAAGAGCGTGCATGAAATAATATTCTTAAAAAACATAAGAGAAGAAGTATTCTTTCCCAGATGTTATTCCCGCTCAAAAGATTGTAGAGAGAATCGTTGGAAATCGCGGATACGTACACCGTGCTCGAATGTACATAACTAGTATCGACTGTTCAAAATTTCGCGGGTAGACGCGTTGTTCGTGGTCGGAGAGTGAGTGATTGCCGCGATGGCAGCGCCACGATCTTACGGTTCGTCCGCATCGTGTTTCGGCTCGACGACGGCGCGTCGCCATCTTGAAAAATCGAAGTGTGGTAATGTCTGTATGTGGTAATAGGTGGGGGACGGTCGTTAATGTGGTGCGTCTCGTACGGAAAATCTGTCACAAATGGGTAAATATCTTTTGCACTGAAATCACTCGTTTTGAGAGTCAGCCGGTTTCGCGGTTATCTCGTTGGCCGGAACGAGAAAACGCTGGTAAAAGAGCACACCCATAGCTAGGTACTGGTGCTCTCGGCGATCTGTCGCGGTGAAGGTGCGCTCTCTCGAGCGGTTAGTGAACAGTGCGTGCGTCCAAACGAAAGTACAGTGTCGATCCTGCCGATGTTTCGGACGATTTTTATGGTTATCGTCGTGGCCGGAATTTTTATTTAATCGTTTGACTGCGAGTAACACGACGTCGTTGCATCGTCGAACGTCGCGAAAGCGAAGTGTGTGCGTGCGTGCCTGCCTGGCTGCTTTGCGTGCGTGCGTGCGTGTGCGCGCTCGCGGCATGAAAATTCACGGATACCTCGCCCTGTGAAGAAAGCGATCAGAAAAGAGTCAAAATAATTGTGCGTTATCGTGGTCGGATCGAAGCGTAAGCAGCGTATCCGATCGGTGGATCTCTTTCTCTCGGTCGCTCGAATAAGGCGGACGTGCGGACGGAGTCCCGTAATCCTGAATGGCCGCCGCCACCGCTTTCTAGGTTACTGACGGACACCCAAAGAGAGCGACAGAGAACGTGTAAGAAGGATAGAGCGGGCAGACGTCTGAAATCAGAAAGAAAGAGTGGGAGCGAGGAGAGAAACGAGTGGTGCAGTTAGAAAGAAAGAGCTAGCGATCGAGACCGTACGTGGGGCGGAGAGAGACAGGGCGAGCGGAAAAGAGAAAGATAGATGAGGGGCGAGCAACCGTGAGCTCCATACACGACCGAGTACCGATGTGCGGCCCTCGAGGTACGCGATCACCATCTCCCAGGTGTATTTCACGCGTTCGTCGCCGATCTGAGATCGGGGATTCGCTGCATGTGGCGGACGAGGCTTAAATCGCTGGTGCTGCTACCGCCGCTGGCTGGTGCCGCCGCCACAGCCACAGCCACTGTCATCGTCATCGTCATCGTACCGCTACCGTCATCATCACCGTCACCGTCATCACCGCTTTCACGACTGTCTTCGTTGCACACGTCGGCATGGACGCCGAGACTCTACCTTACAGATAAACGAACGCGTGCTACTCTTGCACTCTACGCGTGTATGTATCACGACGTATACGTATTCCAACGAACAGAGTGATATATCCTCAAGCTCGTCGTCGTCGTCGCGTTCTACCTATCTACCTACTGGTACTAAGTGGGTGTGGGTTTCTCGTTCGTATGGCTGGCGTGTGTGCGTGCGCGTGTACTCACATGTACGTACCCCGTGTACCTGCGTCGCGTGCATCGGTGCCTATGTATAACTGTTCGCTTATGTGCATTATCGTATAAGCGTGGTAAGTATTACAAAAATCGGCATTACGCGAGGAGAGAGGGAGTGTCAGTGAGAAAAAGTTGCCCGCAAGAAGTCGCTTTGCTATCCACGGTTCTCTGTCTCTTTTTTTTCTCTCCCTCCCCACCCTCTCTCTCTCTCTCTCTTTCTCTCTTTCGATTTGGCCCCTAAAAGGCTTCCCCACCCTTCTTCTCTGTTGGCTTCACCTTGTATTTTTGCTCTCATAGTCGCCGAGTAAAATGAAAAGGATTTTCGTTTCTCGTGTGTCACAATCGCCCATCGAAGCGTATTTCACACCGACACTATACGTTTCACCTACTTGAAACCCATTATCATTTGATAATTTGTTTCACCGTGTATCCTAAGTCGTTGAATAACTCGACGAATCGTATCGAATTGCTCAGTTCGCATCTTCGAATCTCTAGTCAACAAGATAGTGACCATTACGTTACTCGATCCTGATAGCTGCGAAAAATGTGAACAGTGGATCAAACGATACGTATTTCAACGTACGGTGCATACATAGTGTAGAATAGCCACGCGTGCGTTCGTTACTCCATTATTTGACAACTGACACCTCCTTCGGGTCAGCCACTTCCTCGTGTCTGCCGAGCAATGCAACTTGCAAAGAAACCTATTACCGGCCGAAACGGTCTTTTGTCATCCGACTAGCCCACAGTTTTTTCGCCCTTCTTCCAAGCCACCCACGCGATGCTACCATATATTCTCCCTCTCTTAGAACCTTTTGTCAATCCGATACGCTCGAAATGTAGCCTCTTGCATATGTGTGCGTCAACCTACGTCTCGTAAGGATAGAAGTTACATATTCTACGTGAAAAGAACTCGTGGGGGGAAGAAGAAGATGAGGAAGAGGAAGGCGAACGGCTCATCGTTTTCCAACTATTAGTATACTGTTACTTCAAAGTGTAGAAATACATAATTACGGTACGAACTACAGCGACGATGTTTGATAGATTTTCTTTCTAGTTAATTTCTGTAGGTTTGCGGGCTCGTTCTCCAATGCTGAGTTACTCGATACTGCCGTGAATCGACGAGGTATCATTTCCATGATGGTGTACCGCTTCTCGAAAGTCAAAATAGTCGTGTCCAAGATGGATAGCTTCATTCCGCGATCACGGTTATCGGATTTTCCGGTAACTGCCGTGCGCCGGCATCGGAATCGATGCAACGTGACACGAGACGACGATTCTCTTGTCCTTTTCTCCCGCGACCGAAAGCGGTTACGCTCGATACGCCAACCAGACAAAATAATCTCTCTTAGCGAGAGTTCATCGTTACCCGTCAGCCAACGATTTATTCTTGGATTACATTATGGAACCTCGGTTCGCGAGTTTATGTAATAGCGTTCGTGCGGCTAGCGCGCAACCACCAACGGCAAACCGGACCAAGACAGAGTAAAGCAGAACAGAGCAGTGCAAAGCGAAGAAAAGCGGACCAAGTGTTTTTCACGTAACTGGTCGAAACGTCGAATCAGAGTCACACAACACACACTCGTTTCGAACGCTTGTCTCTGGTCGTTTTCGAAAGAATCCGCCCATTCGCGTTGGTCAACGAGAAATGATTGTACATATAGTAGCAAAGACTCGCCGTCGTCTGTTACGTTCGGAGTGAAGAAAGACCGCAAGCTTGGATCGACGATGAATCGAGAAGTTCTGGAGGTCGAGGAGGTGCGGCTACCTCCCCCAGTTGCGCGTGTACCGCTGACCCAGTTCATAGGGATGATGGTCTAGGATCTAATTTTGCGCGACTTCGAGTAGCCTAGTTTCGACTTGCCCTTATCGTATGTTCCTACCGCACCTGCATTCTTCCGCGAACACGGTCTGTGTCCGCGATCCTCGTAGCCCCAGCCACAGGTGGCTCGAACTTTAAAAGACAACGACGGAAACCGACGCGGGGCGAGGCGACACATACACGCGGCACGCCTACTCCCCCGATTAATTCGCGGGAAAACTTTTCCTCGTTTCGTAGACCAACGGACCCCAGCGATTCTTATGCTCGCGCTCGGTGCTATAATTAGTCGACGATATCTCGCAGGTGCCCACTCGGTAAAAGCGTGTTCGAAACACCTGTTTCTCTGACGTACAGAACTACAACGACGCAACGTCGACCAATTATTCGAATCACGGTCACGACACCCTGAAATAATCGACAGATAGATTTTATGGATCCATCCAGTCGTCGTTCGTTTCGGACCTCCGTAAAGAGTATGCTTCCTCGTCGTGCCACTTCGGGCAATTCCAAGTTTGGTAACAGTTTAAACCTCCGTCGATATTCCCTTCCTTCTTGTCCGCACGAAGTGAATTCGACAGAGGAACCGTTTCACGACGCTGCCGACCGAGTTTCTCCTTGTTATGTACATATGTCTTTAATACTTTATACATCCGACCTGTCTCTGTGGCTTTTGTGTTGCAAGGCGGAAGTGTGTCGATCCTCTCACTTTGTGCCTCGCACGTTGGACATCGGGGTGTGCTGTGGAGTATAAGTCTGGTAATAAAATTACGCGGAACGACGTTATCACGATTCAAACAGAACACGTCCCGAAGGAGCAACATCATATGCCTCTCACGAAGGACGAAATCTCTGCGATTCTACGAAATGAAAATCACCGTCGGTTAGACGACGCGTATTCATTTTATACCAATCAATGTTACACATCTGTAATTAATGCTGCGCCCATGAGTGTTAAGTTTCTAATTGTAAGTTCTGATCGTCTTTCACAAAGGTATCGCGTTAGAATCGATTTTCGTTTAATAATCGCGTGCTGGTCAATTACGATGCTCAGGACCAATGACAAGAAAACGATATCTACCAACTTGTCAAACTGTCAAATACTGCTGTACAAGGTCCAGAACCATAGATCTTGTGTATACTCGAAGATTTTCCTACATCGAAGACTGGATTCCGGTCCCCTTTGCTCCCGCTTCGTTCCGTGACGTAGCTAAGATAATGTTCGACGGGATTAATAATCTCTCAATGCCGAGCAACGACTTTCGCCAACCTTGTTTCATTTAGCCTGGTCGAGGTGGAAACGAGCAACACGTAACTCGGCGACGCTGGTCGCGTATTTTCGTTTTCCGTGTCTGTTGTTCCATTCGCTCCACGATTCCTATTTCTACCAGAACGGAGCAGGAAGCGACATAGAGAAGGCCAGAAATGAAAGTACCGGCGAATCATCGATTTTCTTGATCACGTCGGAAGCAAAATAAATGAAAAGGAAAAGAACGTTTGTTGTTTTTGCATAAAAACCGAGAGCACTGTAAAATGTAATTTAATTACAAAATCCAAATGACAATTACAGTATAATTAACTATATTAAATTTACAATACAAATTACAATGTACATAATTGTAAAATTACAATGTTAATGTAATTGTACGTGACTTTTCAACGCGTCTCGAGACAAGCGAGAGTCAACGTTGTCCCGATATTACAATACATTCCGACGTGTGGTTGGCCGCACGGGGTATGATTCACTCCCGCCTACCTGTATAAGTTTGGTAGGTCCATTTCGATGTCTGACCTAATGCAACAGGGTCCGTGTCCTCTTTGGCGACCAAGCATAAAATACATTATTCTTTCACGGGGTTAATGGAATCTCGAACGTGAAATTTGATTGTTAAACGGCGTCGACATGCGGTCAAACGAAGGAGTATTACTTGATAGAAGGCTAGTCTAACCGCGCGTTTGTGGGCGTAGAGGGAGACGTAAATACGAGATACATACGCCAGTCCATCGTGTGTCGCTTGATGGTTTTGGAGTCGGAGAAGCGTGCGGCAAGGAGTACGCGAACGTACGCGAGGATGGCACTGTTCTAATTGAACGTACGGTTCACCGAGCATACCAATTAATAAAGAGTACTCCGGTGGTCACGGATGGACCGGATGCACCGTTATCGCGTAGCACGTTCGATAAGCGGCGCATGTTCTGTTTTTTATTTCACGGTAGTTCGGCAAATGAGAAAGGAGAAGGAGCATTGACTCTAGGAATATTCGAATAATTTGCCGGAAAGTATATTTCTCGGTTCGTATGTTGCTTCGTCTGCTAATGGTGTACGTCCCATTCTGTTACAGGCGTAGGGGAAGAGGGTACACCGTTAAAGCGTCGGAGGGTTTGAGGCAGTAAAACTGGCTGGCCTACAATGTCCGCTAGTATGCGGAGCACTCTGCAAACCGTTCCAGAATCAGTGCCGGCCGACCACGTCACAAACTCCAAAGTAAGTTTCAACGTTTGGCGAAAGTCCGCTTACAGTAATGCTCGTCTACTCGTTGTTTGTACTCAACGGCGAAACGGTGACGCGTGACATTCCCGCCGACGAAAAATCTATTTGAACGCTATTTTCCTCAAACTACAATCGTTTTTTCGGCGCGTTCATATAAATACATGTATATATAATGTGAATGTTTCTCGACCTTTGGACATTCTTTCACCGAACGAACACACGTTGAAAATGTCACGAGTGCATAAATACAGAATTCTCTGCGTTCCTGTTATCGATCGTGACCGGTGTGTAATATAATATGATACGTGTCGCGACGACTGAATAACTTACTATTTTGTAAATCGAATTGTGTTTAACAAAAACAACGATGCTGTTAAAAATGGAATCGGTTTCTATCAGGACCGCGTCGCCGTTTCGTCGATCGATAATGTGCCTCGTCACGCAAAACGTTTTAAGGGTACGCGGTTGAACGATTACGCTTGGAGAACGGTTTACGATTGCGGTAACCGGACATCGTTGTACACACAGTCTAACGGAGATAACCGCGTATGATACTTAGAACTTGGAAATATGGAAAGAAAAGGGAACATCTAAAAGTCGCGTTTTCGTTCACGCGGTTACCGCAATGTCGAACGACCGAGTGTAATCGCGCGCATATATGTACATACATATCATACATTTGAACGTGCTGCTCCGTTGTGACGACCGCGTTACATATTTCGCGGGTGCTTCGTGACGTCTTTGGTTCACGGATCAGGGTATTGCACTGTACTAAGTAACGCGATGCTTTTCGAGAAGAAAACGATCGGATCGACATGCACGTGGCGAGTCGTAGGTAATTTTTCATCAACGTAAATTCTGTTTCATGAATTGGACACGACTCGTACCCGATGGCTCGGTCCAACAGGTTTTCACGACTAGTTGCTTTCGAATTTTCTCCCGACAGTGGCCTCGAGAACCTTGTCGCGCAAACTCGAGCTTTCGCGTTTACGTACTCTCGCCGTTCGACATTTTCCAGGCAATCGTTGACACGATCTTTCAGGATAAACTCGGTGATTGTTCGCCGCGTTGACGGATACGCTGGTTCGCGGCGTCATCGTTTCTCTGCGTATTGTTCGCGTATCGTATGTCCGTTATAAAATGTGTACAAGAGACATCGGCATGAATACAGTTTCGGAAGTACACGATCGATGACGTCGAATCTGCTTCCGGTTCGATTTTTTTCATATTGAAGATTCTTTGTTATCGTCGGTGCGTTACACCGACTGGAAAATTCGCGCAACTTCTTTGACTTTTCGACGCATAGACGACAACGATACCTGTCTGCGGTAAAATTAACGGGTAACTCGAACGTAGGGCCACGTAGAAATCCGAGATAGACAACACAATTTACCGTAGGTAATATTTTCGAAGCGAATCGATATCGAGGATGCACAACAACGATTCGGCTCGATGGCGTCCAATCGGCGACCACGATTTGCCAAGTCGTGTTGCGTTCACCCGTTGCTCGGATAAAAACCGAACGGACGTTACACGTTGACCCAGACCTTGACGGTAACGTTGCCCGAGGACGAAATGTTTGCCACAATTGCTCTTCGTTTAGAAAACGATTGTTGCCGGCGCGACTATTCGACGAAGTTGCAGAAGCATTCTCGTTTCGTCCTCGCGACGAGCCGTGACTCCCTAATCGCGACAAATTAAACATTGCAATACGCTGTATAGGCGCTGCGCAGGGTCGTTAGCGAACATAGTATATGTATACGCGTACGCGTACGTCGAATCGAGTTTTCCCTGCTTTTCTTCTCGTTTCTTTCCTTCCGTTGACGAATCCCGAGACGAAACGCGACGCGACCGGCTCAATCGCAACGTTTCGCAACTGTTGGTTGAGCTCGATTTTAGTCGAGAACGAACCGGCCACTACGTGGCAAACTATTTGTTGCGCCCATCGTATGCCTCGTGTGCCGGTATAGAATCGGTCGTACGACACTCGGGGCAACGTTGACAACATCCGATTTTAGGAAATAAAAGTTCCCCGACGTTTTCGTTCACGGTGTCGCGCCTGGGTTTATATATACATATTAAGATCGACGGGTGCTGTGCAATTTTACGCGAGGAAAAAAGATCACGCATTTTATACTGTTCAGCCGCGCGAACCGATCGTTTGTATCCAGTTGCACACGAATCGATAAAAATAATTGACGCGACCCATCGTTCGAGTTTTGTCGTTTGGAGCTCAAAATGTCGATTGATTAATGTTATGCGACACGGATAAACGGAATAGAAAAGATTCTTCCCGGAATACAGGGCTGATCGGATCGTTCGACCAACTACATACTTAATAATATTATATCTTGTTGATTCTCCAACGGATTATCCGTCCAATGTGTTTTCACACGTATGTATATCCGATTGACCGCGAACTTTACCCGTATTAGCTGACACCTAAGTTTAGCCATTTTCTTCGGAGTCGTGTGTACGTAAAATTATTCGTCGGGCGTGAATTTAGTCCACGGCATTCCGCCAATTCGCCGGACCCTGACGCATTTGTCGTTCGTCGCTCGTCCATTTACCCAGCTTGCCACAGCCGTTTCGAACAAATTGTTACGAATCCCGTGGTACGTGGTCCGTCCAAGTTGTAGGTACCATTTCGGTACGACACGATACTACGTTCATCCCGAGTGAACTATTTTACATTTTTAGGTTTTTCTGGAACTACATAAACGATAATGATATTCTAAAAAATGGTATGAGAGTATGGGAGAAATAGAAAAAAAAAACTTCAATAAAGGCGCATCCGATCAGCAGAAACTCGGTTTTGCACGGGTATAGCACGAAACGTGGTTGGTCGAGAGGACGTGTGCGGTTTGCGGTGGCTCGTTGACATTATCCGCGATCGTTCAACGCACATTCGCGAGAATCGTGTTGATCGCGTGGAACACCGATGGAGTTTTCGGTTCGTTCGCGACGTTGGCGAAGGTGCCGTCAGATGGCGATCGCTGTCTTCCCGCTGGGAACCGTGAAGCGCGAAAGGAAAGACAAAAGCGATCGGCGTCGAGGTTGCATTTTATCAGCCGTACCGTCATTGCATCGATCTTTCGTTTAGATCGATGTGACGTGGAACAAAATATTCTGGCTAAATTGCATTTTCGGTGAGTACGTCGGAAGCAAAAGCGAACGATTCTATTCGACGAAAATGACCAAAGTGAAAGTAATTTTTCTCTGAAATTCGTTTCGTTCATAGAAACTTTGTTGCGCTTCCGCGACTTTCGATCGATTAATCAAATTACCGATTTCGTAGACGGTAGATATATGCACGGTAGATAAAAGCAAACGTCTCGAAAACAGTATAGAAACTTTGTTGCGCTTCCGCGACTTTCGATCGATTAATCAAATTACCGATTTCGTAGACGTCTCGAAAACAAATTAGAATGTATAACGCTGAAACGAAACGAAAATGGAAACCGAGAATCCTAAGTTCCTGATATTCATCCCACTTTAAAAAAAATGATACCGATTTACGCGTATGTATGTATTTTGTATTTAAACGCGCGTCGATCTTGCTTCCCGCGATCTACGAGCGACATTAATCTTCGCTGCTTCGTAACACAGTGTTACAGTGGTCCGTTTGAGCCAAGTCGAATCTCCGTATATATCCGCGAAACTGCACGGAGAGCTACCGGAGGATAGGGAGGAGCGCGGTGATTGCCACAAATGGCAGCGCGGACGGCCATCGAGAATCAATTGTCCCTGTTCACGCTCAACTCCGCGACTCGATCTTTGTCGATTGTTCTCGAGTTTTACTTGAACTTCTTCGAATTCCACCTACCGGACACCGGCGTGATTGGCCTCGTAGAACAATCACGCCATTGTCCCCGTGTTATTTCGTGAATCAATCAAGCACGCGTACCGAACTCGATCTGACACGACCCGACACGGTTCGACAGCGTTTTATGCTAAGAAGGCAGCCGCAAAATTTGTTGCCCGCGTCGACCACACATCTAGGTGGATACGTACATACGTATGTAGACTCGCAATTGTCGATGCTCCTGGATATTGAATAGACGCGTACGAGTTATTGTTCGAGTTTACGTTTCGCTGAAATTTCGTTGGTAGGTATGTCGTAACTTGTTGAAAATTCATTCCTCGCTTTTACAGCTTCACGTAGGTACCCGTACATAACAAGAATATACATACTTAGTATACTGAACGAGATTCGAAAGAAACGATACACTTGGTATCCATCGACCCAAAAATTTTGTCGACGAACGCGGTTTCCTGACCACGTAGAACGTCGTTCCGTTGTCATCGTCGTTGACAACGATGTCCTCTTTAAGATCAATGACGTTCCGTTTCCTCTCCGGCTATGGCATTAATGCTGATCCGTCAGAAAGTGTGAGCAATACTCTCGGAAGTGTCTCTTGCGCATACATTCGCGTCACTCTAAACGCCCCTTCACGCCCGTTCACGCCGATCCACGATAAAGAAGGTCCGCATTTTTTTGCGAATTAATCGAATATCAACGAGAGATCAAGCTACCCGTATACCAGCTACCACGCTTTCCCATCAGTCCGTGGATATACTTCTGGCGAGTTTCAACGATCCTCTGATACCCGCCATTCGAATACTCGCAAGGCGCGAGTAAGTATCGTTTCGCTTATACAATGTATGTAAAACGAAAGTTTACAGAGAAGAAACGTTCGCTCAAAAACGTCGAGATAAACTTGTACGCGCAAGTTGTCGTCGCGTGAAGATACCGCGCCTTGGAAAATTTATTTTTCGCGATGTATCGTTCTTAACGCCATTACGTAACGGAGCTCGACTTCGTCCGGTTGGTTCCCCTCCTCGCGGAATCGTTCCTCGTCGCGGTGAGATCACCGCAAAAGCGATGTCACGATATCGATTCGAAAATGCTCGGAAATCCTGTTTGCGTCCCTGCTCTGCTCGCTCGGACACTGAAAGTGTAACTCATCGACGACGTTGCATCCCCTAGCGGTCGTCGCAGTTTATCGTAACAGATATTCTTTCGAGCGAGCTAACGCGAAACTCTTCTTTTTCCCCGTCGGTGTCAGCTCGTTGCGCTTCCATCGCATCTCCTCGTTGCAAACGTTATTGTTTCGTAAGTGGAAAAGTTAGAAAATCTGTACAGTACGATACGTGTTTTGTAATCGTTGAGTCTTCGAGATACGTTGCCGATTAATTTCAGCCTACGATACATCGATTTCGTGGAGAACTCGCGTCGATGGTCGTTCCGCTTCCTTGTCTTGGGAAAGACGGACGGAGTGTATTTTATTCGTGGCGAAACCGCGCCGAAGCGTGTTGGGCGGTGAATTTTTTTTCGAGACTGCTTCTATTCTTAATACAATGCCAAGGCCGCGGTTCACCCACTTCGCATTGATTACACGGGTTCGGGGGGTGAGGGTGGGGGGGTCGATAAATCGAAGGTTAAATACACACGGCGCGTGTGTGGAGTAATAATAATATCCATGTCGCACGAGGACCGCGCAAAAAACTGTTAATCCGTGACAAAAGTGCGAGGGTCTTCCTCACGAAACGTTTGCTCTCCTGTACACTTCCGAGGAACTATGTAGGTACATACATATGTATCTGTATACCGTACCTATCGTCGTCTCGCGTTGCGTTGTTCCGATTAACAGGCATCGCTCGTTTCTCCTGTAAAACGAAAGTAATGAAAGCAATCCGTTCTCCGTGAGATAATAGTCTCTACTATATACAAGTCAGCGGGAAACAGACGCGTTCGCTAATGTAGACATTCGTTCGGTGATGAAACTTCTCTGGAACCACCATTCCGCCTCGGGTTATCGGACGATAGGGAAATCTTTTCGAAGACGTTTCATGCTCCGTAACGTTCGAGACGTCCGTCGTTACGGAAAGACGCTCGCTGCGAATCGTTCGTACGGTTCTCGATCGAATCGCAGGTCAAGAAATCCGAAGAGACCAATTTACCATTTAATCTATCAATCGGATCTCCCAGTCGGTCACGCTAGAACCTATCTCGTTCGACTAAACGCGTCTTTTATCTTGAATAACACTCGTCGGAAGCGCCGTCCGCACGAACACGTCCACGATTACAAACGATCGAGATGATCGATCTAACAACCAGCGAGCGTCCGAACGGAAATTTTTCCAACGATTGTTACGATGGACATCGATCGGTGAGCAGGAATTCAGGGATAAAACATTAGCGAGGATTTCCTTCGAACGAACAACATTACCTTTTATCGAAATGACATGAAAAGGTAGCGATGACGTGATCCAGTCGCGGTGAACGCGTCACCCTTGTTAGAATGACTACGGCTCACGAAGTTCGCGGAAAAGTAACGTTCGAAGTAAGTCGGGTCGGGAGTGATCGCGCTGGACAAAAGTTTAGCGTAAGGTCATCGATACGAGTCACGTTTCCCGTTCGGTAGGCCTCCTCGAGTCTGTTCCTCGTTTCCCCGACGCATCGATAACTATTTTTCAAACGATGAAACTTCGAACTGGAGCAGAAAAATATCCGTGACACAGAATTTCTTGTTCCGATCGATCGAGGTGTATTCTTCGCCCAAAGGAAAGGGCTGACCTGCCCGATCATCTCGCCACGAGAATACCGTAACCCGAGCATTAACTGGGTTGATCTTGTTGCGCGCAAACGGAATATGTCAAGGATGTGTGTATGCGCAAAGCTGACACGATGATCGATAATTCGATTCTCTGTTACGCTCGATTTCAGCGATCGGGTAATTGCACTTCCGTGCGATACTTTCTTTATTATACGGTTCGAATAAACGAAGTTAATCGACCGTTCACGACCGA
Organism: Dufourea novaeangliae; assembly: GCF_001272555.1. Taxonomy (NCBI): domain Eukaryota; kingdom Metazoa; phylum Arthropoda; class Insecta; order Hymenoptera; family Halictidae; genus Dufourea; species Dufourea novaeangliae. The sequence goes on along the minus strand of NW_015374020.1, from coordinate 3,594,040 downwards.
TGACCAAACACGGACCTATTTCGCATCGGTGTATTTGATATAAGATACGTGTTTTGCCGTCCCTTCCACTCGTGAAATTGTTCTACCTCGTTGTTCCAAATCGCATTAGAAACCAACGAGAAAAACAAACTTTCCACGGTACCGAGTCCAGGAAAGTAGGTACCTATATACATATACTAAAAGCCGAACGAATATACCTCGACGTTAAACGTTTCAATGGAGTACCGATGTCGAAAGGTTTATTCCGTGCACCTCGTAGAATGCATCGAGCCTCGAAGTCCATTAATCTAATGAATCCATCCGTTCGCCACTACGGCAAGTGTTTACCTTCCCTCCGCCTTTCGCGTTTAAAGCTTACCCGTCGCGTCTGATCTCCGTTTCTCTCTCTCTCTCTCTCTCTCTCTCTCTCTCTCTCTCTCGATCTCTATTCTCTGTTTTGCTACGAATGTATTCGTTACACAACGAGTTTATCTAGGCGCGGTTCGGTCACGTTTAATTTCTATTCGAGCGGTGGCGTCCGATGCACGCACAAATGCATGCACGTTCAACGGTGTTGTACGTGACTAGAGTGAGCGTAGTCCCCAGACAAAGGAGGTCCGTAGTCGTACTCGTGCTGGTAAACGCGCCTAGTGACCTCGTCGATTATTCGATGAAAACCGCGGGTAACATTTGCGCGATATCACGATCAACGTTCATTGAAACGATCGAAACGTGGCGACAATTCCATCCCGTGGTATTCCGTTTACCAGCTGGAACATCGAAATTCATAAAACATCGCATGCGTTCTGTTTGCCTATTGCCAAATTTCTAGACATATTACATACTTACATGCACACGTTACTACCATCCCCCTATTCGACTCTGGGAAATCGAAGCAACAGCGAGTACTTACGTGCGCGTTCCGATGCGTTTCTGTGCCTCCCGATGGCGGCGAAGTAAGTATGCGTGCACGCGTCCTCAGAGACGCGAGACTACGCGCGCAACGGGAGAAAGAGTGCGAGAGAACGGCGAGCGCGAGCGAAAGAAGGAGTGCGCGCGAGATCTAGAGAGGAGGAGGAGGGCCGTGCGTATCGGTCGCGGTGAGATCCAGTATGAAAGAGTCCGAGCCGAGCGGAGCTCGCGCGTCCTCGTCGTTCGCGCTCAGTTAACACGAGACTCGCGATCGAACAGCACGTCTGTTCGACCCGTTCGCGAATCTCTGCGAGACTCAGCATCGATCGCGGTCCGGTGCTTCCGAGTCGCCCCGTTTACGCTTTCCCTCGAATTCGATCGGCCGATACGGTAAACGAAACGGAAAAGCACGTGGCAGTGCGACGATTTACTATCGAGTCGACTCGACTCGGTAGAGTGAAGAAATTTGTCGAGGTTCGGTGTATTGCTTATTCGATTTGTCGGTGCTTTGCTAGAAACGTGTGGTCGCGAGTGTCGATAGTGTGTCGGAAGCATCCAATCCGTGAAAAGTATTTTTGTCTGTTGTCGCATATCATCGGAGATGTCGCGTGTTTCGGGAGAAGGTGAACGGATCCGTTCAAGGTATACCGCGAACGCACCGATCTCGCAGATATCGATTTGGATCGCGTTGGATACAGACCCTGAGAGATTATACGACGAACCGTCTGACTCGGAACCGAACAGCCAGTGAAACTCTGCCAGCACCGAATTTTTTCCTTCGTCGAGCTCTTCAGGTATCGCTCGCGCTACGGACGATCTTGGAATGAAAAGCATCGACTCACGCATCGGTTCTGTCTTTGAAAACAAGTCGAATTCTTCGCGCTCTAACCGGGTGTATACACGGATATCACGTAATAGCGCATCGATCGGATCAATTTCTTGAACTTGGGCTTACATTAGTTACGATTCACACGTCATCCGTCTACGGCTGACACATACCGACACATGCGCAGCTTTATGAATTGAACTCATAGTACCGCGAGCGACGATAGGACGCGCGAAAAGGGTAACGATAGGTGACATTGCATGGCCGGCCGGTATAGACGCATGCTGGGGTCGCTTTCAAATTCGCTGTCCATCGACGCAACAGGTCCGTCGACGGTCATACCGGTGGTATCGATGGTGTAGGTACACACCTTTTCGTTTTATCGATTCCTCGGGAAAGGTAAACAACGGCCGGAGCCCTGTTTGCTTTCGTTTTGCTTTTTCACGGCCGCGTCGGCGGAAAGATTAACTTAATCCTACGAGATGGAATCTAGCGAAACCGGTCCTCGGAATCGTTAATTTCGACGAGTTCGCCTCGTCGTGAAGGTTGCGACAAAGGTCGATCGAAAAGTCTAGAGTCGAGGAACACACGGCTGATTCGTGAATCGTCGTTTGGCCACTATGTCGAGACAGTGTTGCGATAACAGACCGTGGTAACGGTGACGTGGTAATTGTAGGAATGTGCTGGGGGACATCGTGGAAAGTATCGGACGGACGACAACGCTACACGTACGATACGATACGATACGATACGAAAGTCGTTAACTATGTAGTCGGTACGCCGCAAACTGCCGAGCATAGTCGGTCTCGTGGCTCGAGCGTGCGTCATAGTTGGAACGCAATCCCCGTTTACTCGACTATACAGTATAAGGTTACGTGCTTGTCCGCGTATCGGAGAACTGGCCTAATTCGTTTAACTTAACGACATTAGGAAGTCGTTCGCGCGCTCTCGCTCGCGTTCATTCCCGCTCCGCTCCGTCAGCGGCAGTCGAGCGCGCCACGCCAGGCGCGGCATCGTTCGTAACGAACCGAGAAACCCCTCCTGGAGAACCCGTACTCCCGATCCGATATTTTCGTGGCGTTCGCGGACCTTGTCGAGAATGCGAGTGAACGGATTTCGCGAGAGCAGTTGATCGAGTTCGCGTTCGAGTACCAAAAAACTCTATGGTTTCGAAGTTTTCGGCTGGTGATGATACCTACGCGGTTAGGGAATTCGAAGGGTGAGATGCTAGAGAAATTAATAATCAAATCGATGGTTGCGAGACGATGTCCCGCTGTGATCGTTGAAACGATGCTCGTTCTACGATAGAGCTTCGACAGGATAAACTCGGTGGAATTGTACGTCTGTTGACGAACTACCGGAAGGTATACCTGTTCACTTTCAAATTAAACGATATACCTACGCGGATGCAAACGAGTCGAGAAACAATCAATGATTCCACTCATCGACGCGACCCACCGACATCTCATTCTCAGTAGTATACGAGAGCCTTACTCGTCTCGCCATCGCAATCGAGATGCTTGGGAAAACGCGTAGCATAGATGGTCGGCTGTACGGTGTCCCTTGTTCGATGATTCGCGATCCGGTCCTTTCTTCCATTCGTCCTCGTTAAGGCCGAGATAAGATTATTGTTCGAACGAAAATACCGTCAAGCGCCGTTTGCATTTGATTCCAGTGGGTGACAGGTGGTTCGCTTAAACGGATTCGATCCGTCTTCCCTGCTCGATATTAAATCCCCTATTATCCGAGTAGGTTAACTCCGATCGCATCAGTTACGTAACTTTTGATAGAATGACGGTTAAGTAATAAGGTAACGACAAGGTCGATTGCCGGTACATCGCATGTGTTCGCGGGTCTTGTTAGGATCGGTCGCCGACTAATAATTTTGCTCGCCGATTCGTTCGACGGCTCGTTTGGATGACGTTAACGATCGATAACGCCGAACGCGTAACCTTCGGCTAACCGCGTTCTTAGGAAACACCCAGCTACCTTGCCAACGTAACCACGCTGGCTGACTGGCGAACGCGAGCGAAAACAGTATTCCTTCGAGCGTGACGCGTTCGCCGTGACACGTGTGGGTCGACGATCTGCATGGATTACCGGTCGGTATCGTTTCTAGCCGGTCGACGGAACGGCCGGTTCGATCTGGATACGTACCTGTTGTTCTAACGGCATACAAACGTGTTCGTAACTGGAGCGATCGTACGGTTCTAAAGTGAAGTTTCCTCTGACAAAGAATCGACAGCGATGTATTTAACGTGCGACACGCTCCTTTTTTGCCGCGAATCGCTAACACCGGTTCGCTGAAATTCGAAACGCACGCGACGAACAAAAAAAAAATCTTCGCCTTCCACCTGCCACGGCAATCCGGCAGCACCTGCGCTCTGGCGGTATTATCCGGTTCCTCGAGCGAATCTTGAAACGCGCACAGCCGTTCGGCAAGTTTCGGCAATCGATGCACCAAAAAGCACCGCAAAAGAAAATTGAAATAAAAAGGGAGAGCAGCGACAGATCGCGTTTCATTTTCGATCATCTCCGAACGGTCGTCGCGCTGCCACTACCGAATTCGTCGCCGATCCGTTGTCGATACCTACTACGATATTTCCTTCGTTCACAGAAACCAACCTACCGCGTTACGGTTCGCGTTCTAACGCACGCGCACCTGTGAGTGTCGCGTAAGACTGTGCGATTGCTTGTGCAGCAACGCTTTCGATCGCACGTACCAAATATCGGGCCTGTTTCTACGAAGCCTGTGCACGAAGACAGAAAGGATTCTAGCCCCGTGGTCGGTGCTTGCTCGAGATACACACGGCATCGAGGGAGAACGAAAAACGACAGGAGAAGGATAGAGAAGGGAAAAATTCCGCGAGATGTCTATTCCAGCCTGAAAAATTAGTCCACGGCGCAAACGAGAAACCGATCGAGGCAAAGGTGAAAGGAGACGAGGTAAAGATCGGGACGGTTCGGTGTCGCGGCGCATCACGCGTGGGACAACGTGGCAGCCGGTATGTACGTGATGGAGACGGGTGGCCACAGAGTGGCTCCTATGCCCGTCGTTAAAGCAAAGATGGTCGAGTACAAAACGATGAACGAAACCGGCGGTGAACGCGTGGGCAGTGGGGGCGGTGGAACGCATCTCGCCGCCACCGTCAAGAACACCGTACGGCGTCTACTTCGTCGCACCAAAAGCCACCGGGACGCGCCCTCGTCGAACAACGCCGCCACCGTGCCCGTGCAGATCCCGAATGGAAATCAAAATCACGGGAACAGGATCCCTACGCTCAGGAACAAGCCACCGAACAATGCGAACGAACCGACCGCGAGAAGATCCCAACCTCCCCTTCCGCCGTCTTTCGCGCAGAATTCAAGCAGAAACAGCTACGCCAAACGACACTCCAGGCCGCAAGTTCGACTGCAGGTAAGAGAACAACGTCGCTCGAGCCACCAAGCCAAATGTATCTTTCCTCGGTATACATACATACACATACGCATCTATTATGTATCTATATCTATACGCGTCGCTCGGCATCGAAACAATATTGAAATTTGCATCGTCGCGAGTCCCCCGTGGGTACGAGGCGCTCGTCGATTCGCGTTTACGTAACTCTAATCTAGAATCTACAACCGCACGGTATATGTAGGTATAAGTTATACATATACTGTCTATGTTTTCGAACAATTCCGAGAACACTGCGAACGTTTACGCAACGAATTAACAATCTTGCGGGGAAACGCAACGGTTGGTCCGATCTCTTCGCGAGCCCGATGTCGCTTTGGGAAGGGAGCGAGTGAAGTGTGTATGTATGTACATAGTTCGATTTGATTCGACTCGCATACGTATGACAGCGATAACCATCCTGTTTCGAGGTCCGCGGGACCAGCGATCGCCGCCAGTTAATGATATAATTGAACTCATAAATGCGCCTGTCGCACGAACTCCTCGATCGTTCCACGAATATTCGAGGCACGTTGCTCGATCGCATCGGTTGCGAAACGTCGACGAGTACCTGACTCGCGGTGGGTAGGTGGCTAGGTGGGTGAGTCTTGTGTCGATTACGATGGTCGACCGGATATTCTCAATAAGATCTGAAAATTTTCTATTCGCGCGGATCGTACCCCGTCGTACGACTTCGGCCTTCAACGCGATAATTGCTTGTTTCGCGGCGAAACAATGGTTTCTCGCGCGCTGACCGTTTAGAGACGAAACGTTCCTTTGTTCGACGAGGCGGCAATTTGTTCTCTGGCAAAGCCGACGTCGCCACCGCCGTCGAGAACCTGCCCTTACGACTGGAATCCATTTCATTCGTTTCAAGATAGACGCACGGCTGTTGCGCGTGCTCTTTTATTATTTCACGGAGATACACGCGCCGTAACGGCGACAAAGACGATCAGCTATCTAATCTATCGTCGGCGGTTGCGTTTTTTTTCGTCTGGCAATTCGTCTGTTTAACGGTGCATTGAATCCCGTCGCTGTACCCAACGAGAGTAGGTACGGCGCATGGTTGGAAGATTATCTCGTATACGATCGTACATATTGCCGATCAAAGTTTTCCTCGACGCCGTAAAGTTCCTTTCACCGTCCAGGAACGCGTGCACGCGACGTGGCACGGTTCACACCGGTTCTCTACACCTACACAGAGCTACGGTATTTCGCGTTCCCGATGAATTGCGAGTTCTTCGAACTGTTCGAACCGCGGACAATCGCGCGACAAGCGTATTCGTTCACAAGCCTGGCTCGGTCAAAGTTCATTGGTATGTAACCTCGTGCAAACAGGTGCATCGTACGCGCGAAACATTTTCCTTTTGATCCGCTCTTCTCTGCCTTCTTTCTCTCGTTCCGTTTGGTCTGGAACAGAAACTCAACTCTGACACGGGGATAGCCGTAAAAAACGATATTGCTAAAACCGAGATAGCAAAAGTTACAACACGCGACCTTAATAGATCGTGAACTCGAAGCGCGATTTAATCGCGTCATTGGTTTAGTGGAGCGAGAGAAATTTATTTGTTAGTTACAATGATCAGCGTTGCCCTCCAATACGAGCACTCGTTCGTTTCGCAACCAGCGGCACGCTCGTTGTGCGTTAGCAGGTGACGGGTGGCGGGACTGGCAAGTCCGCCTCTCGACGCTCAATGCAATCCGTTACGATCCAACCTTGCTCAACGATCGCGAACAAGCCGATCGAACCGGCAACCCACGCAAAATCTATTCAACGCGATACATTTGTCTCAAGGTGATGATTTCTACCGGGAACTGTTTCGACCGAAAGCAAACGGAGAAAAGAACGTTTGATACATCTTTGTACGACTACCAATAATTACTATTTCTACGATTACTGAAATCCACGCCCACACTTATCGAAGATAGGCAGACCTTACCGTGACTTTCGTCGGTAAACAGGCTGACGTAAAATTATTGAAACGCGTTTCGATTGCGTGATCGTTTCTGTCCTCGTTATCGCGCCGCAGAAAGACCGAAAGAACGATGCGTTTCTTTCGAAACGTTGTTTTTGTCTGTCCGATATTTCGTGATATTCGTTGAATACGGACCTCCTCCTCCCATTCGTTTTTTTTTTTTTTTGTCCCCGAGTAGAGGCAAAGTGTTTTTGTCGACGAAACGCGAGAAAAACAAGAGGCAGTGCGTACAGTTTTAAAGTCGATCACCGTCGAATCGGAGCGAGTCTATAAATATTGATGCGTGCAATATGAAACAGTGTTTGTCACGGCGCCGGCGCGGCAACAGATTCGAGAGACAATCCACGTACGCGTATCGAGAGACCGAAGCGAAAACAAATATTCGATACGAATTTTACGAATGATCGCTGACAATGCGCACGACCATTGGACGCGTGAACGCGTCCAGTGTTTCGAAAACGGTCTGTTTCGCGACTGGTCGCTCCGATAACGCGAAATATTCTTTGCCGACACTGGTCGACAGCGGCACTCGAATCTACGTTTAAACGACTCACTTCCGCGATAGGCATCGGAGGGGTTCGCCCGTACTCGCAGGCAACGTTCGTACGAACGTTCGATAGGAGTTTCGTCAAGGCCGTTTTCATCAAACGACGCCGGCTACCCCGATTCGTTGCTTGCTCGTTGTTACAGGTCTTTGAATTGCACCAACACCGAAGCATTTTTCATCGGTGTCGAAAAATCACCGACTATTCGATCTCCGTGTCCAAAAGAAGTCCGTGCAGTTTACTATCTTGCAGTCTGTCTTGCGACAACCGTCGCGACGCGAGTAAAGAGCTTGGCAAACACGTAGGCGCCAATGATTTACACCGAAAGGCGTCTGTGTCGCCTTGGTCTGCAACAGCCGCTAACCGATTTCTTTGAATTTATGGACAAATCAGCTCGAACCACAGCCCTTTTTTCGGACACTCGAACAAGTCGATCTTTAACCAGAATTGTGAACACACGAATACGCGTGGCGAACGCCTACGAAACGAAAAAACCACGACAGACCGAGTGATACTTGTGATTGTTACGCGGCCCCCAAAATAAGCCGGTGAGTCGAGCAGTGTTCGAGGAACTCGCGAGTCCGGACGGGTAGAAAAGAGAATTTTCACCCGATAAGAAACACCGTTACTCGATCGAATTACAAGTCTCGCGATTAAAGGTTTATTTATTCTTAACGCGGGTAATCCGTACGCTCCACTTAGCGGGGTCCTAGGGTTAAGCCATCAGCCGGCTCGGAAATAGATTAAAAACCAGCGGCCTGTATCTTCGCGCAGTATAAAATTCTTAAATCATTTCTCAAACGGATTGTCAAAGTGATCCGATCGATTGCACGAAAAATCGACCACCGACTAATTGCCCTGAAAGCGTTGAAATGGTTTTTCGTGGAAAATGTGCTGATTCGCGAACGAATCGAGAACGGGAGAAAGCAAAAACAACAAAACGAGCGTAACTCGTGGCCGGCTCGAACGCACCCATGACGGAGGTGCATCGCGGCGAACATGCAAATATTTTGACATGTGATTCTAAGTTAAACGTTCAGATGCACAGCTGTAGTTTTCATCGTCGTTTCGAGGAAGTGTTTTTTCGTTGTCTTTCGAAAACATCGTCGCGGAATACGTTTCTTTTATTCCGCATTTCTACGTGCCGATTTAACTTTAACTAAACCGAATTTTTTTCGTTCGGTAATCACGGCAATCGGCAACAGTCCGACAGAACGCAAGGTGAGGAGAAAGGAAGGGACGAGCATAAACGAGGGTACGCGCGTAACACCCACCTGTTCCAAACGCGAAATTTTCGCGCCGCAACGGAACAGCCTGACGCAGCTGCCTTACTTCGGTGTTAAGTCACTTTCCTCCGCGGCTAGATATCCTCCAGCCTAATCCGATAAATCACTCACTGTTGCGACGCCGATACAGTAGAAACGAACGGGTCAGAAACACGAAGAATTGCTCTTGTCAAGAATTTGTTATGTTACGCTAACCAGTTTCTCCGAGTAGGGGGCGAGAGCATCAAACACGGGAGTTCTCCGACTATTTCTTCGGACTCATTTGAGCGTAACGGGAGCGAGGAACTCGTCGGTGCAGAGCTGCCGAGAATTCACGTCTGTGAATGGTGCGCACTCGAACGGATCTCGAAGTCTCGATAAAATATAATCCAGTTTGACCACGATCCATCGAAGAACCGAGAACGGTGTAAACGGTTAGCACGAACCTTTCATTTGTTTCGAGGTCGGGAAAAGAAAACGGAAAATTCAGGAGTAAAGGGAGGAACGAAGGCTGTCGGTCTGAGTTCTTTATGTCCTCCTGTGATTCGTAGTTTCTCGGATCGAGTTCAAGGTTGTGGTCGATTCACGGTAATTGAAAAATTCAGAAAAATGTGGCGCGACAATTTTTTTTTCATTTATTTTTCGTAAAGAAACATACATCGAAGCACACATGTGTTTTTCTTTGTTGGAACGCGCGAAATCTGGGTGTACGACTCGCGCAAGCGCGTCGAAACTTTTGTAAGGTTTTCCGTTGGCATCGTGATCGCTCGACCGAGCGGGATCGAGGTTGCTCGATGGCGCGAATGTTTCAAAGCGTGCCCTCCGATCGGCGCGCTTCGTGGACTTTCATTTTTATCCAGCGTTAAACGTGGGCGCTGGAGCGTGTATCTCGTGCGCGGAGATACATTACGCGCGGAAGGTTAAACACTTTCTAAGCGTGTGGCACGCAGTACACTCCCGACGTACCTGGTCGACGGAACGCCGCCGCGTCGAATCAGAAAAACTGACGTTTTCAGAGTTGCTTTTACCGTGTCTCATAGAAAATGCGGTACCGCGATCTCGCGATGTTCCCCTGCCGATGACGATGGTGGCACGCGTTTCGAGAGAGGAGCGCACCACCGAGGCTGTGCCATGTATTTCGCAAGAATGGGCAGAAAGTTCGTAGAACGCGAGAGTTACGATCGTGGGATTCGTCGAAAGGTGAAGAATATATTTTTCGGGGTGACGTAGGAATAAACGGGATACATCGCTGATCGTTTCTGAGATTCGAGTGAACTCCCGAAACGGAGTCGAAGAAATGTCGGCGCGGCAGCGGTTTCTATCCGCATCGAGGGGCCCCGTTCGTCGTCTCTTTACGCGAACTCTCGTCCAGTCATCTCGATTTCGCGGTTGTTCGATCCCCTTTCTTCGATTGGAAACGGTTCGATAGATCGTGTCCCGGGTTCCGAGACGATCGAGCACAGACCTGCTATCGGCACTTGCACTTTGAGCTCGCGTTACGTAGGCTTTCGAGGCTGAGCGCGGTTGAGTGAGGTTGAGCGGGGACGTGGCGAGACGAAACGAGACAAGAGTAGAGAGGGCTTTGCCGACTCCAGTTGCTCGATACTCGATGTCGGTGAGTCACGAACGTGGCTTTCGCCGGTCGCCGCGTACAGTTGCTCGCAGTTGGTACACGCGGCCGCGAGTAGTGTACGCGCGCTTCCCGTCGTCGTCGTTGTCGTTGTAGGACGTGTCCAGCAGCGATTGCGATCGTCGACCGGTACGGCCTGGTGGTGGCTTCGTGACGGCCCTGGCGCACCGTGCCGCCGACCGGATGCGGTCTCCTCGCGATCGGCAAGGTCGGACCGTGTATACCGCTCGACTCACGAGTCGTTGCAGTAGCAGCCTATCTCCACGGCCTCGTCCACGCATCGATTCGAAAAAACTCGTTCCCTCCTTCGAAAACGAGTTTCGCTTGTCTCGAATCGAGCTGTTCGTGTCTCTCGTGTCTCGCGTCTCCGTCGACCAGCTGCAAGAGTGCGACGATTGTGGAGCAAAGAAACACGACTACTCAAACATGGTGGAAGCCGTACGAAAACGAAAATACGTACTCTTGCCTCGAACATTTTGAAAACATTTGCCACGCGCGACTTATCCGGTAAAAAGAAAATAAGCTGACTGACGATCGGTGAATGGAAAAATATCGCTCGCATGACTTTTTCTCTCCTTTTACAATGTCGGTCCAGGCAATGAGAAAATGAAGGAAACGGCGAATCGGGTGACAAAGTAAACAAAAGTAAATAGAAAGTAGCAGCGAGAAGGAAGCACGGATACGCATTGGTACGCTATTAACGGTCCTAGTTTTCGCTCGTTTTCTTGTCACGTGTTTCACCGTGTGCAAATCATTTTTCTCCATTTTTGGGCAGTTAGGTGAAAGGTCGACTCGAGTCCATAGAACCGTTGTTCGTTTGCTAGGCAAAGTGCGCTGCAACGAGAATCTCCGATAACCCCGTGTTTCGAAACGAACTTTAGAAGAGGACCGATAACGCTCGTTGGTCGTGTCAACGTGCCGTGGTACCACGGTAAACCTTAAAGTATTCCCCACTGTTTGTTTTTGCTGCGGGACACGATCGAACGTCTTCGACCGATTCCAATCGAAACACAGTAACACCAGTGCACACGAAAATATCGCGTCACCGTCAGATACACGTACACTTCGAGAATCATCCTACGGAATGCGAATAAAACTCTATTGAAAACTAGGTAAGCGGGTATTTAATCGACGCGAAATTACAACGATTAACCTTGTCGATTGCGGCGCAAACACTCGAACCGCGGCTCTCGACCAAGCCTTCGACGAGATCTAAATTTTGATATACGCGGACAGGAAGGCTAAGGCATTCATCTATTCTCTGCTTGCTGGACAAACTATACATCGATCGATCGATACGCGACGCAATATCTCGAAAATGAAGGAACCACCTTAAAGAACTCGATCGAGTTCGTTGAATTCTTAATCTTTGTAATGGCTTTGAAACGCCGAACAACAGCAGCAGCAACAACAACGAAAGAACGGCAAGAGATTACATAGGTTCGCGCGACCGTTCGATTGAACGTAACTTATTCTTTCCGTATTTGTCCTTGTAGACCACCTGTTTGATTTTTAAACGCGACACGATGAACAGAATCTACTGGCATGACGTCGCGCTGCTTCCATCGAAGGCAAACGCGATCACCGATAAGCCCCGAGAGACTGTGCGCGACGCGTGAACGTGTATACGCGAATCTTACATTTCCGTTCATCGAGAAATCTAGAGCACACGCTCGGCGATTAATTACGGATCACTTGCCGCGTCTTCTCGGTCGCAGCACTCTCCTTTCTCTTCGATCTCTCGACGTAACGCGACGCGAGCCGAGTCGAGGCGACGAGAACGAGAACGCGCACGCGTGTACGTATATGCGTACACGCTCCTGATAGCCGCGTATCTTATCCTATCGGCGATTACAGCACGCTCGTCAAGATTGTTTTTCGTAAGCGACGAAAGAAATTTTCAAAGAAGATATAAGAGCGTCTTTGACCTTGAAACGCGATAGCATACAATTAGTCAGCGCGATACTCCGAAATTTCCCGTCGATCCTGGATCCCGACGATTCACGGAATGGTTGCCGTGATACCATGGTGATCACAATTGCTGTTCTTTCTCCTATTTTTCCATCTCTGACCCTCGTGACTTTCACCTCGTTCTCGTTCGGGGGACAGAAACTTTTCTATACGGGCACGCGATCGCCGGAACTCGGCCGAGTTAGGTAAACGTTATCGCTTATCTACATCTACAGCTGATAACGGACCGACGAAGTCGAGTTGGCCGGCCGCGAGCTTATCGCTGCGAGGGAAATGGACCCAGTTGTTCGTAGCCGAGCGTTCGCGCGGGACCATTCGCTACTCGTTCTCCCCGTCTCCGTCTGTGTCTTTGTCTCTTTGTCATTGTCCTTCGTACGTCGCGCGACATCTCCATCGAATGAGAGACCTGTCAGCGTTCTTTCGTCGGCCGCGTACAAATCGTAATTCGTGCAGGTTCTTCGCGAGAACGACTACTCTGTCCAAATTACACGAGAGGAGCTCTCGTCCTCGACGCTATATCGGTGATCATTCTGCTTTCCGGGATCAGGATCGAGCGAGTTGGAGGGTTCGAGCCATCAGGATCCGTGGACGAAATCGATCGCTTCTGCCGCGTGTCGCGACAATCGGCCGAGTAAAATTTAATCGTCGAGTGGCGGTCGTGAAACCAACGCCTCGAAAACGCGCGTGCGCGCAGATGTCTTTATCGTTCGGCTCGACGTATGCGCTCGCATCGCGATATCGTCGCACGTTTTTCCACGGATTTCCCGATTCTCTGGGAATTCTAGGAGAACGATGATCACGCTATTTCAGAAAATCATTCGGTCTCGTTGACCATTCTTCGAGTAGCTCCGATACCGAAACCATTAGACACGCGAGTCGATCCGCTTTCGCGCCGACCTCGACACGTCGACGACGCGTTTGAACTTAACCTTCCGTACGACGATACACCGAATACATACCTAACCGCCATCTGGTCGTCGCGGTCCAGCTGGTTCGAGTTCCGCAACAGAGTTTGCAAGCCTCTCGAGTACATACGTACATACATATATAGGTATACATACTTATTTAAACGTTGATCGTCGCGAACGCTTTCCTTCCGACACGTCGTTCCGTCCCGACCAAGCGAAGCTTCACTTTTTCCATCTACCATCGACTGTGCCTACGTGTACGCGTCGCTGCTTTCTTTGCTTATCGATCTTTCTGTGTCATTGTGGCCAATGGGAGAAAACCGTGTCGACCAAGATTCGGTCGCGCCTGAATCGCAATTCAGTCCCGTTCTCATTCCGGGGGTCAACGGGTAAATGTGAATGTGCTGAGAGTGATAATAGTCCGTTCGTCGACGAGGATCGTCGTTCAACGAGTCGGCGAGAGGATCCTTAACGAGGCACGCATGTTTTTCTAACAGAAATCGAGCGAATCGAGCCAGTAGTGCCCCACCAGCCCACCGTCAACGTCGTCGATCCGCTCGGCCGGTGAATCCATGTTGAGGAATTGTCCACCGCGAACGAAACGTTTTCGCAGAGCTTCCTGACGACGTTCCGGCGAAGCTTGGATAAATCTCGGAGGAGTCGCCGGCAGCAGTTTTTCCTTCTCGTAGAAGCGGGGCCTGTCCGCATTCGCCGAGGAAACAGCGTGTCATCGTCACGGTCATGGACAATCGGGGGAGCCCGTTCTCTCGGACGCAACCGAGCAGAAGTTCGATTCGAACGCAAGTCGCTCGAAAGAGCCTCGGAACGACCGAGGCGAAGACAACGGCGACGGCGGCGGCGAACAGTCAGCGTCAGCAATCGTCGACGCCCCGACAAAACAAGGAATCGTTCAGTCCAAGATTGTCCGGAAGGTTCGTTGCTCCTCATTCGGCGCAGGACAATCTGAAACAGTGGGAATTGGTAGAAGGAGATCGCGGTCTGAGGGTCGTGGAAAAAAAGAATTCGCCGAGCCCTCGTTCGAGGAACGTCGACGGTTCTACAAGCCCCGGCGTCACCGTTGGAATCGGTCCGATCGTCGCCGGAAAGATTGTTCCTCCGGTCAATTTCGCATTGGATACCAGTCTTCAGGAAAAATTGATGGCATTCAAGGATTCCAAGATCGTGCAGCCGATTCCAATGTCCTCGGACGACGCGAAAATTCCCATTAGCCTCGATTTCATCTTGGAGCAACAGCAGCAGCAGCAGCAGCAAAGGAAAGGTAATTCGCCCGCCGCAGAGAGTACGGACATGCTCCAGAGATTGGAGCTGCAGGTCAAGGCCATCGAAATGGACACCCTCGCAGCTAGAGTGCGTCTGTTGGAAGCTAGCTCGGATTTCGAGCCGGAAATCCAGCTTCGATACAGGGAACACGAGGATCTGCTTCGAAATACGACTGATGACGAGGCCGAGGGGTAAATTTTCAGTCCTCCAAACGTACAAAACGACGGTCGATCGCAAACGCTGTTACGTCTATGACAAACTTCTGTTCATTCACTTTCATTTCCTTGTTTTACTTTCTGTTTTTTATTTATTTTTTTCTTCTTTCTAAGTACTTCATTTAGTCGTTTCGATTACTCGGTAATTCGAAATTAATCGCGTTGAAATATTGTCTCGAACTTTCATTTCCTTTCTTTTTGTTTTCTTCCGTTTGTCTGGTTTTTTCTTCTTCTTTTTTTCATTCTTTCCGAAACGGTAAAAGATAAAGGATGACGCGCGCGCTTCCGCTCTACCGAAATTTCGTAAAACTCGTTGGAAGGAAAAAGAACAAATGTGATGACGATACATTAAAACGAAAAGGGCCTCCGCGTTGCATCGAGGAGATGCGACGAGGAATTCAACGGGAAACGCTGGGATTACGGTGAAGAAGACTGCGACAAAATTATCGAGAACAGCGTCGGATACTAGACGAGGGCAGGAAACGGAAATGCCTCTCCGAGCTCACACCAAGGTACAACAAGCACGTGCATTAGCCCGCCCCACCGTCACCAAGAAAGATCAACGACACCATCAGCAGCAGCAGCAACAGCAACAACAACAACAACAGCAAAACAATGTGGTCCGTGGTGCTGTAAGGCCGTTGTCAGACATCATGCGGAAGGCCGGTCAAAACGAAAAGGAGGTAGATATCGTAGAATGGATGACGATTAAATCGAGGTAAACCTTTTCAAACGAGAAACTGTTCTCCGTGGAAGACGGACGGTGACGAGTGAACGAGAAGAGAAAAAGATCGATTCTCTCTTGTAATTCGCGCGGTGAGTTCCTCGGACGACTTCGAGGAACGTAAGCAATCAGATACAGAACAGGTTCAAAATTTAACGAAACATCGTAGTCATAACCAACCTGCCATGATTTTTATCGTCTGGCAAAAGAGTTTTAGTAGGTTCGACTGATCGAGATCGCATTGTTCCCTCGTAGACTAATCGAATGCGATGTTAACGCGTATCCGCGAGCTCGGTTCATGTTCACATTCGTGTTGCCGTTGACGTACCACGCTCTACGCTACGCACCATACGCAGTCTGTGGCTCATCCGTTTGAGCTAAAGTAATACGGACGGCTTCCCCGCCCGTACCACCGTGCGAATACATATCGCTCGACGAATGTCGGATGCGACAAAGTCGATTAACCACCTCCGCGTTACGCGCTTCAATCCTCACCCTTCGATACGTCCACCTCGGGCTGTTTTTCGTTTCGAACGAACGGAAAAGTCGTTCTCTACCGAATCGTTTTTATTACCTGTCTGATGGAACAATTCTCAAAGCGAGGCGATATGCAAGATCGTCTCGAAATCTAACGACAAACGCATCGATTTCACGACTATCGAAAATTCACGTCAAACTTGTACCGGTTCCTCTCGTAACAGCTTTTTATGCATAACAGCGAGTTCGCAGGAGAAGCGCGCGTGCCGCCTAGCCGGCGAATATCGGTGATTCGATGCAATCAGCTGACCGGGCGAAAACTCGATTTCGATCGCGCACAGAAGGGGGTAAGCAATTCTCTCCCCGAACGAGTAGAGGAATTGCGGGGGTGACAGGTATGCCAAGATAGGTAGAGAGAGCAAGAGAGAATACAGGCGACGTAACGATGGCTGTTCCTACTCGACATATTGAACGCATGCGTATAAGTTGCTCGGCGCGTCATCGGAGTAATTCGCGGGGAAGGTGGTAAGCAGGCGTGCAAGCTAACATGCAAGCAAACAAGCAGGCAGGGAAGCAAGCTAGCAAGCAGACAGGCAACTAGGCAGGCTAGGCAGGCAGACAGGGAGGGTTCGGGAAGCGAGGGTTTCAAGGGTGGTCCGCTTCCACGTTTCCAGCGACAGCGGCAGGGGGTGGTGGGACCGCGTATTGATTCCGCTTTCGCATCCCTCGGCTGTGTGTGGACTCTTCTGAGTGACTCGCGCGGCGGCTCGCTCGACTCGTCGGGGACACGGTCGTCGTCGGACGGCCGCGACGACGACCAACCTCTACGGTGTTCCTTTGTTCGGTATCGACGCGATTCACACCGCGTTCCGGTTCGCTTTCGAATTCGAATACGCATTTGGATTCCGGTTCCGATTCGGGTTCCTCGACTCGTTGGCCTGCACGAACAACGAGGATGCGCTTCGCTCGGCTCTCGGTCGACCTAACCCACAGACCAAGAACAGCCGGAATCAGCGACGTCGGATGCACCTGCGGCACGCCTCCGAAGTGACAGTTTCAGTTGTCGATCGATTTCTTCGAGCTCCTCGAACCGTCTTTCAGTTATCGTTTAAATAGTTCCGTTTAAACAGTTCGGCAAACGTAACGGTGACGCGTCGTCGCGAATCGCAATCCCAGTGTGCTACGCGGGGAATGGGTGTCGCGCTCGTCGAAAAGCGAATCGATTCCGTGGTTGCTCCCTTTCGACGAATCGTTCCGCTTCTCTCTCTCTCTCTCTCTCTCTCTCTCTCTCTCTCTCTCTCTCTCTCTCTCTCCCCCTCTCTTTCCCGGTGTCGTTCCTTGACGTTTCGGGGGTACGAATTTAACGTACACCCGTCGATGTCGAGACGAACACAACGTACAGTGTGTGTGTGTGTGCGTGTGTCCAGTGATGCATAGTGAACGATGCAATATTTTATTTTCGTTTCGACAACCACACGAACTCACTAAGAACGCGTACAAACGAAAGGAGGAGAGACTCGTCAAGAATCGCGTAAAGGGACGGTCCGGTCGTCTCTCTTTCGATAGGCAGTTTTCTTTCGATTCGCCGTTCCTCCTCTTCGTTTCCGTTCGAAAGGAACGTGTCGCGGTACCGTCTCGGAAAAAAGTTCTGTACTAAACCAACGCCTAGTTTTCGACGCGTGCAACCCTAGATAGTAATCGTCGACCCAACGAACTCGTGTATCCGATGAATGCGTGGAAATTTAAACGAGAGTTTCCCGCAAAGGACAAACCATCGATTTTCTTTTCCCCTGAATGCCCCTCGCGCTTATCGCGAAAGGATTGTAAATATCTGTAATTATCTGTACCGTAACTTCATGTAAACATGTTATCGAATCACGGTGGAATTTTCAATGCCGTTCGAGAACGGACATGGCTAGAACGGACGATAGACGAAGAAAGGAATCGTCTCGATTTGGTTAGCATACGCGATCGAACATTATCTTCGTAGCCGCGAAATACCTACGTATTTAAGGCTAGCATCGCGTAGACAAACCGTCTCCACGGAAAGTATATCTTCGGCATCTCCCGATGTGTAGATGCGCCACCATACGAAGTGACACGTCCTCCTCGCGTCCTTGACGTTGCCGATACATATTCCCGATTTCCCGCTGATTTCTCTATCTTTCGGGACATCGAAGAGATCGATCGGTGAATCAGTCAAGCTGGCGGCCTCGAAAGTTGCTGCTGCCACCTCTTGCAAGATGGTCACTCGTGGCCACGCGCGGGTAAAATAGAATCGCAGAAATACTATGTCTGTCTAACGTTATAATCTCGTGTTCTTCAGGATTCCTTTCGTTTCTGTTTCCGTTTCTTTCCGGTCGCGTCGTTGAGATCGCCTGACCTTGAGAAGTTCGCAAGGTGCAACAAGATCAAGAAGAAAATGTAGAAAGCAATAGCATAAATTTCGGGTTCTCGGTGAATTTATGTCGCGCATTACACCACGATTATTGTGTAATATCAATCCCTTCGAAACGATCCGTATCTGATAGATAAAATTATACCATCGACGATCGTTCGTTCGTCCCTGGAAAAGGTCGTGTATGGTCGCGCGTTCTTCTTAAGTTTTCTAATTTCGAGCAATCAGTAAAGAGATCACGAAGAAACAACAATCGGTTTTAATTTATGATATCGCGCGATCGTAAACGTTGGCGTAAACGTAAATTATTAACCACGCGAACAGACAGTTTTTCACGCGGCAACGACCGCGTAAAGTATTTTTCTCGTGTATCGTCGTTGTGTGCAGTCCACTCTTCGACTGTCACTAAAAGCTTTTCTTTGATGTTGTTCGTTGCAGACAGGGGATGGCGTGGGAGTGTCGAGTAGCGTCGGTCGGCTCTCGTCGAGGAGTCGGACATCGGAGGAGCCCCATATCGGCAAGTACAAATTACTGAAAACTATTGGCAAGGGTAACTTTGCCAAAGTGAAACTTGCCAAACACGTGCCCACCGGGAAAGAGGTGGCTATCAAAATTATCGACAAGACTCAATTGAATCCCAACAGCCTTCAAAAGGTGAGCCGATCCGAAAGAACCGTGTTTCCTATGATGTAAGAATACGATCGTGTGTCCCCGAGAAGATGCTAGACAGCCACGCGTTAAACGACCATATTTTCGTTACAGTTATTCCGAGAGGTTAGGATAATGAAGATGCTCGACCATCCGAACATAGTCAAGCTTTTCCAAGTGATCGAGACTGAGAAGACACTGTACCTGGTTATGGAATACGCCAGCGGTGGCGAGGTGTTCGACTACTTGGTGTTGCACGGTCGAATGAAGGAAAAAGAGGCCAGAGCAAAGTTCAGGCAGATCGTGTCTGCTGTGCAATACTGCCACCAAAAAAAGATTATCCACAGGGACTTGAAAGCTGAAAATCTGCTGCTCGACAGCGAAATGAACATCAAGATCGCCGATTTTGGTTTCAGCAACGAATTCACACCTGGCAACAAGTTGGACACCTTTTGCGGATCGCCTCCCTACGCGGCACCCGAACTCTTTCAGGGTACGTGAACACGCGTCTTTTAGATTACTCGGTTTCGGATCGTGCATCATTGACAACCGCCTTTTTTTTTTCTTCTCTTGTGTCATCGTCGACAGGTAAAAAATACGACGGTCCCGAAGTGGATGTCTGGTCGTTGGGTGTGATATTGTATACCCTGGTGTCCGGCTCGTTACCCTTCGACGGCTCGACTTTAAGAGAATTAAGGGAAAGGGTATTGAGAGGAAAATATCGAATTCCGTTTTACATGTCTACCGATTGCGAGAATCTACTGAAAAAGTTTCTGGTGCTGAACCCGACGAAACGAGCCTCCTTAGAGGTACGTAACGACGAGTTTCGTTAAGCGTTCCACCTAAATGATTCACGAGCGTGCTCTTAATCGCTCCGTTTCACATTCCTCTTTACTCTCTCTCTCTCTTTCTCTCTGTACCTTTCTAGACTATAATGAAAGACAAATGGATGAACATGGGATACGACGACGACGAACTTAAACCGTACTTAGAACCCGAGCCCGATTATAAAGACCACAAGAGGATAGGTGAGTCTGCCAGTATGTACATAACACTTACTTACTACTACTACTATTATTACTATTACTATTACTACTACTACTACTACTACTACTACTACTACTACTACTACTACTACTACTACTACTACTACTACTACTACTACTACTACTTATTGTTTTTATGTAATCATGCATAGTCGTTTCGTTTACGACCACCCGACGAATCGAGTGACTTTTTGGTTATCTTACTTTCGCGACGCAAAATGTGCCTTGGTACGAAAATAATAAATATAAAAGTTACTGCGCTCGCTCTACGGTGGTCGTAATCGAATATTTCTCGAATTCCGAGCCCTTAAGTTCTCGAAGACACCTCTTGCTTCTTCGTTCAAAGTCGACGAACAATCGTGAACGGAAAGCCTCTCGACGAGACTATGTATATCGTAAATCTGTTTAGCAAAAGATGTCTCCGATTACATACTTTTCTGCACAGCGAATTAAACTAAAGCTTTTTCTTAAAATCTTAGTTTACCTTCCAAACGCATACGGTGCGCCGTTCAGTATATCGATTCGATCACGAATCGACTAGTAGCGAGCAAAAGGAATTATCTCTAGCAGAGAAGCGGTTTGCTTTCAATTTGTCGCGTTGATGTTCGTTGTACCGACACTCTTAGTGGTTGTGACTATGCCGCTACGCCTGTTTGTTTTAGAGGCCCTGGCTAGTATGGGATACACGAGAAGTGAAATAGAAGACTCGTTGGAGCAGGCCAAGTACGATGACGTGTTTGCCACGTACTTACTCTTGGGAAGGAAGACCACCGATGTGAGTAGCGAACTAAAAGGAAAACGAAACGAAATGAAATGGGCGGGATATGGGTTGTATCGAGTTCCGTTAAAAGAACGCATGGTGTAGCTGGCCTGGAACCGATTACTAATCGAATCGTGTCGCTTCGCAGCCGGAATCGGACGGTTCGCGGTCAGGCAGTTCATTGTCGCTGCGCAACATTCCGCCGCAAGCTGGCTCGGGCGGTGGTGGAGGAGGAGGAACCGGAGGAGGCACGGGTGGTGCCGTGCAGAGTCCATCGCACAGGGGTGTTCACAGAAGTAGTTCCGCTAGCAATCCAAAACCCAGTAGACGGGTTTCGTCCGGTCTTGAAACGCTTCGTAAGTGAATCCAATAAGTCTTCTCTATTACGATACTGCCGTTCGCGATACGACAACGACAACGGCGGCGACGACGACGACGACAACGACGGATTCAACGAATCCGAGCCGAACGTTCCTAATATTTATATAAGGGACGAAAATGTGCTCGTCGGTCGACCGTTCAGCCGATTCGACATTGAACCATGCCGCCAACGTCCTGCCTACTGACAACGATTGTCGATACAAAAATAATCGTACTCGCAGTCATGCGATGCACACGATCCCTGTATAGTAGTACGTACGTTCGTCCGGTGTGAAACCGTGTTTATATGTTCCTTTATCTCGACAGGTGGTTCGCAGACTCCAGGAAACGCGTTAAATTATAATCACTCGACTGCAACAACCGGAGGAACGGTGACCGGAGGAAGCGGCGGTAGTAATTTTAAACGGCAAAACACCGTGGACGCAGCTACAATCAAGGAAAACAGTGCTCGTGTTTCCGCGAGCCGACCTTCCGCTCCGAAAAACAGTCCAGGGCAACTAGACACCAGTGAGTTCTCTTCGATGTCCCATAGTTTTCGTTACAATTACCACGATCTTTCTCAGCCGATCGTTTGCAATGTCGTTCGTTGTACTTTAAAGCTTAGCAAATTTATACGTAACTGCTTTGAAGAAGGTTGCTGCGTGTTCCACTCCCCTGAATCTATCCGACTCTCCGTACTGTGTAACATTCCTTTTCCGATGTGCCGTTGATTCGGTTGTACGTTCCTTGATCCTCCCCGAAGTCCCTGTGCAGTACCATGCACACATCGTTAACGCCCGTTCCTGGATCGAGACGTGTATCGTTGTTTGTCGGTTATGTCGGAATCCAGAGCGGAGCTTCGCGATGACGCCGTTCGCACTCCCGTTCAACCGAAGCCACAGTGTCCTTTGTTATCTAGTATCGTACACGCGTATACGTTCAGCGTCGTATCTGCTTCTTCTCGCGTTCCTTCGTCGCGTGACACGCGACTACTCGTTGTGTCTTCGAGGAGCCCATGGTTTGTCTCTAGATTCGAGACTACTACGTAAACCGCCAGTGGTTTTCCAGCTGTCCTGTAGAAGCAGATCAGACGTTGTTCGATTCGAAAATGTTTCCTTTTTTTGTTTTTTTTTTTGTTTTTTTTTGTCGATTCCGACACTGTCTCGTTGCCATCGCCTGTGTTATAATTTAAAGTACGCTGCTTTGTTTTGTGTTGAACTATATCTAATGAGGCTTGCAGTGACAATGTTCATTCTAGGCGTGGGTACAAGTCCCGGTGGTAGGGGATGGGCAGGCAAAAGCAACACGATGAATACAGGGGCAGGTGGTGGTCGGCCTCTCACCTCGCCTGCCCCTGGTTCTGTTGGTCGACGTAGCACCATCTCCTATGATCAAGCGAAAACGTCCTCCTCGTCTACAGAACGAACCAACGATGCACCCAGGTATAGTGATATCCAATTATTTCTCTGCTTCGCATATGCCGATAGAAAGCGTTTCGATTCCATCGAGACGAGAAATTGAAGAAGTCGCGTGTCGTGCGTAGACACTGGTTCCACAAGATCGAAACGAGTACGATGCCATACAACTGTCGTGCGTGCATACGCGCGTGTGTGCGTGGTGTAGTGATTTATACTAGCTGGCATAATTGCTCGTAATGTATAAACGCGTGCGAGATCCAGTGTCTACGCTATCGAATCGTGCTCCTCGTCTCTTGCACTCGATACGCGCGGTAAAAAAAGTTCGATTCGTAATTGGTTACTTTACAGTTTCTTGTCGACTAAACAACAATCTTAATTGTACCAACTAACCATAGGCGATCGATTGTTCGCGCGTTAAGTATACTAAACCAGTGTAAACGAACGTTGTTTTCACCACGATCCGACTATACGTAGCAATAACAAGAAGAATAATCTGTCGTTAAGCCCCGGGGAATTGATTTGTTTGTTTTGTTGCTCTAGCATGTTGGCTGCTGCCTGCCAGTCGTTCGTTTCAAACCACTTTTTTTACGGCTTGACAGATGTTAACCGAACAGATAGTCTAATTGAACGTGTATACTTACACATACAGTTTGCTTGCTAAAATTCGTACCGAGTCACAGTTACATTCACATAACTACTTTACTACTCTGTCTGTACAAACGTAAATCTAGATTTACAAGCGTACGCGTATCGAAACAACCATCGACATCATCATACATGTATCATTCATATATTTTAGCATTTAGTCGTATTCTGTTCCTCTCGACTCGTTGCGTATCCGCGAGCTCAAGTTGTTCGCAGTACAGGACAGTATTTTCGTTTACATCGAACCTTCCTTGGCTCCCCGCGATACATCTCCCCCGTGTTCCTATGGTATTGATTTTCGGGGAAAATTCTGTTTCGCTCGCGTTTCCATTCGTCTACTGTTCTTACGTTGGATTGCACTCGGTCACCCGCGAAAGCAGCGTGGAACGATGCTTGCGAACTAAATGAAAACTAAAGGAGAACTAAATGACCAGTAACATAAGATAGAGACTATAGTCGGTCCACGAAATGGTTTACCGGGGTCGATGAAAATCGCGAGTCGCGAGAACGAGTGGTTTCGTTTCTTCTCTCAGAAACTATCGCGCTTCGTTCGACGGGAGCGATCGAAGCTGTATTATGTAAATGGTAGAAACGACGGGGCCGGATCAGGCAATCAGGTTGACTAGTTTTGTGCGCAGCATGGGCGAGGGCACTAGACCGACACGGGGTCACACCAAGTCTGCGAGCATCAGCGCAGGTCACCGATCCTCGAGTGGCGTACCCCCCAGCGACCATTCACTACTGGACCCTCAACCACGCAACGCCCACAACTCCCTACTCGCCACTGCTGACCCTCTTAGACAGAGGTACAGGTCCCCTAAGCCTTATCAGCCAACCCTGTGTACATTCCTCCACTAGAACAAATGTACCAACGGTCTAACGTGTAATCCGCGGGGAACGTTCAAACAAATCGCCGCCACCCTTTCCATCTTCTCCGATTCGCCGTTCCTCCTTGGCCTTCTCGCATTTTTCGCATTTCTGGCCCGTTTCCATCATCGAGACACCGTAAACTTCGTCGCAAAGAGAACAATAACGCCGTGTCCTTTCTGTACGCGGATCGCCAAAACGCGAAACACGTTCGCGTTAGAATTCCACGTTAGACTATTGGAGCACCCCACACCACGAAATATAACGGAATATATTTCTTTACGTTCGTTCGTTCGTTCGTTCGTTCGTTCGTTCGTTCGTTCGTTCGTTAGTTTGTTTCTTCGTCCGTTCATACGTTTCTTTACTTTCCTCTTGGGCCACAAACTTTCTTAGGGTAACTAATAGAGTATTCCGTCCATGTGCGTTTCAAATAATAGTTCGTCACGGCGAACCGATTGCAATACCTAGACAAAATCTATCTACATCGACTTTTCCGAGGAGACAGCTTCTTCGCGAACAATTGCTCTCGTAGGTTCTCTAGGACAGTTTCTGGTCACTGATTCGTAATTCCATTGAACTTTTCTTGATTTCGTATGTAACTCGCATGATTGCTATCGTTAATTTTTTTGTTCTCGTCATCGGCTTTGGTTCTATTTCTTTTCTTTCGTTTTTTCTCCTACAACACGTAAATATACCTATTGTTTCTCGTACATCAGTTTCGAACTGGAATCGCGTTTCCTGCGCGAAAGCAGTTTCATATTCTTCATCGGACTTGTTTGTAAAACGACCATAAAACTTACTATTATACATAACATTAGACGCAAAGCAATTTAATCGTAATTTAGTTGCGATCGTTTAGTAATCGCATGTAAACCGTAGCGCATTGTTCAGTGATTGTACATATTCAGAATTTAATGCAATCTGTGTAACAAATCGCTTCTGTTAGTTTCTTTTTTCTATTTCTGTACTAACTGGTATGGTAACGACGGTAGTACACCATGTATCGAATAGGCTAATCAATGGGTTCTAAGTAGAAACATATGTATGTTTTTCATTTTTGCACGACACCCGACGATAAGGTTGCCGATTTATCGTCGTACGGGCTTATCCGTGAATCGTCTAGTTTATCGCGTCGATCAGCGATACATACAGCATTGTCTCTCACCTTGCGTCGCTAAAGCAGACTGACTCGATTTTAGTCGGCGGAGCATGTGCAAACAAATGGATTGTGTCGGTACATGAATTTTACTTAACCGTCGATCGATACATTCGTCGGCGAAGAGAAATTTATTTAAAATTCTGCTTTCCTAGCCGAAACCATCGAACGCTTGCTATGTAACACGTACAGAAGATTATTAGATATACATATGTGCCTACCATCGCTTGTGCATTTCTAAACGTTCTCTCGTAAAATAAACGCGCTGCCGCGCGTGGCCAGTCAGCACTTTTTATTCTTCCCTGTCCTAGTTTCTTTTTATTTTGCATCTTGACACTTGCTGGTTCCTTAACGAAACTCCGTACGGAACGAAGGCAAACGGCCTTCCGTATTTCACGCACTATCAAATGCTCTATCGGAGAATCTACACGGAAAAGGCAATTATCATGCGTAGTTACTATTGTTCCCTCCTTCTTCTTTTCTCTTTATTTTTCTATATTTAAGATAGCGACGAACAAATTTAATATAATGAATGAAAAACTATTTCCAATTAGCCTGGGTGTGTCTCCAAGTAACAGACTGGCAACACCTACAACACCAGCATTTCCTCGAAATGTCCCAAGTCGTAGTACGTTCCACTCTGGCCAGAATAGAGCTCAGCGAAATTATAGTCAGGTTAGTACTCCAAAATATCGATGTATAATGATATCCGTCGTATTCCATACAACGATTACGACGATTATCTTGTATACGAATAACTATACATATATTATAATTATTATTATTATTACTATTACTATTACTATTATTATTAGTATTATTATACTTATTTACTAGTTGTTGTTATTATTATTATTATTATTATTATTACTACTAGTATTACTAGTTATTGTTGTTGATATACAGGATCGTATATTATACGTGTGTCTTTTCATGGACTTTCCAGGGTCACACTCACACGCAGGACACCAATGCAATTAGCCCGCTAGCGAGACCGTCCTTTTTCTCCAAATTATCCTCGAGGTTCTCCAAACGGTAAGTTTTCTCAGTTCAATCGACGTATTTCGAATAGTCATTTTTCGACATTCGACAGCATGCTAGTACACGTACCACTGTAAAGTACCACTGTTCGTCCGCAAATATACGTTCGTGTAGCATCTTACGACCGAAACATAAGCCAACTATGTTTTCCGCGAATCAAACGATTCGCCTTTTCGGCTTCGCCTTACGATCACGAGTATAGAGAGGTAAAACTTTTTCGAAAATCGATTCGATCGTTTAGTTTTTATCGCGTAACCGGTCGTTCGAATCGTCGACCTTTTGCGACACGACAGCTTTTGCAGTGGGCCCTCGATGCATGCGTATCAATCGATCCGACAAAACGAACGACTTCTTGGACTGCGTTTATATGCGTTCCGAGATCGTTTAAACCAGTCGAACCTGTCGTTTGCATGCGATACGACGATTCTATTGTTTTAAGGATGCACAATGACTATGTACTTCTAAAAGATTGGATAATCATATGACATACGTTTTCTATATGTCGTGTTATACACACTTTTGTGAACACTTACGTTGTAAAAGAAAAATTAAAATCTGTGCGACACGATCGGCCGACAGTCCGATGAGCCAGCAGCGACCATTATCTGTGAAAGCCACGAAACACACGTAGCTTGTCCGGGGAACATTTTTCAAGCGGTCTTTCAAATGCATATTTTTTACGCGACAATTACGCATCCTCGATTCTGGAGCGGAACGCGTTCGTTCGATCGTCTTTTTCGTTTCATTCGCGTGTTATTTTTCTTTCTTGTTTCTCGTCCCATGTATCGTTCGCTCTCTACCGGGTTTCCATATAACCTATCGTTTAGCCGGAACGTTTCGAACGAGGAGCAGAAACAACTGCACCGCATCGCATCGCATCGCATCGCAACGCATCGTATTGCATCGCATCGCATCGCATCGCATCGCACTCCCGTTCCGTATCCATTGTCGGCGAACGTTTCGTCCTGTTCTCGAGAAACGGGGAGAGACAACAGCGGAACAAGCCGTTCGAATTCGTCGACGAAAGCGATACTGGCTTGGCCGAGTTTGAGCCACCTCGCATACTCATTGTGCATCCCTGTGACTTGACTTGAACGTAGCCGAGGCATATCCTTGAGATCTATTATATTACCTACTCTATATACACACGTATACCTACTCTGTATTCTATATACACATATATCCATATGGGACTTGCCGAACTTGTCGATATTGCCGAGGAAAAAACGACGATTGAAAGAGCGACGACGCGCGACGCGTGATTTCCATCGAACGCGTACTTATATATTTATAAAACAAAGAAAACTCTTCGAGAGTTTGAAGCGATTGGAACCGCCGCGCCGATCGCGCGCGATCACGCAACTGCCACGGAATAACGGGAGGGAGAGTATTATATTCGTTTCGGCGTCAACGACGCGCGCACTTTCACGATATGGTCACTGGACTCATCGTTGATACAGGTCTGACAACAGCATAGCCATTGGTGCATCGTTTCATTCTTGACACTTGGTCTAATTATATACCGGTGTGTGTGTGTGTGTTATTCTATGCTACAGGACGTGAACCGATTAAGCTTGGCTTCGTTCGAGTTCCGACGAGCGCATCTAACGCAATCTTGCGATCCGTCTCTCGAAGGAAGGCGAATATCGTGTGCGCGTTGTCGGACCTGCCCCCGATGATCAACGGATATCGAGATGCGTCGGAGAAAGAACCAAAAGAACCAAAAGAAACGAGATTTGCCTCCGTTATTCTGTGGCATGTACCGGCGACGTGGAAGCTCGAGAATCGAATCGAATCGAATTCAATCGGATCGAATCGGTCGGTCCTTCCGTATCCCCGAATATTCGCGGCAACCTCGGATACTCGGATTACCTATACATATGTATAGGTAAATACGGTCTCCTCGCGTTCATAGCCGCGAGTTGCGATCGCAATCGCATCGGTGCAAATTTACGAATGTGTGTCATCCTGACGCGCGACAAGATACAAAATAACGCCTTATGCGATTAGATACGCGTATGCAGTATACTACTCGAATTCGTGCCTTTCCCAGCCTCAACCTGCCAACTCTATACTACGTGTACGTACGAGAAACGCGCGTTTATAAGCCACTCGTCTAAATATACACGTATGTATGTATACTACAGAGGATACCCAATCTTCTTTATATTTTTATACGTATACGTATTCGTACGCAGTTGGTATCCGCGGGCTTCGTTTTGTCCTTTCCTCGGAGTAAGAACGAGCGCGCGTCGTCGATCGCTTTCGATCTAGGATCCAGTTCATCTTACGCCTCGTTCGAATATCTCCTCGTATATAACGAAAGCTGTCTCCCTCACGATATTTTCCTCGATTTCTGCAACTCGTGATCAGACTTACGTTTCTTTTCGCTTGACTCTCCTTCGACTAATGTCGCGCCGCGTCGCCCCGAATGCAACACACTCGTTTCAATTGTTCACGGTCCGAATGATCGCGACGTCAGAAGTCCATCGTGAACGCCGCGCCGGTTTCCATCGTCGTGAATACGCACGCGATCGTGCACGCGAATTCCGTATGATAGAGGAAATGTGGTAAAATGGTACTAACAGAACGTAACACCATCGATTTTTCAAAGACAATGGAGCACATATACATTATTCATTCGTACATTAACAGGTTTTCTAAGTGAAGAGTCGAGACTCGCCTTGTTTCCCTCGAGCCGAAATGAGAGCGAGCCGCACGTCAAATATCGAGCAGCGGCAAAATATACAACCGCTTTACTGACAACATAATTAAAGCCCGATTGAGTGGCCAGCCGTGACTTCCTACATAGCGTATTCTCCCTCTGCCCCCCCCCTCCCTCCTTGTCTCTCCATTTTTTCTGCCTCTACTTTCCCTCACTTTCTGTTTGTTAACACTATTAAGTAGGATTACGATGAAAATATAACATAACGTTATCGCTTTGTGATACCATATTCTTACGATCCCAGGAAAGTATGTTGGATAACAATGATGCTTGCTTGCATTTAACAAAGTCAACCTCAGTTCCCCATGAATCGAGCAAAAGTTCTCGGTTCAATGTTCGTTCGGTACCGTTTGTCGCCATCCGTCGACGTCCATACGGATACGAACTACTTTTCGTTGAATTTACTTTTTTGTTTTGCGCCATTACGATACGCAACGTCGAAACATCGAGCAAACACCGGCTACTCGTTTCACCTTTTTTCCGTCATTCTTCATTTGTTTTGTTTGTTTTTCTTTCCTTTTTTTTTTGTTTTTTTTTTTATTGATATCCAGCATAAATTCCTTGTACCGGAAAAATATAGAATTTGCGTTTGGTGTTACGGCCGATTTTCACATCGATAGCGAACTCGTTCTTTTACACGGTAACGACGGACCATCATCCAATCATTATCATTCTCTCGTTCGCTCGAGAATACATTTATTTCCGCGAATACGCATGTTTATCGCGATATACATATGAGTGTACTTTATGTAAATACATTACTCTATATGGCCGCAGTATTTTGAATCGCCGAGCATTTTGTGTACAGTCCCGCAACGCAGACGCAGACGCATGTGTAACACGTTCGACGCTAATCGAAACGCCGAAAGACGCTGAACGTTCGTCGAACGTGCGATGAACCGCGTGGACGAACGAACTTTCGGAGAATCGATACCGTTGTCGGACTACACGCGGTCTACGTCATTTATCGTTTAACGCGTGTTTCTCAACATTGTATACCATACAAAGTTCCTTGGTTTTCTTGCATTTAACGAGTCGGCGAACAAGGTGATCCGATTCTACTTTTCTGTCGTTTGGTTGCTCGTCGTGAAGACGAATCGATGAAAACGATATAAACTTTCGTTCGCGGATGCTGAATCCCCACGAGAAATAATTAACTGTACGTGGTACAACGTATTTCACTTCGTTCTCTCGTTCGCGTCGTTCGTCTGTCCAAACTGATTCATCTTTCGTCGGGCTTGTCACGTTACGCGTATGTATCATACCAGGAAGTTACCCAGAAGAATTAGCAAATTGTCTCGCGACGGAAACACGTATTGTCCCGGTTTCTTTTGTATTATGCATCTTGTTTGCCGAGATACTCTCTCTCTTTTTTCTCGATTTGCCTGGTCATCGATATCGCTTGAAAACTGAACCAAAACGCGAGCAACGTTTTCATAACAGCGTCCTAATTAATTGCAATGATTAGCGTATTACGACGCGTATCGGTCGATTTCCGTTCAGTTTGTCGCGAAGCTAAGCTCGACCGGTGAATCAAGTGACTGACGACGGCTGCGAACGATTCATGTCCGTCACACGTGTTCCTCTCTGTATCTATTGCATGGAATCTCGATTCGTATTGTACCGATCGAACGATAGGAATACAGCCTAACAGAGAAATCGTGTATGAGTTTCGATGGTAATCGCGAGGCGACGTGCACTTTACATGGGGTTTCGCGTTCCGTTCGAGAAATTGAAGCGAGGGAAACGTACAACCGCGC
The DNA here is from genome assembly GCF_001272555.1 of Dufourea novaeangliae. Lineage (NCBI taxonomy): Eukaryota > Metazoa > Arthropoda > Insecta > Hymenoptera > Halictidae > Dufourea > Dufourea novaeangliae. The sequence goes on along the minus strand of NW_015374020.1, from coordinate 3,563,071 downwards.
GATAAAATGGAGGCAAGTAATTTTGTCGACACGTTCGACGAACTCGCGATAATTTTCGTCTCGATCGGTTGCTTCGTAGATAGCGGTTTGTTCCGTGAGGAATACGGAAAGATTAACGACGACCTGCGGGAAACGTTAAGGAAACAGCATTGTCTTCTTACCGTTAGTAGCGATGCTGATGCGTAATACCCAGTAGGATGCGCGAGTATTGGTACATTGGTAGCTCACGATCAATCTTTCGTCCGAACGGACTCGAATCTTGCACGAGACCGGAGAACCCGTTATCGAAACTACGTGCCTTCCTCTTTTTGATATTGTACATATATTTCACGCGCAAATGCTATTTTCCTAAACTATGGAACGAGAAAAGACGACGTCGCCGAATCATCATAGTTTTCTGAAGAATAACGGCGAAAACGTAGCGTAGAACGATGATGATCCATCCGGTCGGTGCGTAGAGAGCATGCAATGCGCCGAATCAATAAAATAATTGTCCATCTAATTATTATTTATAAGAAAGAGATGCGGAACCCGGGAAAAATTTTGTAACGCGGAGAGACGAATAAGCGCGAGCGCACGCACCTTATATCGACGATTTATTTCCAACTGCACCGTGATACGGATCTCTCTGGTTTCCGCGTTCGTTTATAACGATCTAATTTATCAGGATGATCGTCGATCGTAGGATTTTCTTTGTAATCGATTCTCTCCGACACGTTGCGAAGCATACACACACACACATACATACATACATACATACATACATACATGCAGCATTCATACATAGATACGTACATACATACATACATATATAGGTACATATATCGTTCTAAAACGCGTCGTTTTCTTACCAAAAGACATATTACCTCACCTATCCCACTCCCTAATTCCCTTTACTCGGCGACGAGATAGGAAGGATGCGTGAACGCGGCGGATCGGCGTAGAGTACAAGACTAGTCTAAGACACAAGAACAAGAACGAGAACAAGCACGTGAAAAATGCCGAAGAAAATGCGCGTGAGATTACGGATGCCGCGCGCAGCTAATAAACAACTAACGTTTTAACGCGCACCTCACGCTCCAACAAACGAGAAAGAAGCGTAGAAATGACAAGCGACTTCGATGCCGCTCGTCCGATCCCCTATAAAACCGTGTCCAAGCGAACTAACCGGAGAAAGAGAACACAGAAAACGGACAAGGAAAAGATATACGCTACTACGTATATGACGATAGCGCATTTGTAAATTGTTTAACGCCGTTTGCTGCGCTCCAATGCTACGCCCGTCCACGCGTTTCCAACACCGTTTTTCTACTTTCTTGATTTTTGTTTCGCGACAGTGAACATTTCGCAGCGAGAGAGAGAGAGAGAGAGAGAGAGTCACAATCGATCGATGGAATATCACCTTGGACAGCGTCTGCCTTGAATTCTTACGAACTGGAGGGCAGTAAATAGCACGTAGAAAACAGAATAGAAATATTATTTAAAGTAATTTTAAGAAGCAATAATAGTAATAATTTCGTATTAATAAACATGTTGAAACTGTCTTGTATATGTGGTATCAATTTATTTCTGAATCCTCTATCGAAAAGAAGTGGTTTTCTCGAGCGAGAAGGTAAACCGTTTCACGCGTTAATCGGAGATCCCACCAAAAGCGTCACCGCACAACGGATCGAGGGATCACAGTATTGCACATACGTGAATGTTGAAAACAATTAAGAAGAAGAAGGAGGAACAGTTCAAAATAGATACGAAGAAATTATTTTGCCGCGTTTGGCTCAGCATAATAACGCATCGCATTTGTTATGCTGTAACGCATTTGGTGGAAAGAAATGCATTAGAAATAATGCGAGTTAAATTCTGTGCTGCGACCTACCCGTCACGCGGCGACGTATTTTGTGGAATGTTCGCTTTATTCGTGCATGCGTTCTCCGTACATGTGTGTCATGGACTGGTTTCTTTCGTACGATAGATATGTCACGCGAATATTTCTCTCGGTCGTAATACTCGCGCGTCAGGTAGGGCGATTGCCAAAGCGCTTATCCCGAAATGTCTCCCTGTAAACGCTAACCTTCGTCTTTTTGTTTAGGATCGAATCGATGAATCGAGTGTAACGATCGTTTTATGAAACTTTCACAAACTATCACGTCTTGTCCTTGTATTCGTAATTGTAATCGTAATCGTAATCGCAATCGCTGCCGCTGTACAACCTCGTGTTCCATCGTAACCGTAATTGTTTACGGTTTCGCAATAGGTGTGCAATGGTGATAGAATGGTGGTGGTTACACGTATAAATTCAATTTAATTCGATGATTTATCATGTTTAGTGTTTGTTAGCAACTGCCTTTGTTTTGTTATTTCAGCCCCACGGACCCATCCGTACCCCCCAAGCACCCAGTAGTGAGGTACGTTGCTGCATACCATAATACCACGATCCATGCGCTCTAATTTCTCATTCTGCTCCTCCGTTCTGTTCTTTCGTTACATTTCTTTTTCTCATTCGTTATACTTTTTTTTTTTTTTTTTTTTTTTTTTTTTTTTTTTTCTTTTTTTTTTTTTTTTTTTTTTTTTTTTTTTTTTTTTCATTACTTTCTTGCGTACCTACACGTTAAATTTTGCGTACGTTCTCTTTGAATTCTTGTAACCTTTAACCATGTATTTTTGGACGCTTCGGATCGCTAAACGACAGTACCAAGTAACGACCATGTACGTCTGTTTCTGCAAAGCGAAACTCGCAAAATGTTCAACGAGCGAAGAACGATACAATACGGATACATAGTATACCAATGCAATATCGACGACAACGACGACGACGACGACGATAATCAAGAAATTGTTCGTTTTATCGAAGAAACAACGGAAAGCAAAAGATCACGCGTTCATGGATCATCGGGATTATCGTAACAAGTTTCTGCCACGACTGCATAAATGCGACGCACTCGCTTTTACATATGCTTCGTGTTTCCCCCGTTTTTTACGGCTTTTCCAACGTTTTCTTCTAACGGGTGATGTACGTAACCACTTGGATTACATCGCGACAGAGATATAAACCATGAAACGTTTTCGAGGAGGTAGTGTGAGATTATTTCTACGGATGCGTAGGATCGTGTGTGTGTGTGTGTGTATATATATATGTATATCTATATACATACATATATTTATCGCGATATTACGAACATTTTTCCACAACTAACAGTCCCCAGGATTAAGACTTTCCTGCAAATTTCTCCGTGTGTATGCGGCACAAATTGCACGTACCTATGCATGTATGTGACATTTCACGTTTTACATTGCACCCTTCAAATCATCGATTATCATCAACAGCTTGCTAAATAAACCTAGTGTACACGACTACGAAGGCACACAGACCGATACCGATACCGATACCGATACCAATACCAATACCGACACCGATACGGTAGAATCGAATACGATGCTAGTGAATACGTCTGTCGCATGTTCGGCGTGTTGCTCGAATGTGCGGATTTAAAACATTCTTTTGTTACAGCGGAGCAACCACTAACGATGAGCAGGTTAAACCACGCAGTCTACGATTCACTTGGAGTATGAAAACCACCAGTAGTCGAGATCCGAATGAAATCATGTCCGAAATTCGAAAGGTATTGCTCTAAAACCATCGTAAAAGCTTTGCGTTCCTTTTTCTTTCGACAAGTACCGATACGCGGCGAACTGATCGTAACGAAACTTGTCCGATCAAAGTCTACGCTCTGAAAGATACGCGAAAGGAGAGCAAGTAAATTGTTTACTAACGGTTTGTCGATCGCTTTAGGTACTGGACGCCATGCGTAAAAGCTTCCTGCTGCTGTGCGCGCACGGCGACGCGGCGACAGACAGTCAAGTACAATGGGAAATCGAAGTTTGTAAACTGCCACGACTTTCGCTGAACGGCGTACGTTTCAAACGCATCTCAGGCACCTCGATTGGTTTTAAAAATATTGCCAGCAAGATAGCGAACGAACTGAAGCTGTGACTGCCGACGACAGGCTCCATAGCAGCCCGCGCCAACCCATAACGCCCTACAGACCTATCGCACGGACTCCTCGCAGCCATCGGCGACCACGACAACGTTTTCTATTCTTCCTTCTTCTGGGACTTGGACTCCGACTCCGATTCTGATTCCAACTCCGATTCCAATTCCGATTCCAACACCGACTTCGACTCCAACTCCGATTTTGATTCCGATACCCGAGAAATCTTTGTTTGACAATTTCCCGTTACAGTCCCAGTCGAACGACGGAAGTCAATCCAGGATCGTACGAATCGTGGTCATGGGAAACCCGTTGCTGGGACACTGTGATCTCTAATGGTTGAACGCGTATTCATGTTATTTAAATACTCCCGAGTGCCAAATTGGAACTAGGTCGGCTTTTCGAATTATGGTCTCGTCGCGAGACCGAAGAAATGGACGAAAAAAATGGAATGAGTGGGAAAGACAGAGGGAGTTTGCGTGCACGTGATGATCGTTTACCAAACAGAGAAGAAAGGGGAAAAACGAGGAAAAGAAGGAAAAGATGGGAATGGGACGATCAGCGATCGTAAGTTGGAATTGTAATATGTATTCGTTCTGCACGCCGGAGAAAGCATGCAACGAACTAAACGAATGAGTAACGAACCTAGCTCGTACGTTACGATTGCTCTCGCATCCACCGTACACGTGGCTCTTCGATGCGCGCAAATGCACGAAAGGGTACCGTAGCCCTCTGCAATAGAACTTCCTATTGGTAATGTAACGTTCTTCGTTCTATTCTGCCATTGAAAATTTGTAGTAATCATCTGAAACTTACGCAGGAAACCTCGCGAATCTTGCGTGCCGCGTATACACCGATGATCAGACACGATCGTTACAAAGTCACGACGTATCGCGTTTACAGTATTATTTATTCGAAACGATCGTCTCGTTGTTCTACACCTCTGTCCATGTTGAAACAGAAATATAATTGTTTCATGTAACTCGAGTCAATCATCCATTCGCCAACGGAGTACTCGCGATCCCTCCTTTTTTTCCTTCTTCTCGCTAAAAAATTTGGGCGTTTCAAACGATGTAACGGGAGATACGATTTCATTGTATTTCAACTGTGCCTAATGATACGTAATTAATGAAACGCAAATTTTTTCACAAAATGAAAGAGATGATGGAGTAGTGTGATACGATACGATACGATACGATACGATACGGTGCGGTACGGTGCGGTGCGGTGCGGTGCAGTTGCGGTGCGGTGCGGTGCGGTGCGGTGCGGTGCGATACAGTGCGGTACGGTACGGTGTGGAAAGAATAATGGTGAAGGAAACGTGTACTTCTTCGGAGAAGAACATAGTTTTACCGTGTTACGGTAAATATCATCACTGAACGCGCGTATTATGCGTACTAAGAACCTACAACGTTAAAAGTCCTTTTGGAAACGTTGCCTCGTCGTACTACCTTTCACACGCGTAAAGAACATTCAGAGAAGCAACAAGTTTGTCTGTAAATCACCGATCATTCTTGTCGGGAAATCCGTAAAGGAACCCGTAGAATTGTACCCTTAAAGAAATTACCGTCACACATTAATCGATCATCCATTGAGAGTTTAAAGGATTCAGCCGTTTAAATAGGTCGCGAACGTATTTGAGCTCGCGCGCAGAACATTTACATTGTCGAATATTTTTACAATGCTTTACCCTTTTTTATATCATAAGTTTAAAGCTATGCAATCCTGCAGACATTAGCCGATTAATTAATGCGTAATGATTATTATTATTATTATTATCATTATTATCATTATTATCATCATCGTCGTCGCCATCGTCATCAGCATCAGCATCATAAGCATCATCGTCATCATCCATCATTATCATATCACCACCATCATGATCATCATTATTATTATTATTATTATTATTATTATTATTATTATTATTATCATCATCATTATTATTAGTACACAACTATTATTATTTTTATTTTTATGCATCGTACATAATAATATTAAGACACAATATTAAACGAGATCGATGGAAATAGGAGAAGAGGACCGCTATAATTTAACATTGTTTAGGAATTATCGTCGTCGAGCGATTGTACTCGTAACTCGTTCGAGTAAAACGCAAGTACTTTGCTCCGAAAAAATATCGGAGTATACCTAACAAATACGCACGCGTGCACGACATCATCGATAATGAGATCTGTTGTTTCTACGAAAGATACCATGTAAGATTATATTTAAGTATTATAATTGGCTATACACTATTATGCTATTTAACCTTTTATTCGCAAATGTATTCGCGGTTGAATGAAACTAAATTAGAAATTATTGTAAATGTAGAGGCGATCTAGAGAGACTTGGTGTATATAAATAATATAATATACGAAGGTACTAAATTAACCAAATAAATGAAGCCTCACACACCAAGAACACGAATAAAAAATGATAGACGAGAAAAAAGAAGTAACTGAAGAGATGGAAGGAGACCATGCCGAAGAAAACAGAAATTAAACAAACGAATGGAACCTTGGGATTCGAGTAACGCAAATTTTTTATATTTGCCTAAGATTAATCGAGTAAAATTACTTATAGGCAATGATTAATTTATTTAAATAAATACGGAACTCGAATAATTTTTTCACGTTTCTAACATTAACGGGCTTTTTGCGCGCGCATGCATACGTATGTACATACATACATACCAAACACCAAGCAGGAACATCTCGATCCACCCGAGTACATACTTGCTCTCGACGCGTGCTCCTCCAATGTGTTATCTGTTTGGGAATCGACAAACGACTGATACTAGCACTTAAGTACCCTCGACTGTTCGACACGTCCCGAATCCGAGTTGTTTTTCTGCACAGGAGATAACTGAGAAAACATTTTCAGTCGAGCGTGGCAATTGTATGTGGGGTTTCAGGTATCAAGGCTTAGAGAAAACCTGTTCATTCATCCCTCGTGCGATAAACACACGGACCGATTACCCGCCCCCTCCTAGTGAATTGTCCACAGAGCTGCTTCGCTCCGTTTTCTGTTTACGATTTTGAATTAGATACCTATCGCTCGTCGAACTGGACACAATCATGCATAGTAACACTCGAAAAATTCCTCTTACATCGATCCCCTTCCACAAAGGAAAAACAAACAAACGGAACCGAAACGAACAAACGCACGAATACTAAAACTTTTTAGTATCGTCTTTATGTCTGTTAACGGCGATTAGATACACGTCTGAACGCAAAATCCAAAATTGGTATGCATACATATGTATAATTTAAAATATGAATCGCCACTATTAAAATCAACACGACGGTGTAGAAAAGTTTATCTTTACGATAGGAATTACGAATTCATGTTACAGAAAATAAAACCCTACGATAGCGTTGATCGTTTCCGTCTGTAAAATAAAAATGGACGGAAAAAACGATTCTATGCTGTAACAGTGTATACATCCATATATAGCATACAAACAAAGCCACACACACATACACACATATACGTATATCTATAATATTCACAAAGACGGGCACCTATCGTTTGTTCGACCGTGCGCCGTTTGCTTATTTAGTACGATAAATGTAAAAATTTCTTATCAATAATTGTGAAAAAGGAACTGCATTTAGAGAAAACTTTAAATGAATCTGAACCCAAAACTAAACGACCGAGAGCAGAATACTTTTGAAAGGCAGAGGACACATTGTTTGCGCCGGCCGCAAACAATTTTTCCCATTTTTCTATAGAAATAGTAAAGTGAGAAAAACATGAAGAAATTCCAAATCTGTACACGACGTATACGTATACCTATGTACACACGGACACATACATATATACATATGTACACGCACCAGTCACACGTGCAATGCATCCGACAATTTGTAGATATAGCTTTACTATATGTGTTTTTTGGTGATCGGTATTTAACCAACAAAATGTAGCAGACGCATTTCTAATAAAAAGTTAACAAACATTGTTTTCCAACTGAGATTTCCTTCAAAGTTGTGCAAGCAACATTTTATACTTATTCTAATAGTATTTCCTTTTGTTTGTAATCAACATTATTTTTTGTTCAATTGTACTGACAATTTTAAGTAATTTTTACAAAGATGTCATATTGCGTGATAAAAAGAAACAAACTCTAACGCCCCTGATAACCATCAGTTGTATGTAAGTTTCGAGGAAATTAATCTTAAACGTTTCGTTTACCAGAAAATTATACGTACATAATATCTGCGCAATACTCTTTTAAGTACCTAAATCGGAAAAACAAGAATGAAGAAAGTAGGATCAAATATTCGTGACCATTAAATCATATCGAATTCCATAACGATTGTATGAGACAGTACGAGACCTTCGAAGATATACGGCCTATCTAATTCGCAAACTCAAGCGACTATAGGCGGCAGCGCGATCGCTCTATCATGGCGGTTGTGGAGGGTGGTTCAAGTGCCACGACCATAAATAAGTCGTCCGTAAGTTACTTGAGGTTACTTCTGCTGAGCGGTTTACGCGTTTCTGTGGATACTTGTTAGACAGAGCAAGAACTCTTGCCGAAATCTCACTTTATCCAAGTGGATGCAGAGAGGCTTCGGCGGGAGTTCTCGCTCTGTCTCACAGATAACCACAGACACAACAGCACGCGTAGACCACTCAGCGGGAGTAACCTACCGATGACATATTTACGGTCGCGACACGCAGGTGGCTTGCCTCTCGACCCCTCCAGCCAGAGATTCATCCGATTCACCTATATTTACAATAATCTACATTATATCTACACTTCGCGATCTGTCCCGAAACAAACTTGAAACAACATCGTACGATCGGTAAGGGATAACCTTATTACATAGCGATTTTGCCGATTACTTCTACCATACATATCTCGTTCGTGGTTTGTTTACTACTTTGTACCGCACGCTCTGACCACGTTAAGTAATCCGTTAATTTTATATCAAAATAAATACAATGACACGTCGCGCTTGTGGTTTCGTTGTATTCCGTCGAATCCAAGGGATGGTCGAGTACCTTCTGATGCAAACTTCATATGGGGAACATCATTGGACACCTCCAAAAGGTTTGTACCTATTTAACTCCTTTACCGTTTCTTTCGCTGACCATAATTATTCTCCGATCATCATACATAACCATTAGAAGATTAAAAACATCCATAATTCGCGCGTACCTGGATCGAGCGGCTTCCAGTTTCAAATAGCGAAACGATAATTCTGCTTCATTTACAAAAATGTGATCGCCAGAATCGGGGATTGTAGCCATTGCCCTTATCTTATAGGACACGTAGATCCCGGCGAATCGGACATGGAAACCGCAATACGCGAAACGAAAGAAGAAGCAGGCTTGTTAACCACCGATCTCAAAATCTTCGAAGACGCGAAACAAGAACTAAACTATTTAGTCAATGAAAAACCAAAAATTGTCATTTACTGGCTGGCAGAGCTACTGAACAGCGATAAACCTATCCAATTGTCGCACGAACATCAGGCGTTCAAGTGGCTACCGCTCGAAGAAGCTTGTTCCGTAGTTACATACGAGGATATGCAGAAGACATTGAGAAACTTCAACGATTTCATACTTAAGAATCTTTCTTAATGTGGTCCCTTTTGGGGTCGCACATAAAACAGTGCATCTGTCGAGATTAATAAAAATAATTTGCTCGTTCTCGTTACGTTACCACACTATTATTACATGTTCTTTTACGATAATACAAAACACCTTGATCGATCGATCGATTATCCATTTCCAATTTTTAAAAAATGTGATTGCAGGTCTTCTTTTTAAAAATTTGGTATATAAGTATGTGTAGCTTGAGTATTCGGCGTACAACCACGTACAACCCACCTCATGCATAGACATATTATGACTCTATATAATAGACTGCGTGGTCTTATTGTACGGATGAAGTAGGCACTAGAAAGAGAGGACAGTAACTGGAGTAACTTTCCTCTCTTTCGAATGGGGCGGTTGGTGGGGGTTACTCCTACGCTTTGTGGAGGCATTACATCCTGATCTGTATATCTCTCTCTGTAGATCAGTGACGACTGTATACGACCGTGTCTATACGAAGTATGTATCAGTATGTATACATACTATATATTCTATGAAGTAACACGCCACGGATGACTAATCCGTGGAAATAACCTAACTGTTAATCTTGTTTCGATTTAGTCCAATTTAGTCATTTCACGAATGTTTACCGTTATGATGAATTCGCTAAACAAATTATTTTCATTTCTCGAATACTGGTACTTCAGATATATGCTCGTTACGGAATTATATATGGTTGAAAAGTGGGAAAGAAAATTTATCAGTATCCTTTAGAGAAAAAATGTAAACCTACCAAAAGTTGACAAACATATTCCAAAAACGAACTACCTATATTAATTCTTACATTAACATAGATATATTTCTAATTGCACTCTTCTTCTCATTTTTTCTGTTTAATTATAAAGTATTACTACAAGTTCTGCAGTATACATTACATACACAACGCAGTGTCGTATAACGATTTATCATGTGTAATTTCAAAGTTATTAATACGTTCCAATGTACCAAATGTGCATCAAGCTATTTTATGTAAATTATGTCGCCATGCGCTGCACATACAACGTAATTTTTTTTATATAACATATCAAACTTTAAATACATATGCATATAAAACATATAAATAATACTGACTGTTATTTCCCCCAAAAACTAATAATTACTTATATACAAATAGTTACTTACGTATTCTTGTGTATTTTGTATTTCAACATACAGGGTTTTATTAAAAGTATTTTTTCGATTAAAGCAATAATTTTGTTATAGTTCCTTAGAACTTTAAGACACGCACTCATTGGATAATTATTGTATCAAGGTTGTAGGTAATAACATGTACACAGACAATTTTGTAATTTTCATTATATTTAATAATAATAACGAACACGAACACAGTTCTTCACTAATGACATTTCGCATGTAAGTAGGCACAACAGGTGCTGCACGAATCACAAATTTTATTTCTTTTAATTGAAAAAAATCAATCACTATACTACGTAACAATACTTCCTGATTCTGGGATTACAATTCTCCCTGAATACGATAAAAATATGAACCAAATTATATATGAACATTGATAAAACACTATGTTACAGCTAAATGTTGAGAAACAGAATAAAAATTTTATCGCTAAAATATATAAAACTTATAATATATTGTGTATCTCAAGCAGCCATTGTACTATATTTACATGTTCTTTCCAAAACAATCTATGCAATATTTGTGATGCAAATGTTGATACAGTTAAAATGATAGCTATTGTTTAAAGTAATCTACTGTTCCTTTTTACGTAGAATATGTATGGTTTAGTTACTAATATTGCAATCGTTTTCTAAGGAGAAAATTTGAACAGAATTTCTATCCTTGACACTATAATACTGTGCATACGACAATAGTGGATCCAAATTGTTGGAATGCAAATACAATCGCAAACTTGTACTATTAGAAGAAAAACATTATCATACTAAGAACGTAAAATGAAAAAGAATAAGGGACGGATAGTATTACAAAAAAAGTTACTCTTTAAATTTTGCAACACACGCGTACATTTAATAAATATTTTTCTTGAAAGTATAGACAATTCGTATGCATGCAGTGACGTTGGTCCCAGTACTGCACATATGCTGACTATAGTAAAGTGGTAGATTCGAGTGGAAAATTAATAAGGTAACGTATGATAGTTCTATTGAACATGAATACAGAGACTCATATTAAAGGTAAATATGATATGGATCTTCCATCTGACTGCAAATCGTTTTCAGTGTCCAATCGCCTAACGCGTACTCTTTGTTTGTAATGGTATTCCTTAAGATAACTTTTAAGTGTCTTTGGCAACTGCAGTTTATTTATACCGTCGTATGTTGTTCGTGTAGTAATTACCGCTCGGCACAAGTGTTGCAACGGAAAGGTAAAATTTCGATGCAATGGTATTGTGAGCATAGGTTCAAAGAACATGCAACAAGAAGGGTCCTTATAATGTTCGATTAAACCGCATACCTGGAAGAGATACAAAGGCTAATAGGTTTGAGCATCCCGTATTGTTTTCTCTTCTTTAGAAGAAAATTTCGACGACATACCGTTTCCGAGGCATAAACTCCTGGATCGTGTGAATCAAAACTAAACTTATGATTCCATTGTTCGATTCGCGCATGCAGAGAACGTCCATATTTTCGAAAACTCACAGAAAAGAGAAACTCTTCTTGAGCCGAATCCCGCAACAAAAACGTGCCTTCTTGTTTGCCTTCTAACAAACGTTCCGCTTCGTATCTATCTATTTTACCCCAATAAAAGGAGCAAGCTGTAATTGACCTGAGGTCTGGTACAAGGCAATGAACATAATCGACCTGTAAATATGTAAACATACACCAACTTAATTTACTATTAAACATTTAGTTATCAGACAAAAAACTTGATGCACTTACCTGTGTATGCGCAGGTCTTTCGATGTTTGGAATTAACGTAAAATCAATCTGAGACAATGCCGTGAGGGCAGCAGCATGAATGCCGGCATGGGCTTGAAATAAGGCCGCTAAACTGTCTACTGTTATTCCATTTGCATGTACTTGTATGTCTGATGAATTAGGCTTATAACCAGGAGGAGGTTCAACACCTTCCTCCATTTCTCGTGCACGTTGCAGTCGAGCTCTTTCATCGCAATCCTACAACAAAATATATCCAAATAATGGTATTTGTTATGACTATAAAATTACATTTATTTAGAATAAACAACAACACTCACTTCCATGGGAAACTCCTCTGGATAGATTCTTGAAAGATCAATTACAGGACTAGGTGGAAGGGGACCTAGCACTGGACTTTGCGGAGCCGACTGACTATTAAGCACGACACCAGCTCCAACAGAATGCTCTCCAGTTCTTCTATAACCAGTGCATACGCATTCTGAACTAGTATTTCCATGACTGGGAATAATGTCAGTGCTTTTAGAAGCTTTACTCTTGGCGCAATTAAATTTCAGTACCCAATTACTCCTCTTCTTCTTAGAAGATAAAACATGAGTACATGCAGGGTTCTGATCCTTGTTACGCTGTTTGCCTATACACATTTAAAAAAAATTCATGTAAGTTAGAAACCGGCACTCCCAATGTACTAAATAAATATGAATGGAGAAGTACAAAAGGTTCATTTCCTTACTTTTGCGTTTTCCAAATGATAAGGTTTTAGAAGATCTCCTTAAAGGAGGGTTTACAGGACTATCTTCTGAACTACTGCTATTATTACTACGTTCAGAACTACTGCAACATACTTCCTGTTGCTTGAAATGTATCTCGCTAGTAACATTTCCATTGCTACAAATTTGCTTTGAATCCTGAGTTTCAATAGGTTGACTATATAATGTTTCAAATTTAGAATTATGATTATCCAGTTCTAAATTTAATCTGTCATTGTCCAAAATCCCATGCATCTTGCATTCTCCATGTAATATTGAATTTGAGTTTAATGCAGGTACATTTCCGTTATTTGCATCATCATGCATGTTCTCTACATCATCCTGATTCATCATATCTAATCTTGAGTGCTGAATAACACTGGAGCATACTTCAGAAGACTGCCGTTCACCATCCATTCTAAAAAATTCTCTGAGACTAGCGAAATGCTGTCCCATTATTAAATGGACCAAAAGGCATCTTATTGCCTCAAAAGTATATCACTCTTATCTCTCTTTTATAGAAACATCATAAATACTTTCATATTATGCAATATTGTTACATTATATCATACAAGTTGTCAATCAATGCAATGTTTTTGATTATCTAAAACAAAGTGTATTGCTTTAAAACTTAGTGAAACATCTTATTTTTGAAATTATAATTTGTAAATAATGTTTTCCATCAGTATAACTTATTATTTATACACAAAGCTGAATATTAATAATAAGTGACCACAGTATTCTTTATTTCGTAATTCAAAGAAGAAGTCTAGCAACAATTTCCTCAGAGACGTTACTACTAAAGTTTTTCAAGCGCTTATAATGGTAGCAACGATAGCAACTGAAAACATTTTCAGACAAGTTTTGACAGAGCTTTCTTGATCGATTGAGACACGCTACTAGATAAATATTTTCAGTTCTGAACAAAGTATTTATCTCACAATACAATTAAAACCATACTTGAAAACAAAACGCACTGCATATGAACTAATATGATCAAAGAAGTAAAATTGACAAAACATGACCAAACGCATCGTCAGCCATTTTCCCTAACCATCCCCAACTCCCCAACTGGTTCTTTCTCATGTAACACAAATAACGTAAAATCCAGACCATCTAGACCGTCTGTCTCATGGACATATATAATAGAGAGCGCGGTCTTATGGTAGGGATGAAGGTGGTAGTAGCTGAGAAACTGGGGTCATAGAACCCCCGGAGCATCTGTAAGAGACCCCGTCTTAAACGTATGTATAAACCAATACGAATACGTAATATAAAATGACATGATAAATAAATACGTACATACATACATCCCATACATCTCACACACGGGGTCTCTTCGCATGCACCGGGGGTTCAATGACCCTTCTTACCAAGCTACTACAAGTTCATCAGAACAGAAGATTTGCAAGTTACAGGGGAGGGAATTATTTGCGGCATATAAGTTACAATATTTTATAAGCCTGAGTAATATCTAAGCCTAGTTTTTTTTGAATTTATATAAATATCATTACAAGTTTTATTTCCCGTTATACATTTCCCGTCAGCAAATTATATAGTAACCCCAGCAACCATGTCAGTTTCTGCAGATACTACTACAGCCTAAGTTTAAAAGACGTAGGCAGTAGTTAGTTACTGTAGTAAGCCAGGAACCCCGTGTGGTGAGATCGTGGGGTTATAGAAGCCCCGGTGGAGGCACCAGGGACCCCGCGTGGTTAGAACGCGGGGTCATAGAGCCCCCGCAGTAGGCGCCAGAGACCCCGTGTGGCGAGAACGTGGGGTCACAGAGCCCCAGCAGGAGGCGCCAGCGACCCCGCGTGGTGAGATCGTGGGGTCACAGAACCCCGGTAGTTGGTCTTACCACAGGAGGTATTTACATTAACGGTTCAATTTAAATTTCAAATCTGATCATACTTGAATCTTTTATCCTTACTTAAATACTTTATTTGACTTAATTATATTATTAGTAATGTATTAGCGTCAGCAAAACACTGATATTATGTGTTCGGATCTGAATCCGAAATAGAAAATAAACATAAATTCATAAAAATGTTTTAATGAGAATAAATATAGAATGTACATGATAAGTATATTTTTGTGTGACAAAATCTTAATGAAATTTCTAAATTGTGATAATATACAAAACAAGATCGTGAAGGTAGAAAGTGATACAAGTAACAGCGAGAGTTATGTTTATGTATATACTTACTTAAGTAAATACTAACTGTTTACACGTGACAATTTTATCGAAGGTACAAAGAGTTATTATAGTGGCATTTTTTATTTTATTAGTAAGTATTATTAAACTCTTTACATATTTTTGTCGTTATAATGAATAACTGGTAGAACTTTTTAACTTACACATCCATTCATTCAAACATGCGTGACAGACCATTCCATAACTATGTACTCAGTACTCACACTATGTCATATGATCCCCGACAACTTATAAGATTAATGCCATCACTCAGCAACTTACAAAATTTGTTTGTTAACATCTCTCCAAGTTAAACAAAATTCTATGGAGAGCGAGAGACCTTCTTTTCGTTATATTTCGTTTAAAAAAACCTATATTGATATATTGCAACCCTAAACGTAGGTATTAAAGTATTTTTCTATTTACTGTGTACTAACCAGAAAGCAAATTGCAGTGTTCAAATATCTTGTAACAGACATTACAAATTGATTAGATTTCATCTATTCATGATCAAATTAAAGTTTGAATGCAATTTTTTTTTTTAAATAATAATAAAGTACACAATATTAGTTGCCTCTTGTACACGTGTATCTTCGGTTTCTATATCGTTCGCTATGTTTCTCTCGTTTAATACTCATTTGGAAAAATGCTGTTCCTTTCGTTTGCTATTTCACTAGAAAATACATTCCGGTCAGTGAATAATCAGATATTTAACTAAAAAAGAAAACAGAAAAGGGCACACGCATCGTATCATGTTTTTGTCTTAGCTGTACTTATTTACGTCCAAAATTACTTATACCGTAAAAATTTCTTGCTAAATTTAGGACTCTCTTATAACAAACGAACAGCTTATAAAACATTTAGTTGCAGCTTTATTTTAGATACGATTATTACTTCAATATCTTACGACTTTTTAAGCACTTTCCTCATTACATGTAGTCTTATCACATACAACTATGTATGACTAAATACATTTTGTAACTTATTACATCTATTCATACAAATAATTTTTTTTTTCTTGCTTGCAATAAAAGTTTACAAAGTACACCACAAATCGTGTGAAAAAAATGCCGTCAAATTTCTTTCTTTTTTGTTTGCAATACCGGTTGCAAATAAATACAGCCTACTAATGAAGAACAATGAAACCAAGTTACATTGGATTCTTCTTCGTCCTTTCTTTTTTTTTCTTTTCGATCCATTTCTGTTGCAGTTATAGCGGCCTAGCTTGAGACCCGAGTCGCATAGTATCAAATGTAATGGCTTCAAGGTTCCAAGCAGAGCTACTCTCATTGATTCATTTTATATGATACAAATCGTTGATGTTCTCATTGAAATGCAGTAGCGGTACGTGCATCTGTTACGTTTCTGAGGCGACATCGGTTATCATTCCCACTCTCGTTCCGTAAAAAAAGTCAAGATACAGCTAGTATTCCTTCGACTGAAAATCGCTGACAATGAATGAAAAACTTTGTTGCATAATAGAAACTATTCAATGTGATGAATCGCGAGAAACAATTTTTTAACTTGTGAACAACGCATAGCGTTTCTGGCAGCTACTTTGTTGTAAAGTCACATTTTCATACGGAGTTCTGTTTTCTTTAATTAAATTTATTTAATGTTTATTTAGTCATTACTACCTTCACAGTTTTTCTCTATAGACCATGTACCAATGTTAGATACGTATTAAGTCGTATTACCATGCATCGAAATTATTTGTGATTTGTAAATCGTAAAGCACCTGTAGCGTTTATTTTGGCGGAGGCAAGCTCGAACGATAAAAAAATTTTGCCTTTCTTTGTTGTTCGGATTCCAGTACTTGTAAAATTTAGGGATCGTTGTACGAAATTGTATAACTATGAAACAGAAAGTAACAGAGAAGTGCAAATATAAGTATCTGAAATCAATTTTAAAAACTTGAAACTTCGAATAACATTGAATCTTCTCTAATACAATACTATACTGCACATTGTAAAAAGGATACAACACTTATGGAAAATATGTTTTACTATTTTCTTTTTATCTATATTCAGTCAAATACTTCACATTCCACTTGGAAAAGTGGAAGCAGTTCACATTCCACTTAGAAAAGTGGAAGCAGATACACATCTACATTTGAGAAGCTGATTCGGATATTACAAATTAAAGGAAATAATGCAAAGTGGAAAAAAGACAAAAATTTTGTATCAATTGATATGAATACTGACAATAGTTTTCCCATAGAGTGAAGTATTTAAAATATCTACGTGTATTATTTCAATTGCAAAACGTTTTGTCAAGAAAGAGCAGAATATACATTGACACATTGAAAGAAACCAGATCTTTCGAATATTTGTTTCACCGATTTAATGGTATTTGTTAAATATAACAAAATATATACTGTTTTACCCTGAACGTATTTTATAACCAATCTATGAATACATAGGGATTATCAGAAAAGTGAAGCCTAAACAAATGCGATGTGTGACGTTTCGTTTAATTTACAAAATTCCTCCATATGACTTGCAATGTATCATATATATCTATATTTCTATATTTCTATATATCTATATATCTATATATCTATATATAGTAATAATAGCATTATCGTACAACTTTATGCAGATAAAAACACACATATACGTGTAACATCTTCTAAATTTGCTGAAACAATACTATTTTATGCATAATATGTACTTTCGAAAACAGCATTTTATGCACTTTTAAATTTAATTCTGTTGCAGTACAGTTATCAGTTAATTATAACTACAATTGAATGGGATTTGTAACATAACTTATATAAATGTTTTAGACAGATGTGAATCACATAGGTACAATATATATATGTATATATAAAAAGTGCAACCAATACCTTGTTAAAATTCGTAGTAATTTTTTTTTATTAAATACTGGTATTGAAAAATTATTTCTATTACATTAAATAGTATTTTTCAGCATACACTCACTTGTTACCCACAACAGAAGTTTTTAATTCTATTAAAATCGCATAACAGACAAACAATTACCACGTTTCGGGCTTACCTCCTTAACAAGAATGTTATATTGTAAACGTCGCTTTAAAAAGTATATAATAATGTGTATCCGTTTTGATGGCAGTCGTGGTACATGTTGTGGGGGAAATTGCAGATCAAAAGACACGATAGTCTCTGTAACAGAATGTTTCTCATTGAGATGTGGAGGAAGCAAGTTACGAAGACGACTGGTAATTCAGTCCTGCATCTCTTCTGGTATTTCGTGCGGATTAAGTATTCCTGGAACTGCCATTTGTTGTCGTCTTTTCTCTTCCTGAGCCAATCGCAATGTTGTTTCTCGCTCTTCTAAATAGAGATCAGAGTCATCTTCACCGGTGTACTCCTATAAGAACAAAGGTCATGAACTCATGAATTTACTTTTTTTTCCATATACAATTGAGAGATGATCAAAAGATAATTAACACTTACTCTAATTTGAACAAGAAAATCTCTAAGATGTTCCTTGAATGCGGGGATGTCTTGGTTAAGATTAAATAAACCTTGTACCGTGATTTTAATCTGATTATCAGTCAAATGGGGAAATGCTGCTTTCAGCAACCTTGCGACAAATTCTTGAACATATAATACATTATCCGGTACAGGTCCCAATGGTACCTGAATTCGTCCAAGTTCAACCAATGAAAACATGTATGCCAAGATAGTGGCATGCATAGTAAGGCCTGGATATTAACATTAACAGATTAATCACATAAGAACGATAAGAGTACGGCAGTTAATAAGATGCTACTTCTAAGAAAAATTATTCATATAATTTTACCTGCTATATGAGATGTGTCAGTGACTACACTAAATATGTGTTGTAGAATATCTGTGAAGTATGTTCGGTAGAAGCTCTGTGCTGCCGGCTCGTTTTCAACATTTTGCAAAAGTTGATAAAGTATTTGTAACCCTGTGTCTGCAACATTTCTCATTGTGTGTTTAAAGGCCCAAATTATTGAATCAAGTACAAGTTTGAATTGTGCTGGTGGAATCACGAGAAATGCAGGAAAACAGTATACATTTACAGCCTAAAATAGAGCAAAATTAAATCTCTCGATATATGCAATACAATTTCTTTTTTATATATAGTCATACCTGTAGGAGTAAAAAGAAATTTGTTCTATGTTCTGGGAATTCTTCAAAATCTTTGTTAATCATTTCTAAAGTACATTCGAATACGGCATCAAATATTTTCGGTACTTCAGAGGTAATATGAGCTTCTAATTTATTTACGATAGTGGCCATAGCACTTAGCACTTCTGGTTCTCGAGCACAATGAACATTCGTTTTTTGGTAGTCCAGCAACACAGCATCCAAAAGAGGTGGTATAAAGTTTTCTAAAACCTGTAAGGATACAATAGAATAAATTAATTTAATAATATTGCAGCTCGTACATTTTCTATATAAAAGAAAATAATGTTTACCATTTGACAGTCGGTCGTCCTGCTGACCCAATCTGAGATCAATTTTAACGTTTCTTTTTTTACTACTCTCATACTCTTAATCAAAGATTGTTCCATTACTACTTCACCATTCAAAGCTATTGCAGCACTTATATTTTCACTCATAACCTGTAGAAAAGAACCATGTTACGTAGTTGTTCATCGAAAGGTTACATATAATATTACATGTTGTATGTTTACCTTATAAACGTTCAACATATCTAAATATATTCTTCCTAATTGTATCACGTATGGATGCCCAAGAGCTTTGCAAGCCCTAACATTTGTTTTTAAAATGCTAGCAAGTTGTTTTACAGCTTCTTGGTCTTTTAACACATCTACGTTCTGAAAAATAAAGAATGTTCATTGAATAAACCAGAATCGAACAGATACTTTGTAAAAGTATCTTGTGTGTTACCTACTTTAGATGCTTGACTTATGATATCATCCCAAAGTAAATTTGGTAGAAGCATGTACTTTTCTATCAATTGTTCTTGTACTACTGTGTCCGTCTGTGCACTTATCATATAACCAACTGCTTCATAAAATGTATGTACCTGAATTATAATTAAGGAAAGATTTAGTAACAAATCGTTTTAGTCTATTTACAGGAAAAGTTTGTTTCATCCTTTCCCTTAACTATTTTTATTTTACCTGTTGTGTTTGAAGGTCACAGATGATACTATTAATAGTAGAAAGTATTTCTTCGATGAATGGTACTGCTTCGCCTAATTGTACTGTCACGAAGTGTCGCCTGCACTTTAGTGCTATTTTTATAAACGTGTCACAGGCCATATCTTGTACACCATCATGTGTTTCTATAATAAATAGTTATTAGTAATTTAAAATGCGTGTTGTTAAAAAAGAATAAAAACTAATTTTCTTAATCTTAAACGCGTTCTTATAATAAAATATTCTTACCATGCATAAATTCAAATAGTTTATTTACAACAGTCTTTAAAAACTTCCAATGTGCTTTGAGAAATCTCGGATACTGCCCAACTACATACATAATGTTGCTAGCGATGATAGCTTTATTATCTTTGCCTTTCTTCTGTTCGCAAAGACCAAGAAGGTCCTTGATCACAGTCACTAAAAATCGTTTTTCATCTTCTTCGTGCATAGCGCCCGAAATACTACCTATTGCCCAACATAACTAACAGAAGAATCATAAAAAATCGTTAGATTAAAGCAATACCGCAATGAGAACCTTCATCATGATATTCTAAAGATCACTTACCGCATTGAGATTCTTCCAAGACCATTCTGATCCATTTACTTGATTGTGTAGTTTTTCTGTCATTATTCTCTCGGTATCCATATAATCAAGATGAGTAAGATACACAAGAGTCTCTCTCATATTTTTATATAAATTAATTGAATCAGTATCCTTCATAAATTCTCTGACAACTTCCCCATTTTCGTTCTCTACAACAAGAACTTCTTCAGGTTTCGCCATTCTACTGATCATAATATACCGCACTTTCGTTAAAACTGGACAATAGAATATTCTTCTAGGTGGAATTGTTATGGTTTTAGCCATAAACAATGATGTTGGAGCTACAAATCTATACAAATCAATTGATAACGCGCTCCAATATTCCAAACAGATTTTAAATATTTCAACTTCATCGACTTCGGAAATTAATACGAGATAATGCAATGCTTTGAGTAGCATTTCATTTAACTGCTTCTTCTCTATAAATTGACCATGTTCCTTCAAGTATGTGCATAGAAATATAGCTAGATTCTGAATGAAATTTTGTTCTTGATCTTGACCAGCTGCGTATGCTTCACGTATATTAGTATCGAGTGGTAATATTTGCTCCAGCTGCCGCATTACATTAATAAATAACATTACAAACATATCCTCATAAGTTGTTGCTGTGACAGCAGCAATTTCAGTCAAGCATTTCAACGTGACGTTTCTGAATATTGGTACATTCAAGAACTACAACGAAAAATTAAAGGATAATTACGTTCAAAAACGAGTATGATACGGAGAAGATAGATAATTTATTTACCTTGAATACTAAAGTACTTATCAATTTTGTTTCAAAAATATACCCAAGGGGAATCCAATTTAAAAACCTTAAAAGAGTTTCTAACGTAACTGATACTAGTGGAATATTTTGTGAGCTGTCCAAAACAAATTGACAAAGTTGAAAGATTTGGGAAAATTCGCTACACATTGTATCCTTTAAGTGTTTTGCTTTTGTTTGTGTCATTTGTCCACTAGAAAAGTCAAATACTTCCTCTGATAGTAATTTCAAAATTGTCATATTGTTTTGACAAAGACTTTCATTTGTCTTGCTTGCCCCAACAATGTCACCAATAAAGGATTCCCAGTTTTTTGGCCATTCTCGTTTTAAAACCTATAAAAACGATAATACATTTGAATAAAATGAAAGACAATATTTGCTGTTATTTATGAATATGAAAAAAATTTATATTTTGACTTACCTGGACTAAAATCATATTAAGTTTATTAAGGTAAACTTTTTGTGTTTCCATTGTTTCTGGGTCACTGCTTGTTTTTATAATAAGGCCTACAATATACTTTTTTATACCCTCGCACTGATTTCGTGGTAATACTTTCCATCGTGTCTTTATTACTTGCTCCAGTATTTGTAAAGCATAATACTTTGTTTGTTGGTTCTATTGTAAAAACAGTTATATTAGTGAAGCAGGTTTATTATGCATCTGATGAATAACAAATGTGAATAAGTTGAATTACCTGTGAATATTCTAGAATAGTATCTACACGTGTCCATGCATTTGGATGTTCTTTAAGTGTGGTTAATACTTCTTGTGCAACTTTCTGTTGCTCCCCTATTCCAGTGTACATACAACCTACTACATCATCCAGAAGCGTTATGTCAAGCTTCTGATTAAAGTCCAAAAGCTTGGAAGCTTGTTCTGCTAAAGTTGTCATTATTTATTGTAAACTGTCCAGCTTTCATACACTCTATCTGAAAATAAGTAATATAATTCTTTATGATCTATTAAAATAGAGTATATAAGGCCAATATAAAGTAATACGTGTATTATGATATTAATTTATTGCTAAAGTTAAAAAATACCAAAAAGATCACAATTTTGTACAATTTAATAAAATGAACATTTTCAGTAGTAAATCTAGAAATATAATTAGCACTACAAAATATACTGTGAATACAGATTTGTTATTTCATTACTTTTAAAAAAAATCATTGTTTTCCATTGGTTATAATTCTATGGAGGAAGAGACAGAATTAAAATTTACTTTTTATTTAAAACCAGAGATGGTTTTAAATCATTTGGCACATCAAAAAGTTCTTCTAATTGAAATACATTCAACTGTCTGAATACATAGATAAATTGACAAATATCATTGTAGTTTCTATTGTTCATTCATTAATTTTGTGCAATATTAGATATATATTTGTTACTCTTTAGATAATGCACTGTTAAATTCTGAATACATTAACATTTCTTACTCAATGTTTCATCATATAAAGAATATTTACCTCCATTATTGTTGTTAAATAGAAAATACATATTCCTTTAAATTAACCATGTATGTTAAACACTACAGTATTTATTTCCTTATTGAATAGGCAGATAAAGATGAATATCTATGTTGCAATTATTAGTTTTTGCATGAATTAAATTATGCTTACTCAAACTCTTCAAAAGTAGAGAATAATCTCATGTACACTCATGTTCAAGTAATGTATGAAGTATTAATATATTCAATTGACGATGAAATCAAATAAGAACAATCTTTGTATAATCATCTATGGAATTTGAAATGTTAATAATATATTCAATACCCATTCTTAACACAATTGCAAAATATTAATGTATCCTTTATTCTAACATGAAAAGAAATAAAAACATTCTGTGACTGCACAATTAACAAATGCAATACGCTGAAACATTTAATATTTGCCTCCAAATAAGATCACACATTAGTAAGGTATTAATCACTAGAACCTTTTTTTGAAATACATCTAGCCCATCTCTGTTTGTAATAAAGTTCGTGATATTGAAAGAAAAAAGTCAAACACGGTGTAAACAACGAGACCGAATAGAAGCAATAATAAACGAGGAAATCGCAGTTAACGTGTACGCGAGGGAGGTCACCGCACTGCGACCGCTCGACCTAACCTACATTTGACAATCGCAACAAGGTTATGTAGAAATTTATAGTGCGCGACGTTTATAAATCACGTGCAAAAAGGGATTCGTGCGATACATTGGATCGTGCACGATGAAATGACGACGGCGGTGTAAATGTATCGTTAAACGGATCGTCGGAATCCGTTGGTTTTTGTTGTCCGGGTGCACTTTACTCATTGCGTCGTTGTCGAATGTATAAAAGTGTCGCTTAGGATGTTTCAACGTACCGCGTCAACACCCGCACGTAGATTCTTGATAGTTACAGTAAAAAAAACACACGTCTCGCACCAACAATCACAATTTCTCGCGATAAATCACAAGCAGAAAAAGGCCAAACACACAACAACCGCTGATTCCCGCGCGCGACCAATTTCATTCCTCGTTTCCACACACTCACTCGCCGTTCCTCACCGTCTCTATATCTCTTTCTCTCTCTCTTTCTCTCTCTCTCTCTCTCTCTCTCTCTGACTTTCGCACGTTCTCTCGCTCGTCTCTCCTGCTGCCTGCTCCGTTTGCGACGATCGTCAGCGAAGACTGCCTTCGTGCTTCGGTAAACGTACGATACCCACCGAGGCCGTTCTTCGTCGTGACCCTCTCGTTTGAATCTCATACGAGCGTCTCCCTTTGTTATTCCACCGTGAACTTTCAACAAGAAACGCGAAAAGCGGTCGCGTTACGTCCACCTCAAACCCAACCTAAAGATTTTCGAAAATAATAACAAAATGGCTGAACACGTTACGCGGACCATTGCGGAGAAACGGGTGATCTGATTGGTCCGAACGATCAGTTTCCACCAATTGGAGAAATTCTAGCGACTGTTTTCTAAACGTCGCAAATTACGTCACGTGATGTCATGCAACACGTGTTCTCCATTTCGACTTGAAATCTACTTGAACATTTCCTATACTATACGAATAATGTCCGGTATTTATGTATTTGATTTTTAGCTTAACATTGTCGGTTTGTATGGTAATTTGAATTGTTTTTTTTTCTGTGCTATTTGGTTACGTAGTATATACGTTTATAAGAATACACAATAGCCGTTCGCGGGTGTTTATTTCTTCCCCAATTCTGAAACGAAGAATCTCTGCAATATACTATCCGGTTTGCAAACATGCGAAATTTTTTGATGTACTCATCTATTAACTTTTCGTTGCACATGCGTGTTAGCTTTGATGACGGCCTGTTCAGCTCAACTGAGACCTCTATTTATTTACAACGTCAAAGTTGAGAGAATTGGAAGCTGTTTCTGAAATAATTATTATTTATGTAATCGATTAGATATGTCTTGTCAGATCAAGGGAATTGCGAATTTGATCAATACAAGCAACATAAAGGAGGTACTTTTTGGTGATTCTACTAGAAGATGTAAGTTATTGTGTCTTTTCTTTTGTCATCTTAAAGGAATGACAAATGTCAATGTTTGGTATTTTTTAGCTCACATCCAGCAGAATGAGCTACCTCTTCAGGATTGTTTTGTGTCGCTTTCATCCACTGGAGATGTACTTGCAATGGCATATAATACAAAGATGATCATATTAATTTGTGCGTATCGCTTCTTATGTTTACACATATGTTCTTTAGTTAATTATATTCTTGATACTTTTATTATAATATATTATTATGAACTGGTTTGATACAAAATATATATAATTTAGTTAGAAACTAAATGAACAATGTATACTGTAATTCCATGTTAGCAAGGTGGGATTCTTTAGAGCCTGATGAAACAAAAAACAAATTTCATATGATATGGTATGGGGAAGTTGCAAAAGATCCAAAGTGAGTTCTGGTTACAATATTGTTATGTCAACTTTGGTACCTTTCTAATTTTAAGAATTTGTTTGAAAATATGTCCATATATTGTAAGTGTTTTTCAGTGAGTGGATAACATGTCTGATCTGTTTGCCTTTATTATCTTTGGGAAAAGCCAGTGGTGGTACTAATCCAGATTGGACATGCATTATAGTTGGTTTCAATACTGGTTTCATCCGGTTTTATACAGAAGTAAGTCTTATTTTGCCTATAAAAATAATTTGTAATTTATCCTATTATATTTTTAATTTGTGTTTTATTCAGACAGGTGCATTATTGTTGGGAGAGCAGTTACACAATGAATCAGTCATAGGATTAAAGTGTCAATCTTTTCGTTCACCTAAACATGCCGGAGATACTGGTTTAGCCGAAGAAGTACATGTAATTTACAATAGTGCTGTGTGCGTGTTACAAGGTTTTCCTTTGTTTTCAACATTACGAGCATGTAGAAATCATTTGGCAAGAGGTACAGAGATAAAATATGCTTAAAAGAAGCTGAAATAATGTGAATTTGATATCTACAACAATGTTTTATTCTACAGTTAAAGCAAACTGCGAGGATCTACCACCAATTACAAATTTATCATATAAGAAGTGGGGCTGTAAAAATCAGGATATTGTAAATGACTCTGAAGTAATTGGCACTACATCTGTAAATAGTTTTGATCATTTAATGACAGCTTCAATATGTGGTGGATATAATGCATCTTACAGATCAAGTGCCCCGCAACATAATTTAGTTATCGCAACTGGTAAAAGGCCATTTGTTGGCTTCCATTATGCGTTAGAAGGTGGTGCAGCCCCGGTGTTGTCTGATGTTGCAATAGCTATGGCCAGCAAACTAGCAAATGCTATTGGAACTGCTGTTCCGTGAGTGTTGCATAATATATTAATGTTATGCATTTAGGGTCAGAAGATATATTACCTGTAAGAGTGCTACTAAAGTACCTAACTTGAAATGTAGTGTAGCAATAACAGTTTTGAAATTCAACTTACTGTATTTCATTGTAAGAAATTATATTTGAAGAATCATGATTATAAATTTTAAATATTTTCCATGTATTTATTTTATAATTGTTACTGTAAATATTCGTGTTATTCTTTCTTTTTTAGTTGGTTGCCGATTAGTTGGGGAAACTCAAAGAATCATGCTTCACCGGAGGTACCAAAAACTAGTGCTCACGAACCAGTTGAGCCAATGACATGTAGATTTGGGTTGAGTGATGTTACGCGAGAGGGTTATTCGGTAGTGTCTAGTCCAAACAAAATGTTGTCGGTGGTATCAGATACGATGGGTAGAGTAATATTAATAGATAATAGACGTGGTATAGCCATAAGAATGTGGAAAGGATATCGTAATGCTCAATGTGGATGGATCGAAGTAGAGGAACAAAGACACTCTGGAATGCACAAAGCAGTTACCAAATTTAAACAAACGTCGCATTTGCGGTCCGCTTTATTTTTAGTTATTTATGCTCCTAAGAAGGGTGTAATAGATATATGGGGTACTCAACAAGGTCCTAAAATTACAACATTCACTGCTAGTAAGCATGGGCGGTGAGTAGCATCATTTTTACTAAATATCTTGTTATTACTGTCTCAGTGTAAAATTGAGTTTTCCCTGTGTTGCCGTGCAGATTACTTTACGTTAATTACGGACTTCTTGGCACGAATGATGCTACGCATCTGTTAAAGAATAAACCCCAGTATTCATGTGTTTTTATGGATCCGTTGGGAGGTTTAAAAGAAATTATTGTGCCATTTCATTTTGCCCTGAGTAGTAAGAATGGGAAAAGAGCACGGGATATACATCTATTAAAAAAATTGAAGACATTCTTACGCGAAGAAGATTTCGACCACGAAAAATTAGTATCAGAAATCCATAGTGTATGTACAGATCTGAAGACTAATGAAATAAAAGTACAAATAATAGAAATGTTGATGATAAATAAAAATATTATACCTGATGCTTTGCTCGCAGCCACAGATTGTTTTATTAAGAAACTGAATGAACAGGGTATATTGTATATTATTATCATACTTTTGTAGAAATGATTGGGAACAGTAACAACAGCTTACATGTTTCAGACAATGAAGAGATGGAACCTACAGCAAAAACACTTTACTTATTAACAACACAGTTACAGCAAGTGATTAAATTTTATAAACACATTCAGTCTCAGTCTGATAGTCCAGGAAACCATAGTCTTTCTAACGACATTGATCTAAATAGTCGGGAATTAGCTTTGATTTTATTAACTTCTGAAAGAGAAGTCCATAGAATTTATAAATTGTCTGATACAATAAATAATTTTAAATCTACAAATTCCAAGGGGGAAACTAAAGTGAAATTTAAAGAAGAGGGAAAAATTTTCTTAGATTTCTTATCCTGTTTTGAGTTTGGAACACCAGGATTGATAAATATAAGAAAAAGCGTGAAAACAGATAAGAAACTTCAAGTCGGTAAGTGACATGACGTTAAAAGTGAACGTAACAATTTACCGTTGTTATAATTAAATGTTTTATTTAATGTGGTTTTTAGCTCGATTAATGTTTGAAGGGTGTATGCATTCAAATGATAGAATCGAAGCTTGGAAAGAAGCTGCTGCGAACAGTAACATTCAGCCTTTTGTCTTGATGGAGTTTGTCTTAATTTACTGGCTCAACAAGAAAAGGGAGTTATGCTTAGGAGTGGAATTCAAACAATTTACACAGCTGTTAAATGTTATTTGTTCAGTAGACAGTAAGATTTAAACTTACTTTTTAATCTCGAAAATATTGTCATCACGAAATTGTCATTTTTGTAACTACATATTTCATAATCTGTAGATGTAGAAGAAATATGCGCCGAAAATAACGAAATATCTTTATGGTGGAAAAACGTTCGAACTATCCTCTCGGATTCTACGAATCCATTTAATGCCCTTACTGCTGCTTTAGCATGTAGAGCAGTTGCTACGTGTCTGGAAAAATATAAAGAAAAGTGTGGTAATAAAACTCAAGAGAATATTGATAATGAAAATAAGGGTAATGGAAACGGGAATGATTCAGTAGAAATAAAGGAAATGAAAGAGCCTGTCCCTAATGCGAAGTTAAACGATGAAATGTATAATTTAACAAGTGAATGGGAAAATGTTACCAAAGATAGTTGCCAGTTTACATTGCTTATTGGAAATCTTGAGGACATTACAATTTTAGACGCTATCGTGAGGTAATCAATAACGGAACATATTGTTAAAGAAAAGGATTACAAAATTCTAATAACCATATGTTGTTTTAGTCAAAAGCTGCTTTCAGATGCCACAACACAATTTTTTCAATTACCATTTGTTAAATTCGACATTTCTTTGGGATCAGTTCTTTTGAAAGGAAAAGGTATTTATTATTTTCGTGTGAAATATTGTACATATAATTACATCATATAATACAAGTTTGCACTTCTGCTATTTTATTAAGGTTCTGTGTCAGAAATTGTTGCGAAATGGATTGTCTCAACGGGTATTGATCCAGTTCAATTAGTGGATATGACAGACATTGAATTTGATCAAGCACAGTTAACAAATAACTGTTTAGGATTAACAAGTGCTACAGATGAAACATGTAATACTGATGCTTCACAGCACGAGGCAGAAAAACCTTCATTAACTTCCGATGAAATTGGAAACGAAGTAAAAGACGATACAACTGCCACTACATGCATTTTAGGTAATATATATCTGTACTTCGATTCTTTTTAAAGTCTACATTTCAACAATTTTCCTTAATGCTATTTAACATATTTTCAGAACGTATTACCTTGTTAAAACGTTATTTTCCATATAGTCTGACAAGTAGTGTTTTATTAGCTAATGTGTGTTGGGAATATGCTATGTCATGGAATAAAGACGTTTCACAGATAAAATCTCTAGAAAGTGCATTATCTGTTTTACGACAAATACCGATGAAGCACATGAGGCATGGCAAGTTATTCAGTAGTTTCATTTTGTAAAAAAGTTTCCCTTATTTTCTACGAAGTAAATGGTTTTTTTTTATTCAGGCGTTTGTTGTTTGTTATGGTCTGTTCATATAAAGAAGAGAATGGAAACTGTTGCAAAACTGATGAATAAACTTGGAAAATTACCGAAAGAGAGATTGTGTATACAGGAAATTGGATTGACCGATACACAGACAGTTATATTTTTACAGAATTGTGTTACATTCTTAGAAATATTCATTGATGTAAGTTTATAATAATGTGACCCACAATTAAAAACAAGCTCATATTATTTAAATAACTATCACGTAACAATTTGATTTTAGTCGGAGGTCCTAGAGGCCGGAGAAAATAGCGTAGTTAAATCAGAAGAATTATGGGAAGGATGCACTTCTGGACCACAACCATTTGCTGCATTAGCTATTTCTCAAGCACCGGCTTGGTACGATCTGCTAATGTTGCATGTACAATTAGCCAATGTTTTGTATATGATGGCGCATTTTAATCTCAAAGTGATAAAACCATTGAACAATTTATTCGAATCTGTGGTAAGACAAACGTTAATGTGTAATGTAGTTCATAAAGATAAAATTTTTCACCGAACAGTAGCGTTTATACGTATTTAATGTTGAACGTGCATGCAGGTGCAGCCATATTTCTTTCAAACTATAACAGATAAAGTGATGCTTACGTGGTATAGAGATGATAAAAGAGACAATGTAAGAACGACATTTTTATGCCGAATAATTGCCGCATCAATGGATTATATTCACCGAGAAACCACCGATGATAAAAGGTTAAGTTCAACGGAAGCCATTCATTGGATGAGCAGATGTCAAATACTAGCCTCTATTTGGAAACTTAACAATGATGGATTGAGGATATATCAAGTTTGTCAATTATATGTGAATGGTTTTGATCAGTTGGCAGAAGAGGTGAGTTAGTAGGTTTTCACGTTCATTCCTTCTTTTGAGTTCTCAATAACAGAAAATAAGAAAAAATCTTACTTGAAAAGTTAGGGAGCTATCAGAAAGATATCTGTAATGAATAATGAATTAATATTTCGTGTTGTTCATTCTTGAATAGGTCGTTACAGCGGTAAATGATGTTGAAGCATTAGCAAAGGATCTGCTGCCAATCGCCGGAAGAAGAATGATGGCCTATCTTTCGCGAACACCTGATCTTCTGCAAGAAGTTTCCCGTATAAGTCCTGTGCTCACAAAATATTTAGAGAGTCTGGTATGCGTTGTGTGTCATAAAATCTATTATTGAATGCTACAACTAAGATATTACAATTGACAATTATTATTTATAATAGGTTATTGAATAACTATTAGTAAGATATATAAGTGACAGCATGATTAATTTCTTTCAGTACGAACTAGAAGTGATTTGTACAAATTGTTCTAACGATGAGACTATCGAGTTGATAAGGCGAGTCTCCAGGCACCTGCCGGAAACGCATCCCGACTATCATCTTGTGCAGCAGATGTTAGACGCGACGTTTATCTACGAGGGTGCAACATGATGTTCAACGAACACTTTAAATAAAATTAGATTATAACGAGGAATATGTTCAATAAATCTGTCTGTGCTTTCATGTTGGTTTTAATTAATTGTACATCACGATATAGTGGTATGTATACATTTTTTCAAGTTCTTTATACATTATTCGAAATAACGCGTGTCGTACAACCGCGAATACGGTTTATGACTTATGTACATTAATATTAATTGTAATGTTAACTGTATATACAATTCTCAATGTAAGGTCTTTTGAAATTTCACAAACGAGACCGTGTGCTCCTCGTGTGAAATTCACAATACACGCTTAGCAAGAATATCAGTTTTATGCAAGACATTATTTACACTGCTACGAAGCCTCTAAGATTAAAACGACGCAGGATTCCTGTTGCTATCCTACATTCAAAATATATAAATATAAATTCTTTTCCGAGGTTTTCGAAGTGTTTGATACTCTAAACGGGGAGCTTTGTTACACGAACAAAACATTCTTAACGAATGGAAGTAGATATTTATAATTCAATTTCTGTAATTTCTAAAATAATATCGGTGTCTTTTAGCCTGTGCCTCCAGGACGAGTCCGGTTGTGATTCAGCGAGACGAGAACTTTATTAAAAACGTATGGCAAATCCTTTGTACTGTAGCCTGCTGATTGCTTCCCAATTCGTGAAGTCACAGTGATCGATTTGGCTACCGGGACTTCCCACGCTCGTCAGCCACTGTGTCCTTAAAGGAACAATTTTAGTTCATTATTACAATTTCCAGTTCATTGTTACCGAATTTCTAAAACATCCCCCAATATACAAGGTGGACCACGAAACACTTTTATTGCATGCTTAAACCATCAGACGTCATAAATAGAACTAAGCAGTCGTTTCTTAATCGTTTATGCGAGTGTATTGCAGCTGATGGATACCATTTTGAATATCGTGGTAATTAAGGTAAATAATATTTTCTTAATGTATCTTTGGTTTCGAAGAAAAAATATTATTTGTTATGATGCTTGCCGAATTCGTCTCATTATCCGCTAAAAGATGGGCATCGAAAATTATAGATTTGTTTATAAAAAACCAAAGGTGATATTGAAGACTCGGGAATAAATATGTTGACAAAAAATTTGGTATAATCACCTTAAAGACCAATTTTCGATCAAACAGTCAGCAGTCGAATAATTTAAGCTGATCACGTTTCGTGGTCCATCCTGTATACCACGAGCTGATAGCGAATTATTCTAGAATCTATTATGAATTTCTGCACAATGTTTAACATCCGCAATTGTAAGACAAACGGGAGGGGGCTGTACGCTTTTGCAAACGTTCGTCGTTTCCACGCATCGAAATCACTGTTCCGTCGTTTTCGTGTGTCCTTAAACGCGGAACCCTGAATGGACCACGAATCGGGGTCAGCGAAATGATTAATTGGGGCCACATTGTACGTACGTTGTTTCTCCGCCAATCGATGTAGCGATGCGCAAAATTTATCACTCGCCAAATAACAAACGGTTAAGCCTGTGTGCGCGTTAGAGTTGTCTGTCTCATCGACGGCCGCGACATCGGTCTCACATGCTACGTAATTATAATTAGCGGCTAATCAGACCGAGTTCAGATATTTTAAGCGGGTCTCTATCGAAGTAGGATCTTTAAAGTCGATCAGCTGTCCCGTGACAACAATACCGACAAGCTACCGACCTGTCTGCAATCGGTTTTATCGTTCGACAAATTCGATTTCGGATTTTTCCCTGAAACCCGCGCCATTGTCGGTCAAAGAATCTTGTGATTACTATGGTTCGTGTATGTCATATCGTCATATTTATATATATATGTGGTTTATATTATTATTTTTATAAATTATTTCGCGTAACATCATTTGACATGACAATTTTCGAAAGACGTATCATGGTGTCGATGCTTCGACTGAGAACTTATTGAAGCGACCTTCTAAGGTGAAACGGTTTCGCGCGATGAACAGGTGTTCTCGACGAAAATGGAAAATTCTAAAACGATAACAATAAAATAAAATGCAAAGTTCGCAAGAAAATCTTACGTAATGGTTCGTCTGAACGCGATTTGAATAGTGTCGATTATTAATCTCGTGTCAACACGTTTCTTCTTATGGTAACTTGGACCATTGTATGATGAACTAAATTTCTTAAGACGTTAATATTTAGATGCATAAATGTTAATTAAAAAGTAACCCCTTTATTTATATTTCTGTAATCACGTCACCTGTACGCACATATTGTTATTATATAATTTCTGTGATCCTAAAAGCATTACGAGTTAAATCAATAAAACATATTACAAATTTCATCTGAAAATTCAAGAATTTCATGACCGTTCGATCGATGTTATGTTATTTTAACAGTTTAACGTTACTCGAGGTACAAATCGACCATAATTTCGCTTAAACGTCACACGAAAAAATAAATATAAATACGAAGAAGCGGTGGATTCGAACCACGAAGCTGTCAATCGGTACGATTTCCGTTTTGGGGGTAAGCCAGAAACCGATGTTCTGTCCTCGACCGATCTATTTTCTTTAACTTCAGGTTCACGAACGGACGCGAATCCGACCGCGAAACCAGCCTGCTCTCGTGGGACGTTGTTCCCTAATTATCGTGCAAGCGGTTTATATTTATTCGTGCAACCGCCGTGTTCTCGTCCGATGAGAAATGTAATTCGTCTTTCACGAGCGGTGTTTCTTCTTCTAAAAGTACATAGAGGGTGAGTCGCCTGATTCTACCACCTTGAATCACTTGTAAATTGTTTGTTGTATAATAAAAATACTGTAAACAATAGACATAAGAGGGGCTTACAATATAATAATTAGTCTTTCGTTATTTTGCTTTTTCATCGAGATACGAAGCCTAAATAGCACATGAGACCTTGAAGACGGCTTAAAGGCGCCTTAGATCCGTATACCTTAATATTAGGTGTAAGTAATCCACTATTTCTTTTTAATAAATTAGTAATAATTTCAAAACATCTTTCCACCCTTGTCTTCTTTCAAAACGGCGGTGGACATTGAAAAACGAGGATAAATAGTATTGAAACAGCATAGGCTTCTGATTTCCTCGAAAGTAAGTATTGAATCTGACTGAAGTCGGATTACTTATTGGTACACCTAATAATTTTTTTACTGAACGTTCAATAATTTTCTTCGAATTGTAGGGTTAAATGTTTCGCGTTATGTTTGAAGATACGTCAAGGTGACCTTCGTATCTCGATAAAAGAACAAAATAATAAAAAAAACTGATACTGTCTGCCATCCCCCTTGATTCTATACAACTTTCGTTTCAAACTATATAATAAACAACTTAGAAATATTTGAAGGTTGTACAGACTTAGGTGACTAATCCTCTTTATGGATCAGTAGGTCTGGCTTACATCTCGAAATAACGATTACGCCTTTGCTCATCGTCTGTTTTCATTCTGTTTACGGTGTACCTATTTTTCCTAGTGGAATTAGTCCGTCTATCCGTGTAATCGTCCATGCCACGCGGCTACGTGGCTGTCGGAAACGTGTTCGTGGTAATTCGGCGATAACTTGCGAAGGAACGAGACGACGCGCTACGGCGCCATTATTTCATTAGGATCATTATTAAAGTCAGGCCCAACTGGCTAATGGCGGTCAGTCGGCAATTTGCGGCTAAGGTCACGCGATTTTTAAGGGAGCAGCGAATTCGTATACGAGCGAGAACAAGCGACGCGGATTCACGGAACGGAGGAAGACACGAATAGAGGAAAGGATCTATCGTCTTGAACGCGAGTGATTCACCGTTGGAAATAAGTCTTTTCGATATTCTCCAGATCGATATAACGACGGAAAATCGTTGAATCGGTCCAGAGATCAAAGGATGCATCCAAAGGTTTCCGGAAATTGAGCGAAAAGAATAGCCTCTATTAACTACACGCATATATTTCCAACGAACTATGATTTAATAAAATATGTCTGGCTACGTACGGCCATTTTCACTGTGGCGGTCAATGCGTTAATATGACCCTTGTGCCATTAAACGGACGGCTGTTTGGATTGTGATATCCCTTAATAGTTTGGTTAAGTAAAGGGTTAATAATAATAGGGAAGAATTACTCTTACAAGGGAAGGACCCAAACTGTCCGACTTCGATTTTCACAAGGTTTTGTAAGATGATAGTATACAGGTTCCTAATGATACATTTGGAATATTAGATGTACTATGAATATAAGTCAAACTTATCGAAGTATGTATAAGGTTGTTTGGCAGATAAATCAGAGGTACTTGGATCAATCCCCGTTCACCAAAACATCTTTTTCGTTTTACTTTGCCAACGCAACTTCGATAATTTTGTTTTACATTCATACTATACCTCGAAGGTTCGAAACTTTAATTATTTGTATCTTTAATCGTTTGAAATCGGACAATTTCGGTCGTTCCCTTGTTAGCGACCGTTTGAAAAGATCATCGATGATCTCAACGCAGGCTTCTCGATCGATACATCAAATTTGGAAATCTGGAGGTGTTAATATCATCGAGCTTGTGCTTCAAGTCTACCGATAAATAGTGTACTGTCAAGGGCGGCTGAGAAGCAGCAACGATCGATCCTCGTTCTCGCGATCTTCCTTTTCGTCGTTTGTTCTCCGGAACGGAACTGGAACGGCAAGGTGCCCGTGCAAATTTGCCTTGGTTTATCTGTTTCTCGGTAATCAGAGGCAGATAAAATTTCAATAAAAATGAACTTTCACGCTGTTTGCCGATCGGCGCCCGGCGGCTCGCGAGGAGAACGGCGACAAACGGATCCGGGGAGACTCACATCTGATCGACGAGCGCGCGTGGCCCTTGCATTTTTCCAAGAATCGTGCCGGATTTGCTGTTCTTCACCCACCCGCAGATTCCCAGCTGCTGGGATATGTCTCTCACGTATTTTGGAAAGTAGACACCTGGAAAGAAATTAAATTACGATCAACGATCGTGCGGCTTTGATATTTCCATTTCATGGAGTGGTCGCGTACGATCGTTCTCTCTTTTGTATTGTAAGAGCAGAGAACAAGTATGGACGATCAAAACTAACGAAGTGAAATAGAAAGAACATTGATGTATCGTGAAGTCTGTTTTGCATGGTTGTCAATTCTAACAAGATTATAAAGTGCGTTCTAACGATCCTTTCGCTTGGTAAAGATGGCTTAACCCTTCAACTTCCAGTGTTGCAGCGATGCAACATTCATTTTAACTTTTGTTAGCAAGGATCCGTGGTGTGAAGTAGATATCAATGTTTTCAGTTGAGAAATTCAAGTATTCCCTCCAAAAATAAATAAGAAATACAGGTCGGTTTAATAACGATATTTTTGACTTTAAAATAACAAGATACAACATATATAGTAAATTATAAGTAT
Source organism: Dufourea novaeangliae (assembly GCF_001272555.1). Classification (NCBI taxonomy): domain Eukaryota; kingdom Metazoa; phylum Arthropoda; class Insecta; order Hymenoptera; family Halictidae; genus Dufourea; species Dufourea novaeangliae. The sequence goes on along the minus strand of NW_015374020.1, from coordinate 3,526,376 downwards.
TATATAAAGTAGTTCAATTTACAAATTCCATTATAAATGTACAATTTTAAAATTTTAAACGATTGTTTAACTTCTAGAAGACGGGCAACTTATTTTTAGGCCCTAGAGGGTTTGCTTATTTTTCGTACCATGAGACTATAACAAATATATAAAAGTTTTACCTAGAAAATCTTAAAAAGTCATGAAACAATCTGTCTGACCTCTAAAGGTTAACGAATCATAGAAGAAATGAAGGTCTGTATGTACCTGTATATAATTGTATAAATATAAAGAATAACGAATAATGGGTTTGTTTACTCGATTAATTATAAGCTGGTGTCAAGTCACGAATTGGAAGTTTTCTGGTGAAATAACGTAACGAACGCGTTCTAGACTCCACGTGGACTGTTGCTGTCACCGTATTTCTCGTTGATTGAGTCGATCGCGGTTCGGATGTTGTTCCGAATTCGAAGTCAACGGAGCAATGGTCGCGTGGCAGACATCAAATGAATGACGATGCAATTATACTGCTCAAGACTTATTGTCGGATAATTACAAAATCACTGTTCTGCTACGGTGAACAATACTCCGACCCGTTTAAGGAACTTTTCGAACGAAGTAAGAATCTCGGAACGGTTCGTCATTGCCCGTGAATTCCACTTTAAACTCTGACACACGATCATTTCCGGACACGACGAACGATTTCTTTGGAACGGCGCGATATTCGAATAATGAACTAAATTGCACCGTGTCTTGATCCACGATGACACAGCTGACCGTGCCACGAGAAACCTGTCAAGTCATCGTCGCAACCACTTTGCTTCCTCGAAGGCGTGATGAGATCATACTCTTTAGGAAAAGATCCTGATTATCCTGAGACAACAAGACTGTTTTCAGGTGAAGTAGATCTTCACGCTTTCAGTTGAGAAATTCAAGTATATCATTGGAAAATAAATGAAAAAGCAAAAAGGTTAGGGTTAATATCGATATTTTCGACTTCAAAATAATACGATACGATATATATTTTAGTCTCATAATTTTGAAATAATGATTTAAGGAACGTTAAAGGGTTAAATACATACGATTGTCTGTGAGTTACGGTGAATGCAGCAGTAAATGAACACGTATCAGTGAATGTACATATTATATAAAAACGAGTAAATTAAGTTATTAAAATAAGCAAATAATTAAATATTGAGAAAATCAATTACTTAATTTACTCGCCATTTCTAGAAACGTTTGTTTACTTAATATTGTTCATTCACTGGTGAAATCTGCAATTATATTTTTCAATTAATTACATTTCTCCGATTTTTCAAATTGAAATCTTATATATTTAAAAAAAAAACGTGTGTAGATTTAAGAAAATCTAATTTTCACGTGCCAAATATTTCTCAATATTATTATCCTTTAAAACGTGACTGTGATAGTTACAAAATCTCTTAAGTGTTCATTCATTCGTGCGTTTATCCTAGTTCTAGAAAACAAAAACAATCCAGTTGCGTGGTGACGAGCGAAAGGGTTTTTCAATGCACACATACATACACGAGGTGACACCACACAACATACGAATTAGATCGAAACACCGTACGACCTTTCAAGGCCGACGTAAAGCTGCAACCCTTACCCTGCACCTTGCCGAACACCTCGAACTCAACGGAAACTAACGGTTCGTTCCGGAGGGGATCGTCCGCCGCCATTTCTACCACGGTCAGGTGGGGAAGAAGTGTGGTGGTCACCTTACAAGCACCGCTTCGTGAACCCGTGGAAGTCCGAAACGCTCCGGGAACGCGAGATCAGCATAGACAGGCTCTTTGGCTTCGACTCGTTCTGGTACACTTCCGAACGGCCACTTCTCCACCTTTCCCCGCGATACGACCCGTCGTCGACTGATTCTGAACACATTGCACCACGGGCGTCGCGACGCCTCAAATAGATCCCCCCACCAATCGACTGAGAGAACAATCCAATTGCGATCGATCGAGTATCGATCAGGGCTACCTCCCCCTCCCTTCGTCCAACCGTGGATCCGACCCTTTACCAAAGTATTTTTAAATTCGCCCTTCGTTTGTCGATCGTGATCTAATCGGTACCGACCTCCTCGTACGTCTGCGTTCCGTCATCGATGAAAACAATACATATATTTTCAGAGGTGAATAAAAGAAGGAATCTTGGAATCAAATATGACTGGTGGCCTGTGGCAATCTATCCTTTTCAGTTCAATGGAAGTATTATATCGATTCATATCACCGACATTTCCCGTGACCTCAACCTAAAAATTCTTAGTCATAAACTCGTAACGACGTTGCTGTAGGGTTGATGTGTCATGGCCAGATGTTCCAGGTAATCAAATGGACGATCGGAAAGTTTGGATGAAACTCGAGCAAACACCAGTCAAGGTAACGATTACTTCCTTATCTTTTTCTTTTTTATTTCAATCAATGTTCCGTGTTAAAAGTCGCATACACGAGCGTATAAATATATGTATACACATGGTATATGTATATATTATTGCTCCTGTTACATGAAACACCCTGTACATCTATCTCATTCGATACGCCAAGAGGGGTTGAGGGGATGGAGACAATTGTCGAGGGTTTCGCCACGATCGGTGCGACGGGTCGGCGGACAATTTTGACTAGGTTCGATCTCTATCGGGCCTGTTCACACGTTCAAATAATTTTCGCAAACTCACATGTGCGTGCAAATTTTCGCAAATGAACCGAGTCGTTGTATTCTACATAATTGAGGCCCGTTTACACGTTCAACTAATTTCCGCTAATTATCTCGTAGAATTATACGCGTTTTATCTATTTTCCAGATTTACAGGCTAGGCGGTTTTCGATTAAGCAGTGTATCGTATGCTTTCTTAAAATTCAAACTATTCATGAAAATGAATACAAATTAATATCTGCTCGGATAAATGTAAATGCACTATAGTAATCCTCGATGAGCGTTCGAGGGCTCCTCAGCACTGACAAGGACAGGTCTTCAAGTGTACCGTCAATTTTTTAACGAGCTTTAACACATCGATAGAACTTGTAATTCTGAAGTAAATGATATTTGTTTCAGCCGCATATGGCCATTAGTTTATGAAATATTTAATATGTAGTGCCGAGGAGCCATCGAACACTCATCGAGGATTTATTGTAGTTAGTTTGCACGAATTACTCGGAATATATAAGTTTCCGTTCAAACGATTATGCTTGCATAAATTGTGAATGCACAAGTCCAGTTTGTACGCATTACTTGGGGGGGGGGGGGGGTGTGTCTATGTAGGTACATATGCAACGTCGCCGGGCACGCTTCCGGTCCCGCGGGCCCTTGCGCGGATTGTCCATTGTGAAAATATTAAATGTAGGCCAGGAGGGCGTCCGCTCATCCGTCGAACTTAACTCCACTTCCCATCGATGCGCCAGCCCGTCCATTGTCCCGTCATTATTCCAGTTAATTAATTATTAGTACGCGCATGACGTCGTAATTGATGGACAAGAGCGAAATCCGCGGGGTGTACAGGATGCGGGGGAGAAGGTTATAACCCATTTACACAAACGATCGGGCGTCCAGTCTATTACCATTGTCATCATCAAGGTCTCCTCCATCCGACGGCCTAGGATCGCGGCCGTGTACACCACGCATCGAAGTATTTACGGATGAAGGAATTACGCGTAAGAAAATTTTCCATATCGATGGAATTTACGTGCTCGACGACGAATAACAGAGAAGGGAGGGCTAATCGATGACTAGAAATCCTACGAAATCGACGCCGATCGGCTCGCCCGTTGTCGCGAAAGATAATCTCGCGCGCTACCGGAAATCGTCTCTTGCCAAGACAGATTGCGTCGCTCGTCGAATGTTGACGCGAATTCGAGATACAATCGGTTTAACGGAACTGTGGACACTTCGTACGATTTCTTATTGTCTCGTGGTAATATGGAATTATACACTGTCGCTCAAAAGTTTGGGACCACTAGGTAACGAGGTCGTAAATTTTGTGTATCCCGTTGTGTAAACTTTTGTAATCGGTAATACTGTTTTCGATAGAATATATGAAAAAATATGCTACTGTTCGTGATTGTGTTAGGACATTTGTTCTGATTACCTTACGCGAACTCGAGTGTTAGAGATAGAGCTGTAAGCTTCTCTTTTTAATAACTTCGATAATTGTTAACGATGTGTTTTTGAAAGAAGAGGATCACACTGTAGATCAATCACATTCACATTCATATTTATAACACGTAATAACCGGAAATGTACAACAGCTCTCGTGTGGACTTTCCAAATTTTTGAGCAACAGCGTTCTTCCCGCGGACTGGTGTTCTAAACGAGTAACAACCTCGACACGTGTATGTGCACATACACACGTATACCTCATGTTTTTTCGTATAACTTACATTACACACGTGCATCTTCGAGGACGAAGCGAGTTCCTCCGCAGCTTTGATCCGCGGCGGATTCACCGACGCCACTCGAACACGCACACGAATCGAACACAAAAACCATTCCTTTACAACGATCATCTCGCGCACAATGTTCCCGGTGCCGCGGATGATTCTACGATTGTTCCTGCACTGGTTCACCGATCTTTCCACTGAATCCTCACTTCGACGATCCATCGTTCGCCAACGACGAACACGGAAGTCCATGGTCGCCAAGTCGTTCGATCCTCCTCGATCCGTTTGCCTAACTTAATCGGTGTCCTAAGCGTCTATCTGATCGTCTATCTACATCTCTATCGGCCGATCTACAACACTTATCTAGCTACTCGATCCTCTCTATACCCGTCTATCGGCGTTTGCTTTCGTTAAACTGCTCCGACGAATGTCAGGCGAGGTTTGTCTCGCCTCGGCTGAACTTCACTGCACAATCACTCGGTCACAAACATTGTCACGTATCTGTTGGAATTGTAGACCGTTCCATGGAATTGTGGGGGATGCCTGTTTCTTCGTTCGATGACCAAGGGCGACTCGACTCGACGTCGATCGGAATACTCGAATGTCATTCGCGGGGGATAAACCGATATCCTCGACCTGAACGGTTAGACAAGAGATTCAGGATTGGTCGGTAAGATGGTGGTAGGCGCGCTGTTGTGCAGCAGAGCACCGTTCTCCGTGTCCTTCGCGTTCCCGTCCGTTCGCGGCCGGAAGTCCTTTGAGGCAACCAGCAGGTTTCGTCGCCTCGCTTCCTTCTTTTCGCGTTCGACCTGCGGACAGAATTTGTGAAATATATGAATGGGAGGAAATAATTTCTGGGTTGAAACAGGTATACATCTTCCCCCCCCCCCAACTCTCAAAAAGGACAATGTCTCTTTGTGGAGGGAAGTTTGCTGTAGTTGGACTATCGCAGAGTGTGGCAAGGTTTGTACATATGGACGTTCGGGACAAAAATCATCATTTCTGAACTAACAAATTTTCAATCTAAATACCCTAACACTTTTTTTAAAGAGAATAACAAAAATATACAGTTCTGGTGAAAAATATTGAGGTGGTCTTGTATATTTATCGAATAAAAAGTTTTTTATCAATAAGTTCTATTGTAATTTATTGCCAATTGAATACCGGCTAACTTTCGCTCGAAACATTTTTGTACCAAATGGTCCGAATTCGACAATCTTCCCCCACCTTCCATTTCTGCACTGTGAATAGCGGCCAGAGATTCTAAAGCAGAAGACTATCAGAGATTTTGAAGCAGAAGACTATTGAGAGGTTTCTAAAGAAATAAGAGCGCAATTGGATGATAACAATTCGAATGCAATTAGGTGATCCAAATTCGACAATCTTCCCCTATCTTCCATTTCTGCACTCTGAATAGCGGTCAGAGGTTCTAAAGCAGAAGACTATTAGAAATTTTCAAGCAGAAGACTATTAGAGGTTTCTAAAGAAATAAGAGTGCAATTAGGTGATAACGAACCGGTGCTCTATATTAAGATTGAAAAGATGAAAGTACCATTTCGTTTCTAAGCGGACCAAAAGGCTACAAGAGGGGGTTAAACACCATCAGAGTTACCGATTCAAAGCGATCTACGAATACTATAATTACAAATAGTGTCATTTTTAACTGTTTACGAACCTTGAAGAACAATCGAAGATAGTGACAGGGGAACACGACGCACTTTCCGTCCTCCTCCTCGGCGTCGATGTAGACGCCCCGCACGAGGATCGAATTGCTGCAGTTCAGAAGCACTAGGAACACGAAACATCCGACATGCGTGATCCAGCAGGAGAGTTCCGGATTGTCCGGGACCAGCCATAGGTCCAGGAGGTTCCAGATGCCACGCCACACGTTCACCGTACCCAGGAAGCTCAGCAGAAGGAAACTGTCCGCGGCTATAAGACGCGAGAAACCCTGGAGACGAGCGCAGACGTATCTCATCAACGGTTGCAGGGAGAACGTCACCGTCACGATCACGTATCCAATGGCCTGCAATTGTCAATGTCGATGGTTAGGACATACTCGTAGAATTCGATTTATATATCGATCGCGTCATTACGGCGTGAGAATAACGATGAGAGCGGACGATTGCACGGTTAGGTGTCCTGATTCGGGGACCAATTTAACATTGGTTTAGATTAAAAGATCGTTGGCTGCCATTTTGTCGCGATACGTCTGTGATGTTCAGTTCGATACGTAAATATATTATGCTGCTCTTGTTTTATGGCGTTGAATTGAATCTGGGTTTGACGCAGTAATGACAGCGACACTGTATGTTGAGTTTGCAATTTTGCACTTGGCCTATACCGTTGGTGGGCAAACTACGATTCACGAATTGCATGTGGCTTACAAAACTACTTTGTGCAGCTACCGAGACAATATTGGGTTCATATTTTTCCTAAACTTTTATATTAATAATCTATCGTACGATAATATGTACCAAGATCAGAATAATATTTTATTTCTGTGGTTCTTGAATATTCAAAAATGTTTGAGAAGTGTTATATATGGCTCTTATCGTCGACACAGTGCACTTTGTTTATCATAAATGTGGAACAATATAATTTAAAACAGGACCAACAGTCTCTGCTAACAAAACATTTTTTCGACGATTTATGACTTAAAGAACGAAGTAAAGTATGTCTGGCTACGTACGGCCATTTTCACTGCGGCAGCCAACGCGTTAACCCATTTCGCTGATTTCATGGAACAATGGATCCTACGGGTCAGGACCAGCGATCTTTCTCATTCGATCCAGTTGGCACGAATGAGAAAAACGCTCGGCGATGACGTCCGATCTTCTCTGGCCAGGGGGTTTCAGCGAATCAGTTCCAGCCGACAAATCGCGAGCTGCGGCGCGCTGTGTGTTTCACGGTTTCGAAGCGGCATTGCAAGCGAGTAAATGCGTGAATTGGACGACCCTCGCGCAATCATCGACCCTCTTGAGAATTTACGTTATCGCGATCATCGCGCAACCGTGTCGGATGGAACATCTCTTAAACGTCCCATAGACCGATACGATTTTTCGTACAACTGATCGTACAATCTAGATCGTTTCGACCATTTGAACGACAGTTGCAACGTTTGTGGCCGCGATCGTACGACTTGTAGACAATACAGCAGCCGAAAAATCTGTCGTCTTAAACATTTACCCAACTCCCTGTGCAATTTATCGTTACGACAAATAGTATCGTCTGTGGGAGCCTTTAACCCTTTGAACTCCATTGTCGGATGTGACTCGACGTCAATTTTATCCACTGGTACTCCTATGCCAAGTCATACTCGACATTTTTAGCAATGTTCCAATGCTATCAACAATAAAATTATTGAAAAATATCTGTTTAAATTGATTCCTATCAACCAACAATTTTCTGAAGTACATTCAAAATAAAAGACCTAAAACAATAGGGAGTTATTGGAAAGCAAAATTTCAACAGAATTAGGAGTGCAAAGTTGCGAGTCATAAATTTCTTGGCTGTGAATCCATCTACTAACAGACAAAGAGGCTATAAATCACCGTTAACATCCGAGTGACAGTGAACCCATTAAGCGAAACGCAAACAACAAAGTATAACAGTTTAAAATTTTCGAATCCTAAATTATCGAAGACACCATTGCACGTTCTCAATTACCTCGTCTCCTGCTATCATTTTATATCAAACTAACGGAACTGTTTGCAGAAAAATGACGGGGGATCATAGATCATTAGAGAGTGTCTGTCGAGGATTCGAACGATCATGCCTGGCATACTCGTAACTCTGAAATTTTAAGACGACCTGTAACTTCAAGACTTTCTCGAACACCTGCAACAAGGTTCGTTTCCAAGTTATCGCGATAATTCCCTGTACAAACTGTTGATTAATTACCGCGAGCTTCCGTCTGCCAGTCAGACCGGCTCGGCGCCACGAAAATCTGTTTACGTGCCTACATCACCGGCGGGTTTATCGAAATCGGAAAGTTACGATCGACCGGCGACGCGCGATAATACCCCGATTGGACGGAAGAGGTGGTTGATCCGCGTGATCTGAAATTTCTCTCTCTCTCTTTCTGGCCGTAGACGTATCATCGATAACGAAATATAATTCAAGCGTCGAATCGCGTTCTAAGTCGACACCTGGATCTTTATCGAGTCGATCTACGTCGGCGAAAGTCGCGTCGTCGCGTCGAAATTGTTTTCAGCCGCTCGAACAATTTCGATCGGTGGTCGCCGATCATCATCCCGATCGCGGGAGAATCGCGGCGACAGATAGACACCGCGCGAACACCGGAACAATTCTTGTGTTATTGTCTGTGGCGGCTACCTGGCGCCGTACGAGCGTCGTTTTGCAACGGGGACGACCCTCCTCCCCCTCCTCCTGGCGTGGCTGCCGCCAGAGAGAAGACAATGTCGAAATATTTGTGCGGGATCATCTGTTTGCGGATGGTCTGCTCGTAACCACGCGGAATCGCAATACGAGGAAGACTTTTCGGAAAAATAAGATCGAAAACTGAGTACATAAAACGTGGAACTAACAAGGGAAGGCAGGGAAGTGCCCCTCTTCGATTTTTATGAAACTTCGTATGTCTGTTTAGCAGATAAAATTAAGGGATACGTATTTTTTTTTATCGGCTGAGACCCGACTTTGAGGGGTGAAACCACCACTCGAAGTTTCGATCCGAAAGTTTTTTGTTATAAACAAATTATATTTTGGATAATTTGATAGGAGCATATTATTCTACATAAAAAACCGCGAACCTCGTCCATTAGAAGGTTTCATGTATCTCCTCTGGTTTTCGAGATAGTACTTTCGGGTCGAAATTTCGAGGGGTGGTTTCACCCCTTAAAGTCGCGTCTCAGCCGATCAAAAAAAATACGTATCCCTTATTTTTGACTGCTTTACAGACATACGAAGTTTCATTAAAATTGGAGGAGGACACTTCCGTGCCATCCCTTGTAAGTAAGCCACAGGATAGTACGACGTAGGTAGCCTAAGTTAAGGGGTGGCTTTGATTCAGTCAGCGGTAACTAGATCCCGAAGTCAGAAAATTCTCATGTTCACTTTTTCAGTTTTTTTCTAGGTATTAATTCTAGGTTAATTCCGAAATTTTGAAGAGCTGCAAAATCAAAAATGATCATTTTCTGACTTGGGTCAAAGTTACCCCATCTTACGGTACTTCAACAGGTCGTTTGACGAATTTTCGAAGCTTCTTTACATAATAGTGAATGAATACATTATCTGCAGACTCGAGTAGGTACTTGATACCGATACTTTTCCCATGTTATATCGTGAACGGTACAGAAATAGATCGTTCAATCCATCCGACACAGTCGAACAACCGATAAGCATTTTAATCATAGAATCAGATAGCATGATCTTTTCCTGTAGATTTTGTAAGTTCTCCGAAATGATACTTCAATAAAACAGACACAGACATAAAACCTTCCTATGCCATTTTTAAGGGATACCATCTTTGTACTCATCTGTTCATTCACATATGATTTTTTCAAAGAAGAAAACCATCTAGCATCGGGTGAATGACCTCTGGTTTAGGATTGGTCCACCGTGATTTCGACAGTGTGATTTCGAACAAAACCATCATAGAACGATGGTGAACGGTGGCAACCGGCCGGGCTCGAGATCAACGATCGTCATTATTGAAAAATTAAACAAATCCTCCCGGTGACCGCGTTCTCCGCACTCCGCATTCAGACAAGTATACACGGTCTGCAATAAAGTGTCTTACATATATACACACACGCATACACGCATACACACATCGGCAGTTTTGTCATGTGCCCTCGCAATCATGCAATTGGCGAATATTCAATTATACAATCGGACCAACGGCGTGCCGCTAGCGCACGGTGCGTAGGTGGCACGTTTCAAAATGTCGTTCAACACGTGATTGCTAATGACACCCGACGACACGCGTTCATCGATTTCATCGACGCTCTGTTCGAAATACGCGGTTTAATAACAACAATAACGATTCATTAGGGTGAACATTGAAACGTGTGTCACGTGAAGCATAGCGTATGTTCTGTCACTTTTTTTACATCATTTCTTGTATATATATATATACAGGGTGTCCGACCTAAGAAGAATGCCTAAATATTTTCATTATGCCTAAATATTCACATTATTAATGCCTTAATATTATTCATCGAGTGAAATCGTGCCTCTGGGGTTCTCATCTGAAAGAAAATAAAAATGTCGCTTACAAGGGATCCGATCACGGAGTACTCTCGATCGTCCGGGAACAGGTAGATATCCAAAAGCATCCAGACACCCCTCCAGACGAACACGACCAGGGTACCAACGACACCAACGCTGAACGCACAATCCAATAAGTACAACGACCAGTCTCTCGTGTTCTGCAATCAAACAACATAAACAAACGATAACGCGTGATTCGCAGGTGAGGACTCGAGAAATATTTGACGAGACTCGTGAACTACGATAAGCAACATTCTGCCGATCGTCAGTCGAGCATCGCTTACGTCAAAAATTATTTACGACAAGGAGTATATACTTGGTTCCCCGTTTTTATGCATGTGTAGCTTCTTATCGAAATTCAATAGAGTTCGTGGATGTCAATTCCTGACAAATTTTGGGTCTACGAATCGAATTGGAGGTGCTATAGTTCATGGAATAAAAGGAATTATATTAAAGTAAGAATCCACTTCGGAGCATTCGTGGCAAAGCGGGAAGGTTTTCAGCCCCTCATGTTTTCTTGCATTAAACCGTGCCTCAGCTTAGCTTCTGTTTACTCTGTTTTGATTGGTTCCACAGGGGGACTCCCCCAATGGTGGGAATAAAGCGATCATTGTAGAACCAATTTTGAAAATATGAAGAAGCTTCTGTTTCTTCGGAAGGAATAGTGTTCGAAGCTGGAAAATTTTTCTTCCTTAATTGACTCGATCAATCAAGTTCCCTTCTAATTTCCAAGTATAATGTCGTAGTATCTAGCACTCGATCACTGTTTTTTTTCTCAAAAATGTTGACCATCGATCATCATGATTTCAAAGTCACTTAATCGAAATTATTCAAGTATCGTTTCGATCGCGATAAGATCGTTTCAATATTGTCATCGTGTCGTTTGCAGCTTGTCGATGTATTTTTTCGCGCGAATCACTAAGTCAAGCTTCCCTAAATTCGTTGATTCATTGAACGGGAAATTGCCGGCCTGTCGAAGGGGATATATTGCGATGGTGTCACGCTGTTGTTAGAAGTAGAAATTGTTGGGAAGAGGAACTTGAAAATGTTCGATCGATTGTTAACCTATTAAGGACCGATGTACCATTATCACTCAATACTCAAAGGATCTTCCGGTTGATGCATCGTTCACGAGGTAAACCCGCGTCGGCGTGTGTCGCCCGATTACTTCGCATGACACCCTTCTGTCCTCGATTTTTAACTGCACAGAGAGGACTCAACTGACGATAATTAAGTCAAGATTCGTTCCACTGTCTCCGTTGATTGCAGAGCGAAGCCTGAACGGTGATTTTTAAAATAACTTTTCGATATCATTGCGACGAATAAATTACACCAGAAACTGAAATCTAATTTGACACGAAATTTCACATAACATAAAAAGACTTGGATCTTCAGATTGGAAATGAAAACGAAATAAATCGAAGGTGTCCAAATTTGAAAAGTCAAGATAATTAAAAATTTAATTTCAACGGATAATACATTTACTTCGAAGATCAGACAAAGAAACAACCATTATTAAACTTAAAGAGAATTATGTTATTTAAAAAACATAATGTTGTTAAAACGAAGTCAATGTTGGGTTCAATGGTTTAAGGTCAAGATACTTAATATTTGAAGTTCAATGTCAATGGAGTTTCAGTCGATCGAAAGATAATTAGATCTAGGAGATATCGACGTTTAATTTCTGGAAGGGGTGATTATTAAAAAAAAAAAAGAAAAAATTGTGTTCGATGAAGAGAAAGCGTGGACACAAGCGGCCCAGAAATTAGTGCAGCTGGAAGCTCCGCTCGTGCGTATGCACGGACGCAATGCTGTTCGACTGTCGGGAGAGACAGCCGGAAACTACGCTTATACCTTACACATCGATGTCCGCGCAGCACACAGCACGGGCTCCAGCGATGCGTCAAAATGCACCGTCTAAGCTTTTACGTTTCCTACTTAACATTTACCCTTCTTCCTATCGTGTTCGACGAAATCAAATTTGCTTTCAAACATTCTATTCTCTGTGCATTTCCAAAGATCCGCGATCTTTCGTGATTTTTTACGTTAATTTCCACGAAAATTCAAATAATTTAACAGGTATGACGTAATTTTGAATTGCGTAAGCGATGTACTTTTAACCCTTGAACGACGACTGGGTCATTTTGACCCGAATTTTTCGAGAACTTCACCCAACTCAACAGCTTTTGATAATTGATTTAAGTTAGTAATTGTTTATATTAATTTAAATAAAAAGAAGTCCAAACTGTCTGATTTCCAAGGGTTAATGAAGACAGATGGGATTTCATTTGTCCCCTTTTTGGAAACTGTTTCACGCTTTTTCTTCTCTAGTTTGTTTTGATTCAGTACTGTGCTTGGCTATGTTATTTGTTTGCGACAATAGGTGAAACGGAATGGCAGAAGATCGATGATAATCCACGGTGATAAAGGGTACACGGTGTTATCGGTCCAGGGATAGAAAATTTTCCGCAATCTCGTTCAGGTACAAAGACACCATCCTGTCCAAATGACCGATATCAGTCACACGTAAATACTGCAATTTGCATTACTGTATCTAGAAAGTAATAATAGTGAAATATGTAATGTAATAATATTGATGGGTGAAGAAATGCACTGTTCTTTTAACTGCCTCGAGCTTTTTTGTATCCCTTTGGTCTTTTTTAAATAGTTCCAATTAGTCGTACAAATAAAAAGGCAAAGTCCTTGATGACCTTGTCAGGTGTAGAAACTAGGGATTTCTGAGGAACCTAGTTTCAGGATTCTGGACATCTTGAAGCAGTTACCAAGAAACTGTAGAAATCAGGGATGAATCGAGAAAAATATCATGGATCTATAATAGACCCTTTCTTGGTAACTGTTTCTCAAGAATCCCTAGTTTCTACACCTGACAAGGTCATCAAGGATTATTGAATCTATTGAAAATTTATTTGAAAAAACCACAGGTACTATATCTATTTGAAAAAACCAAAGGGATACAAAAAAGCTCGAGACAGATAAAACAAGAGAGTAATTTTTCACCCTCCAATATTATTATATAATTTATTATTATTACTTCCTAAGTAAATTGCAATAAAAATGATTCTTCACAGGGGTCTCCATATGTTTTTTCTAACAAGTTTATCAAAACCCATCCTCATCCTACAAAAACTGCCCTCTTATGAAGATCCTCTACTCTACGATATCCAATCCAGAGTATTCAAAGACTAGTCCACCCCCAAAAACGAGCATGCTACTTCAAATTCTGATCCAGAACCTTCAACAATACTCTTGAAATTTCTCATGAAACTCCATGAGTCTCCATCTCTTTCTCCCAAAGCTCATCCTCCCCCTATAAGACTAATCAAGATCCTCATTCCACCCGGAGGATTCAAAGAACCCAACAGCCCTCTCGCTAATCATCTACCCCTCAGGTCAGGACTGTCTCGTGGCAACGGAACCTGCTAGTACTTACATTCACGCGGAACATGGTCTGCACTTCGAAGTATCCGGGACACGAGTCCAGGCAAAGGGAGAACGGCGGCGCGGAGATGTTCCTGACCGCGCGCATGATGGCGAGGGCGAGCAGGCTGACCGCGGTGGTGGCGAACACGGTGCCGGGTGTCCGTTCGGTGTAGAGGTCGAGGACGTGCCATGCGCCACGCCATGCGTTCACGCAACAGAACCCGAAAATCGCCGTGTAAAGTCGCGACCCGACATAGTACGAGAGTCTATGCTTGTCCGGGTGGAGTAGACCGTTCAGGACATTTTGCGATACATTGAACGCGTAGAGCCCTATGAAACCGATCACTATCGATGTGAAGCTGCTCAGCACAAGATCCTCCGGATATACGTATACGTCGCTCAGGCCCCAGGTGCCCCTCCAATATCCGACCACAGCCGGTGCGGCCACAGTGGCGGAGAACACAGTGTCAAGGATCGTGAGTATCGTGTAATGGAGACGACTCGACGAACCACGACCGCTCAGACCGCTCGTCATGCCGGTGCCACCTCGTAACTCGACCATTCTCATCCAATCCTGATCGAGCCTAGTCGCATCGCTCATCATGCATGACTCGAGGCTGCGTCGATACGCTGCTCTCGATGATGGTGCATGTCACCAGCCGTCGGTGAACACCGTCGACCGCTGGACATTCTTTGTTCCCTCGATGCTTCGTTTTCCTGCTGATGATGTTGCTATCCTCGCTGGAGTTTCAGCGATTTCACAGCCGCGGCGTCGAGCAATTGAGCTTGATCAACGAGGTGGTGGATCCGTCGCGTTGAATCCGTCCCTTTGGGGCAGCTGAACGCTTGCCCGTAGCTATCTTGACTCTTGAGTATTTGGGATTCAATTATTCGGATCTATCGATTCCTCATGGCGAACCTTGCTTCGGGGACACTCTCGAGACCCATGGTTTCGTCGTGAATTATATAAGACAATCTTGGATCCGGTATTCTTTCTGTTCAACCGATAAAGAGACTAGGTACATACACGACGATACCATCAACGTTTACAGCGAATCTTCTTGAAGTAATACTGTCGCTGGACCGCAATGATCATCCTCTATCCAAGAATTCTGCTTCACCAAAAGTGTACTTCCTAGTTGATTCTGGAGACCCTTCGATACTCACTGGATAAGTTTCTAATCGATCCCCACTTCCTCTGAACATCATCCTCAAACGTTTCACAACATACTAGCGCCGTCGCGCATCTTGTCGATGGTTCCAGTGTCTTTGGGACTTTTAGGGAAAATCTTGATGATTCAACGATCCCTGCTCAACAGGATAATCCTCTAGGGATCCTATGTTTACTCGTAACCTCTGTTCACACTGGTCTCGATGATGGTCCCAACCAGAGTGTTTCGAATGTCGATGTGCTTTACCGGATCGACACACGGGGCGAGTACGCGCGGCTGTCAGGCCGACAGGTCGGGCTACGGGTGAGCACTGGCATCTGTTCACTCACCGCTATCTTTTATCAAGTGCTAAGCACGGACCAACACTATCGCATTATCATGAACGGGGCTTCGTCACCGCGGGCCATGGCATAGAGAATAGGAGAGTACGGTGCCTCTCGGCTCTCTTCCCTTCCTTCCGCGATCTCTCCGACAACCCCCACCCACGTGGTCCTCCCTTCCCTCCCCCGCCTTCTTTAAAGCTACTGACGCTCTTAAGAAAGTCTCCACGGGGGCGGGGACCCTGACATTCACGGAAGGTGGCCTTCCAGCTTCTTGGAGCTGTTTCTGCTCTTGCTCACCTCGTCTAGCTTCAATTGTAATTAATGGTAATTGGATAATGGCGGGGAATCGTTAAGAAAATGGTCGCTGCTCCGCGCAACTTACTTCGATACCGAGCTGTTCGTTCAGTTGGTGAACGATGACGGAACTTTTTTTTTTTTTGGAGATTCCGCGCTTTTTTTCTGGAATCTAGTAGGTTATACTTTTGTATACAATTTCAGTATTATAATTACGCGAAACACTCTATTTGTTTTTGATGAAGTTGAAGAATTGAAATTTTGCGATCAGCTTTTTATAGTCGCCACTTCAGAGGGCGAAAATTCTTTCCTCGTTTAACACTAGAACTACCAAGCAAGTCAAAATGGTCAATAAGGTGTTAATCGTGTCTAATAGCTTCTACGATTGAATCCTGGTCAGGTACCATTCTGTCGTTGTACATAAATGTGACAGAAGAGAATCGTTTAAGTTCAATTCTCCAAGCACCATCAAAATCAGTCTATGAACAGGTTCATCGTTCTCCGTTGAATGGTCACGAGGCGCGCGAAAATTGCACCCAAGCGTAAATCGTGATCGACGTGGTACCGTTCTGGATTAACCGTTCCGGAACCGATGCGTTGATCGATAAGAAACAAGATAGCCCGATCGTAGAAGAGGCTGGGCTCCGCGTGTCGAGCCACCTTGAAGCCTCATCTTTCTGAGTGGCGTTTCCTGTCCGCCAGATTCATCGGGGCTTTTGTCGTGCCGAACGCCTCGTTAATCGGCATCTTTTTGTGCGCCAATCAAGCTTGGATTACGACGATCCTCTCACCTTGACCCGTCATTTTCTTGTTTTTTCTTTTCGCGACACGGGCTTTTGTTCGCAGCACGAAAAAAAAAAAAAAAGATAAATGTGTGCTTCTAGATCTGTCCGTCACCGTGGGTCGATCACACGTTTCTTCTTCGTCACGAGCGTGTCTGTCATTGTCCGTGGGGATCGGTGCGTGTCGCGTAACCCTTTCGTTCGACGTGCTCGGGGATGGAAGCTCGCCGCCATATTGGAACGTCCGAGGAATCTCGCGGTAAGAAGTTGAGACTCGTGTGGGACACTTTCTGTTACGCGGGTACGAGTAGAATAGTCAAATATTACAGTCTATAAAATGAAAAAATTCAAAGTTCTAATTAAGAATATTGAGCAGAATGTAAGGAATGCAGTAAATTATCGATAAGTGTTCGAAGGCCATTGGTACTGATAGTGAGTGTCAGACGTCATCCCCACCACTGAGCGCTACAGTGGTGGGGATGACGTTTGAACTGTACTTTTTATTGCACTTTACCGTGAAATTCTTTTCGCATTGGCCTTCAGAATTATTTGTTTTTCAAATTCCTACTCGGTACGATCCGAAATTTGATCACTTCTACTAGAATACTTCATACTACTTGAATATTCATATCCTCGAATACTTACGGATATAGTTTGAACACTCAGTACAGAGGAGTCTGCTAACACTTATCGACGATTTACTGTCCTCCGTTTTATATGAAAGTCGAAGGTGAAGAGCTACAAGTGGAGGTTTCAGTGAAAAACCAGGAACGTAGTAATTCTTTAGTGAACTTTCAATTAGTTGTAATTGTAACTGTAAGAAATTAAATCCTATTATTATTATTTAACATAATGAAGTGAGGAAAGCTGTAATTTGTTAATGAAATATTGGGTCTAGCCAGACGAATTCTTTCTAGAAAAACGTATGTATAGTATAGTATTAATATTATATATACAACTTCAATAATTCGCTGGCCGCAGTGAACTGCGTGCCGATAGCGAGCTCGTTAAGATAAAGTAATAACTGTATTGTCCCGTAATAAGTAGTACTATTATGTTTATTACGTAGGTGGTTTTTTTTTCAACACGTTATAGACATGATCTTATGTTTAATTCAAAGACTTTACTTACGAGACATTCAAGTCTGATGTCATTACTCTTATGTAATTTTCAGTAATTCCATCTGATCGTGATTAAATATCAGGTGATAAAATCACTGAAGGTGTATTATTGATTCGATATGGAAACCCCAACAAAAAGATATTTATTTGCTGTATATTGCGAACTCACGGTACTCTATGTATGTACACAAATTTTGTAAATATGTATAAAGAATCTAGCAGTTTTTGACATGTTCGTCGAAAGTAATTTTGTCAGACAACACGAAATAAAATTACGTTGATAGGAGATTATCGATAAAAAGAAAAGATAAAAAAATTAACAATATTCCTATTAAATATAAGATATGTATATAGAATGAACTAATGTAATTTGTAACTCACCAATTTATATCTCGTAGGAAAGTGGAAGACGAAGGAAGCTTTGTCAACGAAGATCACGAAAGGAACAGCAAGAACATTGCGAACGGAACGGAGTATCGTCAGGCTTGTTAGTATCATTAACAGCATGCTTGTTGTTAACCTGAAATGAATTTCTAGTACAAAAAAATTCAATCACTTCCTTGAAATGTAAACACCAAACTGTTGCTACGTTGAGTCATACTTAAGTTTAATACTCGAAGAAAATCGATGCAGATGGGACAGGTATTATTTATGACACAATATTTTTCAGCATTGAAAGTCAGTAATGTTATTATCAATGTTAATTATCGTTCATACTTTTCAAGATTATATACTGTTGATGTAGAAAAACTGCTACTTCGATTATACTGTGTATAGAATTAGTATAGTAAATGAAAGTGTTAAAGAAAATTAACGATCTATTCTCGTTGCATCTTAAGCAATGCTCACCGTCAGAGTACAACAGCAACACGATCATCCGTAGTTGTCTCTACAATGAATATAAATTCATATTTCTTCAAAGAAATAATTATTGTAATTGTTTTAACAACCCTCGATTGATTTCGAGTATTTTACATTAAGTCCATTATAAAAAAGTTGATAATATTTCTATATTTAAACCAGAAATTCGCGAGAACGAAGCGTGAACAAACTCACTGCAAATGGCTGCTGAAGTAATAATCGAAGATGATCCATCCGCCACGCCATTGTACGTTGCAGGCAACGCCGAAGACGTACGTATACACGATTTGCACGATTTTTATGAGTGCTTTGTTGGTCCAGTTCTTCTTCCGTAACTCACCGATGAAATAAGAGTGCAGAAAATTCTTGCAGATTGCGAAGTTCATGTGTACTAGAGTTCCGAGAACGTAACACAGGACTCCTGGAAACCTGGAAAAGTCGATTATAAATTATTCAACGAACTGCTACCATTGATTTTATTCGATAATCACTGTCGATTAATTCGATCGTTTGTATACCATTTGAATCATAATCTGTTTTGTTGCGCGGTTGATGGAAACCAAAGTTCTCAGTGTTTGCCTTTTTCAATTGACGTGAAAGGTATTGATTAGAACACAAGGGATTGAAAAATAATGTGTATTTTTATTAAAAAAAATGTGTGTGATTCAGGGGGCTAATATTACAATCAGAACTCACCACTCGATGTGGAGGTCCATCAACGTCCACGTTCCTCTCCAAAATCCAACGGACATCGGAGTGATCAAGAACATCGACAGAACCGTGTCGATTAAGGAAAGAACGCGCTTGTTACTCTTCAATTTCTCTCCCCAAATATCTGTAGACTTATGCGTATCATTTGAATATTTTCCCTCGTCGTCCACAAAGTTCGGTGCTTCCAAAGGGTTTGTCTGCGCATACAAACATTTCGTTAACTGAAGTGTTAAAAAAAAAATAAGAAAAATTTCCACGCAAATACCTTCGTATCTTTTCCGGATACTTTTGTGATTACTATTTTCGGCGTGTTCGAATTTTCCAAGAGACCTTCCGTGAGTCTGTCGTCATTTGCATCTTTATCGTCCAGAGGATCGATGATGTTCCTCTGGTTCAGGTGATATTCTTCCAACAGTACCGGCGCGTCTTCCGAAGAAACTTTCGAAATCTTCGATTCGACATTGTGATTTTCGGGATTAGGTCTTTTAAAGGTTTCAGGTATATCGTCCAAGCTCTTCACCCTTCTTGAATTCGATTTCGACATTGTTACCGGAAGTTATCGATCCGTCGGATGATCGAGAGGAGCCGATACTCGCGGACAGCCACGATGACACTATGACAACCTGTCATCGCCGACGAAATCCTGTCACTCGGGAACCCACTATAACACTAGGTGTTAGTTTTTTGATCACTAGTCGCCGCGGTGCGAATGAGACGCTTGCGCAAAAACCTGTCCCGTGGTTGCGGTAGACACTGCACCTGGAGAATTCATTAGACTCGATTAACATCGGCTTACCTGTACAGTTTTTTCGATCGACAGGAGTTAGCAGGCACTATTGCACACGTTCTCCCGTTTGTTTGATCCGTGATGATCGTTAAGTATTAAGGAATCTATTATTAACCCTTTGAGTATGCGCGTTAAGGGGTTAAGTCTGTCTGTAGAGTTCATCGATCTTTATCGCGGTACATACACCTGTTCTTGTGAGACCGTCGCATGTAAATTATTGATTTATAATGTTTTTTCCATAAGGAAACTGTTGTTGTTTTAAGTTGTAATTTTACGGTGTTCCTGCATTGCAATTTATCGATTTCTTTCGTTTGGAAGAATATGGAGCATTTCGTGAGAAGCACGAGACGCATTGTTGTGACAGTTGAGGTAATAATTTACTATCACACGTCGGTAATGTTATTGCTGCACCGTTAAATATTTTATCGGAAGTGATTCTAACAGCCTGAGACCCTTGCAAATAATACACGTTGACGGTAAGCCAATGGTAAATATTGAAAGTTTTCTGCAGCGAGACTGAATACTTAGTTATGGAACGAAACAGGTAAATACGATTATAAATTAATCGTTACAATTTTAACTCGTCCGATAGTTAGTTCTGCACAGCTGGATAATCGTAAAGTGTACCAACTAAAAATGATTACCCGACATATACTTCATTAATAATTCAGTTTCTATGAAGTTGTTCTCTTTTTTCTAATTTAGTTTAATGTCACATCGACGGTTAGGTCATTAGCAACAGAGTCGGGTCGATTTTTCAATTGAAACTTCGTGGTAGAGGTGGGTTTCCTTCAGTTAGTAGTTAGTCCTTGATGTTTACTAAAATAACATATACTTCACAAATTCCCGACTTGAACTTTAGTTACTGGAATTACTTTTTCGCGTTTCAATATTGGAGAATCTGGTTATTCAACACTCTACAATTGAATTAACACTGCAGAATATCTTAAGTTACTTGTTTTAAAATATCGATTCTCGTCACGTGGTTAAATCCTCCTTCATCCGCTTTTCTAAGGCACAAGATGTACATATGCATATGTATGATTATATACATATCAAAGATACGCAAATTGCCGGTGTTTGCATAGAGACGCCTCAGTTGTAGGGTATAATGAACTTCGACAGCCATGTGTCAATAGAAAACGCAAAGCGTGTGTTGTCTGTCTCGCTTCGACTGTATGTTCGGAAATGTTCGGCGTATATGTACTTCCTCAGGCGCCACTGATAAAATGTTTATTGCGGCGCCTCGATCGCATCCACAGCGATTTCTACCTGCCGCTGCGCTTGGATAAATTACACGTAAATCCACGCTAAAGACGTACGTCTGTTTGCTCGTCTCTTTAGTGAACTGGAACCTATAACGCGACTCGATGATTCAGGGTCGTGCAGCTGACGATCGAAGAGTTAACCAAGCTTTGGTCCTGAATACAAACAGTGAAACACCTTTCTAAAAATTAAGACAAGTGATTCGGAACTTCGAATTTACCTTGCCCCATTTTGGTCTGGTCCGGAAGTCTTGGCTCATTAATGGCGGACTAACATTTTAGAATTGTTCATTAACATTGGGTTTTATGTTGTCAACGTTACTTTTATCTGTGGACAAGAAGATTTTCCCGTTTGCAGAGACTTTATTCACACTTTGCGTCGTGTTTTCACGCCGTCGGACACCAAGCGTTGATGCAGTGTTTATGTTTCTGTCTGAAGTTAATAATCTTAAACATCGTTCCAATAGCGAGGATAAATGGACTTGGTTTATGCAATTCGGTGTGGGTTGTATTTAACTTTCGTCAACGGTAAGGTACCTGAAGGAATGAAAAGTTGATTAGTATGTCTCTATGATGAAGTGCATACTGTAGCGCCGCCATATTGGATTCTAAGGGTCGTAGCGAATGTTTCCCTTGCATTGCAAGGTTATAAAGCAGCTGGTATAAATATTATTATTCGGCTAATGATTTATCAAGACGATCTAAAAATTACTTCACAATAGCAATAAATTTATGGAACTCGAGTAGAACCAAAATATGTAGCTGGGATTACTGGAGTACTCAGTTCTGAAAGTGGCAATCTACGAATGAAACTTTTGTATACGCTTCAATTTATTGTAATTTATATTACATCGACAGATGTACACCGCCCTCTGAAAGCTCTGTCCTTATAAAAATACATAACAAAGCTCGATCGCGCAGCAAGCAAGATACCGATAAATTAGGAAGCGAAACTAGCGGCGAAGGGGTGGCGTTAAATACAGTCGTTTATTTTGTACCCTCGAATGAATGAATGTCGTGATCGATTTGTGCGTATCCGGTGTCGTTTTCGCCTGGAAAGAACACCACCTCGTCCGATAAACGGGTAACACTGTTCGTTATTAATGGGACAACGTGTCTTTTCTCCATCTTAAGTAATCGTACAAAATAAAAGAAAGAACATATTCGATACACTTCTCTCTCTCTCTCTCTCTCTTTCACTCACTATCTTTCGCGCTTCCTTTCTTTCTTCTCTCTCTCTCTCTCTTTTGTTCGTTATATATTATAAACGCAAGGTATAAAAAATAAAGTCGGACAAGTATTATATCTTTCGTTTACGTTACTAGCATAAATTACGAAACCCGCGGAAAGAATACACTCGATTCCCTCGCGAACGCGTTTCGCGGTTACCAACATACGTGCGTGCACACATACAAAAGCGATTCGTTTCGTCGTTAATAATCGTAATTAATTAAATCGTCAACGTTTCTCGCGCATTCCATGTGACATTAACTTTCCTCCCTTTCTCGTCACTTCATCGAATACAGAACAAAATCAAAGATAATCATCAACGGAACAGTATCTGCAATTTTTTTTAATGTATAGATCTAAATAAATACGCTCGTGATAATGTTACATGGAATGTCGGGGAGGGACTAACAGAACTCGGAATCGAAAATCCGTCGAATACGAGAGGTCGTTTTTTTTTATATATATATATATACGTCGTGGACCTTTTTCTATTTACCGAAAGTGTCTCGAACTCTTGCGGAAACAGGAATATTGCACGATGGATCACGAATATACAGAACAACGTTAAGTAAAACGGATGCTGCTGGTCGTACAGCGACGATCGTTTTGGTCCGTATAACGTGTTTATTACAAATACAAACGCTTTCTATCACACGTGGTATAAATCGTTATTTGTCGGTGACGCATTGACTGCCATATATATGTCGCCTGTTCACGGATCGATACTTGACAGCTCAACAAAAGTCAATTCTTCTAGAATGAAATAAAGTTGTTTTACAATTTATAAATTCTAAAAAAAGAAAATCAGAATATTTCAAACATAATAAATTTTGGATCACACAAGATTCTCAATTTTGTCGAAGAAATCACTTTCGTTCAGTGAGAATTTTAATAGATGCCAGTCAACGCGCCAAAATGGCGTCGCAGGCAACACGAGCGCCCGCCCAGAGAGACAAGCGTGGATAGAAGACGTTCGATTCTCTCCGGACGATCGTACAACCTGATAAAATCAACCGAGATAGCTTTTTCTGCTCGACAGTGTAGGAAGATCGCCATACGACAGACTAGTTAAGTAGGTACGCAGATCGTTAGTGGTCTCGCGTTTCCGCTTCGCGCGATTTCGATGGCTCCGACCGGATGATGATTTTTTAGGACTCGTGAGGTCGGCGCGTCTGGGACCGAGTCGTTTTACGATTAAATCGGCGGTGGCCCGTTCGGATAGACGACCATTGGCGTGAAGCTTCTCGCGAGATTGTTCGACAGCATGCAGCTGTAGTCCTCTTCGGCGGATGGCACCAAAGAGGCGACACCAAGGACCACCAGCATCAGGGCTTGGATCGGCAAGGAGATTCGCAATACCCGACCCAGGAAACGGTATCCCCGAGACAATACCGTTCGATGGCCATCGTCACCACTGAAACACGTTCGGGTAGGATCATTAATATTCTTCTTACTAGTGGAATATGGTAGTTTTATCAAAGGGTGTACCCTATCGCTCAGAAGTGTCGGGTCACTTATTTGGTGTAGTTATTTTTTCTCTTTACCCCTTAACTGGTAAGGTGTAAATCTTATTACTTGATACATAATTAGTTCTTTCGCATTTTTTATGTAAGAAAACCACCTTACCAGTTAAAGATTAACATTTATTTCTCTTGTTGTTGTTGAACTGCCCTTATTTAGTTGAAATATATAAGAATTCAAGGGTCCATTTTCAAAGAATCGAGTGAATCCAAAATCTCCGAACAATGGTAAAAATTGTTGGGAAACGTTGCTTCGAACGAAAAAACAGAAAATGTAACAACGTACTCTGTGCCGGGTGCGTCGCGGGGCTGTACGGTTCCAGAGGCAGCTTCGTCGAGCAGCTACAATAAGTAAAAGAGAAAACACAAAGAATAAGGTACTGTGCGTGTGAATGCTACTGTTACGAGGCACGGAACGATAAAAAAACAAAATCTTCATTCGAGAATTTACTCGGAGTTCGAATAATTCTAAGTAACTCCGATCTCCACCGAGTATGTATTTGTCATTTGGTTGCTGAACTAATATTTGTATTCGTCTCCCGTCGATTTTGTTTACCGGTTTCCGTGCCCCGTGTTCGAAGTATCAATTAACGTGATCCTACGACGTGGTGCATACGTCTACACCGAGGACTAACATTCAAAAGAAGCGAGAACCAGTTTTCGGCAAGTAGCCTCAGAGGACTGTGACGTTCCCTGGAAACGTTCTCTCTAAAAAGAAGCTACTGTAAGGTGTACCGCTTCGATATTTCGTTCAAGATACCTCGAGCCGAATTTTACACTGTTTCTAGTTTCCGTTCGATATGAATAAGAGAACAATAAAATGACGGCGCTTACGTCGTGGGAGAGGGAAGCGAGGGACGATGTCGTGGCAGTAAGCCCAACATCCCTCGGGTCCATTCCTAGCGCAGCCCCCAATTTCAATGCGTATATTCCTGTCAGACGACGAAGGGACTGCAACCTGAGTCGCAGCTCCTGTAGGCACGCTCTGGTTTCACCTTTCTCGTCCAGTAACTGATTTGCCGACTCTTGTAGCGAGAGAACTCTGGGCTCGCAACGCTCTAGGTCGCTCCTCAGCTCCCTGGAAAAAGGCAATTTTCCTTAATTCCTAGTTTCTTTTATTTATTATTCTGCTTTAACACTTTGACTGTCCCGTCACCCACATATGGGTGGAATTATTTAAATGTAAAACTGTAAGCAGAATATTTTGGTAAAATGCTGAGTAAATTAAATTTATTGTAGTTAGGCCTAATCTTAACATAGGAGATTTAGGATTGAAGGAATAGTCTAACTTACAAAGTTCCAAATTTTCATGAAAAAAATTTTAATTTCTGAAGGTCCAAATTTTATTGTAAATTGCTTTGATTTCGTTAGAACTTCCATAGAACAGTCCATTCCATTAAGTAGCCAAGTAATAAGATTTAGACACACAATATCTTAACGTACCTGAACTTATTATACTTCGCCTTCATAATTTCCTGCGACTCGGTCAAGTCAACCGGCTCGCTGGCCCTTATACTGACTTCCGTTTTCTCCAGCCAGGTAACCATTTCCTCTATGATACGGTGGAATTGATGATTCGACATCAGCGCGACCTGCAGTTGTTCCTGCCAGTGTGCGGCCTGTACGCACACTTTGTCCCACCTATCGTTCGTGATCACCAATCTCTCTCTGAGTTGCGTCGCTCGTCGCGTTTCCTCCTTGTGATCGGCCAGATGGGCCCCGACCGTGTTCAGGCTCGCGAGAATGCTCTTGTGGCTGTCCAAATCCAATAAGAATTCACGATGATCCCTAATCACATCCTCGAGCTGATCGATATTGCTGGGCGGACAGTGTTGCTCGCTTTGCGTGCCTTCCGCGAATTCTAGCCACTTCTCCAGCCGCCATAGATCGTTCTCCAATTGCGCCCAATTGCGGCGGGAGCACAGGGGACAGGTCAGCCTGCCGTTATCGCTATGGAATAAAAAATAAAATTTTCGTCAATCAAGACTAAGAAACAAAATTGCTGTCAATATAAAACAACTGGTACTAATCCAACTTTTACTGTATTTCGTTTAAATGAACAGTTCGCTGCTTCGACGTGAAACGGGCAGAGGAAAAAGTGTGTGTTAAAATGAATGGAGAACGTTAATGATCGTCAACGAGAAACTGTTAGTGCGAAAGGGGGAACACTCACTGATCGCAGGGGGATGTGTATACGTCGGTGTTAGGTGACCTGTGTGTGAAAAAAATTTCTCGCTTAATATTGGCTCAATGGTTCGAATTGGAGAACGTCCACCGTGCAACAGTCGCAATTAAACAATCAGAACAATTGTTCGGTACAGGGTTCTACCTGAGTTCTCTGATCTGTTGTTCCCGTGTTCTCGCCAGCTGGAGTAGGTCTTCGTATCTGTTCGTCAACTCCGCCACCTCGTTACCTTTCGCAGCCTGGGGACTCAATTTTCCATCCTCTATCAGCAATCCGTGGAGATGTCGAACCAGTTCGATAGACGACTGACAGCTTCCAATCAGTTTACTCTACGAAATTACAAAATTTTAACGATGATAAACGATACAGTAAATCCTCTACGAGTGTTCGAAGGTTCCTCAGCACTGAACATGAAATATTTCATAAACTAATGGCCATATGTGGCTGAAACAGACATCATTGCTTCAGAATTCCAAGCTCAATTACTGTACTAGACTTAATTAAAAAATCAGCATTACACCTGGGGACCTCTTTCTCAGTGCCGAGGAGCCTTCGAAGTGCCGAGAGATTCGTTTGATCCACTTACAATATTCTTCGCAGCTGCGTTAAGTCCAGATCCAGCGACAGGATCCGGCGTGACAGCCGCTTCCAACGTGTCCAAAGCGTCGCTGCATTCGACGAGCGCAGCCTCCAGCTCCATCAAATACGCGTCACTGGATGTCATTCTCAATAACCTGGGCAAAGTGTCCACTTGCACGGCGGTGTCTTGCTCGAACTTTAAAGTCTCCACTTGGACAGCCTCGTCGACTTCAAGCTTTTCCTGTCCCTCGATTTCAGCTCTCAAAGATGCCACCCTGTTCGCGATGTCCTTCCACAGAAGCTGATACTCGTCCACTAGTTCCTGAACGTTCGGTACGTCGCTCGGATGACACTCTTGCATCACTTTCAACGCCAACTCGTCTGCTCTCTGCAGCGTGACGTTGAATGTTCTGAGCTCCTCCTCGATCTCGTTCAGTTGTTGTTGCCTGCGTCGTACCGAAGCCTTTTGTTCAGGCGTGGCAAGGTGTTGGATCGTGGTCAGTCGGATGTCGACCTGCGTCAGTCCGACAACCGCCGCGCCGTGCACCGTAATGAAGTCCCGATAATTCTTCCGACCTTGCTCGAGCGTCAGTAGAACAGCATTGATTCTAGGCTCCAACGTTTGCCACTTATCGATAAGCAGTCTAATATCACTGATAAGAGACTTTAGATTATCTGGTTCTAAACCCGTACGCGCTAGGCGTCCGAAGTTCTCCTCGATTATCTTGATCACTGGATCACGTAATTCCACATCGTCCGCAATGATCTTGGCCCTCTCGATGATCCTACCAGCTTCCTCTTTCGAGACCTCGTCCAGACCGTGTTCCAGGTCCACGAGAGCTTTATCAGTCTCGCCGAGCCAGCCTTCGTTCTCAGCCTTGATCTTCCGTAACTCTTGCAGTATCTTCCACGCTTGCACGATCTTCTTCTTCCTCTCTGCCGATTTCACGCACGTGGCCTTCCATCTACGTTCTAGACCCTCCATTCCATTTTTGATCGCGTCCGTGTTGAAGGACACCTTGCAGGCGTCGCACTCGTTCAGCAACGCCTGGCAGAAGCTCAACACTTCGCTGATGTTCCTGTTCTCTGCCTCGATCATCTTCTGCAAGTGTTTGTGATCCTCGAGCTTCTCGTCGATGCAGCTCTGCTGGATCGTCTCGATCACGAACGTCTCTGACAGCTGAGATTCGACGCTGGCCAGCCAGCTCCTCAGCTCGTTTATCCGTTTCTCCAACGCGCTCATCCGCCTCATAAGATCGACCAGTTGCGTGGCTCTGGCCTTCCCTGTAGCCAACAAACGATCCCACCTCTCGTTCACCTCATCCAACGATCGTTGCAACTGTTCCCTTTCCCTTTCTTCCGTGACCACGATCAGATCGTGACCGGTGTTCTGCAACCACGAGAGATCACGTTGCTTCAGGGCGATCTCTGCCTGCAGCTCGCATTCCAGCCTCTTCAGTGTCTCCTCCGGTTCGTTCGGAGTGATCGTGTCGCAGTTCTGGATCTGAATCTCAGTCTCCTCCATCCACGTCAACATCCTACCCAATCGGTCCTTCCAACGATCGTACAACCCGCCACGTTCCTCCAACCTGTAGACCAACAACGCCGCCTGGTGTTCCAGATCGCCGTGCTGTTGACACAACAACGATCGTTGTTGGTTCAACGTCTTCATATCCGAGGGGCTCAGACACTCCCTCAACTGCTCCGTGATGACTCCAAGGGACTCTAATTCTGGACTCATATTGGACAGCCTGGTCTGGAGCTGTTGCACGGATTCCAATTGCTCCTTGATTCTCGATAAACTGGCGGATTTCGCGTGGAAAGCTGTGCTGAATATTTGACCAATTTCATCGAACGCTGTGCTGATCGTCTTAGTTTGTTCCTCATACTCCCCATGTAGTCTCTGTATCCTTTGAATGAAGTCCCTCCAGGTTTCTAAACTGGCGCTCAGGTTAGCGATCCGTTGAGCGTCAGCCGCTAGCTCCATTCGAATGGACACAGCCAATGCCTCGTCGCAGTTGACGAGCAAAGATTCCTGTTGCTCCTGAAGGGACTCCAACTGAGCTTCACCTTGAGGTAGCTTGTCCAGCAGGGTCTGTATCCTTTGGAGGATCTTATCCAGCCTTCTAAGGTGGATGAACCTGAGATGTAACTGTCCCCGTTCCCTCTCGATCTCCTTCAGCCAGGTCAGCAGCTTGCTCTGGTCCTGCTTGTATCTGTCCCACGCAGCCAACCTGTCTCGTACCGCCGCGTGCCTTTCCATTATCCTGGCCAACGTCTCGTTGTGGAGATTCGTTAGTATGTTAAACTGTTCCGTGGTCGAGAGATTTCCGCCTTCCTCGGCTCTCACGGTTAGAATGAGATTCTGTTGATCGGTCAGGAGGTTCCGATGAACCTCGCAAAGGTTCCTGTGCTCCGAGAGCCCGTTATAGTCGCTGGGCACCCCATTCGACAGGAAGTCCTGCACGTGGGTCAGGTACTCCTGCCAGAGCTTCAACGCTGTGGCGCCGTCCTGCGTTTTCACCAGACGAGTGGACAATCGGTGATACTGCTGGAACGTCTCCCTGAAGACCTTCTGCCAAAGCTGCAACACCTCCACCACTGAAGGCTCTTGCGTGGTCACCTCCAGGCTGCATTCCTTGATGGACTGCAGCTGCGGTTCGGTGCAGGTCAAAGCGAGTAGGTGATTCCGGAGAACCTTCAACTGTTCCTTCGACTCGCCTTGGTTCACTGCGGTAAGGCTCTGAAAGGGAACAGAAGAATTCATTGGGATTAGTTCAAAGGTTTTCTTTAGTGTCGATTTTTTGTTTTTGGTTCCGTCAATGTTTTTTTAGCTTTCATTGAAATGGTCAGATTTATAAGATTTATTTCTCGGTTTTGTATATTAACATTTGAGGACATCTTTCGTTTTCCATTCATCGCAGCAGTATATTGATGTGTACTGCTCTATTCGAATCCACGAGTTTAATCGATCTTACATAAGTGTCTCTATACCCTCGAACAGATAACAGCGGAGAAGTTTCATAGTTAATAATCCAATCTCTTCTCCCTACATCAACGGTGCTCCACTCGATCGCGTTCACCTGTCCCCCCACCCCCTATCGATGTTCCAGCAAACTCCAGCCTCGTCCGAGCAACACCTACTTACGTCTATTCGCGGTTCTCGGACGTCCTTGGGGATTTCCCGTCGGCATAGTCGAATCGTAGTCGCCGATTCGGCCGTAAATTCGATCGGAAACGCGAACGGTGTGGCGGTGGAATCGAAGGTGGGCGCGTCGAAAGTTTCGCCAAAGAGTGCTGCTGCTGGCTCCGGGTGCACGGCCGTTGGATTTTCAGCTGTTGCGGATTTCGTGACTGATGTAATTGCCAGCCCCCACCACCAACCCCTTATCAAGCTTTTAAGCCCTTCGCGGCCTTGACACAACAAATTGTTTCGGAACTATCGCGATTAAAATGTAAACGCGCGTGCGGAGCTAATGATCCGCGGGGCCTGTGCCAAGCACCCAATAGCACGCCGGAAACTGATGGACGCGTACGAAAAACGATATCGTCGTTTCGAGTGGTTAAAGAAATAGTGTTATTACTGTTGAGGCTTTTGGGTGTAAACCGTGGCCTGGTGGAGTTATTTTTTCAACAGGTTTTGCAACATTGCAACTAACTTCATCAAGGGCTCGAATGAAACACTGATCCTGGTGCTTTAACTGTATTTTTTTTTTTTATTAATCCGAACGATGACGGGAACAACGTATCGGCCAAGGTCCTCTATTCCGTCAGCTACGGTTCCGGGGCAACCTTGTACGATAATAAAAATAACCATCACCCGGGGAGTTTTCGTAACACGCGCCACACCACGGTTTCTTTTTAACCACTCTCGAATCACGAGGTTCGAACTGGTCGTAAAAAGATTTAGTGGAGAGGCAATTTGTAGCGGAGGATCGCGATTGGGGCGAACTGGGTTTCAGAGGGTCTGATGTTCAACCCTCGAATGGTAAGGCCGGTTTTAAGGTCATAATTGGTAAGGTGGTTTTTGCTACTTTCAACCAGTTAAAAAAGTTATTATCTTGAACTTGTATTTTTGCTTATTTGTATAACAAAGAATAATAATTGAGTTTAATAACGTATAATAATATAAGAGTTAAACATTTACTAAATAATAAATTGGTATATTATTGGGTCTGTAATGTTGATTTGATCTGAATTTATTATTATGCATTCGAATGGTGCTTAAATCATTTCTTAAGTTTATCCTCTAATAGTTGTGTAAAAAATAGTTTTAGACCAATAATTCGGATATAGAATATTCTGTAACCTGTAAACTTCTAAAATTGCGAATGTACCCGGATTGACGTGGAATGTTGAATTGTGCAGGTGTTAGGCGTTATGCAGTCCGCGAAGAAAACGAAACGGCGACGGTGTACGATTCGAGGCATTTCGTGCGCTCCAGACGAATCCGCTGAAGGCCAGAATAAGAGAACGGGAAAGCCGCGTACACGTCGTTCTTCAGCATATGAAACTTACGGCTTTAGAACCCCTCGTTTCTCAGAAACGTTGCTCCCCGTGGAATTCAGACATCGCGCCTAGAGGCAATCCGTGAATCTTTACGCGATTCCTTAACGTCGAACCGTGGCGTTTCCGTTCAACGTCTTTCCGTTATTTTTCTGAACCGATTTTGTAATCTGAATTTTGAAAAACTTAATATGATTGTAGTATGACCAAATCTAACATAATTTATCGTACCTTGAGATTTATTTTTCAAAGAAACAGAAGAGTGAAAGTCCAAACACCTTAAAATCACCACTCACACTTAATTTTCCTCGGTAAAAAATATTATTTATCTGAATACAATGTGATTTTATGTGAAATACAATAAAAACAAAACTTTTATCGAACCCAACGAGTTTTCTATTTTCTCCTGAACTTAATGAGATACTTAAGAGAAGAATCTATTGATAATTGTTCGAAGAATATACGACACTGAAGAGATCACAATCGGAATACCTAGAATTTTAACGAAGCTCGGACTACGATAATTAAAACGTGGTAACACAGGTTGGAATTTGGACGCTAATGGCACCGTCAGAGTGTGTAACTGTCAGAGCGTATACTGTCTGAAGGATTTCTAATAACTTGTACTGATAGGCATGGTTTCCTTACAAATTTTAATGTTGTGTCGAGCCAGTGACCTCAGTTGGTGAAGAGAAGCTCCCAGTGGCGTCTGGCGCTAATTTAAATAAACACGTCGGCCCTGCTAACCATACGACGCGAAGCGTCCGTATCAACACGTTTTCCATCGATACCCATGTACACGGTCAAAATATTTATGAAACGGGGCTACTGTTTACGAATTTTCGTCGGGGGAAAGTTGACCGGGAATGCATCATTCAGCACGCACTGAGATTTACGATGCAGTTTATGTGTCTACTCTTCACCAGACGACGACTGGACGTCGATGTTTCATTGATTCTTTTTATTAGAAATTCACAGAAGGAGTAAAATCATTTCTGTACAAGTAGCTTTTGTTGGGTGGCTGAACATACACTACCAGCCAAAATTATGGGACCAGGTCTGATAATTAAAACAAGAACAAAATATTATCCTACGAAGATTTGATAAAAGTAATGTGCTAAAATTGATTGGAAAGAATTTGTATACAGTACCGATTCCGTGAATTTTATTATATCGTAACAGAATACAGAGTTATTGTTCCATCAATCATGAGCTCTAGTTCTACTTAACTTTCTCTTATGAGCTATAATTCCTACTGTTCCCTGATATAACTACCATCACTCCTGTCAGATGACTCCAACGCCATGTGGTTATAATACAGATCTAGGGGTCGATAATCCTCAATGTCCTACCCTGTATGCATAATTAATTCCCCAATCAAACTCCCACAACGCATGCTATCCTCCTTTGAAATTACCAGAACCTCCATACATAATTACAAGAATCTAGTCCAAATCTCCTATCCTCAACATATTTTATCCATCGCCTGACTGCGCCCAAAATGCGGCTGGCGATGCGCCGCAAAGGGGTGGCGATGAAAGAAAGAACAAAAAGAAAAGAAAAACACGAAACAGTCGGTTAATCACGCCTGTCTCGGGTGTTTCGTCGGCGCACGAGAATCGGCCCGCGAAAAGATTATATAATTACTTGCCTGTTGGACCGAGTCCAGGAAATTTTTCGTCTGGCATAGATCGCCCCGCGCGAGCTCCTGGTTTAGGGCGCGGGCGTCCGCCGCGTCCGCGAGACAGGACAAGGTCTCGCGGATGTCTTCGAGACGTTGTCCGAGGGCCTCCACCTCGCAGTGCAACGGGCCGCTCGCGTCCAGACCGACGTCAGACGCGATCTGGGCCACCAGGCCTCGAAGCTCCACCAGCCTTTCCTTGTGCTCGGCCATCGTCTCCTCGCAAATCTGTAAAATAGAATCGACCAACTCTTAAAAATCTTCGTCCAAAAATCTTTCGTTTGGGCTTCGTTAACGAGATATTAATGTTAAATATTTTTAAAATTAATGACTATATGCGAGTGTAACAAATATTATTGACATCAGAATTCCAAGCTCGATCATTGTGGTAAAAGTCATTGAAAAGTCAGGGTTATACATAGTGACCTCTCCTTGGCAATGCTGAGGAGCCTTCGGACACTCATCGAGGGTTTACTGTAGATATTTATAAAATCAGAGTAGCTCAATTATTGAAGAATCTGTTCTAGTTCAGACATCCAGAGCAAAGTGAGCCTGTCTCACCTTCTCCAACCGTCAGAGAAACTCTGTCACGCGTACATATCCTGGTCACTGTTTCCTCATAAATATTTAAAGCGTCTCTTTACACGGTGAGGTGTTATCGCGTGTGTACTATTCATAGCGAAAGAAAGTGTCTGCAGGTGAGATAGCGATTCTTTCATGCAACAGAATAATTTTATCTTAACACAGAGTGACTGTAATTTATTAAAAGCTTTAAACTGATTAGGTGTTATCGTCAAGTGGAAAATGAATGGCCTTTCGAAACAGGTTTAGATGTTCTGTTACCTTTATTAGTACATAAAAACTTGTCAAGTTTCTTCAATCATTTCTATATCTTAACAGAGGTTACAGTCTGCAGTAATTGAAGCAATTATAAATCGAATTAATAGTATTCCAGGGACAACAACCTGATTAATAGCTTCATAGATCGTTATTTTAATTTATTATTCACTCTAACAATTCTCAAAGCCATCTAACTAAGCAGTGACAGCACGAAGATACCCTAAAGAAAGACATAGTATCGTTGGTTTTTTGAAAAGGGGAATACTTCGCAGCTTGTTTCGAAAACTCGTGCATCAGAGACAGAACGAGCGTTGCATCGTTCGGAACGCATACTGAATGCATATTTCATCTATGATACGAACCGACCATGACGTACACACACACGTACACGCGGTAGCACGTGAATGGATGACGTGCGCAGAAGTGAATGGACGAATGAATGAACGGGAGAGAGACAGAGCAGTGTCGTAGAAAAAAGCGTGACAACTACGAATGACAGATGCCCACGCCAGATGCAATTCGATTCAGTCCAAATACGCGTATTCTATCCACATAATGACACTCGTTTACCACAGTTCACTGTTTAAAATCACTGGAAACCATAGAACTGCAATTAAATATCGTTATCAACGCCATAAACCTTCCTTATCTTCGCGCGTTATGCATCTTGAGATAAGCAGGTCTGAATATACTGAACGAAAGATAAGAAATTAGTTGGAAATTTCAACTGTTAAAACAAGAAAAATATTTTGCTTAGACCGTAGAGACGAGTTTCTAGATATCATGGATTTTATTTCTTTTCACTAGATATTATACGATTAAAATTCTGCTCAACTCCGATCTCGAGGCACGTATCCTGTGTATTTCGATGCCCGTACCGTGAGAAGTAAATATAAACTAGGATTTAGTAGAGTTCACTGTGGCACAAAAGGTTTCACAGAAACTCTATTCCAGTTCGTTGCGTCACACACGACTGAAACGTAGAATCCACCACACTCTTCTGATTAGATATTACAGAAACGAATCTCCTTCGCTACGCGAGGAAAGAAAGTATGGAACGTTCCTCTCGCGGAATTATACAGTGGACACTCCGTAACAATAGAGAGAAAATAGTGAACAACCGGGTAATGATAACACCAAACTGAACGACGGAATCACACACTGCACTTCCGGTTAGATATTAAAAAAATGTATGTATATATAAACCTTCTTTACGCGCACAAAGGAACTCTTTCAAGAACCATCTATGAGACCACACATCTGCCACACCGGCGGAAACGTCAAGAAGAAAATGGTGAAACCGCAAACAAGGATAATACGTCAGATCGAAGTCGTTGTGTCAATTGCATTTTTTGTTAACCCTTAATTGGTGAGGCGGAAATCTCATTATTTATTACGAAAATCTTATTACTCAGTGCAGAAATCTTATTACTTATTACACAGCTAGTTGTTTCGACCAAACAAACGCCACTTTCACACTAAAACTACCGAAGACGAATGTATTTCTATTTGTATCATGTTGGTACAAGGGACAACTTGTCAAACATATTGCAAATCGTTAAATTAATACGAATTTGGAATTCTATACTAGATGCTTAACTACGTTAGCAATAACACATAAATAGTATTAAACTGTATTAAAACCCTTACTTCATTGTATTTTCCAAGTTAAGGGATGTTATAAATGCATAAACGTCCGCAGTTTAATTATGACATTTTAAAATAATTTTCCCCAGAGTTCACGAACCGATTATTCTGACGCTTTGATAGTTCCCCTGTGAGCAATCAAATAAAAATAAAATACTCCAAAAATATTCACAGGGTTTCCTCAGACCGCACCCCCACCAGTTAAGGGAAAACCACCAACTACACATACGAAACTCGTTCCACAGCAAAAAACGAAAGTAAACATCCCGTCAGAACCAGCCACTGTAGCTACAGGACTAACAAAGGGAAGAAAAGGGTAATAACCGTAGCAGAGACAAGGATACACACACTGTGCTAGGGAGAAGAAGAATGAAAGGGGGTCTCATCCCCTCGATGCCTTCCCCAAGCGAAAAAAAAGAAGGAACGGATCGATATACAGGGTGATCCTTCGATCCTATATATATACCTTTATCTCCTCGGGCGTGCACATGATACACTCTCAATTTAGGTCAACGTTCATCTCGTCAACTATTTTCTTCCTTTTTTTTTTCTTTACACAGATCGCGGTCACGCCGCGCAGCGTCTACCCGCGACGGACGTAGCGCTGCCCGTGAACACGTGTCGTCCCGTGACGTAGTAGCACATGCCTCGGATTCTCGATCGGCCGGAAGCTGGGGTACTGCTGGCCAGCCGACAACGCGTACACGAGAAAAAGCACATAATCCGGCGTGACGAATGGGAACGTTGCGAAATCGGCCTTATGCCACACGCGTGTTTCACGGTGGTATCTGTTTGCGGCGTATGTTTGTACGATAAAAATGAATAGCAGCGATATCAGGGCGTGAGTTCGCGTCTCTCCGGGGATCGATGCGCATCCACCCCGACACCGAGTGGGGGGGACCCTCTTGCCCTGTATTCCAACGACCTACCCTCCAGCGGAGTCACGTTTCGGGGCGCACTTGCGTTAGGGTGAATAGTCGGTTCGACGACGCACGGTCTGCTTCGTGACGCGACGGGGGCGGGGGCGATGACACTAACCCACCCCTTCCCTCCCTCAAGGGACCCCATTCAGAGGATGAAGCGCAGCCACGTAAGCGTTCTGGATGATTTCGGGGGATGATTCTTAGGGGTGGGGTGCGATTAAGCGATTGCCAATACTGTTAACCTTTTGCTGGGCAAATTCATTTTTAGCGTTCAAGAAATTTTTGATTTGTATGTACTTGCAGTAAATTCTTGGTGAGTGTTCGATGGCTCCTCGGCACTGGACATTAAATATTTCATAAAGTAATGACTGATGAATCAGATGCTACAATAATGCATTTTCACAGATCTTTTACAACCTTTATTGAAATATGAAAGTGAAGAAATTAGTTAATTTCTGATTTTATCGTCGGTAGTTCGAAAAAAATATTAATAAGCAAAAAACTTAGAAACTAATCCATCTAATCGCGTTGATGATTCTTAGATATACCGAAATTCAACGGTTATCTGGGCGTGATAGACAGCCTGGCTGGTTTGGCAATATGTACAAACGTTACCACATTTCGATAATGAACATTATGTCATCGTTGTTTTACAAGTGATAAGAACGGTGGTTGATACTAGGTACATACGTTGCCAACTTTTAAAAACTGCCTTTTTACTGGAATAATATAATCTTGGAATAAGGAATTGGAGTCTCTTTGAGGTGACTGACAATGTTTAAATTGAAAATACAGTGAAGATGTTTGAAGACGTTAAAATGTTTGTTCAGAGGATTTCTGCGTTCACTCGTTTGACTGGACATTACAAAATACTGATTTAATTTACTACGTTTGCTCTTGAGAATTTACTTCTTACGTTCGGAATAATTCACTGACCGGTGTGTACTGATGAGTCACGCCTGCTGGAACAATTAACCGCTCAGACGGAGCACAATAGAATTTAAGGGATTCGGACTTGTAACAATCCCTTACTCATAGAAACGCGTATACACAAGTAGGCATGCGAATACAATTGAAAAGAAAAGCGTACTGTAAAAATTTCATTTCACAGATTACATCGGTTCTCTTGGTTTAAATACACATAAAATTTTATCTGGTGACTCAAACATTAAATATAAAATCAAGAGGACCTTCTACTTTTGTCATTTCTATGCTCTTTATCTCTATCCGTCACACCCTTTAGTCGTTTTCCTTGATTTTACAATAAATGTACTTTATACGGTTTAAAAATAAGTATGGAAGATAAAGACGTTAAAAGAAACAAGTACAGAGGAGTACCTACATAAGTCACAGAACTAAAGAAAATGTGATCTTTTATATACAGCTAGAGTGAATGTAAAAAATTAAGTGAATAGAAAATTTCATTACTTTTTGTTAAAAGGTGTCGTGGGTACGACAACATAAAGCCTCTTTGACAGATTGCCAATAATGACAAAGAGATACGATAAAGACGGCTCTCCGAACATTCGATATTTCCCAATGCTATTATTAAAAAAGAAACTCTGAATTGCCTATTGTATTTTTACAACACAAGTTAGTCCTAGAACCTATGCATATCAAGAAACTATCATATAAACATCCACCGTATAACAACGATCGTAA
Source organism: Dufourea novaeangliae (assembly GCF_001272555.1). Lineage (NCBI taxonomy): Eukaryota > Metazoa > Arthropoda > Insecta > Hymenoptera > Halictidae > Dufourea > Dufourea novaeangliae. The sequence continues at coordinate 3,488,239 of NW_015374020.1, read as the reverse complement.
ATGTACAGAGTAAAAAATGAGAACTAGCGAAGGCGTACCTTGATGTGTTTGACGGCCTCCTCAGGTGGCAGGTTCGCGACGCTGTCCATCTGCGTGTCCACCCAGGCCTTAACCGCGGCACTCGAGTCTTTGTACTGTTCCCACAATCTGCACGCGTGCTGATACTTGGTGCAAAGGGCATCTAATTCGGCCCTGGTGTCCTCCCAGGCCTGCACGGCCTCATTCACCGCTGCCTCGACCTTCTCGCGGACCTCTGCAGCGCAACCCTCCCGCAGAGGTTCGGCAGCCTCACGCAATTCGCCAACGAGAACTTCACGCGCGCCCAAATCACCGCTGAGACCCTGAGGAGAGATAAAAACGAGCGGTTCGTATAATCACACACTCACCACCACACGGACACGTTTATATGTACAGAGCTCGTTTCCGTCACCAGAACCAGATTTAAGCGCTCGCGAATTTACCGAACGCTTAACTCGTGGAGTTAGATGATAAAAGATAGAGAGATTGGTAAGAAGTAGACTTTGTACTTTTTTTTTCTTCAGAAATTACTAATAAATTAGACAATTTCACCAATACATGATCGTTAACAGTCTACTAGGCCCCTAATTCAATGTACGAATAAGAGTATCTCTCACCATCAATTCTCATACACCACAGACCGAACGAAATTAGAAATTATTAACGTCTTATGTCCCTTATCCATCCATGCTGATACACGTATCAATTAAGGAGGGTTCAATCAAGTTCACTTAATCAGTTTATTTACCCGCGTTCCAGGGGTACAGATCAAAGAAGTGAACTGGAGGCTTCTTTCATTGGACTCGGGGTTCAATGTAACATTAATTAATTTTCCACGCACGATTGCTCGTCGCCAGCCTTTACATTTGTTCTTTTCCATTATAAATATAGCCGCGGCGTTAATGTCTCGGTCGCGTATAACAAATGCGAAGAAACAATGCCGCTTGAAATTCACTTAATTTGCGATTCGAGGTCATGATTTCATCGCGTAAACATAGAATAAACATTATGCAGAGAGGGGAAAACTGCACCGCCCGCGTTTCCACGGTTATTGCTAACGATTAAAATTATCTGTGACGCACGGTCGATGATATTTCACGGCGATACACGACGGTTTCGTCGATTCCATGCGATCTTATGGAATCGATCATTGATCGTTACGTAAAAGAAACTAGGGGGAGCAACGGACACGGAGAAACGGTTTGTTCGGACGTTGGTCTATTGTTTTATTGGAACGAGTAATTGAACGATCGGACGTATTATCTGCGCCGATGATTTTCGAGATAATTACGAGCATCGTAACTATTACTCAGACCATTAGCTGGCATTGGCATGTACAATTATTGAATAGATATTTGCATGGCAAACAGTTGGAAAGGAGATTCTACGAAAACTGAAGACTCTGACCTTAGTCTCTTGTAGAATTTAAAATATTTAACATTTACACTGAGTCACTAAACCGAGGACAGGTGGAATCACCTGTTTCGTTAAAGCTTAACGCGTTCGGCGCCGACATTTCTTATGGGATAGTTCGTCGGAGGTTATTTTCCATATCTAATAAGATCCATCATTTCTATCATTTCTAGATGTTCACTATTTTTTTTATACATTTCTAATGCAATTCTATTTACTTCTATAACGGAAGTAAGCTTCTCCATTCGTCCAGAGGTGATCCGTGGATAATCGGAACACGTGGACTTGGGAATGGAATTTTAACCTGTTACGAAATTCCGCCAAGTCAGAGTACCGGCTCGAGTTTCTCAAACGGACGCGAAAAAGAGGAAATAGCCGCCCCGAAGAATGCAAGATTCCCAACGATGTTCGCACGATCGTTTTGATATCGCACCATCGAATCGGATTCCAGCCTGAGCTAGCCGGCTCGACGCGCGCGTTCTATACCAAAGAATGCACACACACACACACGTACGCTGGTTTTCCTTAAATACGAACTATAAATAATATTGAGTCACGAGACCGGCACACGTTTCGTGGCGGCTCTCGAATTCGGTCAGAGCGTGGTTGAACTAATTCTGTGTCGTGTACTCGGGTTCGTTCACCTGGCCAGAGGAGAATTTTCCACCGAAACCAGGACCGGGAAATCGAATCGCCCGCGGTTTAACCAGTTCACCCTACCGACCGCGAAATTTACTTACTAGTCCCCCTTCCTACGCGAACTTTCATGACCCGTTTATCTCTGTGTTCCTCCAGTTCTCGTGGGGGTGCGGAATATTTGGCGAACTCGCGGAACTTGGATGGTCTGGCCAAGTTAACGGCTTGATTACCGAACCATTTCGACCCTGCATCTCTGTGTTACTATTTTTACATATGGAAATTAATAAAAGATGTCGAATATGCTTCCGTTTATGAGTATTAGGACCCTTATCGAACGTGCAGTAAATGTTACAGGGCATTTTAAAATTGCTGGAAGTCTGAAATAAATATTTTTTTTATACTGTGATATAATATACGTGGCCTAAAATATATCACGTTTATGAAACATCACACTAAACAATTCGCAGGAATCCAGGAAGTGTTCAAAATGGGCTTCCGCGATTAATTCGGATAATCGAGGTCCGCCCGTGTCTATTTCGAGACACGACGCGCGCGACGTGTCTAACGCGACACTCGTCGATTCCAACGAAGCCGATGATCGCTCGATTTTCCGCGGACCGGAAGTCGCCGAACGCGTCTGGTCCTCCGACCGGAATTGTGGGCGCGGAATCGCGATAAGCAACCGGACAGGAAGTTGCGGACGGTCTCGAACTTCCGCTACGTTGGAACGGCCGCTGACATGAAAATTCGTTCGAGTCTTGTGAAAAAAAACAAACTACTTGAACATCGATAAATATTAGGTGTAACGATAAGTAATCCGCTATTTCTTGACGATATCGGTATTCGTTTTAATGGAAGTCAAGGATCTATCCTACTAATTTGTATTAATAGTGATTTTTTCGTTATACTAAACCGTTGTTACAGAACGATGTTGTCTCAAAATAATTACTGTCCCACTAGGTATCTTTTTATTGTAAAATCCTGTGCTTCAAAGAGTTAATCGATTTCTGGTTTACAAGATGGGAGTTGAAAGAATATATATATATTCTTTTTTACTAAAAAGATTGATGGCCATTGAAGGATAACATGCACGTTGCTAACTGCGCAAAGGATCTTAAAAGGGGTCCATGAAAATGCGCAGTTAGACGCACGCTCGCGACTTATCGACGTTCTCGGATCCGTGGGCTTAGAAATTCGGATGACGAAAACATTAATCGGAAACGCCGCAAACGCCCGAGAATGGAAATCGTAAACACGCCGAGCGTGATCGGGGGATAAGTAAACCCCCGTGCTTTTCCACGTGGCATAGTTTACATACCGTATCGTTGCGTCATGTGTATGCAGATCTAGCCATTTCGGTCGTTTGTGTCATTCCGCGTAATTATATCAAAGTGGATTAGCGAGTCGTCGCTCGTCTGGCCGTGCATTTTTCTTCCGTTTCGATGCAGATACGCCACATTCGAGCGCGACAACTTTCGAAAGTGTAAATGTTTTATCTCTAACATCCTATTTTTCTTTTACCACGATGCTCCAGATGATAATGTGCAGATTTGTTTATTCTTCTCTGTATAACGGTGGATTAGAATTAGTGGATAGTCATAATTAATTGTATTTTAACGCTGGAATTACCAAAGCTGTCAAAATTATTGGTTAGTACATTTTAATAATGATGATTAAATTGTGACAACAATGCATTTTGTCAGATCTTTTCAAAATTGTATTGCAATATTAAAGTGAAGTAGTTAGTTCATTTATAAGTTTGTATATTTGCAAAAGTTTGTCATGTTCATCGATCTAATAGATAGACGTTTATCGTCGGTAGTTCTAGTGTTAACGATTTAAATTCTGGTTTCGTTGTATTTACAAGTTTACAGAATATAATTTTGAAATGAGTAATATTTTCTGTACCTTTATAATATTTGATCTTATCGAATGACAGTGATAGACTCGGAAATAAATTTTTAAGTGGAACTGATCTATGTAATTATACCCTTTTACCCCTTTAGACACGGCAATTTTTATTGCAATCGAGATTTCAAGGTTCATATGGACATTCCACTGGATTATTCACGTCACGTGGAATCGAAAAATTTTGCGAAATCGTAGACCGTCGCTTAATCGAAATGTAAATGAAGAATTATGCGCGAGGCTTGATATCCGTCGTTCTTCAAGGCCGATTTATTCTGACAGACCTGTTGCTGATTACTGTAATCACCTGCCATATTTTTGTTACAATCCTTGAATACTGAAAAACTTGTTCAGAAATTCTATTTCTAGATCAACATTCGGTTCTCTGAGATAATCCACTAATAATTGTTTAGTTTTTACAAGCACGAGTCATCGGCACTATCAAAACTAAAAATGTTCAAGGACAGATGTAACCATGACTATTCCAAAACGACTCAGCTGTTTTTATGTGATTGTATATATATACGTACATTTTTTTACTGATCCTCGTTTGTGTGTACAACGGATTACGACCTACGGGACACCGTTGAATAACAAAACGCTCGAAAGCCTGCTACCGGTTCATCTATTTTTCTATTTCCTCGTCTACGAGGGAGGATAACGAAACTACGGTGTACAAAAATGGAAAAACTTCTGTACTTAAAATAAGAGTAAAACGTGAATTGTCAAAAAAAAAAATGTTAACGAACAACCAGCTTTATGTTTCACAAGTAAACTTACGTTCGATCGATGGATTATTTTCAGAACGTATACAATAGAAAAACCGACATTGCTCTACGGATTTTAAAAAAGAACTCCATAACAAACTGAAGATTTCAAAAAGAAACTGACACTGATTACTTGACGAATTCCCACCACACATTTAATCAACTTTCTACTATATATTCTTGTATTAATAGGTGTTCTTTTTTAAACGAATACGTTAAATCGTTACGTGAATCTCAACCGGCAGTATAGTACTCGAAGGAAACGAAATCAGAAGCGAAAAAGTGCTATTACGCATTGGAAACAATGTAATAAATCGAGTGTCACGAACGGGTCACACTAGAATCATCAGATGCTCTTGCTGAGGTGTGTATGAATATTCCAAACGCTTACTTCCGATCAGCCGATCCTGTGTGCCGAGCGCAAACATACTCGGCCCTCCGTGAACTGACGTATCGTCGACCGTTTCGTCGATCATTCCTCATTCTTCCATTTCACGATCACTGTACTCTGTTCGTCGGCGAAACCACCGACGGGGGAACAGATATCACTCGTCCATTGACCAACGATATCGCAAGTAAACGCACAAAATTAACGAAAAAAAAGGGAAAAATTTCAGAAGAACACGAGTCACTTCGCGACCAGATGAACGGAACACGGTGTGCTGACCGTTCAAACGCGCGCGCACGGTCGATGCGAACGCGACGACGGAACTCGTGCCACTGATAGGTGAGCCACGATAACACCGTGCAAAGCGCACGCGTCGACCACAGGGTCCGCCGTCGCGCTACTCTCGCACGTGGCGAAGGTTAACTCGCGTTTCGAAAGTGCGTCTTCCGGGTCCTCTGAGGCACGATCGATCCGATCGGTAATTGGTACTGGTGCACTTCCGGAATATGTCAGCCGTTCTTTTCTTGAAGGTGGTGGGACCAATTTGGAAAAAAATTAATTAACACTAGAACTACCAACGATAAACGCATTTCTTTTCCGACCGATCGATAAATATGGCAAACTTTTGAAAATTTACAAATTTATAAATTAACTAATTTTTTTAATGTCGTATCGTAATGAAAGTTACAAAAGATCTGAGAAAATGTACTGTTATAAGATTTTAATCATCGTTGTAAGAGTGGATTGGCAAGTCATTTTGACTTGCTTGGTAGTTCTAGTGTTAAGGCTAATAAAGTAAGACGTTTTGAATATTTCCTGTCCTAATTGCGATAGAACTATCGATAATTAGTACAAGTATATTTCTGGAGCACATTTTGGCATTGAAATTGGTAACGATGAATATTTTGAATTTTTCAAAATGAATCATTACATTACTGGAAGGATAGATCGTTAGATCAATGCATCATCTAGTGCCCACATTGCCCAATCGATCGGTATTCCATATTTTTTGTACGCGCAAATGAAAGCGATTTTTCTCCACCACAATTGAGAGCTCCGTTGCAAGTATGCGGGTCGCTCGATACCCCCGAGCTCCAGTTATTCGAACTTCTGAAAGTTTTAACGCATTCCGTGCTCTGTCAACGGTACGAAGAATGTTCGTACCGTACTCGTTCGTGTCACAAATCTCGAATACTTCGAATGCTTCTCCACGAACTTCGTACTACGAGATAATCAATTTCCTATATCGACTCATTCTCCGATTGAAATTCCCGGTCAATTATCGTAATTTCCTTTCGCGTGACAAAAGAATACACGAAACTCTATCCCCCCATTAATCAACGTTCACGACAACAATCATCCCATTATACTAATTACAATAATTCGAAAACTCACCTCGAGACGTTCAGTGGCCTTTAACAATCGATCATAATCCACGGATCCCTGAACGGTCAACAGCTCCATCATGTAGTCAGCCTCCTGAACAGATTGCTGCACCATTTCCAGCTGTCTCTCGAATCGTCTCCACAAGGCGAGCCTGTTCTTCAGCAACGCCAGCAGACGAGAGCATCTAGCCTCCAGATCGGTGTGTGCATCCTGAAGGTTCGATATATCCCTTTCGACGCTCACAGGAGACACCGAAACTCTCATAACAGTTGGTAAAGTATGTAGCATCTGTCTCAGACCCATTATGTCCTGCCACAGAACGCCAAGTTCGTCAGCGACCGATTGACAACGATCGACAGCAGCGGCGACCACGTCGCTTCCTTGTCGCTCACTGCCTTCACACTGGTCCAATATCGAAGATTGACGTTGATGGGCTTTTCTGACCCGACTGAAGCCTCGCTGGATCGCCTGAAGCCTTTCACGAAGTAATTGAGCGGCGTCCAATTCCTCGCTGATCTGGGACTCTATTCGACTTGCGGATGACAACAGAAGACCGACTTTCTCGTTCTCAGCGACTGGTAACAGACCAAGTCGACCCAGCTCGTCTTGGATCCACGTGATCCTGTCGAAGAGGACGGTCAGACGTTCGATGTAGAGGTCCAGTTCCTCCTCTGTCTTCAGAACACCGTGGAAACCGTCGATCGTCATTCGTAGCTCGTTCAGTTCCCGTTCGAGAAGTTTTAACTTCTCGTTGGAAGATATCTCCTCGGAGGAGATGTTCCTGGTGACTTCCTCTTGGATGTTGTTGATCTGCTGGGACACGTCGTTCCAGCGATCTTGGATCTCGCCGTGGAATTGTCGTTGAAGCATCTCGTCGGATAAGGGGATGATCCTGAGGGCTTGCTCGAAGCTGTTGTTCGCTTCTTCTCTTATATTGTTGTGGACCTCGTATTGGGCTTTCAGTTCCTAAAAAAATCAGTCCCTTAACATTATGGGATCCTTAGTGCATTTAACTGATTTTTTGTTATTTTGAGGGCTGGTAGGTTTCTGCATAATTTGGCCTAAATTTATCAATAATCTTAGTCTAGCTATTCCTAGTAAATGCTTCAGTGTCATTAGTAGACTGCGGATTTTTATGCAAAATGATATTTTCTAAAGTACTTTTTGACGATAACAGCAAAGATGGGAATTTCGTTCTTCTCTTAAATATCTTATTGGGTCATTAGTAATATGAACTATAACTCTGTTTATTTAAACATCCTTACTGTATGAAAACTTTCGCCCCTCATTGTTCTATGAGAAATCTCTTTAAATTGAATTGTTAACAATATTCTTACCCAAAATTGACGTATGTGTCCTCCCGAGGGATCACGTATAATCTCCAGTTCCCTATCAACCGCTGTCATCCAATTCTCTACCCGATTCATCAACCCCTCCTGATTGCACCAACTCTCTCTGAAGGCCAGTAACCTGTGCAGGGACGACTCGACGTTATCCTGAAGCTTCACGATCACATCCAACGCCTCGCCGTAACGATCCTCCGGGTCTTCGATGTTGATCAGCTCCTGAAGACTCCGCGCCATGTTCAAAAGCTGGATCAGTCTGGCATGATGCGTCGTTACGTCTGTCACCAGAGACTGAAAAATGAAATTAGAATCATATATTTCTCCACTCTCAATGAAATTCAATATCTACTAAATTGACACTTGATCCTGTTACGTAAACTTCTACTTTATTTATATCTTTCTTTGAAAAATCTGAATAACGATCGATACGTGATTAGACTATGAACCTTAAACCAACGATTATGATTTAGTGGAGTAATTTAACAGTGTAAGAATTATTACTTATTTTTCATAGTACAGTAAATCCTTGATGAGTGAACGCTGAATTCAGTAACAATGCTTACTTGATATAAGGAGATGTACTGATCGTAATCAGACGAGGTCACCGTCTGAAGATCAGGTACTCTTTGATGAGCAACCTGTAGCCATCCCCTTTCTTCCTTCACGCCCTGTTCAAGGAGGATCCACCTGGAAGCAGCCAGGGCCATTTGCTGAGCCCTAGATGCAGCTTGATCCAGCAAGGATATAGCTCTACTATGCAATTCCTCGTGAAGATCAGAGTACTTGGTCCTTGTTTCAGGATCCAGGTTCCCCTCCAAGGACTCCAGAATCGCTCGACAGTGGTTCAAGTTGACGAAGAATTTTCTGTGCTTCTGCATCTCCTCCCGAAGATGTTCCAGGCTTATCACCGAGATCGGACTACCCAGCAAGTTTTCAGCGATCTCGGTGATCTGTGCGAATTCTCGAAGAGTTTGCTCGTACTCTTCAGCCAGGGCTGACAGTTGCAGCAGACGTTCGCGTTCTATGCATATACCATGCTCGATTATTTTGGTGATCTCGTGGGCGGCGTAGGTCTCTTCTGGTATGTGTTTCCCTGGATAATCGCGGAGCAACTCGTGTGACGCTGTGAGGAGATCCGCGGTCTTCCACATGTGACAACGATTCATGTTCTCTAGTTTGTCCAGCTCCTGGAGCTTCCAATTTGTGGACGCTTCGAGCTCGATCAGTTGGTTCAGCTGGCTGCGTTGTTCTTCGATCAATCTGTTAATTAAACTCAGTACAATGTCTACGATAACGAGAAAAATAAAATAAACCTTGAGACTGTAAGGAGTAGAATTCTTACCTGTACATGTTGTTCACTCCATTAACAAACTCATCCCATCTGGCGAGCTCGCTGGTGAGATGCTTTTCGCCATCGTTGGTAACTTCCTCGATCATTTTCACCTGGTACAACAGGGCGTCAAGACACTCCTGCAGGTTGGCACGATCGTTCCCTGGGTAGTTAGTCTCGACCAGCTTCCAGATATGATTCAGTTCTTGAATATTCTCTTCCACGTTCTCCACTTCATCTTTAAGCTCGACGTAGGTCTTATCGTCGTGGGAGGGACCGCTGGGACACTCCTTGCTCAAGAATATTCTGTACTCGATCGTTTCTAGCCAGGTGGAAATAGTCTCCACGATGACTACCAGGGTCTCTTCCACAGCGATCGAATCCTTCTCCTGAGCAGCGTCTCTCAGGTGGGACAGCTCTTTACGGATGTCAGCAGCGCGTTCCTCTGCCAGCTTCTCATTGGCTACTTTGTCCAGGTGAGCGATGTGGAGAATGTTGCCCAGGTGACTCGGTTGTTTGGCGTTTCGGAGACTCTGCATTCTGTCGGAGATCACCTTTGTGGTCTGATTGCTTTGGGTCAGTTGATGGAGAGGCTCGTATTCTAGGGCTTCGTGAAGGAGGAACGCCTTCGAACTGGCGCCTTTTTGAGGGATAGAATGGTGAAGCACATCGGATTGTTTCTTGGAAGGTTCGCTGATTATGTCCGCGTAGGTTCTGATCTTGGGTCGTTCTTCCACTTGCAGAACTGACTCCACGGGTGATAGTGGTTCCTCAGTCGTGTCCATTGGTTCGAAAGAGTCCTCACTCGTGAGAATTGATTGTTGCGTGCCTGACATCGATGGTAAGTCGATCTTTTCGTTACCTAAAGCCCAAACCTCTTGGCTACCTTTAATCACAGGTGGTTCTGTCGTCATTGTAAATGGTGAAGCGTTTTGCATGCTTTCTTCGATTACTTCAACTCTCTGTTCAGGTATGAATTTAGAATTATCAAGAATATGATCAGACACTTTCTCCAGTTGGCCATCTCCAGAAGGGGACTTTTCTTTGCCTGCGTTCTTCTTGGTGACGTCGGAGTAGGACAACTTCAACGAAACGTCTCGAGACTCCATGGGTTGACCAAATATAGACTCAAGATCCTTATCTCCGGTGGAGCTGATCTCGATCGTCTTGTGTCTTCTTTTTCGTTTCTGTCTTTTCGCGGCGTTGACGTCCTCCTTCGCCGTGTTATTCAGATCCTCTGTGATTGTATTGTCTTGCGAGGTGTCGGTCAGCCGACTTGTAGTGTCAGTCGTATCCGAGATCTCTATAGTCGCCTGCAGACATATCTCGAACGAGGAGTCTGCACTGGCGTCTTTTACAGGCGCTTTGGGTATCGATTCCTCCTTTAACTTAGGCATCACCTTTTCAGGGACTTCTTCAACAGTTTGAGCTTTCGATTCCTCTTTCGAGTCATCTTCAGCTTCTTGTACTTGTACATCAGGTGCTACTGGAATTTCAGTATACTTTACAGGCGTCCTTTGCATCGACGCGTCAACCACATCCATAGACGTGACTGTTATCAAGTTCTCTTCTTCGTTATCTACCACTTTCTTCTCCTTAATCTCCTCCACCGCTGTATCAACAGACACTCCATTGGTCTGCTGAGAAACCGTTACCAGTTCCTTCCGCCCCTCACTCGGCTGCGTTTGTGCACTTCCATCACAGGTCTCAGGAATTATCTGCACACTCTCCTCAACCAGTGGCACTAGCTCGTCAGTTTTTATTTGCACCGAAGTGTCCGACGTCTGTACCCGTCCTGGTGAGCTGGTTTGCGACTCTTCTTCCATCACCTCCTTGGCTTCCTCTAAACTGGTCTGAGCGGATAGTTCACAGACTTCGATTTTGTCCGGAGACATACTAATCGGACTTGTTTGGATCATCATTTCCTGAGAAGGTCCTGAACCTATGATCGTCTGTGACTCTGTCTCTTGGGTCTTAGCTAGTCTAGGACTTTCTTCCGGGGTGGTCTGTGTCTCTACAACGTCTACAATTGGTTGCTCTATCAAGTCTGCTTGGATATTAAAGTCCAGCGTAGTCTTTTCTGGACTAACTGGTTTGCTAGTTTGTGATTCTGTCTCCTGGGTCTCAGCTAGTCTAGGACTCTCATCCGGGGTGGTTTGTGTCTCGACAACGTCTACAGGTGGTTGCTCTATCAAGTCTGCTTGGATATTGAAGTCCAGCGTAGTCTTTTCTGGACTGGCTGGTATGCTGGTCTGTGCCTCGGTTTCGATGGTCTTGGGACCGTCAGGAGTTACTGTCTGAACAGCAATGCCAGCCAGTACCTTTTCTTCGACTGGTGGCGGAGTTGTCTGCTGTTCAGTGGCCACGAGAGTTTTCTCTATTGTTTGGGTTTCTATTTCTATGGGTGGAGTCGTTGGTGAAGTTTGCGCCTCCATGGACACTACCTCTCTAGGTGGAGTCGTTGGCGAAGTTTGCGCCTCCATGGACACTACTTCTACAGGTGGAGTCGTTGGTGATGTTTGCGCTTCCATGGACACTACCTCTGTAGGTGGAGTCATTGGTGAAGTTTGCGCCTCCATGGACACTACCTCTATGGGTGGAGTCGATGGTGAAGTTTGCGTCTCCATAGACACTATCTTTATGGGTGTAGTCATTGGTGAAGTTTGCGCCTCAATGGACACTATCTTTACAGGTGGAGTCGTTGGTGAAGTTTGTGCCTCTGTGGACACTACCTGCGTGACTAAAGTTTGTACCTCCATTTCTTCAGTTTCTGGTGGAGGAGGTTGCTCTTCCACTGGGCTGGTCTGAATAGCGTACTCTTCTACTTGCGTTGCAGTTGTCTGTGTGCTCGTTTCTTCGATCTGGCGCACTTCCGTGGCTTGAACAGCGGAATCCAACGCAGGGAGCGGAGAAGTCTGCATTTCAGCGTGCTGGATACTCGGCTTCTCAGGCTCCGGGCTTTCTTCGCGAACGGTCTGAGTGCTGAAGTCCAACGCAGCCACCGGTGACGTTTGAATTTCCGTGTGAACTTCTTCCACCTTAGGCACTTGAGTTCCTTTTGATTCTTCCGGAATTTGGGGAGAAGTTTGTACTTCTGTGTGAACTTCTTCTATCTTGGGTACTTGCGTTTCTTTTGATTCTTCTGGAACCTGGGGAGAGGTTTGTACTTCTGTGTGAACTTCTTCTATCTTGGGTACTTGAGTTTCTTTTGATTCTTCTGGAACTAGAGGAGAAGTCTGCATTTCTGTATGAATTTCTTCCATCTTGGGCACTTGAGTTGCCTTCGAGGCTTCTGGTATCCGGGGAGAAGTTTGCACTTGTGCGTGAACTTCCTGTATTTCTTCTACGGTACTCTTTTCTATGGGTTGCGGGGAAGTTTGCACGTGGACTTCAGACGCTTCTTCCTCCATCGGAGACGTAGCAATGGTAACGGTGAACCGTGTAGGAGCCGTCTGCGTGTCCACTTCGTGCAAAGAGGGAACTGAAGGAGTCTCCTCTTTGCCAAAGTCTTCCCTCTTCTTTTTCTTCTTTTTCTTTTTGGTGGCCTTTGCGTCCTCCATCTCCACCGGCGTCTCTTCGTCGGTGAATTCTCCGTCGTCCGTGGTGGTCTTAGGGAATTCAGATGGTTCCTCCTCCCTGGAGCTCCTGATCCTCTCTTTCCTCTTCTTCCTTCTCTTTTTCTTCGTCACGCTATCATCATCAGGGGTAGCAGTGGACACCATCGTTCTGTCGTCCGCTTGGTACCCGTCTTCGCCTTCCGACGTCTCCTCCAGGGTCAAGTCCAGTTTCACCGATTCGATCATCTCTGCCACATCGGGCTGCGGCGCTTCACTGACGTGTTTAGAAGAGTCTGACAATGGAACGTTGAGCTCCACCGATTCTGAGATGTTCGAGATCATCGAGGTGCTAGATTTCGTCTCTAAAGACTTCGTTTGGGATCTTTCTTCCTCCACTTCTGTATCAGCCATAGTATCAACTTCCAGCGCAGGTTCAGTCTGACATTCGTCCTCCTTCTCGGAAGTGATGACAGACTTGTCTGTTGTTTCGCCCTTCTCCGAGGTCATAATAGACTTATCGGAAGTTTCCTCCTTTTCAGACGTGATAACAGACTTATCCACGGTGGCAATTTCTAACGACTCTATCGGTGACGTTTGAACGATCTTGTCGTGGATCACGGAGGTTTCTTTATCCGCCGGCAGACGGATGTCTACATCCTCTTTCACCATGCGATACGGTAGAACGGTTGGTTCCGCTTGACTCTTCACGGACACCGTGGGTTGGATGTCTTCTCCCTCTTTCTTCACCGCCAGGGATATTTCCACTTTATGGAAGACAGGCTTGTATTCTGGCTTCAGAGCTTCGTCCACGTGATCGTATTCCAATTCAGGAACGAACGATGCCTTCACCATCTCCTGTTTGTCATTAATGGGTACTGTGTCCTTCGTGGATTCTTCTTTGCTAAGTGTCTTCGTGTCTGTGGATGAAGACACTTCAGGCTGTTTCTCTGAAACTTCCTTCTCACGCACTTCTTCCGGCTCTTTCGGTTTTCCTCCTGAAATTTGAACCCTTTTTACTTCTTTCAATGTTACGTCCATCGCTGGTGGCTCGTTGGTCGTGGGATTTTCCTCTAACACAGGGACATTCGACTTATCGACATCAGGATCTACGGTGCCAAGTGTGTCATGGTGCTTTTCTACATCTACCGTGCGACCTTCTAGCTCGATACCAGGTGTTTCGATCGTTACGGGTGCATCGACAGACTTACAGGTCGCTTTCGTGATGGTCGGCACGTCCGAGACCACGGAATCGATTGGCGACGCGACTGATTCCTCGCGTGCCTCGCGTACCTTGATCTCTTGGACAGGGCTCTGGAAAGCGGACACTTCAGCATCGATGAACGCTCGACTGTCCGCCAGAAGGGACTTTTTATCGGTTACCTCGATGGTGAACTGCTCGTGCTCGTATTTATCCACTGTCTGAGGTGTTTTCGAAGGTCTCCTGCTCACATCATCCTCTGCTTTCCTCTCCAATGACTCCTCGAGACTTTCCGACACCTGTTCTTGTCGATCCGTAAGCAAATCTGGGCTCCCTGCATCGTCTTTTGAAACCTCCGTATCCGAAACTACTTCTTCAATTATAACACCTTCCTTCCTAACATCAAGGAGATCGCCTTTCCTCGGTTGCATATAGTCCGAAGGATGCATGTCCTTAGCAAAAGCACCGAAGAATGGTCCCTGCATGGGAACATCGTCGTGCCTTTCCAATCCAAAGCCCTCATTGTCTCTTCTTCCCTTATCTTCGAGCTCTCCACGCGTCTTTTCTTCCATCGACTGTCCTTCGGCATCGAACTGTCTATGTTCCTCCTGCTTAACGACATTAATACTTATGTGAGGTATACTCTTCTCGTCGATCTCCACCTCTTCAGGCTCTTCGATGACCTCCTCGGTAGCAGTCTCCTTGCCATCGATGATGGTCACTTTACGAATGACTCTTCTGGTCTTCCTGACAACACGACGAGTCACCTGTTGCACCACAGCGTGGACGCTGGAGGTCTTCGCCTGGTATTCCCCTCCTTCCATCAGGATTCCCTCCTCCAGAGGCTGAGGACCGACGTCCTTGATGTTACCTTGCGTCACCGTGTGCGTGTATTTGGGCGCTGACTCGTACTCTTCAACGTTCACGTTCTGGTAAGGCGTTCCAGTGGCGACTCTGCCTCCGTACACCTGTTTCGTCGTAGTCTCTATGGTACCGTTCGGCTTGGTGGTGGTCACGGTGACCTGTTGGTCCCTCATGGTGGCCTCTGAGAAAGCTTGCACTACAGGTGGAGCGTCTCCTATCGCTGTGGACGTCGAGGACAGGTGTTGCTGTGTGGTCTGTCTGCTAGTGACCGTGGTTCTCCTCAGTTTCCTCACGATGATCCTCTTCGAGCCATCCTCGTCAACTACCACTTCGGTGGTCACATCGTCAGGTTCGACTAGGATCGTTTCGAAGGACTGGGGAGCAGCATGGACAATGTTCAGCTCGCTGGTGGTGTTGTCAGCGTTCTTTGGGTCTTGGTATTTCATGTCCACTACGATGTCTTCAGGCATGGCGTCTGATCGCTGTGGAACGACTTCTTGGACAGACGTGGATGGTAGATTCTTAGTGGCTATCTCGATAACGTCGTGGTCCCCGTCTGTTGTCTTTAGGATCTTTATAGTCTCTTGGGTTTGTGGACTCTCGTTGGTGTCCATTGTTTGCGTGGTCAACGAGTGACACACCGCTACCTGGTTCGTGGAGGTTTGCTTGGTGAGCTGCTGGGGTCTCTCTACGATATCATTCGCTAGCAGACTCTGTCCCGTTTGGAGGGACACATCGGCTAATGATGGCATGCTACTTTCGAGGGACGAGTGAAGGGAGGGTGCTTGGTCGAGGGTGGCGTCATCTCGCTCTGAGGTTCCGTCGGCTTGCGCCTCTTCGTCGCAAACCGCCTGGAAAAAGTGAAATGGGTCTGTCTGAAGGTACCCGCCTGAGGATCGTGATCTCTGGTTCTTTGGTGAATTAACAGTTTGATTGCCATGTCAGTTACATATGGGGCCCTACTATGTTTCGTCTGGGGGTGACAGTTACACCTCACTGTGAAACATTCCAATGAAATTATTGAAGCTAGTATTTACAAGTTTCTGGAAAGCTTAAATAGAAATTGTATTCGTTCAACTCAGTTAAGGAGTAAGTTTGAGGCCTGTGAAAGTTCTACAAGTAGTTGTCTGGCAGTCAACGTGTTAACCTTCTTAATATTCAATCAAAATTCATACTAATTCGATAAATAGCTGAGTATTTTAGATACGAATGTGAGAATGTATGAATCTTTTTGTCGTTCTGAATGTATTCTGGAGTTTTCATGTTTTCTTATAATGTCGAATATATTCTTCGAGTTTATTTTTATTAACATATCTTCCATAAATAACCTTTTCCTATTTGTAATCTCTGAAACTCACATTCTGTAGGTCAATAATCTGAATTGACATGTAGTTTAACAAGAAATCTAATATCGTCCAAATTAACAGCTATTTTTTCTTTTCAGTGAAAGTAAAAGGATACAGTACACAAAGTTATATCTTTTTTCTGACATGTCTTGAATAATTACCAAATGTTATTAAAGCAAATAAGCATCTATCTACTCCCATATTGTAAAATACACGATATTTACACTATAAAACATACATTTAGCATCTATTATTCTAGTTTGTTTTCTATCGACAGCTCTGCAAATGTTAATGCAACTTTCGTATTTTTTATTAACCAAGAATCGTCTTATTACGTAATGTATCTAAAAGCAGCGGCGTGGCCAACAACACAGCGCCCCCATGTAGCGAGATCTATTCCCGGTTAATGATCCTCTGGTGTTAATAATGATCCCCTAACGTTAATCACTCGTTTGTTACGTGAATGTCGGTGTCGATTGTTACGTGATACGATGAATCCCCGAACATATCGCACGGCACAGGATCTGCACCTGCATGGCGTCGATGGAAACGGAAGACGAAAGAATTATTATACGGCGAGCATGATACGTCGGGGAGCGAGGATCGAGAATATCCGCAGACAAGAACACTCCGCGCAACACTGTCGTATTTTTAGCTCTTATGTGAATGCCGCGTTCGACTTTACCTTAATGCGTTTATTTTTAGGGCGTACTTATAGCATACTTGTCCACGTGAAATATATGCACGAAGAAAAAATGTATACGAATAAACTAAAAAAAAAAGATATTTTTTTAAATTTATATACATTGATATAAGAATAAAAAAAATGTTCATGGTCACAGTGTTATCGATCATTGATTTTTAAATAGGTCTGACCTCGGACTCCGGTATTTTACACGTTAAACACATAACGTTTACGGATATACATATACGGATACACGTGTATTATTCTCGTTGTGGTTACCATCATCACGTACAGTGAAATCAGGGGATAAATAAAGGGGTAGGTGGGGGGAATTAATGAGAATACTTTAATTGCATGAAAAAAATTACAGTAACAATGTATTAACATTCCTTAAACAAAATGCCGTGGCCTATATTTATATACGTATATATATTACATCCATTACCTTAAGCTAAAGGAACATAAAGTGCGTTATATAGTTATAAATAATACACAATGTGACGTGATGAGCCAAAAAAAAAAAAACAAAAAGATGAAGAAGAAACAAATATGGTGACGGGGATTCGTGGACTGTGGATGCTCTGTGCATTTGTGTTCGTTAAATTTACGTTGAAGATCGGTGGAAGCTTTTTCTCTTCTCTCGAATCAAACGAAACGTTGAATTACATATTTTTTGTCAATCGATCTGTAAAAATCAGACATTTCAACATCCACCGTCCAACGATGATAATAATAATGTTGCATGGTGATAAGCCTCTTAACGTGGTGTATGACTACGTGCAAATGATTTGCGTGGAAAACGTTCTCTAACCACCTAGATTACCCATATGTATACATTATATACTTCGTGCAAAATGAAATGATAGTACCGAACATAAATTACTACGTCGAAGCAGCGAAAGAAAAATGAATTATTACATGCTTCACCATCGAACGATCACCTTACTCCCTCTTAATGTACAAGATACAAGCAGTATATATATATATATCATTCCTTCATATACATACTGTGCAACGTATATATAATTATTCTTCGAAGTCTCTTGCGTTGGCAAGAGATCGAACAATCTTTTTCTTCCTTCTCGAAGTGACTAGATAGACTAGACGATCGAAAATAACTAGAATTGACTAGCCTTTGGTTTTTACGGTGATACAGTGTTGGCCGAAAGAAAGTTTCGAATTAAAAATACAAAATCCTCTTTGTGTTATAATTATTCTTTTAAAAATTCTTTCACTTTGTGAGAAATATTTATTTATTGTCGAAATATTCAAGTATGTCTATATTATATCCATATTAATAATCTGTCTACGATGCCGCAGAACTTCTAAGAAATATATGTTATCGAGTCAACCTTTTACCTCTATCCATATTACAGATTTTAATTCCTGTCATTCTTATCTTCACTGTTTTCATGACATATTCGAGCAACCAACTTTTATATATAGATCTTAATGAAATTGGTATTTTATTTTTAATCCAAATCTATCACAGAATAAACCTATCTCCCTACTACATTATAGCGATTTCAATTACCTCAGTAACCTTCTAAACCTTCTCCTAGCTATTCCACAAAAACACTGTCTCATCCACCCAACTGATCACGTTCAAATCCATTTAATGCCGAACACATCATGGAAACCTTATTTACAAGAAAATCCGTATTTCTGTCCTACTCTAAATATAAAATCACTTTCACACACTATCCTCATCGAACAAAATTAAAAACAGAACTTTCTCTCAGCCATCACTGTAAACCTGTATATTCTACTTGTCGCACTACTGATTGCTTCTTTCCCAGAAAAAAAAAAGACAAAAGAAAAGTAAATCTGACGGTCTGTGTCGATCGATTGCTCTCTTTTTTTAGCCCCTCTACCATCAGCACACTTCACGAGACCGTGGCGCGAAGACCAGCGAAGCTTGCGAAAGCCCCCGAGCATTGGAAAACGTTGGGTACCTGCTGCCTTGGTTGCTGCAGACGCGACATCACCTCCAGCAGCGCATTCTTCAGGACCTTTGCCAGCGTGCTGATTTCTGGCAGGGTTTCAAGCTCCGACACACGTTGCGCGTGACTGCTCAGCTCGTCCTGCAATGCCTGTCCGTGGGACACAGAGACACGTATATACCTATGTTACAATATCGTGGCGATTCTGCTCGAAAATAAACTGTGTGGCATTCGAAAATCGTGGATATTACATACACGAGTGGCATCGCGCCGGCGCCAGAGAGAAGCTGAATCGTACCTGAGGAATCCTCTATTGCTATAGGATTTTTTTTTGCCATTGAGGCTAATGTTAGAATTTCGGGTTGAATTTAACGTTTATATTTATGTAATTGATACGTTTGTTATTCCTTTCTTTTGTGGAATTCTGGCAGATTGCGAAATAAACTTTATGTTATGTTATCCGTTAGAAAAATTTATGACCTGGTCGATTAAGTCTCAATTTTCATTAAATTTCATTTATAGGGTGGGTTTCCATGTAGGAACTCGCCAAGTTCTGTCACACACTGTACCATCCCTAATTTGTACGTGGAATCTTATCTGATTGTGAGTTGAATACTTAAGAACTCAAGCTTAGTAATTTCTTCTACAATCTCATGATACCAATTGATCACGAATAATGTTTCGAACCTAATTAATTTCAAACAGAAGTATTCAATAGTTAAGTCGCATTCTTACGCATATATACATCCTAAATAATAAACTTTGTGTAAAATGAATATTTTCGAGGCAGTGCGCATCGAAGACTAGATTTCAATGTATTCCATAGATTGTCATTACATCAGACATCTAAGGTCAGATATTTATGTTCAATTATTCTTCTCTTTTTTAACTATAAACGCACCTTGTTCGTAGCGATCTGTGGTTGTTCCCTCATACCAGCCACTATACTCTTCAACCAGGCGTCGGTTTCGTCCAGGAACTGTTTGTAGGCGTGAATATCGTGGCCACGTTGCTCTTGTAAGCTACGCGCGCCCTCGAGGGTGGCTCGTCCCTCTTCCGCTTGCGTCAAAAGGGTGGCGATACGCGTCTGAACTTCCGCTAGATTGAGTAAGAGCCTCTGTGACTCTGCGTCCGCTGGAATTTTATGTACTTGGTCTTCTAGTTGGTTCGCTTCTTCCTCGTAACCTCGCAGCTCCGTCGATAAAGCCTAGAATTAACGAATTAATTCTTCCTCTAATTCGATAAACATTGTAAAAACGATTTGCAAACTGATTCAGAATTGTAACTGGGAACTTGAATGGTTAGCAAACATCGTGGAAGAGAACAGAAAACTTTCAATGTACTCACACACTCGTTTATATACTTTCGAAATAACAATTAAGGGTAAAAATTGTTTCTATATATTATATCTATATTTTTATTGTCCTTTTGTGATAAATTTCTTGAATTTTGAAATAAAATTTCGCTAATTTTGTACGTAATTTAGTCATACAGAAATGACTTCTGTGAATTCGTTTGAGTTGTTCAGGATTTTCTCCACATTATAAATTTTCTTTCACATATCACGTTATTGAATCTTATAAAATTTATACAATGAACCCAATAAGTGTATTTTGAGAATAATTTTAATCGTTCGAGGAACTCATCGAGTTCAATCTCACCGTAAGTGCCGACAGCATGGAGTCTATGTTATCACGTGGCAGGCAAGTTCCCTTCAAGTTCGACAGTCTCAGCTGTAAAACCATCAGGCGCTCCTGTATGATGTCCTGTAACACAGCGACGAATTAATTCTGATCCGCCATATTGGTCCCGCGGGGCCGAGAATATGGCGTGCACACGACGAGCTTCAATATACAGGATGAGTTACCTAACGTTTGCACCTCAAATACTTTGTTGTTTTTAAAGATACGTCAAATGTCTTAAGGACACCGTTAAATTGTTCAATGGGGCTCACACGATACCAAAAAAGTTTTTGTTTTTATGTCATTTTTTTAGAGATATCAAGGTCCCCTTCATTCTTCAAAATGGAATCACCCTTTTTAAACACCTACAATGATTGTCCCTTTCATTAGAAATTCAGTGAGTATAATTATTCAATGTGATTAACTAAAAAATAAAGTAATTTTAAAAAATGAAGGTGACCTTGATATCTCTAAAAAAATGGCATAAAAATAAACATTTTTGGCATCGTGTAAGCCCCATTGAACCATTCAACATTGTTCTTAAGACATTTGACGTATCTGTAAAAACAACAAAGATATTTGAGGTGCAAACGTTAGGTGACTCACCCTGTATAATCTGTTAATGGATGGATTAGCATATGGGGTGGGGAAATCACGAAATCTTTAGCAATTCATAAATACGTACGTAAATACACTAAAAATGACATCCTTCGCGATCTCTCTATCGGAGTCATGTAAATTATTGTAAATCCATGTTATCGTTAAATCGCGCCGAAAAAACAATTGCCATGCAGGTTCGTCAGTAAAAACAGGGACCCCCTCCCAAAAAAAAAACAAAACATCTGACTCTCCTTTAAACAACAGTGTACACCGCTAGAGAATATTTCAAATTATTGTGTAATCGAACTTTAGATCGCATGAGCTTCGAGTAGGGGGTTAAAAATGGTTGCAAAAGAATAAAGGACGAAGAAAAAAAAAAAATGATCACGACACGATGATCTAACACACGATTCACGAAACGTGTGATGTGTGATTCGAAAGCACCATCTGAAAAAGAATACTTCACAGTTTTCGATACCAAAAAGAAAAACCAGATTGTCGAATTGTGATCTTCGAAGCTTTTCCCGTGTGAACCGCAACGCAAGCCGAAAATCAAGTAACGTTCAAGCATCTCTAAGCTACTGGTCATGCAGAACGTGAGGAATAGCGGTGACAGTCTGACAGACAAGGGGAAAAAAGCAGAGATAGCAATATTAATAGCACAGCGACATTATATTACGTTAAACAGTCGAGGTCAAAGAGTCAGCGAGGTAGACAAAAGAGATACGCTCGAAGTATAGAGATCCAGAATTGCGAAACGATCAGCAGCACGCAAAAAAACAAAAAGAAACAGAAGGAAAAATTATTCAAGAAACTATTCTTCACACGAGTAAAACAATGGTGGAAGGAAAAAAAAAACAATAGGCAACACTCGGAACACATACACCGCATACACACAACAATTTCTGCATGAAAAAACTCGAGCTGGTTGTTCGAGCTCGATCCTGTAAAGATCGAGCCGCTGATTTGTGACGTGATCGCACCTTGATCCCTCGTATCCTCTTTTCAGCCACATCCTCAGCTACCCCCGTCTCTCTCTCCGTCTTCGGAGTCTTCCGCTGCATCGATCCTCTTTCTTTACCTAAATGATCCTTGGGACATGGACTTGGACTGGGAATGCTTGGAATTGAGGATTGATCGTCAAGGTCGAATGCGACGGAGTTTAACACGCTGGGCTCGAGAGGCAAACTGGTGGAAGATTGATCGATTAAAGGCGGTATTTCGCGATCTACGTTTGAGAGTTCACTAGTAGTGGTTTGTAGTTTCAACCCCTCAGAGATTGAAATCGTGGGATCTAGGATCGACGATGATTCGTCTGTTACAGGAAAGGATTTCTGGGTAGGTTCGTCCCTAGGAAGGTCTACCGACGCTGGAGTCTCGATCGTTTCGCGAATGGGCCCTGACAATTGATCGGTGCTGTCGTTTTCGCTCGACAGGTAAGTACTATAATCGCTCCAGCTACCTATACCACCTGGGAGATCAGCAATCAGACGTTCCGTATGAGGCCCGCCCATGAAGAACGAGTTCATAGGACCGCCGTTCCCGCCACGATCGTTCAAACCACCGTCACGATCCTCGTCGAAATCGTCTGGATCGTTTGAATCGCGTTTGACACTGTTCGAGGAAGTTTCTCTCGTGTAATTGGCTAGATTCTCGAATAGGTAGCGTTCAGCCTCGTGATAGGGGTGCTTGTCCGGCCAAAAACCGCTGTCGAGGGAGAGGAATTTCGTTCTACTGAATTCTGACAGGCTTCGCAAGATCAGAGGGGCCTGAGTGGGTTTCTTTTTCTCGGGAGTCAACACCAGGATCTCGTCAGCTATGTAGAATTGCACCTTTGGCTTGGCTGGCTCGATCACGATGTCAA
Organism: Dufourea novaeangliae; assembly: GCF_001272555.1. Taxonomy (NCBI): domain Eukaryota; kingdom Metazoa; phylum Arthropoda; class Insecta; order Hymenoptera; family Halictidae; genus Dufourea; species Dufourea novaeangliae. Next base: position 3,465,305 of record NW_015374020.1, on the reverse strand, counting down.
CTGTCTCGATCTCAGGCTCGGTTGATATACACTTTTCGAATTCTTCTTCGGTTTCTAACTGGGACTCGATCGATTCTATCACTATGGGCGACGTTTCGATCTCGTCTGTTAATAGATCTATCGGTTTGGGGATTTCTGAGGGTTGGTCTGGTGCAATGTCTGTTAATAGATTTATCGGTTTCGGGATTTCTGTGGCTTGGTTTGAAGCAACTTGAATCTTACTTTCCAGTTCTTTTGCGAACGGTGGAGGAACCTCCTGGATTTCTTTAGGTTTTATCAATTCTTTTACTTCAGTGGGTTTGTCCTTCACTTCACGATCGTCAATTTTGCCCGAGGGCTTGTCCACTATTTTCACTTCTGTGCTTGTTGGTTTAACTTCAGGTACGCTGCTCAGACGATCTTTAGTCGCTTCTTCTTTACCTTTCTCTTCAATTCCTTTGGACTTAATGATTTCTTCTTTGATGGGTTTTTCTTTTGTAGACCGTGCTTTAGAAATCTCTTCAACTTTCTGTGTGTCTTGAATGGTTGTTTGCTCTTTCAAGAGCATTTTCTCTTCGGTGATGATCTGACGTTGAAGGTCGACGTTCTGTTTATTTATGTCTGTAGTGGTATTCTTGACTGCAATTACATTTTTGTCTTCTTTCTTTTTCTTTTTGCTTTCAGGGGCTTGTTTTTCTTGCACCTTCGGTTTTTGTGGCTCGTTACTTGCTTCTGATTTCTTTTCAGGTGGTATTACAGTCTTGTCTACTTTAATTGTCTCTTTTGGGATATCTTGAGGTGGTGTAATAGGAGAATCTGTGCTCGAAGTCTTAATATCTTCTTCACCTTTCGCTGCTTCAGCTTCATTCGTAGATTTTGATGTCTCTTGCTCTTCACGCTTACCTTTCTTCGCCTGTTTATTCTTTCGTTTCGCCTTGTCTTTCGAAGCAGGTGTAAATTCTTCTTCCTTCACAGATTCTTCTAACTTTTCCTCCACAGGCTTTGGTGTATCTACTTTATCTTCATTCACTTTCGATTCTTCGATATTTTCATCATTTACTTTTGTCACTACGAATTTTTCTTCTTTCAACTTTGGCGTCTCTGCTTTCTTCTTATCTGGTTTCGTTTCTTCTTGGAGCAATACTTTAGGCGCAGCTTCAGGGGCAAGTTTCACTTCGCTAGCTTGAGGAGCCTTGACAGTTATTTTTTCAACTTTCGATTCATCTTTCGTTACTTCAAGTTTATCTTGCTTGACAGCTTGATCGACTGAAACTGTTTCTTTAGGATTCTCTTCCACCTTTTTATCTTCAGGTTTGATAGCTTTCTTATCTATTTCTTCATTTGAGGATACCTTTTCATCGGGTGCTGTGATACTCTGAGCCGTTGTCTCTGCTTTTTCTTTTTGTTTTTCTTCACTGAGTCCCCTCGAAGCCGACTTGTCTTTTTTCTTCTGTTTCCTCTTATCTCGCTTCGACAGTTTAGCCTTTTCTTCCACTTGGGAGTCTTCTTCTTTCTTTTCTTCTTTTATATTTGCCTTTTCATCTATAACTTTTTCTTTAACAGATTCTAGTGAGGGAGCAGATATTTCTTCAGAAGGTTTTTCCTTCATTTCTTCCTTTTCATTTGCTTTAGTTTTAGACTCAGTGATTTTATTCTCTTTCGTTTCAACTACTTTTTCTTGTTTCACTTCTTTTTTATCTTTTGATTCGGGTTCTTTCTCGGTCTCAGCCAATACCTCGCTTACTTGTTCTGGTACCTTCTCCGTGTTCTTATTTTTCGATTTTCCTTTACGTCTCTCGGGAGCTTTTGGTTTTTCCGTTTGTGTTTCTGTCAAGGTGTCAGGTTTATCTTCAGTTACTGGCTTGCTAATATCTTTGACTTCTTTCACTTCTAAGATTTCCGGTTCTTTTACATCTTTCGTGACAGCTTGTTCTTTTATATCTACATTCTTCTCTTTCTCTGGAGATGCTTTATCTACCTCCTTCTGTTTCACCTCACTTTCTACCTTATCAGGCTTTCCTTTCTTAGACTTTTTGTTCTTTTTCGAAGCACTCGCAGGTTGTTCCTTTGTCTCCTGCTTCGACTGTTCTGGTACCTTTTTCTTATCTACTTCCACCGATCTATCTGGTTCCGAGGTCTTCGCAGGTTCTTCGATTTCTTTCGGTTTAACCTTTCCCTCAACTTGCTGCGTCTTCTCTTCAGTCAGACCTTCTTTCTTAGTTTCTTGGGTTACCTCACTGTTCTTCGTTCTCGATTTACCTTTATTTTTTGCTGCATCTTTCTTCTCCGACTGTTTCTGACCTTTCTGTTCAACCTTCGGTTCTCCACCAATCTCCGTCTGTTTCCCTTCTTTATCCTCGATATCACTTGTCTTCTCCTTACTCTTCTGAGGTTTACCCTTTCCTTGTTCATCTTTCATCTGATTGAGTTCATTATCAGTAGCTTTGGTCTTACTCTTCTTCCTAGATTTGTCTTTATTAGATTCCTCCGTGTCTTTTCTTTTACCCGTCTCTTTCTTCTTCGTTTCCTCTACTTGCAACGAGCTCTCCTTTTTCTGTTCCTCCCTGGAGACTTCAAAGCCAACAGGTTTATCGCTGACCTGCTTCGAACCCGTCTCGTCTCGCCTGGAGCTTCTAGATCGCGATCTGGATCGCCTGGATCGCAGCTCCTTACGGTTCACGAACTCCATGAATCCTTGCTCGTCGACTTGAACTACCTCCTCGATAGGCACTGGTTCCGGTGCTTCCTCTACGAAAATCTGAACCTGCGAAGCAGCACGTTGCTCCGAAGACTGTTCCTTCTTAGCAACCGGTTCAACAGGTGTCGCGATTGGTTCAGCTGGTTCCACGTGTTTACCGACCACGGCAGCCCACGAATCCTTCGCTTTATGTGGACTTTCAACTTCTGACACGTTTAAAGCGAACGGTTTTATGTTGTTCAGATCTTGCATTTCTTTAAAAATAACTGCTTCAGGTTTAGCTTCTTCTTTCACTTCCTGTACATTGAATTCGGTAATTCTTGTCTCTTGTAATACAGGTTGGGTACCTTCTGTCATTTTGTTCAGGTCCAGATCAGATTTCAGTGGAATTGGTTTGATCAGTAGGATGTCTTCTTGAACACCCGGAGGAGGAGTCCCTCGAGTCTTGGCTGCAATTTGAGCATACGATTTGTTAGAGTCCTTGGCAGATATATCTTCGGTCCTCGATTCTGCAATCTTTTCTGGAATGGTCTTCACACTCTCCTTCTCGGTTTCTGTCATAGGGGAAGATACTTTGACTTCAGTAATTATTTCTTGCCTTGCATCTTTCTTCTTTTGATGTTTTGGTGGTTTCTGTTGGGTTGAAGGGCTTTGAGGTTCTTCGGGCATGGCTTCTACTGTCTGGCCTATTTTTTCTGCCTTCGTACTTTCAACTACTGACTCTTGATACACACTGGTCACTTTAGTTTGTGAGTTGTCTGAAGGAATATCGGTTGTTTCCATGGTTTCCTTCATACTTACAATAGACGCCCAAGATTTGGTGGATGCAGGTGGGTGAAGAATATCTTCTTTTGGAATGTTCACTTCAGATGGACTTTCCTCTTTCTTACTTTCTGTCGTAGAACTCCCACTTTGAGCTTCTTGATTAGTTTCTGCTTTGGAGTCTTGCTCGAAAGAACTTACAGACTGAAGATTTTCTTTCTTAGATTTGCCATCATGTTTCTTCTTCGTTTCTGGAGAACTGACTTCAGCCTTATCTTGTTTCTTCAAGTCCTTTTCTGCTGCGACTGGTTTCGATTTACTTCCAGGCTTCTCTTTTGTTGGTTGCTTTTGTTTTTCAGATTGTGTCTGGGCCTTTGCATCTTCTTTGGATCTGGACTTGTCTGAAGGTTTAGCCTTGTCTTCTTTTATTGGAGATGCAGGATCACTTTCATCTCCAGCTTTAGACGCCGGTCCTTGCTGTAATACTTTACCATTTATTAGTTTTTCAGGTGTTTTCGTCTTATCGATGGTAGTGGACTTCTGAAGTGAAGGCTTCATGGTATTTTCTGCTTTTGATTCTTCATCTTCCGTTGGTACTTTCGTAGTACTTTCATAGTCTTCTTGTTTCAAGACTGGACTTTTGATATTTTCTTCTTTAATTGGCACCACTTGATGTTCAATTGTGGATGCAATCACTTTACTGTCTTCTTTCTCGACTTGAGTTTCAGGCACCTCTTCTTTCTCCATTTTGAGTCGTGACTTTTCATCCTGTTTCTCTTTTGCTGCAGCCTTCTTCTTTTCTTTCTTTCCTTTCGATTTCTCTTCAGTCTTTTCTGGCTTCTCTTGAATATCAGACTTCTTCTCTTCTTCCTCTTGAGATTCAGGCTGTTGTTTTTCCTGTTTTATTTTAACATCGGGTTGTTTTTTTGTTTGCTTCTCCTGAACCTCAGGTACTTTTTCTTCTTCTTTCTTTACAATTTCAGGCTGCTTTTCCTGCTGCTTCTCTGCAGGACCAGATTGTTTCTTTTCTTGTTTTTCTTGAATTTCAGGCTGTTTCTTTTTCTGTTTCGTCTGAGGTTCAGGCTGCTTCTTTTCCTGTTTGTCTTTGACCTCAGGCATTTTCTTCTCCTGTTTCATTTCAAGATCAGATTGCTTCTCCTCTAGTTTTTCTTGAGTTTCAGGTTGTGTCTGTTTCGTTTGAGGTTCAGGCTGCTTCTTCTTCTGTTTGTTTTCGACCTCAGGCAGTTTTTTCTCCTGTTTCATTTTAGGGCTGGGCTGCTCCTTTTCTTGTTTTTCTTCAGGTTTAGTTTGCTTCTGCTCTTGTTTCTTTTGAATTTCAGGCTGTTTCTCCTTGTGTTTTGTTTGTTGTTCAGGTTGTTTCTTTTCTTGTTTGTCTTTAACGTCAGACACTTGCTTCTCCTGTTTCAATTGAGGTTCAGGCTGCTCCTTTTCTAATTTGTCTACAACTTCAGGCTGTTTCTTTTCCTGTTTATCTTCAATTTCAGGTTGCTTCACTTCCTGTTTCTTAATTTCAGGTTGTTTCTCCTCCTGTTTCTTAATTTCAGGTTGCTTCTTCTCCTGTTTTTCTTTAGATTCAACCTGTTTCTTCTCTTGTTTCTTCTGAACCGCAAGTTGTTTGTTTACCTGTTCAGTTTGAACTATAGGTTCTTCCTTCTTTTCTGTTTTTTGAACTTCGGGTTGTTCCTTTGCCTCTTCCTTTGGACCAGCAGGTTGATCGGTTTGAATTACAGACTCTTCCTTGTCTTGTTTTCCTTGTACTTCAGGTTGCTTTTTCTTTTGCCCCTTTTGAACCTGAGGTTGTTTTTCCTCTGGTTTCTTTTGAACTACAGACTGTTTAACTTCCTCTATTTTCATTTCTGATTTTATATCATCTGCTTTCTTTTGAACTTCGAGCTTCTGTTCTTTCTCAGTTACCACGATCGACATCTCAGAAACTGCTTTCTCTTGTTTCTCTTGTGTCGCAGACTGTTTCGTCTTTTCTTTCTTCCCTTCCGACTTTTCTGTCACCTTTTCTTGCTTTTGTTCTGTCACTGGCCCTTTATCTTTACTTTCTGTGTCAGCCTTTGTATTTACATTGCTAACAAGAGGCTGAATTGAGGCGTTAGTACTCTGTAATACTTCAACTTTCTTGCATTCAGTGTCTTTAGGCTTTTGTGGTGTTTCATCCAAAATCTTATCTTCTGTCGTTTTAACAATTTCTTTAACGTCTGAAGATTTCTGAGGTACTTCATCCAATTTATCAATCTTTTCATTTTTATCAATGTCTGATTTCACAGACTGCTTTTCTGCTTCTTTAGGTTCCATAGCTTTCTTCTCAACATCAGCAACACCCGTAGATTTACTTTCTTCTGAAGTTACTATAATCTTATCTTCAGACGTTTTTGACTTCACCAACTGGGAGTCTAACTCGCAGAACGTAGCCAGAGGACTCTTAACAGATTCTTCAACAAGTGAAAGATTCTTAACCTCTACCTCAGTCTGTACCATTTCTTCTTTCTTTTCTCCCCTTTGCTCAGGCTTCTTCATGACCGATTCCTGAACAATCCTCTCAATACTCTTCGATCTTGGTGGTTGAGAAGCAGGAACATTTTCTTGCACCACTTCCACCACTTTAAAACATTGATGGAAGTTACTTTCTGCTTCGGTATAAGAATGATAATTCGTCGACCAATACGGTTTAACCAAGTCTTCGTAATAATAAGAAGAAGCATTACTTTCTTCAGGTTTAGAATCGTCAGCTTTTGGGATATCTTTCTTTTGACTTTCAGTTACAAGACTCTTCTCTTCCACTGAAGTTACTTGCTTTTCGACCTTGGTCTCTTCACTCTTTTCGATTCCAGACTCCCTTTTCTTTTCTTCCTTAACCAATTCTTTAACAGCCGAATCCTTACCACTAATTCCTTCCACGAAAACTGCTTCAGACCCAGAAACCCTATCTTTCGCAGCAGTTCCTTGCTGCCTCCCAACGCCAGGTTTCTTAACTTCAACCACAGTTACTCTCTTCTCATCTTCAGACAATTCTTTCTTGTCTTCTTCCTTCGCAACAGAATTCTTACCACACACCTCCTCTACCATCTTACCTGATTCCTTCATCGTTACAACACTCTCAGACTCAACCCCCTCTTTCTTTGCCCCAACGTCACCCTTCTTCACACCAGAATCTTTACTTTCTTTCTTAGAACATTCTCTACCATCCTCAACATTACCATCGTTTAATTTACCCACGGAATCCCTCAGATCCAACCTCTGTTCCCTCGTCGAACCATCGAAATCTTTCTCGTCCCTCGAGCACTCTACCAACTTAGGCGACAAAGGTGTTCCGGAACGACCCCTTCTCCTATCCTGAACGCTACCGAACAGAACCGGCTGATCGTTTTCCCCGAGACTCTCGATATAGACCGCATAATCCGGTTCCGTGTTCCCAGTGTCCGCTAACGTCTCTAACGAGCCTCTTGGCGGTACACCGACTGAATCATCCGATACCCTAGCATATCTGGTGGTTAGACTAGCCTCTACGGTTTCGGGACGCAGGGTGATTAGTTCGGTGGGTTTGGAGCCTACGATCTTGGGTAAAGGGATGCTTTCTAAGATCTCGACGGATTTCACGGATTTTACATTGGGTGGTTTCACTTCGACCGAGCCAGGGATGCTTGTGGTCGTGGTCACGGTGGTCACCATCTTCTCGATGATCAATGCTTTCCCAGCAGCCGATGACTCCTCGGACGACGACTCAGAATGGTTCAAAGTTTCTTCTTTCTTCTCTGTCTCTGAGCTCGTCACATCTGATCGCGACTTAGCTTCTTTGCAGATTTTCTTTGCGGGTTCCTTTTTGGACACTATAGATGATTTGTTTTTTGACATTGATGTCACATCTTTGGAAGGTTCTTTCGGTGGGGCAGGAAGTTTTGGACACTCCTTTTTAACAGTGGGAGACTTTTCTTCAGGTTTTTGTTGCTCTACACTTGATTGTGACTCGCTGGTCTTAGCAATGGGTTTCGACCTCTTCTTCGTAGGTTCGGTTAATGGAGGTTTATCTTTTGATACTGGTGATGCTTCTGGAGACAGAGGATGCTCTGAAGATTCCTTCTTACTGCCTTCAACGAGAGATTTCTCTTCCTTTTCTACTTTGGGTGACATTTCTTCTTTCTTGGTTACTGTTTTTGAAACTTCAGTCTTTATCGTGTCTTTACTTGGTTTTAGTTCGGATACTTTTTCACTAATTTCAGTAACAGTTGGTTTGTCTTTACTTGGAGACACAGGTGAATCGTTATCTTTACTATCCTGTTTCTTATTCTTTCTCTTGTCTAGCTTTGGTGTACCTGGTTGGCTGGTTTTAGGCTCTTCTTTCGATTCGACTACGTAAGTTGGCTCGATCTTTTCGATCACGACTTGCTCCTTCGACTTGTTCGGTTTCTTGATCTTGGACGGTGTCCCAAGATTCTTCTGTTTCTCAGGAGTCTCTGGTTTATCTGTATTTGCTTCTGTAGTAGATTTCTGAGGCACTTCAGGAGGAACAGGGACTTTTTCCTTTCTTCCTTCTACGGTAACTTTATCAGTAACTTTGTCTTCCGACTTTTGTAATGGTTCTAACCTAGGCAAGGTAGCCTCCTTGTCATTTTTGTCAGGTGTAGCAGCTGTTTCTGTTGGTTTCTCTTGAAGAACAACTTTTTCAGTTGTTATTTCTACGTTCGTTTGAACATCGGGCTCACTTGGTGCGTTGGCAACCATTCCTTTAAGCTCTTCTTCAGTCTGAATTAAAGTGACAACATTTTCAACGCTATCTTTAGAAACAATTAATTGTTCTATTTGTTTAGTAGTATCTTCTTTCGGCTTCTCAGGTGTAACATCCTCAGAAATCGATTTTTCTTTAGAGGAAACTTTACTGTCTTCCTGTTTCGCAGATGTTTGTTTATCGTCATCAACAATATCAAGCTTTTCTTCCGTTTTAGTCATTAATACTTGTGTTTCGACTTTCTTTTCCGGTTGCTTTTTTTCTTCTGCTACTTTCTTATCCTTCTTCTTGGATGTTACTTTTTCCTCTGTTGCTGGCGGGGACTTTAAGTCTTTTTTCTTTTCAACTACTGTTTCAGATTGCAAACTTTCTTTTTTCAATTCTTCTTCTTGACTCAATTGTTTCTCGACAGTCGTGTGAACTTCCTTTTCAGAAACTTGTTTCGTTTCGATTGCAGGCCCTTTCTTCGATTTCTTTCCTCCTTTAACGTTAGCTTGTTTCTCTGGTTCAGCTTTCTTTGTCTCTTCTGTCTTTAATTCTGTTTTCGAGTCCTTGGTATCGTCTAATTTTTTTTCGGAAGATTTATCTTCCTTTTTCTCAGCTTTATGTGTTACTTCTTTCTTCACTGTACTTTCTTCTTTTGGCGTTTCAGGTTTTACAGACTCTTCCTTTGAATCAACATTTTCAACTTTTCCAATCGCAGATTCTATTGCACGATCTAGCTCACTAATTACGGCTTTCTGTTGTTCTTCGATGTCCATTTTCGACTCTTTCTCTACCTGAACTTTATCTTTCTTCTGATCCATATTTTTCATTTCTTCATCCTTTTTCTTCACTGTTTCCTTCACAATTTTCTTATCTTTTCGATCTGTTTGCTCTTTTACGCCTCCCTCTGCTCCCAATTCTTCCTTTTCTCCAAGTTTACTGCCTTTCATACACTTTGATTCTTTTGCACCTTCTATAGATATTTCTTCCTTCTTAGATTGCTCTGATTTCTTCTCATCTAGATCTTTCTGCTGAGTCGGTTTTTTATGTGTCTGATCTTTCAAGGGCTCTTGCTCGTTCCCTTGTTTCGCATTTTTACCCTTTCCTTTAGTATTTTCCTTCACTGTTTTCGATGCATCCTGTTCCTCAAGTTTCTGTGACTCAACTTTACCATCAGTTTTACCTTCAGGTTCATTTTGTACTTTATCTTTCTGTTCCACTGCACTTTCGGGTACTTTGTCATCTTTAGCTGGTCCATCAGTAGTCTTCGCAGACTCTACTTTCTTAACTGGAACATTCTCAACACTTTTAGACTTGTCCACTTTGCTGTCTTCCTCCTTCTTCATTTCTTCTTTCATTGAACTATCAGCAGCTGCAGGTTTCTTAATTTTTTGCGCATCGTTTTCAGTCTTCGTAGGCTTCACAGTATCTTTAGCAGATTTATCCTTCGCCACACTGGCTTGTTCCTTATTCTTCTGTTTCTTCTTTGACCCAGATTCCTTCTGAGCTTTTTCTTCTTTTACGTCGAGCTTCTTGAACGTTGTGTCACTCACCGTGTCTATTTTAGCCTCAGATTTCTTCGATTCGCTCGTCTCAACTTTTAATTCTTTTTCTTCCTTTTTCGTAACTTGAGAATCCTCTTTACTCTTCTTCTCGGAATCCTTCTCTTCCTTCTTCACTTTCTTCTCATCTCTCGATTTAATCGGTTCGTTCGTCTCTGGCTGAGTCACAGCTGTTTCCACGTTCACCGCTCCATCTTTAGCCTTCGATTCCGCTTTCGACTTGCTCTGTTTCTTCTTCTCGTCACCTTTCGCGTTTTTCTTCTCGTTTTCTTCTTTCGGTTTCTCCGGTGCCGCGACAATATCTTTAGATTTACCCTGTTCCTTCGATTTGTCCCTCTGATTCTTCATTCGCTGCTTGTCCATATCCTCAATTTCCTTCAGAGCCTTCTCGATTTCGTCATCGACCTTTTCTATTTTCTTATTCTTCTTGGCTTTTCGCTTCTTCTCTTGCTGACCATCAGCTTTCTCTTGCTGATCCACTTTCTTCTCAGCTTGCTTATTCTTCTGAACGTCATCCTTCCTCTCCTTAGGAGCTTCGACCTCTGTATTTCTCACAGGACTGACCTTTTTCTCGACAGGGACCTCCTTTCGAACCTCTTTCTTCACCTCGACTACTTTAGACTGACCATTCTTCTCCTTCTCCAGCTTCTCCTTCGGTTGTTCAGGTGCTTTACGCCCTTTCTTCTCAACTGAAGGCGTCTCCTGTCGACTCTTTTTCAATTTCTGCGCCTCCTGCTGGACCTTCTTCGCCTCCCTTCTCTTCGTAGTGTCCCAACCCATCTTTTCCTGCTTTTCCTGCTTCACCACCGACGATTCCCTCGTCTGTCTAGCTTCCCGAGGCGGTGTAGACTCATGGATCGACGAAGTTCTCGAATTTATAGGAGATCTAGATCGTTCTTTCACCTGTTTCACCGCGAAACTGGTCATACTCGGAGACGAGGTGTTTGTGGTGGTCGCTGGGCGTGGACTGAGTCCCTGAGACAGGATCTGAGCATACGAAAAAGCCTTACTCTCGTACTGCACTTTAGGCTTGGCACCTGTGGTCTCTGGAATCTCAGCAACGGATCGTTGAACCTCTGCTTCTGATATCTCTGGTTCAACAGGCTCTACTGGTTGGGCCACAGGCTGGGCTGATGATGGAACAACTGGCTGAACGTCCACAGTAGTGGACGTTTGACTAGGAACACACTTTTCTTCCGGATTTTGTGCAACCATCGGTGGATTCCTCGCGGGATTCTTATACCTGGGCTGTTTTTGATGCTTCTGTAATTGATTCGGCTGATACATCTCCGTCTCCGGCAGGTAACTGGACTGAGCGACGTACTGTTCCGATGGGAACGGTATCTGACTATCGTAATGAGGTAGAGCCACCTGCGGAGGCGGCGCAGTCGGCATGTAGACGTAGGAACTTACTGGATAGGCGATCTGTGACCCAATGAAGCCCACCAATTCGGTCATCGGCGGGTGAATGTAACTGTACACCTCAGGAACTTGTGCTCTGGTCTCGTAGCTCTTCTCGTTCAGTAGACTGTACTCCTCGATCGGCTCGTCGGCCCAGTTGCTCTGGGTCTCGGCGATCTCCTCTGGTATCTCCTCTGGTTTCATAGGAGCAGGAACGATCTCAGATTGTTGCTGGTAGGTCTCCACCACTTGGTGACTTGATTCCTCCACTGGAATTTGTTGCTGAACCTGGACATCCTGCTCGACCTCCACTTTGGGCATATGAACTCCAACTTGTTGATCAGTCGTGTCGCTAATCTTACGAACCACATCAACGTCTTTGGTCACCGTTTGTGCGTTCTTGCTGGTCTCCACCGAAGGACTCCTGGAAGCACTAGCACGTCCTCGCAGGATATCAGCGTAGGTAGTGGATCCAGGTGCCCAAATGGGACTGGCTGACCTTCCTCTCCTCTCTTCCTTGAGAGCCAAGGTGTTCTTCAGTACTAACAGTTCTCTTCTTCTCTCTGGAACATTCTCCTTCTCCCTGGACATGTCTCTAATAGATTGCTTCGCAGGTTCTGACATTTCTTTCCTGACAATGGTTCGTCTAGTTTGAGGTCTCTGTTTGGAGTTCACCGTGTCCATCTTGGACACATGTTGACTCCGTTCTTTAGGCTCTTGTGGTTCCTTATGTTCCGTCGTGGTCTCGATTCTTGTTTCTTCAGGCATGCTTGGTGCTTCGGTTCTCGTGGACGGTGAATCGTCCTGAACACGTCTGGCAATTGGTTTCTGGATGGACGGCCTTAACAGCTGAACAGCGAGCGGCGACGACGACGAGGAGGGCGCAGCCTCGTCCCGGGGGTTTCTAAACGGGCTAGAACCCCTCGAGCTCGGACTGGTACGACCGGCCGCGATGTCCGCGTACGAGATCTGACCGGCGATCGGCCGGCACTCGTTGTTGCTCTGTACATAGTACGGGTCCACGGCGTATATCTGTTCCAGCAGTGTCTTGACCCGCTGCCTCGAATCGTCCATCCTTTGCTGCAGGCTCTGCGTTATCCGCCACGGAGGAACAGCCAAGGCACAACAATGGAATACACTTGGGGGGTTGATCAGGGAGAGAGTAAATTAATCCCGAAGAGTTTTCTTTTTTTAGTATGCGTGTATGCTAGATTAACGTTATGATCAGCGGTGGCTGGTGAAGAAATTAAAAAAGAACTTAACACCGTTATCCCATTATTTGTTTGGTTTTAGTTTTCCTTTTGCTCTTTCGTAGCTTGCAAAGAGGGCTCTTTATTCTCTCCTTAAACTCATATAGACAGTGTAGACGTTACACGAGGCGATTCGCTCTCTATACTGATCGATATAGAACATTTTAGGATAATTTGCTCGATATGGTGGTACGGTATATGTTATGTATAAAGTTTCGCTAAAAAAGATCCTGAGGTATTAAAAACGATTTCCATCCGAGAACGGGGACGAATTCTGTGCTTATGGGCCCCTTGGATACCTAGGCTCTTCAATTTTTAAATCAACTTCCAAGATCCAAGGTTCCTATATTTACTGAATTTCTAGGTGTTCAGATCCCTAGGATTCTAGATCTGTAGGTCCTGAAGCCACTATGATCTTAGATCTCTAGGATTTTAAGTTCTCGAGTACTTAGATTTCTGGGTCACCGAGTCCTTACATCCCTAGAATCTTAGATCTTTGGGGTCCTAGGCTTCCCAGAATTCTAGATCCCCGAGTCCTTATGTTCCCAGGATCTCAGATTTTTAAAATAGGTATCGAGATCCTTCTAGTCCCTCCAGCACCGACTCTGTCATCGTTCCGGATGGAAGTACACAGGAGTAAACGAGTAAACGCGAGGATCGTTACGACACTAGCTGTCAGAACGAGGACGTATCGTGTCCGGAAGGCCTGTCAACCATCCGACCGTCCCTCTACTGTCATGGATCCAACGGTTCTGGATCGGGCGTGCCGCGTTGCGCGAGAATCTTCGACCTTTCCGTGCGCGCCTGAATTTTGCTCTGCAACGACTTGATCTTCTCACGGCAGAACTGATTCGTACAAACGATACACGCCGAGCGAGCGATCGAAAGGGATGGAGACGCCAAGATCCCGCGGATCGAGAAGCGTGTCGTCGCGCACGACAGGCGGGGAAGAGAGACAGAGATCCAAGAAACCAAAAGGGCGAGTGGGAATGATGATGGTAGAGTAAAACCAACGTGGACGCCAAGAAGACGACGATGACAAAGCAAAAAAATGAAAGAAAAAAAATGAAAAATCGAACGATGATCGAGACGAAGAACGAAAAGAGAAAGTGAACGTAACAGAGAAGTACGAACGGGAACCGGATATTGAAGGAGGTGGCGGGGATGAAGGGGCGCAGCAAACAGAATCTCGTTAATCGAATAGCCGATGGCGTTGGATGTAAAGAAAAATAAAATAGTAGAAACCAAATTCTCGTTAAACCACACAAACAACGAAAAACCAGAAAAAAAAGGATAGAAAAAAAATAGTAGAAGAAATATATATATATATATTGGGATCCATGAAATTTCGGAACAGGCGTTCGTTCGACTTGTGCTCGCTGCGTTTCTCCACAAGTCACGACGCGCGTATCTGGAGGTCACTTGATTTTCTTGCGTATCTTCCGTATATTCGTCGCGCGAACGCTGGCTAATATTTTTTACGTCGGCTGTGCTATATACGTGTGACGATCAAAAACACTCGAGAAAAAGCCTACGGTGAACGTGTGTGTGTTTGTGTGAGTTTGATAAAGACTCAACATATGAGTGGACGAGACAGTTTTGCAATAGACAGTGCCGCTGGCGACGGTTCGTCCCGGTAAACAGACGATTCCCCGTGTGTGTGCGTGGCGACGATCTCTCGTTGTTTCGCGTCGCGTGTGACACACAATATTAAGACGTCGGTGTGTGTGAACGGCGAGATACAGATAAAAGAAACAGAGAAACACGTGAATTACACAGAAAAGAAAATGAAGAAAAAAAAAACAAGCAAAATCAAGTAATCCCCTCTCGGTAGAACAACACATATACATGTGACCTGGTGTGTGTGTGTGTGTGTGTGTCGTTAGAAAGATGATACACGGAACAGAGAACAGAACAGAAAGAAAAAGAAACTAAATTTGCTAAAGAAAGACAGGACACGTGCGTGAGTGTGTGACACGGTCGACGAGACCTGGTCTCGTTTGATTTAACCCTTTCGTTACGGTCATATACGAGACTTCTGTACGTTTAGATATTAGATTGTAAAGAATTATTGAATAAACAAAATTAATATTCTAGAGTGAAAAGTTAGTTTAATAGAATGTGATATTTAATCTACTTTAACCCCTTGGGTACATTTGACGACTGAGACTAGTCATGTATTTGTGTTGCCTAGGTGCAAGATGTCGAATCTAAATCGTCATTCTAGTCAAGACAATATTTAATATGTACATTCTTGTTCATCTGAAAGTAGTGAAATTATTTTTATTTTTTGGCGAGTTCCAAAAAATTAAATCTGTTCCATATGCAAAATTTTGTTTCAAGTAAATTGATACTCAAAGGGTTCAGTAGTATAAAGCTGTATTTTCATGGTTAGTGACCTATTATAGTTTTCAGGCGGCCGATCATGGTCGCTGATAGTAACGAAAGGGTTACAAAGACAGAACAGTGTGAGAAAACCTTAGTTAGAGCGTGATACCAACCAGTACCCCGTAAGAAATCTACCACCACGATGATAACATGCTTCGCGGAGCGGATCGTTCGATCGAATTTTTGAGGGAACGATCGATCGTCGATGCAATTTTCACGGCGATCGTTGATTACGAATCACGAATTCTTTTTTGAGAAGCTTGGCAAGCATGAGTGTATCGAATGCAAGAAATAAATCAAGAGAGAGAGAAAGGGGGACAGAAGAAGGTTGCGGTTAAAGTTTGTTAATGGGATCCAGGCTATTTTCGTCGCGAGTCGAATTTATTTTTGGATGAAATTAAAACGTCGATCGGTAAGCTTGCTGTTAAGGCGGAAAGCTTCAATGGAAAGGATCGCGTGGAATTAAAAATGAAGATTAAAATTGGATCGGGGTGAACTGAATGGAAACACCTTGATCATAAGCTTGTGATTGAGGAGAACTTTTATTTCGACCTCTGTCTCCCCGTAAATGGGACCTCCGAAGGCATCAAAATGTTTCCAGTGACAGGGCGATATTTTTGTCAGTATGTTAGATTCTTTTGTTCGACTGCTGATGCGAAAACATAAAATTTTGATAAATTGACTTGTAAAAATTGAAAATGTTTTCTTTCCCCATTCATAAGTTCAAAACAGTTTTCTCTTCAGAGTTTTATTTAATTTAAATTCATTCAAACCGAGAGCAGAAGATTATAATATATAGACATCTACAACAAAACGTGTAATTTTTCTTTTTAAGAAACTAATTATGAGAATAACTTTCTTTCAATTATGTACGACTAAAATTTTCATTCTACTGACTGTTAAACAAGATTGACTCAACACGAATTTCGACAAATTTAAAAACGAAAGAAACGGTTTAACGACTAATCAGGCAATGAGTATTTTAGTAGTTCGCCCTGTCGTGGTTAATGGTTAACAGACTGCGGATTTTCTTCATTTATAAAACAAAACTTAAGAAAAGCCTTCCTTAATAAGTTCTTCAGCAGATTAAATATAACATAACTATTTGTTTTTGTTCTCTGCAAAATTATTTATAAACGCGTGAATTCACGCGAACATCCACAGTCTGGTGATTAACGTGGCTCGGTCGACGGTTAATTTGTTAGTCATTGCTCTCTGGCGTGCAGGTAGTACAGAGAAATTCGCGCGTGTCGAAGGAGAGAGAAACTATCATCCCCCCGAGCGTGGACGTACGCCCCTCGGAGAACCGGAAGTGAGACAAGGTTATATATCCTGGTGGTGGTCTTCAGTTGGTATCGAGCAAATGCAAAAAATCAACTTGCTGCTTGTAGCGCAATTGTGCAGGTGATGAAAAGGTGGGACCAAAGCGAACCTACCTGTTGCTCCTGCAATGCCTTCTCCTTGTCCGCGGACAGGTACGTCGGGCTGAGCACCGTCCTCAGTTGCTGCTCCACCTGCATGATCTGCTGTCGCAGCTGCTGTATCTCCTGGAATTACAGACACGTACGTCTCAGCTGTGCTCCTTTCGGGAACCGTGCCCACGATTACCGATCCTCCTTGCTTTTAACCCAATAGTCAACATGGACAATATTAATTTTTTTTACATTTTGCTGCGAAGGTAGAGCTAGAGACTCCTCTTCAGTCAAAATTGAAAGACCCAGTTGTAATTTTATGTGTTTCAGAACAATGTTTCACTTAAGTGTGATCCACTGAATGTCTTTGTTAACTGTGAAAACGCTAAAAATATTTTATACGTGATTTAGATGGTATTAATTGTATATTTTTTAGGTTTTTACAATTAAAGAAGATATTCGGGTTATCACACTTACACGAGACCCCCTGTATAACTCCAGTTTCCGTAATATTCTCAACCTTAATATTTCCGAAATATCAATGAATTGAGATTCTACGAAATGTTCACGTCTACAGGTTAAAAACGATGTATAAAACATCGTCTGATTAGTCCTGTCCCTGAGAGGCTAATAATTTGTCCTTCAAGAATTGTACCCTACGAATAATCAATAGAATCAAGAACAAATCCTACGATCAACTTCTAAATCCTCGAAATACTTGTCGATTGGGAGCTTCAGACGGATCGGTAATCGCGTCCCAAAAAGAATACAGGCCAGAGACAAGAAGATCCAAGCGCGCCAGATCATGGCGGGCACTGGGTCGACAGGCAAAGGCAGCCCCTAACCTGTTGATACTGATCGATCTGTGTCAAGCAGGCCTCCAACGACGTCGCCTGTTCTTTCACGGTTCCATGAAGGCTGTCCAGTTCGGCCAGAAGCTCGTCCACGGTTTCCCCGATCCGACTGTCACCGCCGATCCCGGATCGGAAGTGTACCTGTAGCTTCTCCATCGATATACTGATCTTGGTCTTTTGTATCGCTACGTCGCTGAGCATTTTTTCCCGTACGCTGTGCTGATCCCTGAGCGGTTTCTTCTTGCCCTGAGGCGACTCGAGGCTCTGCCTCGCCTTCTCGATCCACGACTTCACCTCCTTCATCTTCCTCTCGCATTGCTCCCATTCCTCGCTGGTCTCTTGCAGCAGAGCGTTCTGAAAGGAACAATTTTTGTTCTTGGACACTGTATCTCTGACGCGCTCCCAAATTAGATCGAGTTTTCGAAAGACTCGACACGAACCCTCTCCAACAGCTGACCCTCCACGTGCACCTTAGCCTCCTCCGCCTCCAACAGCTTCTCGGGCAGATCGCCCACGCTGCAAACCTGACCGATACTCTCGAGCTCTTTGCCCATGTCGCTGAGATTCTTGTTGATCTGCTTGCAGCTCTTCACGGCTGTCTGTAACGCGGCATCAAATGGGTTCGTGGATTAGCAGAGTCGTCGGTGAGTTGTTTCTTTGGAGTGTCTGATCACTGAACGGATCTGTTATCGATCCTCTGACCGAAGATCCAGAGAAACGTGTCTATCCGAGCTGGCTGAATTTCGAATTCCACTTTTGGATATCTGATTTTTACCATGATTCCCTAACCCAGTGGTGGCCAACGCTTTACATACCATGCGCCAATTTCAAACTCAAGCATCTTTTCTACCATCTTACGTTCATGGTTGGGGTTGGAAAATAGGGATAGAGGTAGGATCTGCTACGCTTAGGGAAGGAAATCATTCTGATGAAATACACCATACGTTGGCCACCCCTGCCCTAACCTATCTGAACCACCCCAAAAACTGAATGTACCAAGAAACGTCCACCTGTCTTCAGGAAGAGGATCCAAAGAACCGTCCAGTCGATCACAGTCCTCCACATACCGAATACTCGTGCAGCCTCTGTCTGGCCTGCACGAGGGTGATGAGCTTCAACGGCTCAACTAGGAACTGTTTCTTCTCCTCGGTCCACGCCTTGACCGCCTCGTACAACGTCATGAATCGCTGCCAGGCGTCGATCGTGTCAGCGACCACCTGTTTCCTCTCGTCCAGCCAATTCCTGACCTGATTCAACTGTTCGGTGACGTTGTGCACGGTGCTGTCGATCAGCTGTTTCTCGGTGTCGTCCCTCGTGTTCTCGGCGATCGTGCGCCCGTTTCTCGTTAGTCGTTCGAGCTTGTCGGTGATCGTGCCCAATTCATCCTGTACCTGTTTCAATTGCTCCTTCAGAGGGCCAGGCTCGACCGAACGGTCTTGAACCTTCAGCTCGGCCTGTCGTATCCACGCCTGAACCTCGTCTAGGTCGGTCAAATAGTCCGACCTGACTGTTCTGGCACGTTTCTGTTCCCTCTGTTTCTCCTCCATCACCTGTGCGGTTGCCTCCGCGCAGAGTTCTAGGCCGGTCAGGTGCTGGGCTAGATCACTCGGGACAAGCTGCTGGCTAGCTTGGTACCGCGCCTTAGTGCTTCCGGCGAACTTCTTCGCGGTGTCGAGGAGATCCTCGACGGTCGTCCGTAGCTCTTCCAACTGCTCCTCGGTCGCGTCCTGGTCCGGGCCGAACACGTGGAGGCTCGAGGCGCGATCACGCGCCTCGTTCAGACGCTTCCTCAGGTGCTCGATCTCACGCTCGGTGCTCTCGAACGCCTCCAAGTCCTCGTCCGCCTTCTGGGATTTCGTCTGCAGGGAGTCGACGAGCCTGGAAGGACCGGATTCGTTCTCATTCGCGATTCCATCACGATTTATCGCGGTGTATCATGGAGGATTGGTATGATTTTCAGGTAGGTGATATATTGTTTCATGAAGCACATGATACGTAGAATTGTAGATGATTGGGTGGATAGATCGATCGTGATAAATTAGCGGTATTGCCTATCCTCTTATCGAAATTTACTCCTGGGTAGATTTAAGTGCTACTGGTATGTGCTCGAGAATTTATAAAGTACAGTGATGATTGAAAGAAAGGTTTTTCTTTTCAGTATAGAAAAGAATATAGAATATTCTGTTTTTTTGTAGGGTAGAATGATGGGAGGAAGGTGTAACTATCATCTTCTGAATTTTCTTTTAGCTAGCATGGTACATTACGTCCCCACAATGAAGGGTTCTGCTTTTCGTCCACGATTGTGGGAAAACTAAGGTATAACTGAGGGATGAAATAAATACTTCAAACTTTATATGATTTTGTAACTTTTTGTCTAACCCTGTATATCTATTCAAAAGACTCTCTATGCATCGATTTAAATGAGGTAGATCAATTCCAAAACGTTGAGTGCCACCTACTTAAGGTATGCATCCTATTGACGCTATTACGCACGCTATAATAAAAAGAACATACACGAAAAAATTCATTATTAAAAATTCAATTGTCTAGAGACGATATGGATCTTTCAGATTCCACGTGCCAAACAGTGAACGTGTCAAAAACAAACGAGACTCACGAATCCCATCACAACATCGATCATATTTAAAGCGTAAACGGTATATCCTAGATCACCAGGACCTGTCAAACGGACATCGGAACGTTAGAATCATACTGCGTCGAAAACTCGACGCCAAAGAGCCCCGCGAGGCCAAGGAACTTCAAAGATCGTGACAACTTACGTGTCCACCCCCACACCTCTAGGCGAGTACACGCGTGTTCCGAATAGATTTCACAGCGAATGTTTACTGACCGTCGAAATACCAACGTAGAGCCGTCAGCAAATTCGGTCGCTGGCTCACTAACGGAAAAACGATTTGCCCCTTTAGCGAGCATACTTCTGCACGGCGCGTCGCGGTGTAAAAATAGAATTTAGCATATTTCCTGTTCGAGCAGGGTCTCGAATAATGCGTGCCAGCCCCGAGATCCGTCCAAAGCCAGGCGTTGGGTGACTTAAAGGAACCCGACTAGTAGAGAGGAACGATCGAAGAAGTGGACGAAGCTGAAGGAAAAAAAGAATGGAGAGAAGGGAATAACTCGGATTGATCGGTCGCGGCCTTAAGGAATTGTTCGAGGCAGAGGTAGGACAATTTTAGAATCGGAAATGCGTGTCGCTGGTTCGGCCGTAGCTGGCTTCCCTCCAGCCAGAGCGGAGGACGCTTTGGCTAAAAGTAGACGGTCTCTGTGTCCGTGTGCGAGAGAATGTTTCGAGAAGTTGTTAGATTCGAAATTATTCTTTTGCTAGCGACTGTCCAGGCCTATTTTTATCTCATGCTGTTCTTTATCTCGATCCTCGAAACGATATATTGAATTGGAAGCAGTGCAAGACTAACGATTCCGTCAGACTTGTCATTGGATCCCTATCCTGGTGGATGATGGATACGACCGTCAAGGATTCGTATAGGTTACTCTGTCCATTTGGTTCCATTGTGCTCGCGAGTGTGAATCGTAGAATGTTTTTCGTTGGTATGTTATTGCCAAGTGTTTTCACAAGAATGACAACATCGTCGATATAGCGTGTCGTGAGAGGGATGTCGCAACCAAAGACACACACACACACACACGTCTTTGTCGTTTGTGGCTCGTATAAAGCGGGTGCAATCGTGTTTTCGTCGTGTTTCTGGTTGGTCAACAATGACATCAACGATAAACCGACGCTGTTTGATCAGTGGACTGCGGAACTTTATGCAAATTCACAATTCTGAATACTAATATGTAAATATTAAAACTGGATAGAACTTTGAATGCTGTATTAGAGACCTTACTACGGTAATAATAATACGTAAATTTTATTAAACTTTATTCAAATCTTTGTTTGAATATGTTTTGCAATTTAGGAGATGCTATATATACATAAACATCCACGATCTACTGATTAGTCTTGGCGAGTAGGAATTGCTGTGTCCGCTGAATGAGATAAATCGACGAAATCGAATTAGGCGAAAGGTTTCGGAGTATTTTTTCGTTGGTTTGGTAATCCTGAGAAATTTGGGGGACTGAGGATGGTAGCGATAAAAATGTCGAAAGTAAGAAATTTCATGGTACGAGTGCATCGAGCGTGTCGAATCGAACCGGAAGCGACCACGATTCCAAAGTACAGAGGAAGGTTCGCTGGTGTCAATGTCAAGTTTCGTACACGCTGTCAGAATTCTTTTCGCGCGGTGACATCATCGACGCTAATACTGTACGGTGTGTTTTACACGAGGTGCAATCACCAGAACGGTATATGTATATTCGAGACAGTTTTATGAGATGTACATTCGTCGGTGTATCGTTTCACCGACTGATACAGATTAGAGCGAGATGCTAATAATGTATTCAGCGTTAGTCACTTTTATTACAATGTGCTCCGGGATGCGATAACGTTTGATGTCAGAGGATATTTTTAAAACATTCCACGGAACTTCTGCTTCGGATAATTGTAAAAAGCGTGCTTGAAGATATTCGAACGATGCACTCAGCGTTGGGTAATTTGCATAACCTTTCTCGTGAGTGGACAATACGATTATGTCGGAGGATATTTATAAACCTCTCGTCGACTTCTCTTAGTAGTGATATAGGAAGTACTGTCGAAGATATTTCAAGACATCAAACAGATTTTTTGGAACGTTTTACAGACTTTTCGTTAAGCTCAGCTTTTCTTGTTAATGATCCAGAAAGTATGTCGAAGATATTTGACGATATCTGAATATTTCGAAAAGATCTTTCTATCAATGTTTTAGGAACATTGCTCAACTTTTCAGAGAGTATGTCCAAGATATGTGAAGATATTTGATTTCGAAAAAATCATTTGGACCGTTTTACGAATTTTTCGACAGATTCAAGATTTGATGAAGACGACTAAAAAGGTGATGAAAACACATTCGTCTTTCGAAGTACTGAAACCTGATTATCAAGACTCAGGATGAAAGAGCAATATGCTTGTGTGCATTTATCGAAACACGATTCCGGAACAAGTGTTATCGTAATCGCCGGTAGCGGAAGTATCCCCGTCCACGTGATGCAATCCTTATGCGGGCATGTGACTCGGCCCAATGTGCTCCGGCCATATCATAGCGGCAAGATCATTCGCCGGGATATTTCCGTAACACGAACGGAAACGGTTCACTTTCTTCAAGGATCATCCACCAAGGTTCCGAAAACAAAACGATCCACGGAATCGTACGAACGAGCACTGTTCCAACCGACCACTCCAATCACCAGAAACCACTAAACGAATCGAAGAAAAACCTTCTTCGATCGAAGCATTTAAAATTTCCAGGAACGTTTATTCCCTCCGATTCAAGGATCGATCGCGATCGATCGAGGAGATATTGTGTATCCCTGTGATCGTACCTATCCGCGGCGAATCGTCAGGATCGTCGTGATTAAATTTATAATCGATTATCACGATAAATCTCCCTGTTATCCCTCTGTATTTTCGTTGGTTCGCCCGGTTATCGATCTTGTTCTGTCGCGAAACGGCCGGGGAGAGATCGACGTGGAAATCGGACAACAGTATGGCGCGGCACGGTCAAGCTAAACAGCAGCGTTCGCGGTTCGAAACGTTATTAGACGAGGGGTAGCGTAATAGCGTGCGGTTAGCTTTGAATTTTCGTCTTGGCGAGGCGCCTCGACGCATGCGGCTTGAAACCGAGGCGATGCCGACCCAGGAACGAAAATCGACGACTAGCCCGAAAAGCGGCGCGCACGCCGCACCTAAGAATAATACACCCGTTTTCTTCTTCTTCTTCTTCGTCGTCTTCGTCGTCTTCTTCGCTGGCTAGAGAGAATCGAGCCTGCCCCGTGGGTTCATTGCTCCTCGCGGTCGCGTCTTTGCCATCGCGCCTTTTTTTCCACCCTCCGTCTGGCCCCTTGGCAGACACGATGTTCCGATATGATTACAATGCGGATCGAACGGTCGCGCTCGGTGTCGCAATCTTGCGCAGAGAAATTATTAGATGTATAAATTAAGTATTCTATGCCTTTATCATTAACTGGTTGTGTTTTAGTTTTGAATTTTAACGTTTTCCCGCCCTTTTTCAGGGGGGGGGGGATTTGTTTCCATGTGGACGAATGTGAGGTATCGTATGGAACTTGGAAGGAATTGTACCAGAGGTTTCGAATTCGAGATTATTATACTTTGGATCGACGAGTTTATCTATTTGCAATGCGGAAATTTAAATATTCTTCCGGTTTTGAGCGGGTTTAGAATTAGTTTCTGATCTAGGTCGAAGACGATATTACGTATAGAACTAGGAGAAAATGGTATCAGAGGTATTGAGGCGGAGATTACGATCCTTTGGATCGGCGATTTTATCCATTTGCTACGCCTGAATATATACTATTCTGGATTCCATTGAGAAAATATCGAAGAAGAAGGTCGACAAAGGTTCATCGAAAATTCTACGAATTTGGGGCGATGGACGAAAGTTACATTGGAATACAATCGAAATTTTATTTCGATGCAATAAAACGCCACCGTACGTTCGATGGATATTTCACTTCCATTAATGGAAATTCAGTCCACAAGAATTCTACCGCAGAAGCAGTGACTTTTATATCACGTGTCGCGATTAAATCTTCGCGTTCTGCAATTGAAAATCGATCCATTGAACTTTAACCCCGGTGATTTACGATCCTAATTTTAGACACGGTAGAAACATAAATATAACGGGTTATGCAAAGTGCAATTGTGCTAATTATATACCGTATATTTCTGTATTTGGTGTAGAACAGACATAATTAGAAATTATTGATTGTGAATGTATACTATGAACCAACTACTGCTGTCAGTACATACTTGGAAGTCAGTTGTGTAATCTTTCACCACTCTTTCAAGTACTATACAAGAATACTTCATTACTATCTATCGAAGACAGTCACGTTAAGGCTTAAAAATTAAATTAATAACTTCAATTTAACCACCATAATACCAATTAATAGATACCTAATACTAATCGAAGATTAGTGTTTCAATTCGATCTAGCATTCTATCGCCCTTAACCCTTTGCAGACCCCATGTCGACTACAGATATGTACTATCTTGTAATCTTGAAAAAGTATATAGTTATTTAAAAAAACACCGGTGACCTTGAAAACTTCGAGACAATAACAGCATTTGAAAAAAAAAACGAAAATGAGGCACTCTGTATAAATGACCGAGTGGAAGGCCTACAATACTTTGGACCCTAAAGGGTTAAGCTAAAGTTTACCCCTAAATATTTTCTGTAAAAAAAACACTTTAATTCACGGTCTCAAATTTACCAGCTCTATGCAAAAGAAAGCATATAATACACATTAATTTCAATAAATCGAAAATCACCATTTTCAGAGTTTGCGAAAAAAACACTTTAATTCACGATTCCAAATTTATCAGCTCTATGCAAAAGAAAGCATATAATACACATTAGTTTCAACGAAACGAAAATCACCATTTTCAGAGGCCACGAAAGCTCAAACTCGCCAATTTCCTATCAACAGTCGCGAACTAGTCCGCGGCAGATAATTGCACCCCTCAATCGACGGGAACTCGGTTCCTCGTTCGGCACGTTACAGTTTAACCACGCTACGCCGCCGACAGATACACACGTGCACCGAAACACGCTTTCGCCATCGATCGATGATAGAGACAGCCTGCCCAGGCGGTCATAATATTTAAGCCAATAAACCGTGCAGGTAGGCACACAATCCCCCTAACCCAATAAACAACCGAACATAAAAGAAAAACATCGTTGAAAATTCGAATCTGTGTTACGTACTGCCAATCGACATGCCGTGATCCGTTGTGACCGAGAAAACCGAGGGACAGATCCCCCAACAACGATCTATCCGTGTCTGTTTCCAATTCTTGCGCAATTTCTGCTTGCTCGTCTCGATTACACGAATCCACCTCAAAGATAACACTAACTTCCACTAGAACAACTTGTACAAAACTGACGAAACTACGATTAAATGATAACCACGATCACAGAAAACTGTCGAAGAACAGAAGTTTCAGAGATTGCTTCGGTGTGAATCACTCTTGGTTGCATTCGACGACGATCTCAAGAAGACTGTTCCACTGACGTGTTGTATAATACTATCACGACTCTGTGCATGTGTTCGTCCAAGATATTACGTTAATAACCGCTTAAAGGACGCTTCCACGGATTATTCACGCGATAAAGTGACGTCTGAACCGACGGCCAGACGACGTCCCGTCGTCATGCTTTATTTCCAGTTCGCCGCGCCGCGTACAAATGGCGACTGGGCGTCCGTGTAACCGGCCCAAGCGGGCGCGGATAATACGCCATGAAATTCAGAAGCGGGCCAACGTGCCCCACCGCCACCTCAGCCGAACGTTTCTCACTTTTCTTCGTCAAATCTATATTTAGTGGTGAATTCGATCGACAGCCGAGGAAAGCCCCCGTTTCGGGCCGAGCCGAGGGGTGAAAATTCGGATAGAATTAGATAGGGGATGATTCCGTGGGCGTGCTGCGTCCTTCGACTGTATTAAGGGTTCGATGATTCATGGAAGTAATTGTCACAGTAATCACTGATATCGATCGGCAGTTATAAACGATTATATGTAATCATTAGGTTGCGGATTTTATGTATTTATAGCTTCTAGGACTTTGTGGAATATAATCAAAGACAAAACATTCATGAGATGCGATGGGTTTTCGATTTTATTCTGGACCTAATGAAATACTTTAGAGAAGAAAGAAATTCTTATTCTTTTGTGTAAAAATCCGCAGTCTAGTAATTATTGCCTGTAAATTCATAATCGGTGATTTTTGATCGCTCCTTGAGTCGTTATTTGGAAATTATTAATATACCGATATGTGAGTCTCGTATGTTTGTAAATACTTCTTATTATCATTTTTCATTGAATAAATACATAGAGAGTCGTACGAACATTTTGTGTAAAAATATATTCTTTGTTTAAATTGTTTAACTTTCTATCAGGTGGCTGGTTGTATCATAATAAAAATTTTTAATGTGTCGCGATCAATGATTAGATAGAATTTTCACACTGTGAAATATTTGACTGAAAAAGCTGAATAAAAAATTCCAATTTTTAAACTCAATTAAAAACAAGACTGTTTTTTCTTCTTATAATATCATTAAAATGCAGTGACATGACAGCTACTTTTCTGACATTAAATTCTATACAAAAGGCGAATAGATTTGTCCTTTCCACTCAAGGGGTGAATAAATTAAATTATGACTGAAAGCTATAATTACTGTCATGATTGATTCATTCGCTGGTTCTAATAATAGATTATTCGGTAATCGTAATTGTTAATCAGTGACTTGATCATTAACCAGATCGCATGTTGTACAACTTTTTTCGAGAAACTGCCACGCGATCATTGAATCGATCGGAATGCAGAGAATTTTGGATTATCTAATGTCGCTCGATTAATGACCCGTCTGGCTTGTAAATAATTCGTGATACGTGTTGTGCAACGCTCTCGTCGCGTGTTTACAAACGGCTCGTGGAAACGTGAGACCACACGTATATCGCGAGGTTGTAACCATTATAATATACATATAGTATACCTCAATTCGTTTTAGTCGAGTTTTCGTGTGACCTTTTTCCCGTTGAAGGATATATTTTTTTTCGCACAATTATGATACATCGTTTAATTCTATTAAAAGAAATTTTTTTTAATTTGAAGATTGAAATGTCCTTCGTTAAATAGAATTCAAGCAACTGTTTTTCATTAGCAGGCTTTGTTAGATTGGATCTATTACGATCAAGAAGCATGTCTATCATGAATTTGAGCGTCCGTTATGAATTATCTGACGCAGAGTATTGTAACGCACGGTGCACAACTATTTACAAGGTCTATAATTACGTCATGGGACTAATTTGGGTATGATAGAACGTAATACGCCACGTAATGCATGCTAAATCGATACATGTCGTAACCCATAAGGAATCTACTCCTGCCGAGAAACTTCACGTTTATCCTTCCCCCCCAGAATCTATAATGTTTTCGTCCGATTTTGCAACAACTATACGCATTTTCGATGAACCTCTGACATTTCAATGGAACCTAGAATCATCACTGAAGTTGTGTATTTCATGGTACTAAAAGATGCACCTTGAATCGGTAAAAGAAAATAGCGCTCGTAAGATGAATGAACTTTTGAGGTAATACGTTTATAACTAATAGCCCGATTGGAACGATTAGATTCAGAATTTTTTGCATTTATAATATCGAGTACTGTAATAGAGTCAATCCTTAATGGAATTTATTTTATATATCGAAATGGGTTTCATACTTTCAAAATAATATCTGTGAGAAGAAGTAATTAATCTAAGTGCACTAACGTAAGATTTTCGGTAACTAGACTGCGGATTTTATGCACATATAAAATATTCAATCGTCTAATATTCAGTATAGTAAAAAATTTCAGAAAGTTCACTGAGGTTTTCTTATTATTTCGAAACCTACTAAGAGCCTTTGGCAGGGTAAATTAATATTTCTGAAGGTCGAATATCGAGAAATTAATTCAGAAAGTTTTATTCTAACGTCTATTAATAACGTTAGATAATGTCTTCGTGTCATTTTTTAATACGTTTCTGTTCATATTCTGTTATAATGGAAGCGTGCATAAATATCCGCAGTCTGATCGTGATTGTACCTGAAATTGATAATTAAATAAAAAACCCTGAAAAGAATAATATGATCAAGAAAAGTATATATACCGGTAAACATTGATTATATTCGATGCTGTGAGAACCTGCAACAGAACGTGAGAAAGGGTGAAGGGAGAAACGGACATTGTTTCTCCCTTCGGAGGGGATCGTAATATGCAAAAGCGGAAGCACAGACATGCACATGCGTCGCAATCGCACACAGGCGCACCGCATGGTTCCCTCGTTGTTTACTCTGCGAGTTTTGTCGCAGAATACTAAATCTTTATGATTCTTACAAAAAAAAAACAGTTAAGTGATAGAAAAAATACAAAAAAGGTACAAACAATCTATCTGTTTTACTAATTATATGCAATAAAATAGATAAAAGCTGAAGATAGTAAATTAATCAATTGACTAGTGGAAATTACCTTTTCACGAAATTATTCTACTTGAAATGCTGACTTAAGTGATTACTTTCAAAAGAAGGAAAAACGGCTAATATTGAAAAATAGGATGATTAACTAATATAAGATTATAAGGGTGATTAAAAAAACTTGTTTTGAAGATCAATAGAAATTCTTTCGCGAATAAATTTGTGGTTCGCAGTAACAGTGACACATAGGCATGTGGTGTCCGTTAGGTCGTTGGCGGTGCGTCTAGACATGAATAAAAAGAAGAAAACTGCATTTCGACTCACGCTTCGACGGAACCCTGTAGTTTGTCCAGTTTCTTCTCGAGAGCGTGCGCCGGAGCCTCGGTGAAAGCTGCGAGATACGCGAGAACAGGTCCTGCCAGGGCTCTTACTTCCTCCGTCATCGGTTTCAGCTTCTGAGCTTCCGACACTAATTCCTGTATCATCAGAAAAACTCAATAAATTTCTACAATAATATAACTGTATAAAATATGATTCGAGATTTTGTTATTCTATCGAGACCAAAATTCTTATTATATCTCTTCAATTGGAATTTAAATCACATCGCATTGTTTTTCTTTTATAATTTTGAAGATTGTAGAAGTTAAGATGACCACTGACAGATTTAATAATTTGCAAGGTTCATTGATAATAAATATTAAAGTGTAAATTTGGTAATAAATATTTTTCTAAGAAATATTTAAGGGATACGTACGTGCAAAGCTTTGATGGTGTCAAGTAAGTGCTGCTTCGATCGAACCACAGTATCCACGAGCTTGTTCTTTTCTTCGGTGGCATTGACACGGGTCTCGATGATCGACCATTGGGCTTCCAAATCTTCCCAGTGTTTCGAGAGCGCTTCCAGGGCGTCTCTGCGACCCTCTAAACCGGAGACCAATTCCTTCCATTCGGCGGTGACCTCGGAGATCTGGGTTTCTATCGTCTTCTTGTTGCTGGCATCTGCCAATCGGAGGACTTCCTCGCCTCGTTCATTCAGGAGATCTAGTTCGAACTGTTGGTTCTAAAAGAAATATAGAACAATAAAATAATACTGAATAATAAATTGGTTCTTAAAATTATAGCAGAGCTGGAAGCTATAACAGGAATTATAGTTCCTGATATATGTACTTCTAGGAACTATAACTTCCAGCTCTGCTTTAATTTTAAGAAGTAATTTATTATAGCAAAAAGGGTTCCAAATTTTTTAGCGACTTCCTTTATACAAACTATGTTATAATATTATTTGATTATTCCATCTTTCCACCAGAACCAACAGTAGTTATTTATTTGATTTTCAATACTCAAAGATTAGTTGTCGATATAATTCTTAACTTACCTGTATGTCATTGAGAGCGTGCGTGATTTTCTGAATGTTAAACTGCAAGCCAGCCAATGTGGTGACTGGTTCGTCCGTGAATCTGGTTCTCGCGATGACAGCTCGAACCCGTTCCAAAGTCTGCGAGTAGTCCCTCCAGGTTTCAGCGCCTTGCTCGAGCCTGGCTCGTTGAGATTTCGCGGTGTTCAGCGTGTTCTTCAACAATTGAGTGTGCTGCTGTTGTTCAGCGCTCAGTTCCTCCTGTTCTGACGTTTTTAGCGACGGCCAGATCTTGTCGGCCGCCTGTTGAATCTGCTGGGACACCAGTTCGCGGATAGACGGCTCGGTGCTGAAGTAAATCTGAAAGTAAAATTATACGGTGCCTAAAGGATCACAAATGTCCCGGAGAACCCAAGGGTAGAAGCATTGGGAGGACCAAAGGATACTAAGGGATCCCAAAGACTTCGAGAAAACCCAAACGTTGAAGGTGTCTCTAAGAGATCCGAAGGCCTCTGTGGGATCTTAAGGGCTATAGGTAATCCAAAGGGAATTGTAGGGCGGTATATTTATTCCAAGGGAAATAGTCAACAATCCACTGACCTTGTGCTCCTCCAGGTCGCTAAGGATGTTCTCAAAGTCCAGCCCATCCTTATCGTTCTCCAGCCGAATTTCCGCTTCTCGGACCCAACTCTGAAGCTTGTCAGTAAGCGCAGCGTACTCCTGTCTCATCTTCATATTACTTTCCAAGTAATTTCCACGTTCCTCCATTTCCCTGGGCAAAGACGATAGCAGGGACACGGCTTCGCTGAGCATCTCCTTCAACGATCCAGGCATCCCTTCTTCATAAGGTATAGAGTTCTTCAAGTTCCTGATTCTATCCAGATGTTCGTTGACAGCTTTGCAGAGCTCGTTGTGCTTCTTCAATTCGCCTTCGACACTGGTTGGATCCCTTTCCAGAAGAGGCCTCGACTTCACTTCCTTCTCTTCATCTTCTAACCAGTCCAAAATCTCCGCCAGTTCGTTCGCCAGCCTCTTGTGTTCCGCCGCGGCCAATTCGTGTTGTTCTCTCTGTGTCTCTACGGCTCTCCTTAGACCCTGTAACTGTTGTTTCAGGGACTGCAGTTGCTCTGTTACGTTGTTCCTATCCACCGTCGAGCCTTCTGCAGCGATTTGCTGACCTTTATCGGTCGCGCTGGCGAGAGTAGCCTCGCACTCTTGAATTTTGAGGATCGCGTCATCGTACCTAATTACAAAAAAGTATTATTTCAAGCACATAACAAACATGTTTAAAAGCAATGAGTAGTAAAGAATGGGTGAGGAAGAACTGAACGGAATAAATACCTTCGGATTTTCTCCTCTATAGGCTGACCGGAATTCTCGATGTCCCGAACGATTTCCGTGTACTTGGCAATGAAGGTCGTAATCTCGGTGATCAAAGCGATAAACTGCTGTCGTAACAGCAGCAATTGACGAAGTTTTGCTATTTGGGCTTCGATGGCCTTTATGAGATCGTCCTGCTGAGTCAGCACACCATGAAGATCTGCGACATTAACCGATCCCAAGTCAGATAATTTCGCCTTGTTCGCTGTCAGGTCGTTCAAGATCCTCTCGTAAGCGTCCAGCATGGCTTCGACGTCCTCGACTCGAGAACCTATGGGCTTGTTCAGCTCGTGAAGTTCCTTCTGGACGTCTGTCATATACTGTACAGCTTCAGCGACTCGAGCTAACGATTCCTCGGCCTCGTCGATGCTCTTCTGAAGAGCCTGAGCTCGTTCGTTTATTATCCCGGCTACTCTGCCGTGCGCTTCCTTCATGTTTTGCAGCTGTTCGTTCAGCTCGAGTTTGTCCGCGTCGCTCACCGTTGGGAGAATGGATTTTCCTTGTTGGAGGATTTTCTCGATGTCGTCCGCGTATTCCTTAGCCTCCTTCTTCAGACGATCGTACTGAAATAATAAACAGGATATAGTTACCTGAGAAGTATATAAAAGTAATACCCTAAATATTCGATAATTCATTCAATTCTCTAGAATTCTCGTCTCCTGTACTTCAGGTACCACAGTGTTTTTTAATGTTATTATATCCTTTCATAAAACTCTACCTTGGCAAGCTGTTCTCGCAGAATATCGATACTGGAAGACCTCAGATCCGAGGAGGTAGCAACTTCAGCCTCGTTTATCCACCTCTGACACTTGTCGATCTCACTCTCGAACGCTTTTCGTCCCTGAAGAAGATCCGCCAGAGCCGCCTGTTTCTCGTTCGCTTCGTTCTTCAGCTCGTCGTAATCCTTGCTCAGCTCATCTAGGATAGCTTCCAATTTAGCACGATCCTCGTCCCGGCATTCCTTCAGCAAATTGTTCCCCTGCTTCAAGATATCGTTCAGATCCTTCTCGCTGAAGGAATCGATGTCTGCCTCAAGTTCTCCGTGTTGCGCGATGTCTTGCTCGACTTTCGCCGCCTTCAACGGCAGGTAACCGCTCAGTTTCTTCAGGTTGTTGCTCTTGGACTTGATCCAGGCTCTCGCGCGATCTAGTTCACCCTCGAACTTGCGACGAGCGTCGGCTGCAGCCGTTGCGCTCGAGATTCCTTCCGTCAAGATGGTGCAGAGTTCTGCTTGTTCTCCACGCAGGGCCTTCGTCTCGTTTTCTAGCTGCTGTTGCTCATTGGTTTCTAGTTCGTTTTGCATGTTACCGACTCGTTTCTCCAGCGTGTCGATCACCATTTGTTTGCCTTCGGCTTCCTTCAGCAGAGCCTAGAATTTTAGTTAGAATTTCAATTACTACTATCTCTAGAAAAGAAGACAACCTCTAGTTATCTTCTTTTTTAGTCATATCTTGGTACATTTCCTGGCGATATGTTTATTTATATCCCTATCTAAATGAACCTATACATTGCCACCATCATGTCATGATTACCAAATTGCTTGTTCTGAGAGTTACCCAAGTCAAACCACCTAACTCTTGTCAAGCAAACGTTAGCATACCTTCAGAGCAAGAAGCTTCTCCTCCGCCAGTTTGCTGTCGTAGCCAACAGGTTCGGTCAGCTGGGCCTGCTGTTTCTTCTGCAGTATCCAGTCCCTGTTCTCTTCTATCTCTTGCCTGGTGGCATCGATACCTTGGGCAGTCATGTCCAAGACTTGTGCCTTTCGCTGAAGCTTCTTGGCGATGTCTGCGTACCTCCTCTCCACCGATTTGATCTGCTCTTCGATCTGCTGGGAGTCCAGGTTGCTCACGGAGTCCATCACTTGATCACCGAGGCTCTTCACCTCGCTCAGTCTGCCAGGCCCTTGGGACTCGAACTCGGCGGTGATCTCCTTTACGTTCGATATCTTCTGAGCGATTGTCTGTCCGTTACCTTTCTCGATCACGTCGACCTTCTTCGACAGAGCGTCCAACCAGGACTGGATGTTTTGCACCTGCGATCGATACTTCTGAATCAATTCCTGGGCCGCTTGCTTCCCGGCGATGGCGTCCATCAGCTCGGTCTCCAGTTTATTCAGGCCTTCCTCGATGTCCTGGTCGTCTTCGTGGAGCGCGAGGTCGGTCATCGCGTGACTTCGGCGCTCTCCGACGTTCCCTAGAAGATCGTTCATCGCCTGAAGCTCAGCGTGGGCTGCCTCGGATCGCAGTTTCGCTGGCCGTGACTTCCATTCGGCGCAGAGAGCTCGCTGCTGGTTTATCCAGGCTCGAAGGGCATTCTTCTGCCTGGTCTGCTCTTCTAGTTCGTTTACGGCCTTCGTGACGTTCATCAGATGTCCCTGGGCCTGTTAAGACGGAATTAATGATTCAATAATATGTTAAGCAAAACGCGTTTCGTAATCAAATGATGGTTGCTACTCCGAAAGAATGAGAGAAAAATCATTCGTACCTGATCGATCAGTTCTTCTAATTTGGTCCTGACTTCCACCTCCCTCGCTGGAATCTGCACAGGTGGTGCATCCAGTGGACTTCCAGGCCTGGACACGCAAGCTACCGCAGCCTCGCAGGCTTCAACAGCTAGAGCCAATCGAGTCTTCTCGCCTTGCAGCTTATTGTGCAACGCGCGTGCATTCTCGAATCTCTCCTTCGCCTGCTCGAGACTGTCCATGGGTGCGTCCATCTCCTGTGCGATCTCTGGTTCGTACACGTCCAAGTTCCTCATAATACTCTCCAGAGTGTTCTCGTAGTCCTGGAACTTCACCAGAGACTCGGCCAGTCGTTTCTTGATCTGCAGAGCAGTGTTCAGAAGCGAATTGTAGCTCTCTTGCACATTCTGCAGCTGCGTCTCGATGAGATTTCTTATCTCTGGGTTCACGGCCACGTAGCGATCGATCTGCCCGTTGCCCTTCACCTTTAGATCGTCCAGGACGCTCGTGTAATTTTCGATCTCCCCAAGTAGACTCTCATGTTGCTTGATCTGCGCAACGGTCTGCTCTTTGTTGGTGATGTAGAGGGAATTGTGGGCCATCAGCTGGAAGGATATCTGCAGCAACCATTTCTCAGTCTCCTGCAGAGCCGCGTGATAAGCGTTGTACTCCTGCATTTCGTTCTCTATCATTTTCTTCCTCTCGTCCACACGATCGCTCAAGCTCTGCCAGAGTTTCAGCAGCTCCCCCGTTTGATCCACAGGTGTGTTCTTCTTCGCTAACTTGGACAGTTCACTGGCTTCTTCCATCAGGTGGTCCAGCTCGGTCTTTTTGCCTCGAACTTCCTCCTGGATGTGCTTGTATCGTTCCAGCAT
Source organism: Dufourea novaeangliae (assembly GCF_001272555.1). Lineage (NCBI taxonomy): Eukaryota > Metazoa > Arthropoda > Insecta > Hymenoptera > Halictidae > Dufourea > Dufourea novaeangliae. The sequence continues at coordinate 3,431,107 of NW_015374020.1, read as the reverse complement.
CGTCTTCATGTCACCGAACTCTCCTTTAGTATCTGGTATCTCTTGTATACTCTTCTGGGTATCCTCCAGCCAGAGCTTTAGCTTTCCGTGAGCCTCGGCGTGGTCGTCCCATCGGTTCAAGAGAGACTTCAACTGAGCCTGGACTGTGTTCAGATCTATGCTCAGCTGCTCCCAACTGGAACGAAGCCCAGCCATGTCTGATCTTAACTGCTCCTGTTGCGCCGGCACTGCGGTATCGATCGCCTTCGTGAAGGCGTTTTGTAGCGTCGAGAGTAGGTGTTGACCCTCGGTAATTCGAGTTGCGACGATCTGTGGGAGGACGTGGAGAAAATAGGTTCACTAAGTGCGTAGAATACTGGGATGTTCCAGAAACTATCGCGCGTTTCAAAATCTTTGTTTACTAAGACACGAGTGCAACAAATCTCACTAAAGGTCTGCTAACAGACAACTTAAATTTCCTGTAATTACAGCTTTGTCAAATTTCCTGGTCTATTCTTAATATAAATCGACGAGACTCAAGGTTTCTTTATTTCATCGTAACCTCATACATTAAAAACCTCGATACACACCACTTACCCAAGTATCACAACGTGAATGGCCATTACTTTCACACGGGATAAATAAAACTGGCAGAAATCGATAACTTACCTTAATGGTCTCCAGTTTATCTTTCGCCCACTCAGCGTCACCGACGCCCATGCAATCCTGCACGGAGCCACGAGCGATGCGCAGCCAGTCCTCCATCTCCTTCTTTGCTTTCAGGAACTCCGTGTGGTCTGACAGATTCTTTTCCACCCTCGATACCAGACCCTGCATGTCCGTCAACAATGATGTGTAAGCCGACTGCAGTTGCACGGTTTTATCCCGGGCCCAGCTGCAGGCGCTCATCTCCAGCAAAGCTTCGCATTTGTCGTTCAGATCCTCAAGTACAGGCTTCTGCTGGATAGCTTCCTCTACGAGACTCTTGCAACGAACCAGATCCTCCGGGGTCTTGTTCTCTTTCGATTGTTCGTCGTTCACCTTCTTCTGAAAATGATCTATCCACCTCTTCATGCTGTCCAAGGCGGCGGTGAACTGGGACCAGCTGGAGATGCAGTTGGACAAGGTCTTCTGGGACTGATGACACTGCGCCTGCAATGACTTCCAGTTGGTCTGAAGCTGCTCCACGTCCTGCTTGATCGTTTCCTGGCCTTCTGGTCCAGTACTGGCAATCACTCCGTCGCTGAGCTGGATCACTTTCGAGATCAAGGTTTCGCCCCTAGGAAGAGAGGCAATGATTTGGTTGACCTTGCTCTCCCGCTCGATGATCCGATCCTTTTCACCGTGGGTATCGCAGTGCTGTTGAAGCTCCAGCTTCGTGTGACGGACCCAGTCTGATGCTTCGTTCAGTGCTTGCTGGAACTTCTCGTGGTCGTTTACCTGCTCCTCCAGATTCTGGAAATTGGGTATTGATTTGGATCAAGTGATCCATGAATTATCTTGTAGTCAATCGATGTTATGGTTTAATTATAAACAGGTTATTGATAAGCAGATAATAAAAAAAATCACTCACCCGTATTTTTTCGGCAATAAGTTTATTCAGTTCGTCGTACTTCGCGATTGTCGACTGGTATGGACCAACAGGAATACTAGAATCCTCTGCAAGACGAGCCTTCAAACGATCCACGGTCTCGCCATGGCCTTGAATATCCCTCTGAACTGTTTTATACTTCTCTAAGACAGCACGTTTTTCACTGAGATCGTTCTTGTACATTTCTCCAGGCTGAATCTTTCCCTCGATCTCCTCGATCCAGTCCGTGGTGAGCCTATGGATCTTGTTCAGCTCTTCCAGCGCGCTGGCTCTCGCTGACAGTTTCTGTCTAATGTCCTCGACGTTGACTAACAGCCTCTCGAACTCTGTCTTCAGGTTCTCCGTGTCTTCCTGAATCTTCGCCGCCCCATTTTGTTCCGTGTTCATGATCACCTTCTCTTTTAGCTCGAGAGCGTATCTCAGCTTGTTCTGGCCTTGCTCTAGGGTCTGCCTGATGGCCTTGCATGTGTGTAATTTGTTGTTTACTTCGGCTAGGGTGCTAGGAATTTCTTTGCATTCGCCAAGTTTGTCTCGTGTTCTCTCGATCCAGTCCTGGCATTCTTGGTAGAGAGTGTTGTGTTGCTGGTGTTCCTGAAGAGTGGGCGATAGATGTTGCTATTATACCACTGACTTTGCAAATTGCGATTTTAAAATCATTTTATTAGAATAAGAATGCGACAGAAGTTTATTCCTTCTGTTAGATATTTCAATAGGTTAGGAATATAGTAAAAACTACGGTTAGAAGGCTAAAGACTACGGTAAGATTTAAACAGAAAATGATACATTAAGATCTAGCCATACCTGGTAATGGAGCTCCAAACGTCTCATGATCTCCTTCGCGAGCGACAACAACGCATTGTACTTCGTAGTCAGCTGAGTGATCGCGTTAGAGATTCTAGTGTCGGCGCATGTCTCAAGCAACATCTGAGCCTTCATGTTCAAACGATCTAGTTCCTTCTGCCAATCGAACAACGTCTGCAGGTGAATCTGGAACTGTTCCAGGACATTCTTCTTCTCTTCCAGGCTGTCTTGCAGCTTATTGAAGGACTGCACCAGCTGTTCGGTCTGCGTGAGCCACTCGGTAGCTTCGGAGAATTGGTCTTCGTACTCGGTCCACTTAACTATACCTATCTCTAGCAAGCTCTTAGTGTTGTTCAGCGAGTCCCTGCGGTGAAAATGATTGTATAATTCGTAGAAACCGATAACTAATCAGAATTTTTATGTTTACGCAATTAAATCGATTAAAAGAGAAAGAATTTTATGTTCATGATTATACTCACACATAGCTGTCGTACTCCTCTTGCAACAACGCCACTTCCTCTTCGATTATCTCCTTGTCCTCGTCATACGCGATCTGACACGCCGCGTTACCCTGCTCCAAAGCATGCTCAAGCTTCTTTTGTCCCTCCGGAAGCTCACTCTGCAGAACCTTCAGCTGTGTAATTTTATTAGCCAGTGACTCTTTATCGCCAGTCGGTTCAGAGCACTTTCCAAGTCTCTCCTTGGCCGCCCGTATCCACTGAATGAACTCGTTCCCGCTGTCGATGAAGGCCTGATGCAGCTCGACGGTCTCTTTCTGCTTAGCGTACAACTCCTGCGCCTGTTTGCTGAGTGTTTCGTATTTGATCGAGATCTCGGTGGCTGGCGTGGCCTGACGAAGATCCTCCGCTTTGGTTGTGACAGATTGTATCATCGGTTCGAAGGCGACGATGTCCTGAACAATACTGTTCGTCTGTCTCAAGTTCGCCTTCCTTTCACCAATGGCCAGGGAACTCAGGCCAGCTAGGCCTTTTCTAGCCTTGGACACCTTCTGTTCGCAGACCTGTTGCAGTTTTGCCTCGCGATCGTTGATCCATTGTTGAAGTTGCAGATAAGAGGAGCTATAGTCAGCCCATTGAAGAAGACTCGTCTCCAGGTGAACTTTCGTGGTCGAGATTTTCTTCACCAGCCTCTCCCAGTCGTTCTGGATCTCCTTCAGCTGCGCGTTGATCTCCTCGCGACCGTCAGACCTGGTGTTTCGCATCACCTTCTCCCCACAATTCACAGTCAGATGCACCAAATTCTGACCTTCCTCTCGTTTTCGCAAAAGTTCCTGAATGTTATCCAATCTGTTTTGTAGTTCTTCTCTGCTGCTGGTAGACGCTGCCTCGGTCCCTTTGCGAATTATCTGCTTTGCGTTCTCGATCCACGCGTGTGTCTTAGCTAGGTTCGCCTCGTACTCTTTGTGTTGGGCCAGATTGGTTTCGACTTTGTTCAATACATCCTTGGCTAGGTTCACCTGGACTTGGTATCGGGAGTTCAGGTGACGCAGTTGATTGTTTACGTAGGTGTCCAGGTGGGAGGAAAGCAGACCCGACGCTGTCTTGTTGAATCTGTCGATTTGTTCTTGACCCTTCAGCAAGTTCTCCAGAATCTCCTTGACCTCTTGCACCTGCTTCTCTTTCTCAGCGACATTTGGTAGAAGGGAGTTCTTCTGCGCCTTGATGAGGATGTCGAATTGCTGCAGCCAGTCGCTGAGCCTCTCGTATTCGTCCTTGTAGTCGCGCCATTGGCTGACTGTCTTCTCCAGTTGGTCCTTCTGTTGCTTGATATCTGGAACGAAATTTATTTCTGGAGTTATTTGGGAACTATTTCAGAGGATCATTATCTTTAAAAGAAATTAATTATCATATAAGTGAATACAAACGAAAAATTCTAGCGATCGAGTCGCTATTTATCGACATAACACTAAAGATCTCTTCGTTGTTATCATAGATTATAGAATCACCGTGTCTCCTTACCTTTGAACAACTCCTCGAAGCTCTCCGTCAAAGCCCTCACCTCGTTCTTGATGATTTCCTGACCTTGCGGGCTGGTACTGGCGCAGACAACCTTTCCAGTGTGTTGAAGATGCTCCACTAACAGTTCACCTTGAGCTTTCTTATTCAACAAGCTCTCCAACGGGGCCACAGCGTTTTCTATCGCCAGTTTATCGCTGAGAGGTCTCTGCTTCATGGACGGGATCTTCTCACGAGCTCTGCTCAACCAGTTTATTATGTCGTCATGAGCCTCCTTATAGAGTCTATGATCTTTATACTGTTCCTCCCTTTCAGCCAATAGTGACTTAATCTTCTCGAACAATGTGTCAAATCTGTTCAAGATACCCTGAGCCTGAGAAGCGGCTAAACCTTGAGGTCCACTGGCGATCATCTCCGCCACCTTGATCTTCAGGCTGTCCACTTCGATGTTCTCGCAACGAACTTTCTCTTCGAGAGCCTTTATACGCTCTAGTTGACACCTCTTTTCGGACATGGTGGTCTGGTAGGGCAGAATGTCGTTGAGAGCCGACTGCATATAGTCCACTGTTTTATTCATAGATTGGATCTGTTCGAGGAGTCCAGCCCACTTGTTGATGGAGTCGTCGAGATTGGTCTTGGTCTCCAGCATCTTCGAAGCCAGTGCGCTCCACTGTTCCTGTAGCTTTCCAACCGCGTCGTTTATAGCCTTGTGACCGGTTGGCGCAGTGTTTGCTAGAACAGCCTGAGCCAATTCGACGATTCCCTGAACCTTCGCGAAACCATCCTCCTTGTACAGTAATAAGCCTTGAACAATCTCCATCTTGTTCTCCAGGTCCTTCTGCGAAGATGCTCCAAGATCTGAACAGTATGCCAGCTTCTTCCGGATGTCATCCAACCACCTGGTGCAATCAGCCACCTGATTATCGAATTCCTGATGAGTGGTGACGTACTGATGCCAGCGGCTGTTGAGGTCCTTGACCTTGTTCGAGATCTGCTGGTACTTGATGCTCAGTTCCGACATCTGTGTCGTCCGAGAAGTGAGATTCTTGTGTAGCTGCTGAGCTTTCTCCGTAACAGCGTCGATTTCGAGCTCTTTCGCGCGGACCTGACCCTGAAGAGTACGCAACAGCTCCAACTGATCTTTCTTCTCCTGGAGAGTAGCTTTCAAGTCCACTGCGTGGAGCTTGGTATCAGTTTCCCTCATCCAGGCTAGACATCTTTCCTTGGACGTTTCGAACTCGTTCCATTGTTGTAGCTTATTCTCCAGACTCTCTATGGTCGACTCGACAGCTGTGACCAAGCTCTGCAACTCTTGCTGGGAGGAGTCTATCTGCGAGCGGATGTTGATCTGTCCAGACTCCAAAGTACCAGGTATCACCTTCTTGCCTAAACTCGCTATCTGCTCGACCCTGGGTGTGTCTTCGGGTAGATTCCGCAGGAGGTTCAGTAAGCGATCGAGGTTCGTATGAAGGGACACTCGTTCGAGTTCAGTGTCGCCCCATAGGATCACTGCGTTGTGTGTTGCGTCCAGCCACTCGTGGGTGTCTAGGACAGCTTTGCTGTACTGTTGATGATCGCTTACGATTCCTTCGTACCTTTCTACGAAAGCAGCAGCGCGTTTCAATACGGCTGCGTGTCTCTCGTTCAGTTTCCTGAGGGTCTGGTGTACCTTGTCGGTCGAATCTGGTAAGTTATCTGCCTTGTCGCGAAGATCGAGCAGGTCCTGCTGATGCGATTGGACATCGTGTAAGAACGTACGATAGATCTGTAGTTGTGCACGTTTCTCGTCCAACGTGGTCTTCAGCTCGATTTCTGGCTTCAGTTGGGTCTCGATGGTTCTGAGCCACCTCTCGAAAGCTTCGTTGGATTCGTCGAACCCGGACCACCTCGAGATCTTCGATTGTAGCTCGCGTTCGGTCGACGCGATGCTGTCGTATAGCTCTTCGAAGGCCTGCTGGAGGTCCAACAGTTGCTGACGAACGATTTCTCGGCCCTCCATCCCGGTAGTCGGGTATAGACGTTCTCCAGCTTCTACCGTGTTGTTTATCAACAGGTTAGCTGAGGATTGACGTGACAGAAGGTCTTTTAAGGTCGACACGTTGGAAGTCAGTTCCTGACGAGTGCCGCTGATGTCGTCTTTGATGGATTGGTAGGCGGTCCTCGCATTGGCTAGCCATTCAGAGCATTGCTTGTAGCGTTCTAGATAGGCTGCGTGGTCTGCCACTGCTTGCTCACACTTCTTAACTAGTTCCTGCGATTTTGATGATGTTCAAAATATTAGTTTGACTTTGTATATTGATGGGGGTATGTTGGATTTAACGAAGAATGGGATTTACCTTGGCTGTGGATTGGATAGACTGGAAACGGGATGTGATTTGCTGAACACTCGCGGAGAACCTGGTCTCACCACTGATCTGCATCAGTTCGGATGACTCGTCGCTCATCTTGTCGAATTCTGCCTCGTTTTGCCGTAGATTCACGATCAACATCTATGGGACACAACGATGTTTAACTTTCTTTGATATTTAGTATTATATTTCGTAGTCGTCTAACTTGTGATACAGTTCATCGTACGAAAATGGTACAATTTATATTAAATATTTCAATTAGAAGAAGAAGAAGTAGAATACATAGGTTCATAGATATCCATGTATGCACAGAATTGGAAAACATTGGCAGCACAAAGATGCTTCATCCACGAATTCAATCATCGTTGCGAAAATAGGATTACGAGACCACAAGTCTTCGATCAAGCGTGTTGAAAATGACACGATCGCATGCATCGAGGTGACAATGGTCGTATCACACGTGTGTTCACATGTTTCCACAGGAAACGTCAACCTTTTTGATCCTTCCTTAATTATTTATTATATACGCGTTATGATTTCAGTGAGATATCGGTGATTGTGTGCGGTGTACAAAAACAAAAAGATAAAAAAAAACACAAAAATTATTACCGAGCAAAAATCGTTACCAAAAAACAGACGAAGAGAGAAAGGAAGAGAAAAAATTGTAGTTGATTGTAGAGAGAGAAAAATAGAAGAAGAAAAAGAATAGAAGGGGGACAGTAACGAGAGATTCGTAGAAAAGCGTTCACACGCCGATCCTAAAGAGTCTTCCAGGTTTCTCCTTACTTGATCGAGGTGGTCTCCGAGGGCCACCAGTTCCGTCACTTCCGTGTCCCATGACAAGGCGGTTTTTTGTAGTGCCTAAGAAAGTTTGTCAAATACAGTGCCTGATTTCGTTTACACTTTCACCTGTCTCTCTCTCTCTCGCATCTTTTCCTCTTCTTAATAATCAAAAATATGCAAAGTTCAAAAAACCGTGTCTGCCGTGTCCTCGTTGTAATTTTTAACAAAATAGCAACGTGTCAAAAATGAGGTGTAGTGTGCTAGTGTATTTGCATTGAAACTATCATTATAATAAGAAATTTAAAGTGAAATACACAACAATACATGATTTTAATTCTTCGCTCTTTGGGAATGTTACCTGATACTTCTCAAGCTGTTCCTGTTTCTCGTCGAGTGTATTCTTCAACGAATAGTTTTTCAAGGAAGACTCCGCGTCAGCCAACCAGGCCAGCAGACGTTCCAACGAGTTCTCGTACTCGCTCCATTGCTGAATCCTCTCCTCGATGCACCTGATAATGTCTGTGACAGCGGTGGCGAATTTCTTGTGTTCGAATCTACCATAATTCATTAATGTAATTCATAGAACTAACATAAGAAATTCTGATATGTAATAAAATACTCCAGAAAATATAATCGGAAAGTCTCGATACATAAAAAGGTACAGGTGTATGTCTCCGTACCTCAACGTAGCCAGATCCCTCTCCATAGACTCCAAGGACCTCGGTGTTAAATTGTGAGCGCTCTGCGCGACGTGCTCGCTTAGGATATTCAACTTCAGCTCCCCTTCCCTCTGTCCATCCTGCAGCTCCATGATTTTAGTCAGTTGAGCCTGCAGAGCAGCTTTATTGCCGGTGTAATCGCTGTAATTGGCCAATTGTTCCCATTGCTGCTTCTGATAGTCCTGGTAGGACTTCTGGAGGTCGTAGAACTGTTGGAAGGTGTCCAAAAGTGTCTCCAGGTTCGATATATTCTTCTGTGACATGTCGACCAGGCCTTCGTATCTTCCAGAGACCGAGGCCGCCTTTTGTTTAGCGTCTGACGGCGCTTGGACAGCGTGGGTAAGCGCATTGGCTTTCTCGGAGACGCCTTCGATGATGCGTTTGTAGGCTAAGATTTCCTGATGCATCGCCTAGAAACATTAACATGTTCTCTATAAATAGTGCCCGAAGAAATGCAACAGTGTTAGTCTGAAAATAAAATTCAAAAGGGAACTGAAAGTTACCTTGCTCTTCAACAGCCTCGATTTAATTTCCTGAAGGGAGGACCAGGTGATCGACGAATCTTGCTTCACGGATCTTTCCATGGCATCCAACCAGGCTAGGATCTGCTGCAGAGTCTCCTGGTAGTTGGACCACTGCAACGATTGAGCGTCTTGTTTCTTCTGTTGCTCGGATATTCCCTCGACCAGTTTGTCCCATCGTTCCCTGGCCTGTCTTAATTCGTGGCGGATAAGCTCTCGCCCTTGCGCTGAAGTGTCCGCCAGAATCCTTTCCCCGAAGGAGACCAGACTACCCAGACGGTGTTCGCCTTGTTCTTTCTCAGCAAGGAGTATCTGGAGACGCGAGACCTTTTCCTCCAGGTTTCCACCGGTCTCGTCAGTCTTCAGACCCGACAAACTTTGCTCGAGCTGAGTGAGCCAGGCGTCAAAAGCCTTTAGTTTGTCTTCGTAGGCTCGGTGGTCGTCCACGATGCTCTGACAACGAGTGACCACCTCTTTACTGAGCACGTGCAGCAGCTGGTACCTGGAGGACAATTATTCGTTTTAATTTTATTACATGTTAATGAACCACGTAAACAGCGAACAACATTTCAAACACTCACCTGTTACTAATTTGAGAGATCAACGGCTTTATTCGTTCGACGCCGCTAGCATGCAGCAAACTGTGGGACTTGTCGACGAATTCGTCGATCTTGGACTCCTCTTTCAATATGGCGTCGCGTTTCTCCTTTAGAGCACGCAACCGAGCTTCCTTGTCTTTCAAGGTAGGCTGCAGTTGTTGATCTCTGAATGCAGCCTCCATCGTGCAGAACCACTTCGTGTGCGCTTCCAGTTTGTCTTCGAAGTCTTGCCACTTCTGCAGAGCTGCCTTCTGTTTGTCTTCCACAGATTCTGTAAAATGAAACATTCTCTCTAGAAACCGAAACATCGAGTATTCATTGTTACTTTGTTTAGAGTAGTTACCTATTTCGCTCAGGTACTGACGAAGATTACTCTCTAGAACAGTGATCTCTTTGTTAATGGCATCCCAACCCTTAGGAGCGGTCCTCTTAATTACTGCGTCGCTGAGCTCCTTCAATTTTCCAAGATGCTCAGCACCCAGCATCTGATCATCTTTCAGCACCGTCAAAGTGGCCAGTCGACGGGAAATATCGGTACGTTCTCCAGTAACGTCGTTGCACTCGGCGAGCTTCTCCCTTTCGCTGTTCAGCCAATCAGAGAAGCTCTTCACCTGCAGGTTGAAGCGATTGTGCTTCTCCACGCAGTCAGCCAGATTTTCGAGCAAATCCTTCGATTTGGCCACAATGTTATGAAACAGTTGCTTGATAGAAGGTAAGAAAACATTCAGGGACGTGTCCTTGGTCTGATCGACCAGTTGCTGAGCTTTATCGCAGACGGACTCGACCAGAGACTGATGAGACATTATCTCTTGGTGCATGATCTTGTGGTTCTGTAGTTGAGCCCTCTTTTCCTCCAAGGTACACTTCAACTCAGTGTGTTGATGCATAGCTCGTTCGACATCCCTGAGCCAGGCGGTCAGCTGTTCATGTGACAACGAGAATTCAGCGAATTGCATCAAACACTGATCCAGTTTCTGCATAGTGTTCTGTAGATCCTCGGAGAATCCATCCCAGAGCGACCTCAAGTTCCTCAACTGCTGTCGGATGATCTCTCTACCCTCCGGAGATGTGTGGCCGTAGAGTTTCTCTCCGAGGTCGATCACCGATTCGAAACGAGCGTTCTCCTTCGTCCTGGTGTCGCCCAGGTCACGAATATGCTTCTGTCTGCTTTGCAGCACGGATAAATCGCCCACGATCTCACTGTGCTTCTTCAGCTCCGACTGAATGTCTTTGATCCACTGCAACAGCTGGTTATACTTTCCATTGAACGCGTTGTGCTCCTTCACAAATTGTTCGTACCGCATCACCGCCTCCTTTATCTGATTCTTGACAGCCTGGTACTTCGTCGTCTGCCTAGACACCCTGTTAGCTAGATCTGCCTCGGCCTCCATGTTCTGACTCTTCTCGATAGCGGCGTTGAACTCTGCCCCCTTCGCCAGGATACTCTCCTCCAGAGATTTAAGCTTCTGCAAGTGCGCCTTCTTGGCCTCCTCGGTGCTCTTCAGGCTCTGGTCCTTCAGCTGAGTCTCCATCTGCTTGATCCAGGCCTCTAGACCCTCCACGATCTTCTCGAACTCCGACCACTGATCGAACAATTGTTTCAATTTATTTCTAGCGGCCTCGCATTTCTTCAGGAACTCCTCCCAGATCTTCTTCTGCTGCTCGAAGCTCGTCAACAGAGCCGGGTGTCCTGGTATCGATGTCTGTTCGAGGACAATGTTCAATTGCTGGTTGCAATCGGACAGAATCCTGTCACCTTCGGCCTTCTGTTGCAGCAGATTCTCTATCGAAACGATTTTATTCTGCGCGGTGTCCCGATCCACCGAAAAATCCTCTACGATCGGGGTTCCTTCGTTTATAACCGTGCTGATCCAGTCACGAGTCTTCTCGAAGGTCTGAAGATAGGCCTCGTGATTGGACACGTGTTTCTCAGCGATGTTTATTCTTCCTTCCACTTCGTTGGACAGTTTCTCGTAAGCTTCGATGACGCTACCCAACATTTCACTCGCGTCATCATCAGGAGCTGTGCTCAGCCTTTCCTGAAGCTGTTGCAGGATGTTTTTGTGGACACTAACGTCCTGCGCGACGGCTCTATACAGATGAAGAGCTAGTTTCTTTTCTTGAAGAGTCGGCAGCAGTTCCTGTTTCTCCCCTAACTTGTTCTGTGCGTCCGTGAGCCATTGTTTCACCTGGGAGAACTTGTCTTCGAAGGAGGATCTGTGCATCATGTCGCTCTCTATCTTCTTGTAGATCACGTTTGCACGATCTGCCATTGCGTCCACACGGTTTCGGAAATTCCTTAGCTCGGCCCTGATCATTTCTCTCTGATCAGGCGTGATCCTCGCGAACAAAGCCTCTCCAGCTTCAGCAGTTCGATTGAGGATCGCCTGACCGACTTCTCTCTCCTCGGCGAAAGCTTTCAGCTCCTTCAGACGTGACTGATAGAACGTGATAGGTTTAGGCCCGGTGATCTCGTCGAAGACTCTCAGCTTTTGCTCCGCTTTCCCGATCCAATTTTCTAGCTTCTTCTTGTTCGCCGTGTACTGATCACGGTTCCCTTTCAGTTCACGAAGTCTGTTCAGATGTTGGGCCAGGAACTTCAGCACGTACTCGTAACGAGTGTTCAGATGCGCTATGTACTGATTCACTCTTGACTCCGAGCTGACCTTGGTGATATCCTCCGCGAGAGCAGTCAGCTCCTTCAGTTCGCTGTGGTACTCCATCACAGTCTTCTGCACTTCAGTCATCTCGGCGATCTTCTGTTCGATGTCGTCCAGGTTCAGCAACGCCGATGCTTCGGCCCTGATTTTGTTCTCGTTCTCCTTCAGCCATGTCAGAACGTTTTCTGATGTGAGTTCGTAACGCTGCCAAAGGGCGATGTTCCTCTCCAGGTCGGTCTTGATCTTACTGTAACTGGATTTAAGGGATTCAAGGTCAACGTCCACTCTGTCACGTTCAGCCTGCAAAATGGCCATCGTTTCGGCGCTTTCGACCGAGGCTAGAAGTTTCAAGGACTTGTCGGTGTCCTCTTTTCTCGCGGTACAATCAGCGATACCAGCTTCGACGTCCATCAGGGACACCATTTTCACCTCCAGGTTGTAGCGATCGCTGCTTTGCTCGGGCTCACACCAAGCCACCTTTTCCTTGAGAGTGACCACCATACGCTGAAGAGCTCCGAACTTCTCGTGATAGAGTTTCGTCAAGAATGCAACCAAAGTTGCGATCACTTTATTTGCGTGGCTGGCCACACCGTCTCTTCGAAGCTGTAGAGCTTGAAGCTCCTTGGGCAGACTCGATCGCGAAATGCTTGGATATTCCGCGGACATCTTCGTCAGGGTCTCCTCGACCTTCGACAAAGCGTAATCGCATTGTTCCAGGTCAGTTTTCAATTCTTGACACTTGTTAATTCGGCCGAGAATCCTCGTGTTTTCACCGGTTAAATCGTCGCATTTGATTATGTCCTCTCGTATCTTGGATATTAGATCGCCGCACCTCTTCATCTCTTGCCTGATCGTCCTTTCGCGTTCATTCATCGTCGATGTTAACGATTCTAGCTTATCAGCCGACGCTTTGACCACTTTAAACTGATCCTCTAATAACTTCCGCAAAGAAGTCAAGGTTGGGATGTCTGTTTCGTTGTTCACCTTGACCAGTTGCTCGATCTTGCTGACAATGTTCTGGTAGAGTTGTTGATAAGTCGGTAGCTCTTCTCGATACCTTAGTAATCTTGCTTGACAGTTTTCGGCGTCCAGCTGACGATCGCTAGCGCTAGTCAGAGCATCGTTTGTGTTCGTCAACCATTTAGTCAGCTCGGACTTGCACTCCTCTATCTGCTTCCACATGATCACTTGAGTCTCGTATGCCTGCAATTTTTCGCTGATATCGTTGTAAATGTCCTGATACTGTTGCCTCATTTCAGTCAGATCAGACTCGATCAAATCAGAATTGAATCTAGGCATCAGAGAAGCTTCTTTCATCAGTTGCTGGGCTTTAGAGTCCATCTTATCCAAGAATTGCTTCCCTTTCTTCAGTGCTTCTAGGGCCTTCTTGTGTTTCTCCAGACTTATATTCGCTTGAGTAATATCATAGGGAGTGCCCTTGGCAGACTGACGCAGATTATTCGCCTCTTCAATAGACTTCTTCAACTTCTGCCTAGCGTCTTCGTAGACCTTCCAGTCTGTATTCATGTCAGCATACTTCTTCCTTTGTTCTCGGAGAAGCTCGTTTACTTTCTCCCAATTGGCGTCGACAGAAGACAGGACGACTTGTATATTAGTCGTCGATCTTTGATCTTCTTTCATTAGGGTGCTACCTTCAAAGTGAAGAATTTCTTTCTCCTGTTCCCTCTTCTGGTGTTCCTCGATCAGTTGATCTATCTTGTCCACCGCAGGGGCCAATTGCTTGCACGAATCTACATTGTAAACAGCTTCTTGAAGAGCTGTCTGAGTGTTCAGTATCTTCTCCGTTATGTTCTGCTGCAGGGTCCTGAAGTTGTTCCATCTGGCACCTAGATTCTCCAGTCTGTCGCGTTTGGCAGATATTTCATTCTTCAGAGACAAAGCCTTGTTCTCTAGGTCATTTAGCAAGCCAGATGCGGACAGAGGTTTGCCTTGTTTGTCTCGAATCTGGATACCAACAGCACTGTCGGGCATCACGTGTTGCTTCCAACCATCTATTTTATCATATATAATTTGTAGCTCAGAAGAAAATCTCTCCAAATCTGCGATAGTTGGCTTTCTTGCTTCTGCTTCATATTTACAATGACTCAGTTGAGCATTGGCGTCATTTAACCAGCTCAATAACTCGATCCACTTCTCCAGACCCTTCTTTTTCTGCCTCAGATCGTCCTCCAGCGCCTTGTACTTCTTCGCCAAGGTGGTATACGTCTCGTCCAGGGCTGCTGCCTCCATAACCGATCCCTTTGCCGATAGTTGTTTCACCTCATCGTAAATAGCAGCGAAACTAGGCTGTTTCTCAGAGTGTTCTTGAATGTACGCGTGCACCGCCTGAAGGTTGGTGTCGACGGTGTCCACGGTAGCTTCGCTGATCTCGGCGATATTTGACCTCAATCGTGACATCCAGTTCTCGAAATCGGCGATCTTCATCTGGAACTCTTGGCGTGCTAAAAGCGAATCGGAGACCTTGTTGATCTGTAATCTGACAGTGTCCGCCAGTTTGCTGACCCTGGACTTGATGTCTGATACTCTAGCTTTTAAGTTGGTGGCTCCTTCTAAAGATAAACCGTGGCTGATGTGATCGGACACTTGTGTCAGCGATATTAATTGAGCCTGGTGATCAGATATAGTCTTATTAAAGTCCTTCAGCCTTGCCAATTCCTTCTCCAATACCGACACTTCAGGTGTCTGGGTATTGGGCTCTATCAGAACCGCCTTCTCGGACCTCTCTAGCCACTCGTTGAAATCTTTGATCTCCGATTCGAAGCTGTTCCACGACGTGACAAGCTTGTCCAGTTTCGTTGTCGTTTGGACTGCTATATCATGGACAGCGTTCCAACGCGTGTGAACAGCGTCCACCTCGTCCGAGGCGGACGTCTTTCCTGAGATTCGTTGGCTGATCAAAGACAGGTCTTGAATTTGGGGGAAGTGTTGTTGGCATCTGACTTCGAATGCTTTCGCGGTTTCTAACATCTGAGTCGCCTGAGGCAGGGTCGTCGGTTTGCTGCCTATTGTGGCTGCTTTTGATTCTGCTTCCTCGATCCAGGGCTTGAATTTTTGGATTCCTTTCTCGTACTCCTTCCACGTGTCTAGGTTCTGTTTAGCGGTTTGCTTTTGGACCACGATGCTCTTTTGCAGTGCCTCCAGCGTTTTCTCGAGGTTTATGATGTCAGCGCGGAGCTGTTTGCCGGGGCCACTTTCACTGTCACCTAAAGAAAGAATGATATTTCATTGTTACTTTAAAAATGAATTTGTTATAGATGTTCGTCGTTTCTAAATATAGTTAAAAATAAACATTACCTTTTACTAGCTTCTGAGATTCAGTCTCCAGGAACTTCAGCGTTTTGCTCTTTTCCTGAATCTCCTTCTGAATCCTCTCCGTTCTATAGACCATCTCTTCAGGCGTGGTAGACAAATTCTCAGCGTCAGCAATCGACTGAGGACTCTGCTGAGTCCAGAGCTGCAGTTCATTCAGCTTCGTCTGGAATTTATTCCACCTTGTGCTGTGCTCCTGAAGATAAACCACCTTCTCCTGGACTGTCTTCATGGTTGTCTCTATTTTCTTCTCGGTCTGAGTGATTTCCTTCCTCAGGATCTCCTTTCTCTCTGTTGGAGCGATGTCCGTCAGACTGGCGTAGGTCTCGCGGAGCTTCTTCAGCAACTCCTCCGCGGACTTTCTCAAGCTTGAACTGAAGTCCTGTTTGTTTTGCAGATCGGACGACACTTGAGAGGCATCGTAATAGCTGGCTGACTCGATCTTCCTTAACTCTTCTTCAGCCTGTTCGATCAACTTCAAGATCTCCTCTTTCTGTTCCAGGTAGGTGTTCCATAATTTCTGAGAGCTCTTCAGGGACTTCAGGGTCTCCACGCTGAGTCCATAAGTATCGTTCCAGCTGGACTCGAGCTGCTGAACTTCCTGGGAGACAAACGATGGCGCGTGTTGATCCTTCAGAAGATCCTTGCCTCGTTGAAGCATGCTGACTATTATCGATCTTTCCTGCTCCAGCTGGCTCAATCGATTCTCCTGATGGGCGACCGCGCTGTGCAGGGTCTCGGGGCTTTCTGCGACCACGTCGATCTTGGATTGTTCGCGAATTTTGTGCAGTAGTGTGCACACCACGCGAACCTCTTTTCTGTAGGTATAGCTCTTCGAGTAGATCTCGGTTTTCGTTAATGTGATCTCTATTGTTGGGATCAGATTCTTGTAGCGAGTTATAAGCTGCTCCAGTCGATTCTGTTCCATCAAAGCCTCGTGATCCGAACGATTGGAGGTCAGGCTATCAAGGGTCTGCACCAACCACTTCATTTCTTCGCGCTTCTTGTCAGCGTCGTGGCATATTGTCTGGGGAATGAATGCGATTCTAATTTAATCAGATTTACACTGTTGGACTGTGTAAAGGACTAATATCAGGATTATAATTTCTTGCTTTTGAACTGTAATGTTTTATATTTACCGTGATGTTTATCAGCTCGAATTGGATCTATCCAGCGAGAGGAAAGCAAGGACAGAGTATAGAAAAGCAGTGTAAGGTTTGTTATAAAAGTACAGGTTAATTTGCGTCAGGATATTTTTGTTATTACATTGGAAGTTCAGATTATATGAAAACGATAGACAAATAAGATTTCAAGATCCTCGTAATTGATATTCACCTGGAATATCATCCTCTCTTTTTCGAACTCCTCCAAAGTGTTCATTTCATGAAGTATGGCCCTCAGGTTGCTGTCCACAGTGTCCATCCATCTCACCATTTCATCGAACCTGATGGAAACAACAAATATTATTGCAAAATCCACAAGAAAGCTAAAACAATTGGTCTAGAAAGCTGAAGATGAACCTACTTTTTCTTATAGGCAGCCCATTGCTGAGGCACTTGTTTCAATTGTTCCCTCAAACTCTCCACTCTCTGGGCGGAGACCTCCCACAGTTGTTCAGCGTTCTGTGTGGCTTCAGCCAGGCTATTGTCACTCGGTTTCAGCTGGCTGTAGGCATTGCTGATCTTTTTCAAGGTCTGCAGACACTTCTCGACCTCTAGTACAGTGCCACGATCAACGAAAAACTCTCTGTTACGTTGAAGGATACTCTCCACGTTGTCGTTCTTCATCAGAGCCTGCTGTTCAGAGTTGATCTCTACCTCGATCTCCTTGAGATACTGCAGGAAAGTTGTCTCGTCCAAGCGGAATTCGAGTCTCATGAGATGAAGAGGCGCAAACGTGAGCACTTCCTTCCAGCGTCTTTGAAGAGCTTCCACGGCGTCCAGAATTGGACCTTGCTGTTCGACAGGCAGGATGTTTTTCAGGTCCTGGCCAGCATTCACGAAGTCCTGGATCCATTTCTCGTTCACGTTGCTGAAGAAGTTCTTGTGATACTCTATAGACCGTCTGTTATCGGTGTGCTTGTCATTGATCATGGTCTCGGCTACGGACAACCATTCAGAGACTTGTCTTTCACATTCCTTGAACTTGGTCCAACATCTAACAGCTTCCTGAAGACGTTGTTCCCAGAGCTGAGCAGCTTGGGAAACTCTATTGAATCGTTCGTTCAGTTCTCGCAATGTTCTTCCACCTTCCGCGGACTGAACATCGGCGTGGCTGTCCACCGACTTGACGATACTGGTGAAGACTTTGTTCTTGGACTCAAGCATTGATTTGTAATAGAGGGTTCTCGAGAAGAACGCTTTGTGGCGATCCAACTGTGCCAGTATATGCTCCCTGCCTCCGGAAAGATCTATTCCCGTCAACATTCTCTCTGCTTCGTCCAGCCAGGCAGCTATCTCTTTCTGGCCAGCCTCAAGGGACTCCTGTTGGACAAGTAGCTGATGGTACAGGTGCAGTTGCATCGGTATCAGGGCTCTAACCTTGACCAATGACTCCTTTTCTTTCTTGAGAGTGTTCATCATCTTGTCCACTTCGTCACGCGATAGGTCTTGGATCAGCGTCTGGAACTTCTTGCTGATGCTCTTAAAGAGGTCCTCGACACCTTCCACTTCGTTATGAAACATCTGAAGCTTCTCACCGTAAGCTTTGATCTTCTCTGTTGTGGTCAGATCGGTAGCTGCTAAAGCAGCCTCTACGTTCCTCAGCCACTTCTGCAGCGTCTCCACTCCAGCCCTGTAATCTTTTCTGTTTCGTATCAGATCACCAGCGTGCATGTACTGTTTCGCCTCTTGGAACAGGGACTCCCATCTTGACGCGAGGTTCGTGTAACGCTGCTTCAAGTGCAGAGCCACCGGTTCGTCCGATGTGGCTATCAGGAAAGTGACAGTGTCGGATAACTGTTGATGTTTATCCTTCCAAACGCTGATGTCTTGGAAGAACTCCATTTTCTCTTCTTCGGGAAGATTCACGGCAGGTTCCGCTCGGCTCAACCAGTTCTCGAATTCGTCTGAGAGGACGTTCCATCGACGCCAGTAGGCAACCACTTCTTCCACTTATCACTGGTTTCTCTCATGAAACGGTCGATGCTTAGGCTTTCTTCTCGATCTGTAATATTACGTGATCTGCTTAAGACTAGTTTAGGATTTTTTGTGGGACCGTTGCATGGTTATTTTGGGACCTGTCAACGTAGAAGTACAGGTTTCCTACGACCTTCCGAATTACGTATACGAAAATTCATTATTAAAGAGTTCCCAATAGCGAATAAAATATAAGAAATTACTTTTCATAATTAAAGTCCTCGTTAGGGTCACGATCATTCAAGTCTTGAATCATCTTCCACGAATAAAGTAATTATATCTGCTTCAAAGTACCAGACACAAGGAAAGACCAGGTGTACAAATTGGTCAAAAACGAAGTAATCATATTGTAGCACTCACCAACACTGCCCTCACGTTTATAGTCCTCGACGACTTGCTGCATGTCCAAGTAGGCCTTCTGGAACTCCTGGAAGATTCTGTTCCTCGACACGAAGTTCCTATACTGTTCGAGCATCTGGTGCACCTTCTCTTCGGTGCCGTACTTTACGCTCCACCCTTTCAGTTTCGTCTCGACTAGGAACAAGAAGGCGATAAGGCAACACTTGTGCTCCAGGAACTTTAATCGGATCCGCCGTTTTGCGGCGCGATCCGGCAGACTCTCGAACCGGGCCGCCATATTGTTCAGCTGTTGGGGCTGCACTTGCATGGCAAGCTGAGAATTCTTGGCCGCCTGGAACCGCTCCACCATCGACGGTAGATCCAGGAAGAATTTCTTATGATCCTCCAATTTGTTCGAAATTATATTCGCCGTTTCCTCTGTCATCTCTTCCGGTATGTCGTTGTCGGAGGTCAAAAGGGCCTCTGCGCGAGCGAGCCATCTACCAGCTTCGCCCAGCTCTCCTGGTAGAGCGGAGTCGAGGGACCAGAGCCAGTGTAACATCTGAAAAAAAAAAATAAAAAAACCAAGTGAATCTCATTGCTTTCATTCTTTCGATGTCTGCTAGATGTCACTTACAAGAATCTCGAAGTTCTTCCATAGGGTCTGTATGTGTCTCCAAGAGTCTCTGGTAATACTAATCATAGTAGGCGTTTCGACAAGACGCTGTAACTTATTGTACACCACCAGCTGCTGATCAGCTTCTGTCTTTAAGGCAACGTAATCCTGAATGCACAAATCATACGAATTACGATCATTCCTCACTCCTATTAAATTAATCATATTTGTGACATTACTAGTAAGTATTCTCATTCATTTGGTTCTGTCTCAGTTTCACGGAACAATTATCAATCACCATCAGTTATCCCAAATAATTGCGTCCTTGTGAAATAATCTTACCCCATAATTTAGTGGGAAGGAATTGGTTCTGTCCAGTTGTTCCAGGTGTCTGATCCTCTCAGTGAGCCAGCTGAATAACGCATCGTATTCCTGCTGCACAGCTGCGAAAGAGTCCGCTGCTGAGGATCCTGGTTCCGGGTATTTGTGTAGAAATTGAGCGACGTACGTCATGATCGACTTCTCGTCGGGTTGAGGAACGTCAACGTCCTCTGGGTCGAGGAGTCTCGCGATGCCTAGCTCCAATTCGGCGACTTGGAAGGCTGTCTCCAGGCGAGCCCTGTTCGAGGCCTCTCTCATGGCAGCGATGTTCACCAGATTGTGCTTGATAGCGTCGATGATGGCCAGAAACGCGTTTCCATCGCGCCAGCTCTCGCCGAAGTCGCGAACTTGGATGCCTATATCCCTGAAGAATCAAAATTAGGGTTATACATCCATTCGTCTGATTCCACTTAGGCCATACAATAAATCCTCGATGAGTGTTCGAAGGCTCCTCGGCACTAAGCATTAAATATTTCATAAATTAATGGCCATATGCGACCGAAACAAATATTGGCTTCAGAATCCCAAGCTCTATCACTGTGCTAAATTTTATTAAAAAGCCAGCGTTACATCTGTGAACCTCTCCTTGTCAGTGTCGAGGAGACTTCCAACACTCATCTAGGATTTACTGTACATGGCTTTACTGTACTCATCTTCAGATCTATCGGTCAAATTTAGTATTTGGAAATCTGGACCACCCGATTTTCAGCCACAAGTTTCTTTGAAGTCATAGTTGAAATGGGATTTTTCCAATAATTGTCTTTTAATACTAACTTGGGCAAAGCGTTGGTGACCCATTGAAGCAAAGTCTTCCTCGCCCCCTGTTTCCATTTCTCGCTGCTGATGCGTTTCCTCTCGCTGGCCGCCGAGCCCTGAGTGCTGAGACTCTCCAGGCTGCTCTGGCTGCCCCACGTGTGACCGAGATACTCCAAAGCTCTGGTGTTCTCCTCGATCTAGAAAAACAGCCGATCAGCCGATCACGAACTAGACACCGTCGGACGATGAGAATCCACGGCCAAAAAGGGGTCTAGCGTGCGTATACTGGGTGTGTCGCATAAGATCATGCAGGTGTGAATGCTCTATCTGTCCTCTGTGCACAGAGACTTTCTCTACAGCTTCTTTGCCCGATCAAGATCGGTACCAGTTAGACGAGAATCTCTTTTTTTTTGTTTTTTTTTTTTTTAAACAGCTACTCACCTTCCTTCGATCCTTCGATCGTAGCTTGTTTATGTGGAATAAACACGGTTAGCAGAATGGAAAGTAATTTACGTCGCTCTTAACGAGGACTAATCGCGTTTTTGGAGTTTATAGAATATGGATAATTAATCTCACGGTTACTTTTCGATTCATCAAGATCGAATAGAATATTTCGAACAGGGGATTTACGATGGTACGAGGTAACATGTAGTAGAATGAATTCGATAAAAAAAAATCATCGACGTGCGAGGCGAATTAATCCTCGCTGTAAACGATTGCAGTGCTACCGGCGTATAATCGTAACACGTTTATGTAATTCGACGTTATACGTGGCACGAGCGTCGGATTTAAGCAACTACCGCATTCTAGTTGGTAAGAGTGCTTTCTGCGTATACAGCCTCGACGGTATTAGTATGAACGGAATCATGTTTACCTGGAAGTATAGGATGATGGTCCATATCAGGCCTAGCACCACTGGCGGTCGTCCGTCGACTAAGTCCGACGAGTTTATGTTCACTAGTTTAATCTGTAAGAAAATCGTATGAAATATGATCATCAGAAATGTCTGTGTAATCATTAGACTGCGGAAGTTTATGCAGATTCACAATTTTAGGTGCGAATATTTAAAAACTAATAACACATAAATAATATTAAACTTTATTGAAATCTTTGTTTTATTGTATTTTCCAAGTTAAGAAATGCTATAAATGTATAAACATCCGCAGTCTAGTAATCAACCATCGATAAATTCGTAGGGAAACATTCAAGCACAAAGGTCTTTGAGGAACGTTCCATTGGGGCTTAATTTTTTTAGAGTACACTGTCAACCGACACTAGTGTACTTGACTCTACAGTTCATGAAAGATTCAAACGTTACGTTGTAACAATTGACTTACAGTTATTAGCAAACCAACTGCTTCAACATCACTCTAATTTCGACTTTAATTATCAAAGGGAAACGTGAGTTCGAAATGGTCTTCCAAATGTATTACTGTTCACCTTTTTGCTCTGCAAGAACTGTAGGGCGGTGTTGGCGTTGCTGAGAAAATGCGGTCTCTTCAAGTTACGGCCCCGTTCCAACGGCTGCGAACAGAAACGCATTACTACGCCGTCCGAGGAAAGCATTCTATCGATCAGGATTATACGGTTCGCAGCTGCTATACGGACTCACCAGTTTCTCGCCGGATAACACTTCGAGCAACGCGAGTAGGCGGGTGCCGTCTTTAAGGTCCTCGATCAGATCCTCCACGCGTAGCGGCGGGATTCGCTGAAAATAAAATGTCGTTATGGAAACGCGGTTTAACAAGACTGAAATCCTTCTGGCAGATCCGTTCAGTATCCTTGCGACTCTACCGCATTATATAAACGTTAGAAACAATTGGAAATGATTTTTTCACAGTACGATAACGAATCGTTGAAATAATCCAACAACTTTTATCTTTGTTTTATAATCTTGTAATCTCATTTCCCATCCTGTATATCTAGACCAAAGGGCTTATTGTCTGTTAAATAAATAGATAATAATAATCACTTTTATAGCGACACTTCGATTATACAGAGCGTCCCACATAAAACCGGCTAGAAATATCGCAATATATTTTGTAATGGTTCGTGAATGAAATGAAGTTTTGAAAGATCGCCATTTTTCAAATTTTACTTAACCAGTCAGTGGGGGGCTGGTTTTGTGTGGGATGCTCTGTAGATCAGACAAGTAATGAAGCGAACAATTATTATAAATTTTAATGACCTATTGTCTGACTTTACAGTTATTCAATGCATTCACTCAGGAATGTATCGTAGATTATATCGTACCGTGTATTTAATAAAGGCATGGTATTTAGTAGAAACAAATGAAGAGTATCTATTTTAAAGGATGATGTACTAGGGAGCTTATAATATAGAATTGGTTTAGTCGGTGTACCAACGAGCAAAGTCCAATTTATTTATCGCTAAAGACAAATCCAGAAAGGTTTATTTTAAGCCACGGCGGGCAAGAATATCAAGAATACCCGCCGCAAAAGAAGATGAAGTCAGCGTGACAGGTTGGCATCGGGTTACATCGGAAGATCACCGGCGTGGTTTATGCAGATGCAGTTTTTAAAATTCAGACGAGCATCCCCGCATTACGTGCCACCAAATACGAGAGGGTTCGCACATGGTTGAAAGTAAGCAACGAGAGACGATCGTTTGAGACGCGTGATCCTCTGAGAATGTAAACGCTGCTCCAGACGGGACAATCGAAGCGACGGGATTGGCTTTCGGGATATAATCACGCGTTCTCTATCTTTAGAATCATTGACTATCACATCTGTCGGAAAGTTCTGTCACGTAATAATTTATTATTAAGAAATCCACAGACATACATTACAGAAAAATGTTAGGTGATTCAGGGAAAGCGATTCTGAAAATCTGCTGGAACGCGTCTGTCCATAGCATTCTGTTTCTACTTATTACCGCCATGAATGCATACACTTGGTAGCAGCTTGACTGCCACAGTGAAAAGGGCAGTACGTAGCCAGACACATTTTACCTCGTTTTTTAGGTAATAAATCATGGAAAATATATGCGTTTAGTTAATAAAGGTTGTTCATCTTTCTTTAAATTATATTGCAATATTAATTTTACGAAGACATTTTGTAACGGTATTTAATAATATTCCTAACAATTAATTTAAAGACATTTCATACGTTATGGAACTAATTTAAATTCTCCAATCTATCCGTAAAAATTAACATTATATCTCTAATTAAAATATCGACATTTTTCTTTCATGAAAACCAAAAACTGTTACTTTCAATCCCGGTATCCCCAGTTCGATGCTTTTGCGGAACACTGTACGCGTCGTGCCTACGTCAGCCGTCAATCACCGTCAGAATCTCGTCGGAAGATGCTCGAAGTCTCGAATTTCTCGAAGGATCCTCTCGTGGCCGAGAATTTCTCTGCCACGAACCCGGATCGCTGGTCGAACGGGACAAGGGTTGAACGCAATGTCGTGACGTTCTCTTCGGGTTCCATGCATGTCGCGAGGAAGTGGAGCGGGATTTCTAATTCAAGTTTCGAAGTAACCGGAAGTGCGGAAGTAGGGGAGAGAGTACCAGTATCGAGACCCGTGGAGCCAGGCACGAGTTATCCGAGAACGAACTTCTGATATTCGTGATGCGGAGTAATTTCAGCGATGGCTTATTATACAGCGGGGAACCGTCGGAAAAAGGTAACGACGTTTCACGTGTTGTGTTGACAGGAAAATTGTTTGTTGACAGGGGCCAGGTGACTTCCGTCTGGAGATGAACGAATAAGGGAATCGATAGAGGAAATGACAATTCGGTGCTTCTGGTGGATCGTGTGTCACCGAGGTCATGGAAAATATGTTAATAATAAGTTTTATCTAGAACACTTGACTTACCTTCGAGAGGTAGGAGTTGATCCAATTGACGAAAGTCTTTTTTTGTACGCGTTCTTGTTCATCTGCAACAAAAAGAACATCCTGTTTGTGAGAGTTCGCGGACAGGTTACTAGACTGCGAATGTTTATGCATTCGTAATGTCTTCTAACTTGGAAAATGTAATAAAATAATCGTTTTTATAATATCATCGAAACGTGCCAAACCCCAAGGTCGCCATGTCGGATGGCTTAAACATGTTCTAACCTCGCGGTGTCTTCGAAGATAAATCGTAAAATATTATGCGCGATTACGTAAACGAATTATGCCCTTTCACTCGAAATGCAAAATACATTCTGCTGTCAAAATAAGTCTTCTTTATCCAGTCGGAGCCGATGACGTAGTTGACATCTTCTGCTGTGGATGTTGAAAATTTATGAATGGTAATCGATCCCTGGGGCTATTTGACGAAGAAGTTTAACAAATTTGATAGAGAAACGTAAAAGTCACTGCAACTTTGTATACTTTAAGCTTTCATAAAAAACTTACAAAGGTTCCCTAAACCTTAATAAATACCATTATTTCATATGTAACCTGAAGGGAACCTGGAGTTATTCGATTCCACTTTCAGCAAAATTGGTCCACAAAAATATATATATATATATTTGTATAAGCATTCGTCATCCAGTGACGACTCATCTGAATAGAAAATAAAAATAAAAAAATGATTATTCCTAGAAATAAGGAATCTCGTAAATCGAATCGTTCGTAGTGTTGGCGATCCGATCAATATTCACGAGTTTGTCGAATCTAATAATAATCCTGACACAGCTACCCGGTGACATTGATAACGAAGATCAAGAAAAACGGAGCCGCCGTGTGTGCTTACATGATAGCGCATGTAGCCGGTCGAGTAAACGATTCAGTCTTGACTTACATTACGTCATCGTCAATTGCGTAGTCCCTCGCGATCGCGACGTTCCGTGAACCGTGAACGGTGTCAGAGACGACGCTCCCGTTTGCGTCGGTGACGGTCGAAGCAATACGGAAAGTTTGCCAAACCGCCCGAGCGAAAGTATCCGTCGATTCAACCACGTTCGAGACTTTCGAGCGCATGAAACATTCTTCGGTTCGGCAACGGTTTAGTATTAATGCATCACGCTGCGCCGGTGATGGCTGGAAACCAGTTTCTCGCATTGTAAAGTTAGCCATTAAACCGATTTTATTGGCAGTAAACCGGTAATGTTACGTGGACCTTTGAAATATCCTTTGGACGCACAGTACGCCTACGACAGACTTTTATTGTATTCACGAAGAAAGACCATCTGTGTGAGTTCAGGCCCCACTGATGTCGTCGATATCTCATCGTCGGCAGCTAGGAGACTGATCATCGAGAAATATATTGTTTTACTTCGTCTTGGTGTTGTACAAGGGAAACGAATTTGTGGAAATTACTCATTTAAAATTATTTCATTTAACAACTTGTGCTGACCATTGATCCTCCGACACTACACAGTGTGAATTTCCACTAGCCAAATATTGTTTCGTATGTAACTTTCCATCTGGATAGCATAACGGTATCAATTTTTTATAGGTAAAGAATTATTTCTCAATTTTGAAATTATTATTACTGAAAAATATGTTATTGCAATGTGAAAGTGCTGAAGTTTATTCAGAGAGTTTTATAAATTTCTTTTTCTTTCCTTTTTACTTTTTATACGAAATCTATTTTTAGTTATTTTATTAATTTGTATATTCTCAAGAGTTTGTCGTCTTTATCGAGCCCATAATAGATGTACGTTTATCGTTAGTAATTCTAGTGGTAATGGCGTGTATAATGCAACCGTATTATGACTAAACAGCAACTTGTCAACCTCAATCAATACTTTCACTAGACAAAGAAGAAACTGTATGTGTTAAGCATAATTAAATCCAACTATCTCCTTATCTTTTAATCCATATCCGATGAATATGCATACGAATACGAAACTTCCCATGTAATTTCTCGAATTCTTCAGTTTCATCGTCCACAAGAAAGTCGTTAACCGTTCCTCGGAGTTCCTCGCGGTTCTCAGTTGAAAAATTAACAAAGTCGGCACCGTAATTTATGCACCCCAGTTCCTCCGTCCGAAAAAAATACTACGTCGTACCGTAATTACGTGGCCCCTCGCGAAAAAGCGACCACGATATCCAACTGTATCGTCTCGATCTCCTCCAGCGAAGTGGATTATAAATTGCGGTTTATGGGTTGCGATGGCGTGTATTTCGGCAAACGATCTCGATGGTTCGGACCGATAAAAGCGAGAGGAAAAATTGCGAGACCCAGCGGGTCAATTAAAAGCTTGCGTCGGCGATGTGCATACGGGACGACGAGGGGCCGTGTGCACGCGTGTACGCGTTCTGTCGACGCGCACGTGATTCGAATGCGTGTCTGGGTTGTCGCACGGGGTGCTAGACGGCCGACACGTTTCGATGTAGATTCTCCACTGTTGCTCGACGACGAGAAGAACAGAGAGTTCAGGATGTCTGTCGCGAGCACAATAGACGGGAATTTATGGTAATTTTCTGCGGTCGCCATTTTGGAGAACCGTGATGCGTCAAGGAAACGATACACGGAACGCAGATGTGATTGCAATTTTGTGTACTTTAAGATTTTATAAAAAATTGAACCTTAGTGAATATCATTATTTCATTTGGAAATTGGAATTATAATCATTACAGTGAAGGATGTAGTTCCGAACACAAATGGAAGAGTCCAAATCTCTGTTCCGATTATTTATCGAGTGTGCATTTAGGATCGTAAGATTGATATGCGCCGCGAAGAAATGCACGTGTAATAAGCCGTGAAATTACACGTTCCAGACGAAGGATGTAATTTAGTTGTCTGTCTTGATCGTTAGACGATCAGAGAATCGGGCAAAAAACTCGACAGGGCGGTGAACAAAACGTCGCCGATTCGTAGATCATCGGAACGGTGTGAAAGAAAAAAGGAAAGGTAATATCAAGGTATGAGCTCATTAACGTGTACGTGCCGCTTAATGACTAATAAAAGTAACAAATATATTTAGTTGATTTAATGGTAGTGTAATGGGATGGTGGTGTCTCACATGTTGAAAGACCGGCAATAAATTTGGATGAAATATAGGTAGCTGGTGTATCGATACGGTTAAGTATGATATTCACGGAAGAATGTGCAGTTCGCGTGTGTAGCTGAAATGGCGAGTTCCAAGATGGAGAGCACGGTAGTCGTTAATCTTTTTGTATTTTAAATTAGGTTGTTTGTAGCTTTCATGTTATTATGTTTTTATAGCGTCCCTTGACTTGCAGAACGTATAAAAATAAAGATTCTACAAAAATTTAATAGTATTTACGTATTATTATTAACATATTAAAACCTGGAATGCATGAAATAAACTTCTGACCAATTTTGTTTTTCATGTATTAGTATACAAAATTTCAATTTTTCATAAACATCCGCAGTCTACTTATAACGAATACGAATATAAAAATTCAATAAGAACATACATAGATTATTATAATTAACGAATCAAGATCTTATTACACGCATTCGCGACTCCGTATAAGAAATGGCGCCGTATCAGGTTGAATTAATGTGCACGAGGAAAAAACCGCAATTAGAGGGAACAATTCGCGCAACTGTTGATCACCGTGCGAGTCGTTACTTAACACCCGTGAAGTCAGCCTCGCATAATAGTTATCCACGCGCACGACGGAAGCGTGGAAGCAGCTTTCCCCAATTTTTTCTTTTTTCAAACCGATCGTTACCGACATTTAAAATTATCCTGGCTTTCTTCCCTCCTACTCCCCCACTCTACTTTTCGTTTTCCCTCGAAAAAGTGGCGCACGCATAAGGCGGACGCGCGTATAAATTCGTATTTTTAGCGCTTTCGTCTCTGAGCCGCGCGATGTCGAAAGCTGAACCTGCGTGGAGGAAGAGGCGTTCGTTGAAGTGGGACAAATTCTCGTGGATGAGCTCATATACGCTCGATACCCGTCTTTCGACCGAAACTTGATTTTTCTTTCCTAGATTACATATACTTTCCCCTTTTTTCATTTGAACACAGATGAAACGACGAATGATTATTCAAAGGCTCCTGCGATTTAATCAGACTATATAGTATCAGGATAGAAATCGTAGCCATCGCGTATTCATCGTTTGTCAAGGGTATTGAATTCATCCGTGCCGGTGAAGCGATACCCGTGACGAATCTACGATTTCCTTTAGTTCATCAACCGTGTGTGTCTCGGCGCGTTTTTATTAGGCCGCGTTACACCCTATATTTACGCGTCGCTGTGTTTAGCTCCAATCCCAAGTAGACGTGACGTTCGTTTCTTTCTCGTTTCTGAAGATCAAGTGAGCGTTCGTTCGTGCTCGGGGGCTTTACGAGATCAGTTTTAGCTCTTCACCGTGAATGCCCCATAATTTATGGCGTAGCACGATTTAATTGTCGCGGTCAGAAACGACACTCCGAGATTAAGTGCAGGGATCTTAATTTCAGAAACGGGGTAAAAAAAATGTTGTCACGAGACGAAGTTCTCTTTTAATCAACTCGAAGGCTGATTTTAGTTTTTGTCAGATCGGCGACGGTGATCTACAGACATTCAATAAAACGAATCTCGTATGCTTTGTGATAAGAAAATGCAACCTTGACATTCGTCTCGCGATAAGGGACTTGATTTATTGAACAAAGTGAAACCATTCGTGACCGAAATGCAACGTAACGGTAATGTGTATACAACGTAAACGTAACGAGATATTTTAATGAATTCGTACGGCTTACAGATCGATTGTACTTTCAGCTGTGTACTTTATGTAGTGTACTAGCCTTGGATAGAAAGTTGATAAGCAGACTGTGGATTTTACTGATTTATATAATGTTAGAAATTATCTAATCAAAATTTGAGTAATGTTCCACGAGATTTTTATTTAACTTGGAATCCAATAAAACGTTTCATAGAGTGAAAAAAATGTTCGTTCCATTCCAGTTTATATGAAAATTGTATGAAAAATCGCTGTATATCGACAAAAAATATGCCGTGCACTTAAGAGACCGCTAATCGATGCATAGAGAGCAAGTTTTTGCGTGCGACAGGTCGCCAGGTAGGCGTCAATAGATGCGTTCACCTTTATATTTCTTCCAATGAGATCACTGGCGATTGAAAAAGACACGCTCCTAGCCAAGGTGAAGTGTACATTTAGCGATTCTTAACTTCTGTTTTTAGCGATGATACCGGTTTTGAAATAGCCCCGTCGGAGCTTTCAGCAACAAGTTTACACAACGTGATAATAATGTTCTCTGCAATGACTTTCCTAAAGGGCTCCGCCGTTCGTAAGAACGTAATGCCAAGCAGCTCCAATTATCGAGTGCAACTGCACGCCATTTGCCATGCATGCAGCTACATACACACGACGCCCCCTCCACCCCGTGGTCGTTCGAGGGGCCAAGTTTTAAGGGTTTGAAAACAGGTATATTCCAGTGATGTTTGTGTTCGTTCGCGTTAATTCCAACGGTGATTCTCACCATCCATCATATTATTTACATTAATAAACTGATCTAATTGGAATCTGTACAGAAGTGGTAGAAGTAAGCATCCAAAATCTATTTTATAATTATTTATGTGTATTTTTGTACTGAAATCAATCAGTATTATTATTAAAGAGCTTGAGGTTTAAATATCATATTTCTAAATATACTGAAAAACTACGCGCAAGGTTCGAGAAATGACACAAGTCCCATCGATGGGTAAGAATATCGACAGTTTCTCTACTTCGATACCAACAACAGCAACGTATCGCACTAATTAGTACTTTTTATATTTTTGTCAATAATATGTCAACCTAGTTGACATTAAAATCTGTCACCGTTTATTTACTGAAAACGTAGCCACAATCTTCCAGAAATGAAACGGTACCCATTGATGTCTCGAATCGCGGTCGTTACGGATCACTCTCCATTAAAAACGACTGACCGTGTGTTTGCACGCGTGATTGTTTGTTAATTACTTCCTAATGAGCCGTGCCGAGAGGGATGAGGTAAGGATCGCATGTCCGCGGGTCGGTGGCGCGTTCTGCTTGTCAAGCAAATTGGAGAAATCGGGTGGCGTGCTGCATGGGCCGACACCGCGTGCAGAAATCCCTAAACGATCGTCGCGACCGCTTTCCGTGATTACGCTCCCAGGACGAAATCATCGTTTCGTTTGTCCTCGGATCCAAAGACCATAAACCATACGTCGGTTACGCGAGAGCCGATCGAGGTCGCGAATTGGAATCTCATCTATCGCGAGGCTGAGGACGCGTCTTCGAATGGATTTTCGCGGCAACCGTTCTCGATCCGAGAGTTTCTTGGAACGAGAAATCGACCTAAGTCGTGGCTATAAATAGCATATATGAGGATTTCTAAATATAGATCCGGGCGTGTTTATTGTAAACAGGCAATTCATGGCGGTTCGACGTGAATAGCACTCGTGAATCTGCGAACGAAGTCACCTGTCTGCGACAGGAGGGCCGCTTCTGGTATTGCGAAATCGGGCACGAGCGGTCTGCGGTTGAGAGAGAGAAAGATGGATCGTTATGTAAGACTGGAATGATAAATGTCTTGGATTCGTTGGAATTCTGTGAATATTTCTGAATATGGAAGGGAACAGGGGAAATGATTTAAGTTTTAAGTTTTCTTTGGGTCCTCTGGGTGAAAATCTCGGGTTTGTTTACAAATTATTTTCAGCCTTGTAACACTTTCGAGAGAAGTACACGGCTGATTTGGTCGGGGATGACAGTTGTCAATTGTCTGTGGATATAGATATCAAAGTTATAGTGAAATATAGAATAACGTAAATCAACTTAACGTACCAAAGAATATGTCTCAGCTCTTACCACGATTAATCGAATGGTACAAATATTGATTCAGTAATCAGTTTCAACGTTTCTGAAAGGGAATATATGTAAAATGTTTATTTAGTGCATTTGAAAATTAATATGCATATATAAATATATTTATATTTTTGCAAAAGACCATTTTGACGCTGTGGGAAAACTTTTTGAAATGGGCGTGGCAGTGAACGTGTCGAATCCGTGGACATTTTCATCGACGCCACACCAGGCATAAAAAACGCCTAATAAAAGCTCGATCGAAGATTTACCGTCCACGTTATTCGCAGTTTCTCCATCTCCGAGGGTGAAACGCGGTCGATTACACGCCTCGGGAAATAGACAATCACTTGATGCAAAGTGCTCGGTCTACGTCTGGTAACCGGGTACTCCATTCAATTTCCAAGACGTTGCAGAACTGTCCGTCGACCATAATTGCAGGCCCTTTCTGAACGGGAACACACCTGCACGCAACTTGTGCGCGCAAAAATGGCGCAGATTGTGCGAGCTCGACGGTTCATGCTCGTTACAGAACTATTAAATTTTAATTGTAATGTATCACAATCTGCTCGCAATTCTTCGACAAATTATAGGGAAACTGAAAGTATAATAATCGTCTTAGCAGTCTATTCAAGAAAACTCGTAAAGATTGAATTTTAAAGAAGCTCGATCAGCAGAAATCGATCTTGAAAACATTTTATGTGATGTCGACCAAGCCAGGAGAGACGCTTCGGGTATGGTTATTAAACACCTGCACGGCCTTCGATTCGAAAGAATGAAATCGGATTACCCGGAAGCGAAGCCTGCGTCGATACAGACTGCGTCGATACAGCCAGCCGGATCGAATTTGTCTTTCGTTCGCGATTAATACCCGCGTAATACGAACAAGGTGTGTCGCGGGGAGATTATCGATCGATCCAATTGGATTTCGCTGATTAATGAAAGACAGATGCGTAGTAGGGTGTACTGTAACTCGCGATACTCTAGTTACAAACGGTCAAAATAAGTGGTTACAGCCAGTAATGGTCACATACTGATAAGTGGATACAACCAGTGATGGACAGACACTAACGCCGAACGACATTGACAATCAGGAACGTGTACACACAATATATTTTCTTCCTGGATATATTTAAAAACTAAATGTCGTAGGAAAATATTTTTTGGTGTATTTATTGACTTAATAATTTACGTAGAGTTGTATCAGTTCGTTGATACTTCGTATATTTGAGTCGACGCGTGGAAAGCGAGATAGAAGCCAGATCAGTGTCAAGGAGAAGACGACAGAAACGGACGGTATTATTGATAATGATGGGCGACTGCTGGTAATACTCGAATCGATGTCTTTCTATATTATATTACTATCTACGACGTTCCAAAAAATAATGTACAAAATTCTTTCGTTAATCTTAACTCGTATTGCACTTGTTATGAGAGAGATCATACAATAACACAAGTTATCTATTGGTAATATTGAATCTCTTGACTCCCACTGTGACATTACAGTGTACTAAATTCTGTTCAACACAGATAGGTATAGAACTAACGAACTCTGAATGGCCTTTGACTCGTGTTATCGCTGAACTCCGTGTAGACCTCAAAGAGACATTTCAACGTTGACAAATCAAGGAGCCCATTGAATAAAAATTCCTTTTGCCTTGAAATAACAGTGGTCCTCTCTAATCAGAATAATCTACGAAATAAAAAATATTAAAATCTAGCATCGTTTACCTAGAATCTTGACCTTTACACGACTCTCGATGCAAATTCCCCTGTTTCCTATTTGCACATACTGTTTTATGATAATGAAGAAGGCAAGAGTCGTTTAGGTGACGAGCATGAGAGGACCAAGTGGATACGGCCTGGAAAGAGACGGAAAGTGAAAGGAGTGTCTGAAAGAAGAAAGATGAACTCGTGACGGAAGAAAGAGACGCACGAAGTCGAAACGAATGGTCGACGAAGAAGAAAAAAAAACTCGTGGAATTGACGGCGGTGAGACGAGGAAGGACTGAGTGAAAAGGTTCCAGAGAAGGCGAGCACGGTTGGAGTATAGCCTTGAACTGACGCCGAATAACGTCATCGTTTACTATTAGTACGTGTTACCACATTACGCTTTATACAAGACACACCGGCCACGTTCGATTGTGTCAGGCACTCTAACTATACGCTCGACACGAACATTTCCGTGAAATTTCTGTTCAGACGATGAACAAGTTTTTGTAAATGGAGTGTAGCTATCGTGACCCTCGAGTCCATCGAATTTTATTAATTTTTGGGATCGATCGTGAACGCCATAGCCTTTCCTAATTTCAACGTAATATTACTGTTCATAACTTTTAAATTACTACGTTCATTCACGTCTCCATATATCCAGTTCTGTCTATCCAATTCCAGACTTACAACGTCAAATGATCGTTGAAATATACTATTTAATTGAAAAATGGCGGTCATCTGAAATTCTACTATTAAGTATTCTTGGCTGCAGAAATACGAATTTAGTATCTGACTAAATTTTTCATAGTCACAGTTTTTTGTAGTGAGCTCAAATTAATTCGCCTCACGTTCCCAGAGATCGTTTATCTGCGAGACTACCGCTGATGTAACGCGTCCCTTTTAAAACGCGGTCGACCGAACGACACCTGATGATTTTCAACAAAACACCGTAGTGGCACTGCTTGCGTTGGATGGTCGCGTCGAATTAATGAAATCCAAAGTTGTTCGCATGGTGGCCACCGATGACGCGAACGATTTAATAATCAGGGACTACCGGTGACCTTGACCTCACTCTTGCTTCCACTCTTTCTTAACGTGGCCGTTGTTCGATCTGTCCGTCCGAAGATATCACTCTGTTCCCAGATTCTAATTAAAACTCTCAGGTCGGATAATACAACTGCGCAGTAGGTAATTCTATAAGAAAAAGTAAGTATAAAGAAAGAGTAAATTTTTGTTGTTGGAGCTTTTGCGAGAAAGTTGCATTTGAAAATTCATCTAATACGCATGTACACGTGTTGCCAGTAAGTAGAAACGACCTGCAATGAACAGACAGTCTTCAGCAAATTTTCAAGTTCGATTATCCCGAAAACATCACCCAAGAAAATTTTATTCTTTTTTACTATTTCTTTTTGCAGGGAGAACACATCCTTTCCGGTTGTATCACTCATCCAGAATACCCTATACAAACGACATTTTTAAAATATGTTATAATTCAATAGTTTATATATTATATATTCTACAATGAAAAAATCATTGGATCAGAAATTTCTACAAATATCACAGTTAGCAGTTTCACTATATGTGTTCCTCGTTATATCCACGCCTACGTTTGTTTCCTCTGGATTAATTCCCCCCACCCCTTCCCAGGTGATTATCAACGTGTGAAATCGTAGAATCTGAGAACCAAGGAGTCACTGGGTTTGATATTATGAATTATAAGACGCTCTTGCGGTCGGTGTATCGGGTGACCATTGACGCCGGGCGCAGTCTAGTCGTTCGTACGTCGCTGCGCCTCGTTATCTAGACCCAACCAGGGCTTCGTTTTATTTATTCGCAGGGAATAGATCGACGGTACGTTGCCCCGGTTCATCGTCATTGAGCGATCATCTGCTCGGTACTCGCGGTGTATGGGAACGCGTGCCAAAATGTATCGGCCGGCTCGAACGAAATCCAGGTGCAACTTTGAACTCGCGGTCCCGTGCTAGGATTTAATTTGCAACTTTTTTGATTGCCACGTTTCGTTTCTTTCTTTTATTTCGTGGAGAAGTTGCTTGAACTTGTTTGA
The DNA here is from genome assembly GCF_001272555.1 of Dufourea novaeangliae. Lineage (NCBI taxonomy): Eukaryota > Metazoa > Arthropoda > Insecta > Hymenoptera > Halictidae > Dufourea > Dufourea novaeangliae. Next base: position 3,396,087 of record NW_015374020.1, on the reverse strand, counting down.
CAACTTTCGTTCAATTTCAGTGGCTGTCTGTTACGTCTGTCGACTGTACGAAAAAATTGCACATTGATTGCACACTGACTATCTTCCTCATTTTTTGTCGTCGCAAGACATTTGGTATTACAAGTTGCTGTATTCAGCGTAATACCTTTTTCTTAGTTTAGGGTTAATTTTGCGTGAATGTGAAAGAGAAAATGTCGATGCAATAATTCCGTATGTTTAGAGGCAATGTATATAGTAATCGATACTTTTTTCTTTGGATAGAATTTGTGAACTCGTTTCTGGTCGTGTGTACAAGAGTGTAGACGTTTGTTTCAATCTTGTAACCAGATTGCTACTATTTGAATTTCAATTTGATTGCTCCAATTGCAACAGTCACGGTGTCAGCGATAACCATGTCGTGTCGCGAAGAACGTAATGACCATGCTGAATTCGTAAGACGATCTTCAGAGCGCATATGATGCCAATTTGAATGAAGCAACGACCCTACGGGCATTCGCGGTTAATACTCTTCCGTCCAACTTTTCTTCCAATAAAACTGAACGAACACAGCGACACGAGGATGAACTTTCCTGCTGTGTAATTCCCGTTTTGACGCCAATGTACGTCTACTTCTGTATTCTTGACGTTCTTTCTGTTTTACGGTTAATAACAGTTCTACAGCTGGTTTTCACATCGATCACTACGATATTTGTCTCCTCATAACAGTGACTTATTATATTTCTATATTTCTATATCTTTGTATATCTACATCAATATGCAACATTTCTATATTAATTTTTATATCATTCTAATATCATATTAATAAATTTCAAGTATTTTGACTGAAATGAATCGGATAAAAGAATAATACATAAAATTTTGCTACATCCTGCGCAAAGTTTGCCCCTCGACCTACGTCCATATTTAATTAAACGGTCCGTGTGTATTAAATAGCTTCGTCATCCTTGATACTGAAGTCATTCCCCTAAATTGTCCAGAAACCCGACACCCCAATTACTCCGAGCAACCATATCGTCGACGTTCTCTGTCCAGACAACCATTCAATTTCAATTTAACGGAAATAATTCCATCCGAAACGTAATTATTTCGCGCATGACACCGACCGTGGCCCACATATAGCTGCATTCCCAACCGATCTTTCCGGTTTGTCCCACGTGAAACACGGTCGAGCGTGGGCAACGGGATTATCGAGCGGGGACCGCGAATTAACGTAATCAATCAAACACCGCGACAGAACACGTGGTTCCACAGAATCGTTCGTATCGTTCACATTAATCCGTTTTTCCTGGAATTCGACTATAAATTCGGTCCATTCTTCGAAACTTTTTGAATATATCCTCCGTCGGTTTTTTTCTCTCTGTGTTTATGCTACGAGCAGAATCAGCAAACTTACGTCACCCCTTTCTTATCTAATCTCGACAGAATAATCCTCGATCGTGCAATAAAAAAAGAAACCCGACGTCGTTGTGATATACTTGCGAGCGGCACGATACTCACAAACGAAGAAAAGCACGGTCCCCACGGGAGAATTGCTAATATACGTACTTAACAGAGGGGAATAACAATATCGATCGTGAAAAAAGCAGGGTTCTACGACCATGGTGTTTCGTCTGGTTGGGTGGAATGAATTCTTAATGCGACACGAAATTGTGAGAAACGCACGATGGCAGTGAACGGAGAACGTGGTCGTTGGTAACCGGGAATATTTAACCCAATTAAATCCGGTGTAACGTTGTCCTGACGCGTCCTTTTCGCTCTGAATTAGTTTTGGTTAAACTCCAAAAATCGTCGTCATAAAACATGATAATATATTTAATTCAGTGGGTGTTCTGTTTCGAGTAGGTCTCAGATGTTAATACGACAGGAATAAGAAATAAACGAGGAAGATACATTGTTTTTGTAATCGACTGTATGCACTGTTATACAACGCGAGCCAAGACAAATCTTCGCGTATCGAAAGGAACGATGACTTTGCAGGCGGTTTCTGGAATCGAAAATCAGTACGGAGAATGTTGGTACCGTGATTGTTGATTTTAATGGCGTTTCGCGGGGCCCCCTCCCCCTTCATTTGTCAACGTTGAAAAGAGCAAGCGGGACTGATACATCGGATTCGTCCTTTCAGACGGATGAGTAATGAATTGCCTCCGTGTGCGTCGTGGCGTGGCAAATGTGGGTCACCGAGTAATTTTATTTTAATTAAATTTTAAGGTCGTTATGCGTCGTGTTTTGTATCGTGGGGACCATCCGGGGCCCGATGGAGCGTGGAAGATTCATTGCTACTGGGCCCCTTTGTGATTGAAAATTACATGCAAATGACGAATGAGGAAAGGACTAACTCCACTTTATGTAAATGTCTCGATTTAAGTTGTTATTAGAAAATTTTACGAAAATGAAGTCTACGAAATTGTCGATTTTATTTAACTTGTATATATTATATAATGAAGATTCAGGTATTAGAGAGGATCAACAAATTTTCCATTCAAGGTGAAGGGATTCCCAGCTGGCTTCTCATGCAAACGCAGAAACAATGCAAAAATGCAATTAACGACGTATTAATCGCGATGAGTGTCTATACTTGACAAAACAAAAAAATCATAGTTACGTAACGGTGATAATAGCAGGCGCTTCAGTTTTATCAGTATGAATTAGTCACTACGCGGTTTATAAACATTTCATTCACCTCAGTTTACCCTATCCTTATGTCATCGGTACTATTCAAAGTAATGTAAATTGTTTATCGAAATCTTTCAAGATGAGTATTGAATTATTTTTCGATTATAGTAAACCATTTAGTTCAAATGCATCCATCCGTCTAGATTCAAGTATAATTTCCTTCTATTTTTCTAATCCAATACCTACAAGAAGAACAACTACACAACCAATAGAAACCTTGGACCTCGGAAATGAGTGTATTGAACCCAAAATCTGTCTCTACCACGACCTCTAGAATTCAAGCATACCCCGAGTCGCGCCCCCCACCCCCAATACATTTTCCCACCCCCACAACCAACTCCCAGACGTAGAAAAATGTCCAAAAAAAAAACCCAACCAATACCTTTAATCTCAGCGATGTGCGCATCGTATTCGCTCTTACTGCGAACATATTCGATCTTAGCCGAGTTCTGGAAGCTCTGAGTCCTATACTCGGCGTACCACTCGGAGGGCGTTCGATCGTCCGGTCCTAGATGCTGCTGAGGGCTGTTGCCTTCTTCCGATGGGAACCTGGTGAACGACGTTACCGAACTCGATTTACTCCCGTGACTCGGCGCACCATGGCTATGGCTCTGATAGGCCGAGTCCTCAAGGGCGTGTTCCTCACTAGGTGTCCTACTGGGCTCCGTAGGAATTCGATGATGATGATGGTGATGGGACACACCGGTGCTACCAAACTCTCGGACACTTTTTCTCACAGTGATCTTCTCGAACTTCACCACTTTCGCCCCGTTCAACTCGCCCTCCTCCACCAATCTCTCGAAGCTCTCCTCGAACGACGAGTCGCTAGCTCTGGAAGAGGGTCTAGGATTGGTCGGGGACCTGAACTGACCGTGTCGTCTGGCATCGATCTCCTGGAACAGCTCCTCGGAGCTGCCTGCGCGTCCACCGGACCATACCTGCTCGAAGAAGCTGACCCTGTCACGCAGTCGACCGCCACGTGGTGTACCTGGACTGGCAGGGCTTGCCCGGCTACCGCCGGCTGGACTCCCTGCCTTCGGCGGCGTCGACATAACACTCTCAATGTATATCAGCGCACCGTTCTCACGGGCCCCTGTTCCACTGTCTTTCTATCCACCGTTGTTCCTCACGCCTAAAAACATGCCGGTGTACCTACTGTATCCGGCCCCCGGTCGTTTCACGGTCGAGCTACGCTCGTGGACACCTGTTCCCCGCACACCACACCCTACTACGCGCACCGTCACCACCGCCACGCACATCAGCCTTGCTCTCCTCTGGTCTCTGCGAGTTCGTTTCTCGCCGGTTCTGCGGTCGATTTTCAAACAACGAATCAGAAAAACTTGAAACAAGGAAAAATGCTTGAGTATATTGTCACAGTGTTTCGTTTTTTTTTTTTCTTCCTTTTTTTTTTTCACGCTGCTTCACACACTGTGTTAACGGTCGACCAGTGTCCAAGCGACCAAGTGAACCAACGACGTACGCATATCGGCCGTTCTAGCGAGTATGTGGCGATACACACGGGTCTCTACCGCTCACGGAATGCACTCTGGCCGCCGCGCACCACGGCCACCGCCGTCGTCGACGCCGCCGGTTCGATATCGGTGCCTCCCTTCCCGACCTCTCGCCGGTCCCCACCTCGTCTCGCCATGCGGTACCCTCCGTGCCCTCCTGTACCCCTTCCCATTTAGTCTGTACGTTCTCTGCTTGCTGGCGATCCGCATTGCACGATGACGAGGACGAGAACACGATGACGAAGTTGGTGACGACGGAGCCGGCTCTCTCGTCCAGTCCGGCCGGTAGACCGAGGGCGTCGCGACGACGCGTCGTCGTCGTCTAGCCAGGCTGGCCCTCGCTCTGTCTCCCTTCAGCTGATACGCTTCCACGCCCGATCCAACCTTCCTGATGGGAACCACACGCCGGTGGATCGATGAAGTTATCCTGCGTCCTTCTCTTTAGGCTGGTTGAATGTCACTTTGCCCGCGAAACGTTTGAATGCGTATGTCCTTCTCTGGCTAGTGGAGTTGGTGGTTCGAGACCGGAGGATGGTTTGGATTGGGTAGATTTGGGAGTGGTTCGGTGTTAAGAGTTTGGAAGGGTTGGGGGTAGGAATAGTCTGGCGTCTTGGATCGATGAAGTTGTCCTTGTGTCCTCCTTAGGTTGGTTGAATGTCACTTCGGCTGTGAACTGTTTGAATTGATGGTTCATCTGAGCGCAGAGCTTCGTTGGTGAGCCACTAGGTTTCTGATGAGTGGATGCTTCCTCGATTTGAGAAGGTTTGAGAGTGATGCTGGTGCTGGTTGATGATTTCGAGAAAGTTGGACCGAGGAGGTTCTGATGTGTTGGATTCTGGTAGCCCGCAAAGGATAACGTGATTCCTATGTTCTTCAGGATTCGAGGAGTTTTGTGGTAATGCTGAATAGCGCCGAAGATTCTTGGTATATTTTCAGGGCTGCAGTGACCTGGCTTGGCGAACTGTAATTTTGTAGTGAATGCAGAAACTTTCGAGTGTTTGTGTACGGTTGCTGCAGCTCGGATAAGGTCAGTTGAATATCCAAGGTTAGTGGAGCAGGAAGCCACTCCTTAACGTTTGAGTACTCTCAGATTTAAAATGACTCCATACAATTTACAGTTCTTGAAGTATGTTCAATTTATTATGAAAAATATAAACTTTTACTTCAAGGTCGATTCCAAGTCCATCCCCACTTCATCTTTTTTTCAGTCATTTTATTTGACATCTTTATGCATCCTCTGAAGATTATTGATCGGATTCATTAACTTAATTGTCAGACTTCAACGTACATTGACAACAAATTGCCCCGTAATTACATATAATTCAATGACGGAGTTAAATTGTTCCAGCCTTTTCATTTTCAGCTCGATGAGAAAAGATCAATTGTTCGGAATAAGATCCCAAGAGGACGGAACAAATTTTCTCAGGGAAAAAACGAAGGGGACTCTCACGCAGAACTTAATTGTCTCAAGGATGTTAGTAATCTACAGATAAAATCTTCGAGTGAGAGAGAAGAACGTGAAACATGGCTGCGCAAATATTTGAAGATACACGTCCATAACCTAGTGTAACACGTCTGAATATGGCGATCTAGGACAACTTGTTGTGAAGATAACATTCTTCTATTAACTCAATATTATTGCATAGAATATACTGTAACGATAATACAAGTGGACAATTTTTAATTCAATTTAGAATAAAGTTAAAAGATAGAATTGATTCCGAGCAATTCACTAGACTGGTCGTGTTTACAAGATAAAAATAGTTGACGTTGATATAATTTGTGGGACGTTATGAGGACGAATGCGAATTTTATCAGTAACACACCATTCTACGAAACGTTGACGCATATCGATATGTCATCCGTTGCGTAATGCAAATTCATCGTGATAATAGTGAAGTAGTAAATAATACAGTAGAATCGTACTGTGTTGGACGGACAGTTCCACGATCGCGAGTCAATTATCTCTTTAGCACAGCCAAGATTAACAAGGTTCCGTTTTAATTTCAAGCTCCAGTCACGTTAAATTCCATCAGTATTTGTTTAAACGATCAACGATAAAGCATGCACGAACGCGAATTCGTGTTCAAACATTTTCATATCGCACTGAACTTTATATCGTTGTTTCAATTAACAAAAAAATTCAATTTTCAATATAAGTCACGTGAAAAAATTATACATTTTCTAAAGCTCAGAGATTACTCTAAATCTGCAATAATCTCTTCATGGAATGCATATCGGACTTGGCTAATCTTATCAGTGAAAAATAAGTACATGTTTGATAGCAACTGAGCTATAGCAATGCTACTCGATAATTAAATTTCTCCTATGTACAGGTAGTTTAAAGAAAAATTGCCGCAAACGTCTCTACAATAAAATGAAATCAAAAAGTAAACATTTCTCCAAATATTCAACGAAAAACAATCTGATTCGATCTACTTAATTGTTTCAAAAGTAGTTCACGATCTCAAGTTCATTCGAGTTAAAAGCAACAGTACAAACAATTTTAATTCTAGTTAAGGACTTCAACAATGTTATACAACGTCCTTGGATTTAATTGATCGGCTCATCTGTACTGTATGTACTGTAAACAATAACAAATTTCGCAATGTGGCCTTATCTATTGTATGGATGATCTCATCTATCGTACTATTGATCGATCTTTATCGGTTCGTTCGGTTTCATTAACAAAATTGCCAAAGGTGTAAAAATTGCTGAATTCAGATTGGACCTATACGATTTCCTCATCATCCAGTGTACCATGAAATCGACTCATTTGTTAATCGATCGGCCCTCAGGATGGGAGACAGCCGACTTTCGTGCGACCAAGGAGAGAAAAAGTCAATGGCGGCAATCGCGAATGTGCAGGTGCTAGTCACATCTATTTATAAATAGGTGAGCAGTCCTCTTCTATTTCTCTTGCACGGTTCAGCGAATAAGTATGCGAATCGCACACACTCGTGCACGCTATCGATATTCATTGATCCGCGATCGACGCACGCGGAATTTCACGAATCGGGTTTGAGCTTAATCTGCAAGCGAATTGTTTGTTAGTCAACGTTCGCGGTAGGTCAGTTGCCTCGTTTGCGACACTGGTGTACGATAACGTAAACAATCTTGCTAATTGTTGGACACAATGCTCGTCAAAGTCAGTACTCTGATAAGGGAATCTTTTTACCCACATTTTCAATAATTTTGAATACTCTGAAACGAGTTTCTATTATTTATCACGTGTTCTTTCTCTAGTCAATATACTTTTTGATCTATGGACTAATTAAATGTCAATTACGTAAGTATTTCCTAGAAGCATTCTAGTGCAATCGTCGTGCACATAAATTAGCTACACTGTCTGAAACTGTTGGCAGAATATCCTCATTCCTTTGAAGTGGCGATTGTTTAACCCTCGTCTCAAGAAATGATGTATTCTGTTGTGTGTAGATAATTTATTTGAGGTTCTGTGACTTTTATTTTAAAGAATTTGCAAATTTAATTATTAAACTCTTCCTGATATTGATATTTTTTGGTTGTGTACTGTGTCAATTTATCACCGAGGGACAAATTAAGTTGGGAAAATGAAGGATGGATGAGGGTTAAAGCCGGAAAAAAAATGTCGATACATCTGGAGGAATATTCGAAAGTTTACAAATGAAACTCATTATCGTTTCGGAGAATCTCTCCAGATGTTGCTGCACAGACTTACGAATATAAAAGTTGTGCAATAAATGTTTCCGTTTCTGGAGGACGGTGTAGATGGAATAACAAATAATCGAGTCGATCGCATAAATTAACAGTTTCCTGCTAATTATTGCGTTTGCGTGTAAAAGCACACGGTTTACACGTCGGTTTCGAATATAAGAAAATTCAACGTTAGATTGTAAATATACGTGACTGCAACTCGCGTGCGAAAGTCGATTTAAATTACCCTGAAAATTGAATTTCCGAATGAAACGCGTTCCTGAGACGTGGGCGGTATCAATCGGCGTGATTTCTGAATTGGCAGACCGATGTTCCATTGACATCGCGGCTGCCAACGGTATCGTGTAACCGCATCGGTAACATCGGTTTTTGGTTCGCCGAATGTGTATCATTGTCAATGTCCGTTTCGTACCGCACCGAAATAAAGTGTGCCACCCACCGTTCGCTGCCAATGAAAACTAATTTCATTTTAACTACTCACTTTGAAGTTGCTGTATCGTGGCCTGATATTCGGCGAGTTTCTCGTCCACATAATCTTGACTCTGATTAGCTATTATTTCCGCGGTGCTGGGACCGCTGGCTTCCTCTTCTGTCTGCGAATGTTCCAGCGGCACACCGACATATTCGTAATCGCCGGATCGGTAGGTGCCGATCATGTATTCCGGTGGTCCACAGGCCAATGGCGACGATGCTCCACTTTCCGCTGAGCTCTGTCAAAAAAATAATGACGATCAGTGTCCAGCAAAATGCAAATATAATAGCAATTCCTACGTACGAATGTAGAAAATCATTCGTTCATCTTTCTATAAATTTTTATCGATCTTTAAGGTTTTTACAATAAAACACATTCACATTATTTCGATGCACTCTTTTTACATTGTTTAGAAATTTATGTTTACAATAGTTTTGCTGTGAAATGCATAATGAATTGTATCGCTATTAGAAGTTGTGACTGATTAAACATTAATTTCGTATTTATCGGCTCCCGTTAAAAAGTAGTTCGAATTGTCTTTAGTCTAACATCATGTTTCCACAATTTCCTTTATATACTCTGAATCTTCAAACGTATCTCATCTCCCTAATACTTTCGTCGTTCACTACACATCGAAACTACACTCCACATCTGTGAAACCTACTTATCTGTCGCACCTCGCCAAAAAGCAACGCGGATCCTCGGTCATCGCGCTCGTCCGCGTGGACGTTCACCACGTTAACAAACTTATCGCGGTGCATTCACACCTGGCGTGGATCACAGAAACCGGTATAAACGTTCGGACTCCGCTGCGCGGCCTACATTTTATTTAGGTCCGGCGTTTCGACGGCGGCGGTTCCGTGGGCGTCGAAGCTTCGCCGCATTTCACGGAACGAATCCGCGAACCTTTCCACGTGGCGAACGAGATTCACGAGGAACCTTCGCCCCGATCGGGTTCACAGGAGGATCGAGAAACTTCCTGTCGATCGTAAAATTTAACGCGAACACGACGAACAATGGGATCGACGGCTGAGCGTGAGGCGAGGCAAAAGCGTCTCGCCTCCACCGCGAGTTTCGTGACTCGAAAGAATTTCGAGCCTCGAGCAGGAGCTCTCGAGAATACGTCGAGTCTTTCCACGCCTAGTTCAATTTTCAGTGAGTTGACACGTGTTCCATTCCGCGACGAAACCGTTCGACATGCAACACGCTTTGTAAATCATTTCTGACTGAGTCGAGATGTCTATTCATTGATCTTGTCGAATTTAATGGGGAACAGGTTGTGGAGTAGATCGAGTTAGGTGGTGGAGGAATTTGATGGGCATATGATGGAGGATGTCATTGGTGATACTGTTCGTGGTATGTGAGTAGGAGGAAGGAACTACATGTAATTAATCACAAAGTCCTAATATTCGTCGTGCCTTGAATTCTTTAAATTTAGAATACACTTTTAAATACGGAGATAATATATGAAGAACTTGGGAATATACCTTGCATTCTTTAAATTTACACCTTTTTTTATTACTTCATAGTAATATAAGCGTCGTCTATTGAGCTTCAATCAGTCATTTCTACCAATACCTAAATAGATACCTAAAAATCGTTCCACAGCCAAAGTACCGTGGATTAAAGCAGTCGTTCAGAGGACACTCACCTGAGTCGGTATGTAAGGCCTAGGTGTCTGGCTCGTCATTGGCATGGGCGACGGCCATCTGGGTCTGGGGCACTGGATATACCCGCTAGGCGATCCAAAAACCGGCGATATTCCTGGTGAGATCGGCATCCCGATCGGGACCGGGCTCATCGGGTGCATCATTCCGCTGTACGTCAACGGGGACGTAGGATGAGCATGATGAACCGGTGTAGAGGGGCCTCGAGCTCGCTGCGGATGCGGCGAACCCGTTGGACTATAGGGGGACGGTGATCTGAAGTGACCGGGTACACCACCCGGTCTACCAGACCAACCACCCCCTGGCCCGGGTTTTCCATGGGGTTTCGAAGGCGGCTGCGACATCTTTGGCTATTCCGAAGCTTCCCGCGGCGTACTTCGACCAGCTAGCATCGCTGCAAGAGACACGAGGCTCTTGTTGATCAATTTTGCCCCGTTTGTCGTGAACGGATGATTGGATGAAACTTCGAGTTACGTGGATTTCTTATCGGAAGCTACTATTATCTTTGTACACTCAAGAAGACATTGAGACTAAGCGATTATGAAGGGTGGGAAGAAGGTCGCAGCATCTGATCGAAATGAATTTCGCGTATTCTACTCGATGGAAGACCGTGTTTATGCAAAAAGATTTGACTATTATGTCCTCGTATATTGATTTCTACGACACCTCGGTAATTCTTCGGTAGCTAGAACATCTTCCATGCTTAACGAGCTCTGGGTCGTCGAGTGGCAGTGAGTAGGCAGATTAGGATGGGCAATCGTCCAAAAATCTCTCGAAATAGGCGCTTAGATTGTCTGGCTTTCCGCTGACTTGTGCACGTTACCGTGTGAAAAATATGTAATGAACAAATCGACGCGCCGCGTGACATTACACAACCCGAGGAAATGAACATAGAAGCTTCGGAGTTTAATGAAAGGTTTTAGCGACACTTTCGCTATTCCGGAGAACCGTGGGCTGATTGGACAAGTGGCGAAGAAGATGTATACATTGTTTAAACACTCGCGGCGAGTGGTCGCTTGAAATAATTGAAAGGAAACTTCGTCACACGAATCCTCGACGAATATCGACGTGGTCCGTAACTTTCTACTGGCAAAATACATCCAATTCTGGTTTTACACGAACTGCGAGGGGCAAATATGTATATTCGTAGAATAAGAAAATTTCTTTTCTACTAATTGTACGAACAAATACGTATAAATGAATATAAACGTTAGTAATATGTACAGTATAGTATAAAGAACTGTAATAAATTGAGTGAGAATCTAACTGAGAAATTGGAATGATTATTCATTTTTTATAAATAAATAAATCTATGTATAATATAAGAAATGTATAAATACTATCGCCCCTCGAATCAGATTGCTAAGTAGTAAGCTACCAATCCCCACAATTCCGACGAAGATCTAGAACCCAGTAGTATTCCGTTACCTTTTGAACTAATTGCTTTCTCGAGCACCGACTGTCCCCCTCGGATTATTCCGGAATATAAGGAAGTTACTGCGGTGTGGTTAGACGGTTCGAAGGTCTAAAGGTTTTTGGCTGGATATCGAGTGTAGGCCGACTAAATATAGCGACAATTCTATTTCCGAGGGGCACGAGTGGTGCCCACAGACGTGTCCGACACGGCAGGTATATTTGCAACGACTGCGTCAGATATTTCAGAAAGTGACGCGAATATTAACACCTACAATTAGCCTTGCAGTCACATGCGTGCGAACGACTGGGCGTACGATGCGCGGGTGCATGGCGCCATCGTTGCATAGTGTGTGCATAGCCACGCGGTTCCTTCTTTCATTCAAATTTATACTTGACAGCAAAAGGGACCAAAAAATATGAAACTTCGAAAAATAATTGAATTCTACAGAAACACGAATAGTCGTGATCTGTGTCGTCTAACATACGTAGGTCAACGTAACGTATCTTGGGGTAACTTTGGGGGCTAACATAAGAAATAAAAAAAATGGCGCCGTTTAATGTCGATATTTTCTATTTCTAATAAAAAAATGTAACATGTATATTAGTTTCATAATTTTGAAATACCGATTTATGAATCAGGGTGTTGAGGGTTAAGAATGACGGCTTTTGTAAATTGTAAAAATGACGCAAATACGACGGTCCCATGTGTGCTATTCTAGGATAAAAATAACCATACGACATCTAAAAAAATTGTAAAATATTAATAGACGTTCGATGTAGAAGTATTACGACTCATGTTTCACTGCCTGGTTATATTTTTCAGTATTCGAATTTCTTTACCTCGACGGATCAGTTTCCCCTGTTACATTTTACACGGCTCCGTTTTCGTCCCGTGTAAACAAACAACCGAGAACGTTGCACATCCGTTCCAACAGAAAAAAAAGGATAACCGTTTAAAATTCATCCGACTGGCTTTCCCCTCAAAACCAACATAATCGTTGGTTAAAGACACGCGTGTCCATTTTGTTCCTGTTTAAAGTTCACGAGCAGCATCGCCGGAGGGGCGAGTTCGTTCCACTGATTTCAATAAAGCATCGAGAAGAATCAAATGCCGGCCTATTTATAACGCGCAACCACTCGAGCACCGTTCGTGCACGAATTCCAGGTGCACAGTGTCCTCTTAGAGCCTCTAAAAAATACTTCCAAAGTGAAAAAGAAAAAAATAGACAACCCTTCTCTCTTTTTTTGGTTTTCCACATCGTTTTTTGTCGTTCAAACATTTTCTGGTGTAATGTGTTTCGAAAGAATCTGGTCTGAATAAGAAATAACGAATTTGATTGTACAGAATTCGAATAGTTCGTTATATCGGGAACGCGATGAACTTGGAACAAATCGTTGTTGCCTGGACGTTCGACGGTCTCTGCGAGGCGACGAATAAAATTACGCCTCGAATGAAACGGCGGCTGAAATTCTATCGTATCGAGCCGAGGCGCATATGTTATCCACGGTTGAAACGGTTGTTAGCTCGCTGGATCCTGGACCTCAGATGCTGCGTCCAAAAATAAGATTACTGCCGAATTAACGAACAGAAATAGGCATCGGTTCTGAACGGATGCTGCTTCTGACACAGGTTGCTCGTACCGGCTAACCCCCTCGATGGCCGATGGTTATTGTTAAAATGAGGGGATCGTAACCATAAAAAGGAGTTAATACCACGAATTGAACGTCGAAACGAAAGATAGACCTTCGTACAATCTTCTTAGGATTTCTAGAAAATCAGTGATTGACAAATAGTGAAAATTAAAAGAAAGAAGCTGTTAATATTGTCAGGGGTTTCAACTACAACCACAAGGTAACTGTTAAGGGCCATTATTTTCGAGGAGTATGGCAGTTCAGAGCCACGCCTATAAGCTCCAGTTGCATAATTTCGAACATATATTAATGGTGGATACCGTGTTAAACCCTCCAATACGATCGTCATTCAGGAAGCATGAAACCCACAATTCGTTCAAGAAATCCATCCACATCCCAGGAGCCTTCCATAAAATCTCCTCGACAATTATTACAAAAACAGTGCTGTTTTCTTCGTACTCACGAACTTATCTTCATACAAAAATAAGCTAATAAACCATGTAATAAATATTCTATCCTACAATTTAACCCTACGAAGCAGATGGTGTATTCGAAACGCAAATCACTACTTTAAACAAAATGCAGAAAACAATACCGGTAGGGCGTCGAACCGAGGGCACGGTCGATCAACAAAATCGGTTTCACCGTGTATTATAAATCCAGGCAGGGCCACACCGATAATCGTCACGTTCGTTTTTGGTGATAAAGAAAAGAGAGCGGTTCGGTCGGTTTCGTTTGAGGCGCGATCCCCTTGTCGTCGGTTTTTTTTTTTTTTTTTTTGGTTCTCGTAGTCGGTCCACGACGAAGACCACGAAGAGACTGGTTCGGCTCCGCTTGGTTCATCGGTCCAGGACGCTTGCCGCGACATTTATATTTAACTTTGGCGTCGCTCGACTTTTCGGCTTGGGGGTTCACCACGCGCAGCGATTCCGTCTTGAGTTCCCGTGCCACATTTCCTACGCCCCTGTGCACAATTTCGCCCCTCCCTTCTCCTCCCAACACCAACCCCGTTTCACCGACCCTTCGAACGACGTGACGCGTTCCATTTTATTATCGTCGATGAACTAAGATCGAGAATTCGTTCGTGTCCCTTCGGAGATCAGTATCGATGGTTTTTGGGCGTTGGTGTGATCGTTATTGCGTCGATTCTGGGGCTGTGAAGCGAGAGAAATGAATTGTTTAACGGAAATTGTGGGGTGGAGGGTGGTTTTTTTTTTTGGAGTTGAGGGATTTATTGGGTGTTTGAATGTAGTTTCGACGAGGATAATTATATTTTGTGGTATACTGACCTCAGGGTCTGTCGATGACGTTTGGAAAGAGTAGAGTGGACAGGCCACCGGAAGTTGACAGCTGGCTCGCGAGGTTGACGAGCGCCTTGACCCCATTGGGTTCATCGGGGGAACCTATTTTTATTAATTTCCAACGACAGCTTATTATTTCAACGTAACAAGCGATTTATAAATTGACTTTGAGCATCGAAATAGAATTTAGATATTTTTGCATTTTTTGTCGTGAGGACATTATTCTCGATTAAATCTTGTAAGTGTTTCTCTGCCTAAACATATATAACGATCATTAGTATATGACTGATAACTGTTTCAGATTATTAGTGAATTTTATGACCAAGAAAAATATTAAATTCTACTGTTATTATATACGTATCCAGTAATATTCTCGAATAAGGATAGATTTTAAAACGTGTTTTCTTTTTTCTTTTACTAAAATTTAACGCCATTGATAATCCACCCTTCTTCCACGTACCAAGGGTTGATAAGCTTGCTTCCCAGACTCTGTCCACAGACAAGATACATATGTATGAATAGGCTTCGTAAACTTAGGAATCTGTAATATCGACACCTTGAAAAGCCTGTGATTGTGGTGACATATATGTTACGAGAATGGTGAATTCAGGAATTACGTTCAATTACAGATGAGATATATGAATAGACCTAACATGCAATGTAATTTTCTGTCCCATACTTCGGGGGCGTCAGAAGCCCCCTTACCATTTTGGTGTCATTTCCCGACGTTACCGATAAAGCATGAATTCTGAGTATTATTAGCACAAATGAAGTGTTATATAATCCATTCATATTGCGTGTATGTATACGATTTGACGGGAATAACAATATCCGATGCTTCAGTTTAAGGTTAAGGGATAAATATGATTAGAACAATCTAATGGAGATCATATAACTATTACGGCCCTATAATTTTCACTTTTCATGCATGTACTTACAATGTTACAATTATTTATATTTTATACATCAAGATTAAGCAAAAAGAGTGCAAAAGTAATAAATTAATGAAGGTTATTAGTTGTTTCCAAGAATCTAGGACTAAAAAATCAAGACATTTAAATTTTGAAAACTAGATATCGAAGATTAACTATTGTTAACTATTATTTAATAATTTACAATAAAATAAAATTTATTCCACGTGAAAATTCCTTAATCGATCCATATCTTGCAAGTTTCTGTATATCTCGATTTGTATCTGTTATAATTATTAACAATTCGCATTGTAAAAGGGATGATACAATGTTGAACATCTTCCACCAAAGATGTGATTGTTATAAACATTATAATATTAAACTTATTCTGAAATAAATCAAAGAATTCCTACTGTTCAACAAATTTTTATGAATTCCTTGTTTAAAACGCTATCAATCTGTTCTACAAATTTTTATGAATTCCTTGTTAAAAATACTATCAAGGCACATTTCCATTAAATAATATTTATTTAACAATCGTCATAAACATTAAGACATAGTCATTGTAGAATAGTTTGCAATAAAGTAAAATTTATTACATGTAAAAGTTCATTACACGGTTCATGTCTCGAAAGTTTCTGTATATTTCGAATTATATTTGTTATAAATAATAACAATTTGCATTATAAGACAGCTGACAGAATGTTTAACAATATTCCTTAGAGAGGCAATTGTTATAGCAATTACCTTATTAGAAATAATAAATTAATCGAGAAATAATTTTTGGCGCGCCGAGTTTCCAGTGCACTCAATGTACGCGCACTTGTTTGCGCACTTGTCCGCGCACCAGTGCGCGCAAGTTCACGATCACGCGAGCCTATAAATACGAGAGCGCAATAACAAATCCTCAGTTCACTCGGGTCCGCGGACCTCGTGGAGGTCTTCCCACGATTCCTGACCACTGGTGGACACTGGTCAAGGGGGTTCAAGGGGTCCTCTCTATTATCCGAACTCGACGAGGTCTTCCTACGATTGCTGACCACTGGTGGACAATGGTCAAGGGGGGTTCAAGGGGTCCTCTCTATTATCCGAACTCGACTCAGGGCTTCGTTTTTTTTTATTTTTTTTTTTATTGTGATTTATTTTAATTAATTGTGCTTTATTTTGATTTATTTTAATTAATTGTGTTTTTTTTTAATATATTTTAATTCCTGGTGCTTTATTTTAATTTATTTTAATTAACTGAGTTTCATTTTGAATTATTTTAATTAATTGTCTTTTATTTTAATTGATTTTAATTAATCGTGTTTAATATAATTTATTTTAATTCCTTGTGTTTTATTTTTATATATTTTAATTATATGTGTGTTATTTTGATTTACTTTAATTCAATAAACTCAAGAAAAATGCCGTCCTTCGAGGGATTTCGATATTTATAGTATAAGTCTATTTAGATATCTAAGTTAGTTGTAAGATTATTGTGAAAGGTGGATAGATGGAACTTGTGTTTCCATCTATCTTCCTTGGGTCTCCACTTGCAGCAACCTCCACGTGGTGAGACCTGGTAATCGGTGTTATCCTCGATAGTTTTGTAAATCGAGGATAATACCGAGCCAATGGCTGCAAACCCATTGTAAAATAATTGTAATGTATACCGAGGACTTATTATTTTTATCGCGTAATCCGCTATTTCCGGTCACTCTGCAATGTGCAGGTGATCGGCCGTGTTGTAGGCCCCGAAAATCGGATTCCCTAACTAGCTATCCTAATCATGGGTCCATGTCTCGCACCGCGAGGCGGTGTCTGTGCTTGCACGGCCGTCTCGCGGCATGCCTCCGTACCGGGTCCCTCTCTTTGTCATCCGTACGGAGTCTCCTCGACTGGCCCGGCAGTCGCCTGGAGGCAGTACGTTGGGAGAAATGGGGACCCGTACGGAGGAGCGCGAGATACGACCCCTCTGACAGGGGGTAGCTGGTGACGGGGCCGACCACTAGGGGCTCTACTCACGGTACGCGTCGATTCGAGTCACACTTTGCCTCAGAGAGAATCGGTGCTCTCCTTCCGAGAGCATCGACTCTCTGAAACATATTCTCCTTCAGAGAATATGCACTCCTTTTGTCTGTAATAATTGCTCGGTATACGGCCAAATGGGATAATTGTAAGTTAAGTTAAGTCGATTCTAAGACTAGTATAAGTTCAAGAAAGAAGCCATCGATCATCCGCCGTGGGATCTTCATTTTATTTTCAGGTAGACTCAAGAAAGAAGCCATCCGCCGAGGGATTTCGTTATTTATAGTATAAGCGTATTTAGATATCTAAGTTAGTTGTAAGATTATTGTGAAAGGTGGATAGATGGAACTTGTGTTTCCATCTATCTTCCTTGGGTCTCCACTTGCAGCAACCTCCACGTGGTGAGACCTGGTAATCGGTATTATCTTCGGTGAAGTATTGTAAATCGAAGATAATACCGAGCTAATGGCTGCGAATTTAGAATTAATTTCTCTAGATATAATAATTGATGTAAGATCGCATATTTATTGTGAATATTCTATCTTACATGAAACTTTGAATATTTTGAGGCTAAATGTAAGATAAAAAATTTTTGTTACTTATAAGACTACGTGAAACTGAATAATAAAATTCATGAAATCACACATATATTCGACTATTTTAATATCCTTCCTTCATTTCCTACAATTGAAATAAAGTTGAAATAATAGCCTGTAGAAGTTTGGCTAGTTGCGTTTTAGTTATTGTTAATAAATAATGTGTAAATAAAGTTATATCTAAAAATTGCCAGATCGTAATTGATTGCGCGTGTGAAAAGTAACATTGCTAAGGTGTCCATTAACGATATTATTGATTTAGAATAAGTTATGTTATAGGTAGGTGGAAAAATATATACTTTCGTTCTTCATATTTCATTAGTATCATATTCATTCTTTAAACCGTAGCGTCGGATATTTTTACTCCCGCCAAATCCTACTAGGTACACGTTATACGAATGGAAGATATAATGCTCCATTTGTGCTAATAATACTCAGATTTCATGCTTTATCGGTAACGTCGGGTACTGATACTGAAATGGTGAGGGGTCTTAGGAGCCCTCGAAACATGTAACAAAAAATTACATTGCATGTCAGGTCTATTCTTTATCTCGTCCGTGAATATTGTCACAGAGGAGATATGTATCTATTTCGTCTGTGCTCTGTCTTTCTTAGTCTGTGATAACAGCAGATCCCAGCAAGAAATTTTTCTGTTACCAATGGACGGTCATTACTGGAATACACTAGATTCACGACAAGTGGCGCTTGGTGTTTTATAATTTGAAAACATCTCACGACCAAAGAGCTTTCACATATCAATTACATAATACATTTTACATGAGACACATTAACGAAATTTTAATCATTTTTTTCCATTTTATTATTTCAGCCTTTAGTCATAATTTTACTATTCCAAGAATACCCGAATTTGTGTTGAATTTTCTTTGCGAAGGTAAACGAATGGATTAACATTAGACTTTCATCTACACTCTCACCGATATGGCATCGAATTCCTGCTATTTATCGTATTCTAATTTTATTTCGAAAAGAGTCAGTGCAGTCTAACACAGACCTCATATATAAGAACGCAGTAAAGTTTATTTTTCACTCTTCGATCCTCACCGGAACGGGAAGAAGTTTTACGAGCATTAAAATGTATTGAGATGTCCGGCATCGTGGACGGGGGTCATTCTGAAGCTTTCTTTCGGATCGAAAACGTTAAGATCTTCGAAAGAAAATTACGGTACGAGAAAGATCTTAATCCGCTGGCTAATTATTGCAAATAGTCTGGCACGATTCTATAACCAATACGTGATCAGAGAACACCATAAAAATATCTAAGGACTTTTACGAAGGGGCGAACGCATTTTCATGAATACTTGACATTTTATCGTTTGTCCAGCCGCTGACTTTTATGACGAGGGAGCTTTTCTCATTCTCGTTCGCTTCGTAATCTTTTGACTTCACGAAGTAGATTCTTGTGGAAAAATTCCATTACCTATAAAACTATAATTGCCTTGTCAATCACTGAATATTAATATTTACAGTAACGTGTTAAATAACGTAGGTTTGTTGCATGTCTAACATATTCTTGTCACAAATATCTGAATTTGTACTGTTTTTTGTAAACAACCTGACATCGACCAGATCCAGGGAACAATAAACGATCCTAGAAGAATGGATTAATCTAAAGTTATATATGATTTTCTAGGCGTCATAAGATAGACCAGATGGAATCTTCCTAAGGTTAGATACTTCGAGGATATAAATGTGGCTTTCATTTCTTCAAACAAAAGTGTGCTTTCTTTCGCAGCAATGATTCTTCTTCAATCTCGAAATACACGACAACTGTAGGATTCTTTGTAAATGTTCTGACATTCGTTAGCACCAAAAACATAACGATTACTTTTTCCCTGAAACTTCTGATCATTTCCGCCGCGTCACCTTGTATATTTATCAGAAGCTGAAGCAATCTGATTCAACACGCCCTGGCTCTAAATCCGCTTCGATACGTTCGGGGTTCCCCCGTTTCGAAATTAACTAAGAAACTTGACGGAGCGCGGAGTCTTTGTAATCACTTCGCCTCCGGCTGGCAGATTTTAGATAATTATACCGGCCTGGTTATAAGCTCGCCGCCTTAATCCTTCGCTTACGACTCTAAGTCCCGCTTCAAGTTCCGCCCGACGGGAAACATACGTAGCCTCGTTTCGTCGAGATCAAATCCGATTAGACCTTCCCCACTCGCGTTATTGTAGAAAGGTGGCGAAACACTGAAAGCACCGGCCGTAATTTAATGCACGAATTTATTCGAGGGATTCGAGTGAGCTATGGAAAGCTGAATACTCTTTACACGTTTTAATCCTGTGATGGTGGCTGGATACATTTTGATCTGAATTGTCGTAACCAAGCAAGAATATTTATTTCCCTGTCGTGTTTCCATTGCGGTCGAAGTAAGGAGGACCCAAGGCGGTGCAAAGTTCCGTCAGAGAGCTTCCGCGGCGATTTTCTGAACAAGCCCAGGCTTGGGTAGGTTTTAAAGAGCTGCTTATTATACCGGTGTTTCCACGAGCCGATGAAATTTTGCTATTGAATGCACATCGTTGCATCGGCCCGTCACAATAATTAAGGCGCACGTCCGTCTACGTCGCTCGCGATTCCTCCTATTGATCTGACCACGAGACTCTGCGTTAATTACGAGCACGGCCGGCCATTCCGTTCGAGATTTCTATGGTGATTAAGTGTTATACCGTATAGACGCAAGAGTAATGTGGTTTGGTAGATTCAATATCAGTTTCTGAACATTTCCGAAACCTGTATATACATATATGTATATATTTTTTTTTTCATAAAGAAATGGCCTTTCTTGTTTAATAATTTATGTACGTATATAACATATGCACTGCGCTGAATTTCGAGTTTTGTCAATGTCCGAAAAGGGATATTCTTGGTAGCTTAAATATTCATTATATCTAGATAGCACATGACGCCTTGAAGACTCCCATTTTACGGCTATTTTAGGTCTAAGGCGCCTTTAAGCCGTCTTCAAGGCGTCATGTGCTATCTGGGTATGATTCATGATATCCGTATCTATCCATCGATCTTTCTAAATTCTATTTCCTTGGACTATTACGTACAAGTTTGCAATTCTTTCTATCCTAAATAAAGAATTTAGCTACTTTTTCTTAAATTACAAATAATCGTAGTTGTGAACGCCATAGCTCCGCCAGAATGTATGAAAATTTCGCGTGACAGCAATTTCCCCGCTGGACCACGGGAGTGAGTTATCGTTAAAGATTGATCCACGCGATACCGTGGCCCGGTTGCAATTAATAATTACTGTCCGGCAGGAAAATTATTCCCTATTATGGTAATGGGACTTAAATCATCGGGTGGGAAGAGGGTAGGGGCGCGTTACAATCGCGGATTTTCCGCAAAGCGGATCTAAGCTTTTGTCAATTTGCATACAACGGGACCGGTTAATCGTTCCTCCCCTCCCTCTGTGAACGTTGAATTACTTCGCGACAGGGAAAAACGAGGCGACCGATAATCAGGCTCGTCTATAATTGCGTTGCTTTCTCGGAACGGTTAATTGAAAGGGGAGCCAAAGACGATCAGAAATACCCTACGACGATCTACTTTCCATCGCGAATTGAAGCTGTAGGGTGAAGGTATCTACTATCGTCCATATTCCGAATATCACTATTCGTTATATCTTGCAAAGCAAGCTCTAAAATTGTTCAGTCATGAATTGAAAAAGTATCAAACTGTATGCAGAAAGACATATTGTAATTGCAGTTTCATGTGATCAACAATTACAGAATACAAAAATACCAATTATTATTCACTCGATAGCGATTTAACTTTCGCTAGGCGATATTAGGTACCTTCACCCTATCTTCTCCGCTCGTTGCAATAACGATCGTTTCTCTGAATGCTGTGTCTAGTCGAGCTTTCTTTCGTTCCCCGAATTTCCTCGATCTTCGACGTTAGAACAATCAGTTCCACTAGGTAGCTCACGAGACGAACATGAAACGGAATATTACCGACCTAGTGGCGACGATCGCGCACAGAAACGTACACCGCGGAAGTAAACCTCTGCGTTAGACACGTTACTCGTTACTCGTACCCTTTTTATTTCCCTCTAAATCCTCTTCGATCGGTGCGGCGGTTCCCTCTGTGTTTCTCCCCGGTGCCCACTTTCATCTCCCTTTAACGGGCGGGGCTCTCAGCGAAAATTGGAAGACAGGAATCCTATTCGCGGCGAAAGGGACGAATTTCTCTTGTATCGGAAAAGGGATGAAATCCAGCGTTTTATCGAGATTTCCCGGTTGTTCGAACGATTCCGGCGTCGATCAACGAACGTGGACTAATAATGCCTCTCTGTTTCTACGCTACGATTCGCGGAGGATCGTCTTTCCCCCGTTCCTTTGCTGGAATTCTTGTTCGAGGACTGCGGCCCCGAACCAGCCGCCAAAAGTTCGTTTCAGACGAGGTAAATGCGACGATCGCGGACCGGTATAAGCCCTCCACAAATCACGCTAGTCCCCCCGTTCGATCGACGTTTTCAACGGCGTTTCGTCGTTCCATCTTCTATTCGCGACTCGATGAAAAAACGGAGGACTCGTTTTTGAAACGAAAAATAATCACCGGTTTCGCCTCGACGGTCCTCTTTCTTGGTTTCTGTACCGTTAACCCTCTTGGTGGTACTCGAACTCTTTGAGGATCTGTCGCTTGTTAACGGAGAACTATTTTTTGTATCTGAATACACTTAACCCTTTAACACCCAGTGTGACGTATACGTCATATCTAGAAAATCAGATTTCCAGGGGATTTGTCGTGAAAATACAGACGATTTGCTTGTATTGGGACCATTCTTGAGTTAACTAATAAATAATTTTAATATCCATATTTGGACTTCCCAATAACAAGATGCAATATATATATATATATATATATATATATATTAGTTTCATCGTTTTGAAATAACAATATGAGGGTCTGGGCGTTAAAGGATTAAGGACAAGTGAAGGGAGTCAAAAGACTCATCAGGACTATTGGCTATCATAGGTAATATGTTTAATGGTTTAACTTTGCATTAATTGTTATTACGCCAATGGACATGAAACAAAGAATGATTTCTAGGAGTACGTGCAGATAATTGAAATTTAATGTTTTCCAATATTTCTGCGCAAGTAATAACGATTTTAAGCAAAAGTAGTAGCTTTAGTAGTTCTTCTCTTATAACGAACTTCGTCTAATGATTATAACTGACATTATTTGATGTTTCAAATCAGCTTGTAACAAGCATTACTTTGCAATATTGAAAGAGCTCAATATTTTTGTAAATGGAATAATATTGTTGTTCATGCATTCCCATTTACAGAGAAATCGGTAGAAACTGCGCTTTCGAAATGGACGCCTGTGTGTTTCTCGTCCAGCGCTGGATTAACCCCGTATGAACAGCTCGAGGACACGTGACCGGGGGCTCATAGTGCTTACACACCATGCAACAAAACATGAAATACGCGTGCAGCTTCCGTCGAAATGACTTTGCATAGCTGGTGGAAATGTAACCCGCGGGGCTTGTTTCCTTTCCAAATAAGCATCGTCGCGAGCATGTCGGGGATAACGACACTGCGTTTCAGTACCGACACTAACGGTGTTGACAATTAATTGGGGGTGTCTGCCTTTCCACGTCTAAATTAACCGTGTTTGATGATATTACGACACTTATGATTACTCGCTATTAAATAAGTCTGGATTATGGTAATGGAGTTTATACAACTGACTAAGACCCAACTAAGAACAAACTCGTGAAACGGTTGAAGAACGCTTACCTCAAGTAGAATAACTCGTCACGTCAGACATATTTTTCCAGTATTTTTAACAATTAATAATTCATAAACCCCAAACCTGGTTTCGTCATTTCTGATTCTCACCTCAATTCTGCATGTAGAATCCACCCTGTGAAAGTGTCCAATATTTTTATTAACATACTGTATCTAATTAAAATTTCAATGACTTCGCGTAATCCTCGTAGCGGTAATATTCTTGAAATGGGTTTTCCGCAGATTATGAAATATTCCGTACATGGAATAGAATTTCGATTCGCCAGAGACTCGATACGATGTTGGTCATTACCAAGTAGAATAGACCCGTGGTGATACGGGCGATTTTAATTGTAATAAGAGTGTTGTTTCACGGCTATTTCCAAGTGGACCAATAGGAGGTGTAGTGGCCGACCCGTTCCCAGTTCCTTTCATTTCGAGGCTCCGGTTTTCCGGTTCCGTTCGTTGTTAGACGATCTTCCAGCGCGGCTAGCAGGCCGTAAAATAAATTTCTGGAAACGGTTACGAGGGGCGAAACCACGCGGGTGAAATAACCCCTTTTGAGTGTCGAACCGCAGATATATCGGTTTCGCTGTACACAAGCCAAAAAATACACATACAGGTTACGGCGGCTGGTTGCAACGTCGGGAGATCGATGACGTCCGCGGTAACACGGTGGTAAAGTAACGGGAATGAAACTAAATGCTTGTGTATCCATAGCAACAAACAATAATAAATCAGTAAGATCGATAAATCTTTCGAGATATCACACGTGTGTATGTATACAGGCTTGCGCACGGGAAAAAAGACTGAAAAAAATCGGTTCGATCCTCTACGATGTCATAAATATATTTCTTATTTTTCCTCTCAAACACGATGATACGTTGTGACGATATTTCACAATTTTCTCGAATCATGTACACGTCGCTGTCCGTCGACTATTTTGGTTTCGACGAAAATCTACGAAAAAAATCGATATTGGAGGAACAAATCTTCATGGGGGTGAAATTTGACGGATAACGTGTCACACAAGCCATCGAAATCGAATCGTGACGCTTCTTGGAATAGCATTTTTAATAAAGATCGTGACACGGTAAGGGCGGTTCAACGTGTCACGCGTTTACGATCGCGCGAGTGATTTAAATTTCAAATTACTCGAGCACTAGTACACGCAGCCCACGCAACGATGGATATATTGCTTATTTATTGCAACAATGACATAATTCAGAATTTATAGTTCGAGTTGTCTGTATGGAAAAAACGGTTGTTTTCGGTACATTTCCCCGGTAAGTAAGCTTCCAAAACTCATTGGACTTCTACTTTACTTCACTTTCCACACATTTACGGTATTTTTCGGATAGTTGTCGAGTTCTCTCTCATAAAAGTGATGGTTTGGAGTCGATAATTAATTATGGGGCCACGAATTAATTTTTACACTTAATGTAGCGATCAGAACATTCAAATTCACCGGACGTTTTTACACGTCGGAGACACTTGTACGTGGTGGCGTGAGACGTGGATTAAAGGGACGTAAAAATGGATTTCAACGGAAGGACCGTGGTAACGAGGGGAGAAATGATTGACACGGGCTGCACTTGTTATCAGCCTGTCTAATAAGCGCGTACGGGGCGACGACACGTGACCAACCTTAATGACACGTTGATGCTAATAATAAAGTCCGCCGTGAAAACAATAGAACGCCCTTCCCTTCATCACACTTTTATCGAGCGTCTTCGGTGGAATCTAAGAACACGCGAACCATTCATTTTTTTCTTGTTTAGATTACCTTGCTCTGATGCATTGTCTTGGAAATGTGACAGCAATATTTACGCGCTCTCTACCATTGTTATATCTAGTGCTACATATAAAGTTGAAAAGCAAATGTAGTCGCTGTGAATTATTATTAACCCAAATGGAAACTTATTTACTTTATTAAGGGTTCTATCAGGTTTTACGTAAAGTGGAAATCTAGTTAAAGTTTATTAACACATCTACTGGCCATTTCTATACTCCTCATACAATATCATCATAATTGTTCAGATTACATATATTCAAATGATGAATCATGCAATCATTGTTTACGTTATTATTCTGCTACAAATTTGCTTAGACAATTCTATACGTTACAGTTCAGAGATTGAAGTTTTTTTTTAAACAGTCGCGGTGACCGTGTACAACATGTTGTTTCTCTGTATTTCCGAAAGTACGTTTTCCACTGGTCAACGACATGTCGATGTTTGACCAGCCTTTTGTGCCACTCTTTTTTCCCGCTGAACGAAATTAAACGAGTCGAATTCAATGATAGCCGCCGCGGCCCGTGACGCGCAATACAGGTTTTAATAAAAATATCGAAATGCCTGTGAGGTACCCGTGCCGAAACCGCGGGTAGGGAAAATACCATCTGACGTAATCCGAAAATTATGTTTTGTCAGCCCCGTACAATAGAGACGAGTGCGATTCGCGGCGCGAAACCGCCTATCAAAGCTCGCTGATCGTAAACCGTGTTACATTTTTTTTCTCTCTCATTCCTCCCCGTTTCGTCCTTTTTTTCCCCGGCTCTCGTCGTCACCGTCGACGTGTAAATTGAACTAATTGAGAGCCAGAGGAAGCGAGGGGCGGCCACCCTGGTGTGAGGGGACGGTGTATCGTATCCGTTCGCTTAATTCTATATTCTCGAAAGAAAGATTTCAACGAGGGCGAGCCCTCATCGAAGTACACTTCCCTTAATGGGCTGCTGACTTGGTAATTACCGTGAAAGTACTACGTGATTTAGTCGCCTGTAACGAAGTGGCGGGAGGAATATATTACACTCCTTCAGTTAGGCCTGACCCTTGAGCGTTCGTGGAGGGGGAGAAAGCGGGTAGAAAAAATAAAATGGCGGTTGTCTATCGATAATGGCGATGTCGTGCATAGATTTGTCGTCGAGCTATTATTATTTCGTGTTGGCTGTATTATTTTCGAAGAAGATTTCACTAATATCGCTCGATCAACGTCTGTATTAACGCTCTGTAGCCCGAATTCTTTTCTTGACTATACAAGAATGTATGTAACGTGAAACTAACAAATATCAACCTTTGAATACGAATTAACAATGAATTTATTATTTTCGAAAATTTAATTGTTACTTCGATATACTCCAACTAGCATATAGAGCCTTAAATGCAATGTACTTAAGGCCGCGAGAACTTCCTACCATGAAATCTGTAATTGTTTCCCATCTTCCCACATCCGTTTGAAAGTAGCGACCATAGTTGTTCGAGCTTCCCTCTAGTCGCGGAAGAAGCGACCAGAGAGTAAAATTCCCACGGAAGCAGCTTTCGCGCGTTAAATATTTATGAGAAGTCCCGTTTACCTTCACTGGTGCTCTTTTCTCCCCTCCCCCTTTCATCCACGGTTTTTCAGTTTCCCCTGTTCCCTTTTTTTCTTCTCACTCACCTCTCTCCGTCCAAGCGCAACGCAACGAAAGCTTCGCGGTGGTGGAGGCGCAGGTATTTGTCGGTGCCCGTCCGGCACAGTATCCGGACCGACGGGTCATTTGTTACAGAAATGGGGCCCCGAGTTATAACGGCGGAGGTTGGACGACAGGCGAGAAGTGTATCCTAGCCTCCAGTATTTTCCTGTCGACGGCTACCGGTGGCCAGCAATTTTCCGAAACTTACCAAAAACGACGTCCCTCCGCACACTTTCCGTGAAACGGGACGCGTTGCTCCTACGATTTGTACGGTACTTGCGCGATTTCCGGTGGGCTGCCGGCCCACCGGAAGCTGTTACGGAACGTACGAACGCTTCCGAGGTTCCCCGACAACAAAGGACGCGAGATTACGTTGGGGAAACGGCGAGACGGTTCGAGGATTTTTACTGTGTGTCCTCGGAGTGGTTTCATTTGTTACTGCGAGAAAATTGAATTATGGTGGTCAGGGTGGTTTTAGACGCGTGATCGATGCGTAAGGAGGACTTAGAATGTAAAGGATATAGTTTACGACCGTAATTTGGGAAGTTTTCTTGCTTGTGACACTTGCTGTGTCTGTGACTTCAATGGAGACATGTCGATTAGATGATATTTTAACGATTTGTAAGTGTTTCCACAGTTATTGCTTCGCGAAGAAGTGAAATATATGAAATACGTTTATGTGAATTATGGTAGAACAGATTATAGTACAAAAAGAAATGTAAGAATTATATTTTCCTCGAACGTAATATTACGTAGTCGGACCTTAAAGGGTTGATAAGCGTATCTACATTTCGCGGCGTGACATTTATTACCGAGAACCATCTATGGTGTAATATGCGCATATTCATTTATAACAATGAAAGGTACACGACCATGCGTCCAAGGAAAAATTAGAACCGTCCCCGGGGCGGTGGAAGTTCGCGCGCCCTTAAATCAGCGCTTTGTTCCGCGCGACAAAGTGAAACAAGCTGGTAATTTGCGCCGGCTTCGTTCTATTTATCGGCGTTACAAAACGCTTTAATGGTCGCCGCTGATTTTATTGCGTCACGTGTACAGACGACCAGGCGTAATTTTCGTGAATATTGGCCGGCGGCGTGGGAACGAGTCCCACGTCGAAATTATACGGTTCTTTCGCACCAGCGCAGCGGAACAATCTATAGGGACACGTATTCGTGTCGAGAAAATTGCGCAGAATTAATGATAAATATGAATTTATTTTTACATTGAGAATAACGAACGCGCTTTGTGCCGACAAAATTCCAGAACAATATATAGGTTTCGTTGGGAAATAAATTTATCGCATTGTTGCATCGCTTGCGTGTCTTTGTCGTTTAATTTCTCTTTTTGTTTTTCGTTTCTCGACCTGCTTTAATTTTCAACGAATTAATCATCAGACTGAATTTATCTTTCGGATATAGTTTGATTATTCTTTCTTCGCGTTCTAGAAACAATCTCGCAGTTACCAGGTGTGCACCAACGGTCGCGCAATCATTTTTCATTATTCCTCTAACAATATATTTTTCATCCTAGCTCAATTCACATTCATCCCGCTCTCTTTTTTTTCGGGCGCTTCTTTATTCTTGTTCGCGAGAGATCGAAGGAATTCCCAACGGTCGCGGGGGAATTAATAAAATTTCATCGTTATACCATGGAACGATTGGTACTCGTCGTATTATTCCGCGTCAAATGGAACGCGAAACGTTATTAAAATTATTAATTTCACGCACGACTTTCGAACGTCCGGGGGCGGGCAGGCGATCGTGTCGATGCTTTATCGTTACAATAAACCAAAGCGAAATAAATAGAACGGAAATAAATAACGAGCAGAACGAATGAGAATAATATTCCAGTTTCGTGGTCCGCGCGCCCATTTCTTCCTGAATAAATTAAGGGGGTGAAAAAAATTATTAAAAAATCGATCGTCGATTTTTAATATTTAATCAAAGTGGAAGTCTTTCTGAACATTTCAGGTCTAATTTTAACAACTTCTGACGAATGGAAGTAATTGCATTTCAATTTTTTAAAACTTTCAGCTGAATTTTGTATTCCGATCGAGATATTTAATCGTAAAATAATTCGATTAGATTAATCGTAACTACTTAGGATCTATTTCATTTCTCCTTCTAAGCTAACCGGTTATATTCACGAATTAACGCAATTCATTTCAATCTTCATCGCAACTCTGACAAATGTTATTCTCGAACGGTGGGCAAACATTCACCGCATGCATACACACACACGTCCGAATTCACCGCCGAACGCAAAACCGCCATATTTCCCTCACGTGCTCGCAGCTTTGACTTACCGTCGGATCGCAGTAAATACATTTACCGGTTTGCTTCCTGCGCGAAATATGCATGGAAATTACTGTTTCCCCTGTAGCCCGATGCTCCACTAAATCACACTTGCCCGGAGAAAAGCGAAAATTGTCTTGGGAAAGAAGGCGGACGAGCGAAAGGTGTGCGATGTGCCTCGGGAGGATACGGTATCAGACTTGCCAATCCCGCCAAGTCCGTGCACACGAGAGTTTTCGTGTCACGCGTGTGCATTTCGGTTCCGTAAGTCATCGAGCATTCGTGCTTGCGAATATGGAACGAAGTTATGGAAATTTTTAGATGAAACCGAACATTTTGATAGATTGCACCACGGATGCCCCGATTAACCTGTCCATAAGGTGTTTACGGATGTATTATACAGGGTGTTAGAAAAGAAAAGGGTCTATGGTTTTATACTAGATACTCACTGAGTGGAGGAAATCAATCCTTTGGGTATGAAATTAATTTTTATATTTATAAATATTCGATATTGTGAGTTTTTTCATTATTTATTAAATAAACCTGAACTCAACGGACCATCGTAATTTCCACATTCTTCGAATATTCCTCATTTTTCGTGGAAGACGCAAGTGTTCTGTAGCTTGTGAGATCGGTATTGTACACCTGGGTGAGGGTGCAGAAATATTTTCGAAATATTCGACAAAGTTCAAGAAGGAAGGCATATCTTGTCGGTTATGCGCCGGAGAACATTCGAGGGGGTTGTCAATCTTACTGAACTACATTCTTGCAATAACAATAGGTAGGAGAATTCGCGAATTCACGGAGGGGGTGGCGGCGAACGTAGATAGTGTGTATGCGTTCGACCATCCCGGTCGACACCCCCAAATATTTGCCTCGTATCGGGCTTGTATTTAAGCAAACATTTTCCCGCCATATGAATTATTTATGGGCGTGGCTGTCGTTGCGTTTATAATTCGTATGGCTGAATTGATCCGTTATTAATTTCTACGATGAAAATCCTTTCAATAGATTTAATAAGAACGATCAATATGTTTTTCTTTGCATCCAACTTCGTCGATTTAAATACGAAGATTAGGAAAATACTGTTTCATGGAAAACGTCAACGGATTTTTCGCGCCTCTCTCGAGGCGCCGGCAGAGACGCCGCGTAAAAAGTAAACGATCCGTCCAATTATTGGAATCGCCGTAACATGAAAATGAAATTGGAGTTTGTAGAATGGGATTCGATTTGAAGCGAATGGAAAACACTTTTATCAGGAGATTTCGTATTCGATTCGTGAGAGGCTTTATAGTCGGCCGGGATCAAGGGGGGGGGGTGGGATTTCTTTCGAAGATTCTGAATGAAATTAATTCAAGACGTGGATACCATTAAAAATTGAGAAAGAACTTGTTACGCTACAACGTAAGCCGGCAATTGAGTCTGCAATCTTCATAAATACTTTTGCAGAACTCTACGATAAATACAAAATTAAGCCGTTCGTTTAACCCTCTTACTACTTTCTTACTACTTTCGAATTTCTCGAAAATCCACTTATTCGAGGCAGTATGTCTTTCACATTCTCTGTACGCTAAATCACGTACAAAATAGTCTAGTACCATGTATAGGAGAGAATGTTTAATAAATGTTCACTAAGAACCCAATGAAACTTTTAAGAGAGTTACAAACACTTTGCTTCTACTTTACGTGCATTCGTTCATGCATACCTATATTTACATAACCGTCCACGGTTATTATATTCACTCGTGACTAGTTTCCTGATATTAAGCTCTTACGAACTACGTAATTCTCTAAAAACTGAATAACATTTTTACCGAATTTTTAACTATCTCCATAACTTTGAAAAATCGGTCGTAAGACATCGTTCTTTAATATAAAAGGACTTTTTCCCCAGTTTTTGATTCACAAAACGGAGCACCGTACGCTAATTCTCCGCAACGAATCGCACGATCTATCACGTCTGGGTGGACAGGTAAGTTCCAGGGGGTGGTAGTGGCCACGAAGGTGTGTCACGTCGGGGGGATGATCTTTTTGCCGCGGTTGTTTTTCCGCGTACAAGAAAATGCGGAACGGGCCAACGGCACCACGGCCATGGAAACCGACTAATTGGTATGTCGCTGCCACGACCCCGTTCTATAAACTGTCCCGCCACTGCGTTGGAATACGGAATGCACTTTGACCCTTCGCCGGCGTCGGCCCCGTTAAATGGGTCACCCTTATTTATCGCGGCGTGGGCGGGGGAGGGAGGGAACGACGCGAGATATATACCGCGATCACGGTGTCGTGCGAGGACGAAAATCACGATAAGATTTCGCCCACGGGACCTCGAAACCGGCGTAGACACCGTGAAATTTGCGGGCGAAAACTTTACGCGGACGTTCCTGGATTCTTAATAAAGGGGTGGGGGGCGTGGGATGATATCGTCCCATCGTCCGCTATGCGATCCCGTGGTGAACGAGAATTATGGTTTCTGTGATATCGGATCGTGGCGGAAATAAGAATCTGGTTGTGTCTGGGATAGTGGGGAGTTTAATATTTTGACTTTATATCGGTGGAGGAAATTTTATGATTGAATAGATTAGAAGAGATGGTTTAGATTTGAAATCGTGTATAGTAATCTTCTCAGGGTTTAATGTGGTGAGAGTGTTAGGGTTGTCGTGGGTTCGATGGTATAAATATGGACAATACTGGGGGTACCGATTGGTACCATTTTCTTCCGGTACATTATTTGCTTAACTACTCCAATTTGTCGTTCTGAGGATTAAATGTTTACATGTTGATGCAAATACTTGTTGTTTGAGTTACTAGTTTACATCTAATTATATGCGTATACATGATTGATGTTTTTTTAATAATATTCAATGACATCAGACCCATCACAAGTGATCACCATGACAGTTAGTGTGTCAAGAACTTCTTCCGAAGAAACCAAAGGTCCGCCATTTATAAATATTTATCTGTACCACCAGTTAACTATTAAAGTTGATTCCTGTCCATTTGTTACACGAACGATTTAAACATTTCCCACCTAGACCAGAAGGACATACTAAAACAGTGTTGTTCGAACGTGAAACCGGAAGTTCATTTATTCCCGGCGCGGGAACCGACGGCACCCTTTCAACGAAGTTTCGATCGACGCACGGCGCGGCGCGCAATTTTATAGATGATAAAAACGTTCCGGCGAACGCGCGTAATTCTCGATTATGCCAGAGGGCCACGCTTAGAACACACTCCACACGGGGAAACGTTCCCGCGCAGTAAAAGGGAAACGAGGTTTCCCTATGAAAACGTTATCGGCCCCCGAAACGAATGAAATCACCCGGGCTCCCCGAAACTTTGCAGTTTCGTTGTTCATGCATTCGCTATCAGCGGGTATATCGGATCGAGCGATCTGAAAATTCCTTAACACTATAGCCAACGGCTAGTTTCGCGATTAACTTTCATCAGTAGCCTGTTTTATCTAGAATTAACGAAGTATGGTTTTACTAAGTATGTAAAAAAAATTTAACCCTCATCCGCCCCTTGTGTGAATTTGACACATTTTTATCCTGAGAAATGATTTTAATCTGTCATGTGCAGGCAGATTTACTTTTATTTTGAAAACTTGCAAATTTAATTATTCGTGTCTTTATTATATTAATTTTTTATCACTGTTTCGATTTTATATCGAGGGACACATTAAGTTCGGAAAATGGGGGATGGATTAATACCTATGAATATTTGAAAAGTTGTAGTTGACAGCAGAGTTTAAAATTTCATTTGTTATTCGAAACTTTTTTATCTAGATAATGAATTTTCCTATCTCTGATTGACACTCAGTATAACGCCTCTGTGGAGTCATTCGTTTTTAAGTAAATATTATCACCGAACGCCACGAGTCGCGTTATTAGGTGTAATGCACTTTAGTATTGTACAAAGAAAATCCATTTCTTTTAGCGCGCGCCTCTGTCAAGGACTCGGGATTATGCGGTACAATGTATTACCATGTATTTGTCTAACTTTGGGTGAATGGAGATAATCACAGTCTTATCCGATTATAGGGGAAATTTATATACTACGTTTGAGAGCAGGGAACAAGTTTTAGAGACTCTGGGGTGATATGTTTTTGTAGCGTATGTACATAGATGAATGGATTATGTAAATTTAATTGTTTACTCGCGATCACTATAGCGAACGATTTCAGCTCAGAAAATATTATTGGCTGAAATACACACGCATAAGGAATGGAACAGTATTATTTAAGTAAAATAATCAATTGAGCAGAGGCTCATCAATCTTCTCTGATAGGAAACGCTGAGTGACTTAAAAAAGTCAAATAAACGTCCAAAGTTTCGTAATAAAATGGATACTGCAATAAAGGAGTTTGGTTTTTTCGTAAACCTTTATTTGTCTCGGTTGTGTTCTACCACGATTAATTTACTTTAAGGAATTTTATACCCTCTGTCCTTTGTCTTGTTTCTTCTGCATTACTCCGTAGACAATAATGGTTTCTCAAATATACGGCGTAGTTCTAAAGTGGTGAAAAATAAAAATGAATTTTCTTCACAGAACTTTTCGTTTATGTAATACGAAATAGCCGTATTTTCACCTCAAAATCAGCGTTAAATAGACCAGTATTTATCGTAGAATCTGAAGATATTACAATATGCAAGATGACGATGCTATCAGACAGTAAAGCTTGCTATAAGATTTCGATGGTAGGGTAGCATCGACAAGAGCCGACGAAATTTGTGGTTAAAACTTCACGGTGGTGTTCGTGCATTCTCAATAAGTAGCCACAAACTCGGAAATCTCCAAAACTTTGCTCCGAAGGTATAACTATCTCTCCCTTCTTTGTCCGTCTACCGATACTTCATTGACCCTTACGGATTATTTCGCAAGAATAACGAAGCGAAAGTTGTTTATTCAGGTTTAAATTAATCCTTAATTGACGAAAGTTCGACATCGCACGAAATACCTGAATATTCGAAATGAAAGTTCCGTTTCGAATGCAAAATATCAAGTAGCCCATCGTTATTAGCAATCCGAAAACGTTCCTGCGCTTCAATTCGTGTCAAATATTCCGCTTTTTAGAGAAATGTTATGTAAAATGTGAAACGAATCTCTTGTATTCAAGCACAGGAATACTGCAGATTTCAACTGGCATCTGGATTACACTTCGATTTAATGTAAATTCCGATGCAACGACGATTACGAGAATTCTAACAAAATTAAATGCTTCGTTTACGGTTGTTAATTTTTTAACGGTAGAATTTTATTTTGAAAACGAGCAACCATTTGATTCCTTTATTCTTATAAAAGAAATATATCCTTCACGACTTGAAAATAACAAGTATATCAGTCTAATACTTTTACAATAACGACTTCAAAGTCTGAGCGTTAAAGGATTAAGAGAGAGGAATTTTTGCCTACTCAAATGGGAAATTTATGCTCTTACATTCTATAGTTCCTGTCAAACAATCTCCACGTATCTTTCGGTGAGAGTTAAAAAATGTTCCAGTTCCAAAATCCGTTCCAATTTCTATATTTCACTTCAAATAATTACCGACCGTCTGTTACGAGTAATATCACAAATTCCAAATTACATCTGTACCGAAGTAAAATTTATCCATTCCGATGCATCAATTATGAGAACGGGGGCTCTGATTGCATCGTATCGATCCGACGATTAAATTCCGCTCACAGAACTGAGGCAGCCCTGCGTTTCGAGTTTACCCTTTTACCCGGCGTGAAACGTCCTGGAAAAAGAGACGGACGTTGGATCCCGTCGATTTGCATGTCGCCGTTACCGCCTAACTCGATTTGTCGCCAGCTGCCTCCGTATTTTTGACGTTGGCACGTCACACGCGTTCGACGATCCTGCGTCGTCGATACCTTTTTGAAATCACGTTTCCCACGTCCTCTAGTACCCTCTCCTTCACCTCCATTTTGGAGTTCATCGATAAATTTGCCAAATTACTTCGCCGAAACGACTCTCTCGTGAAATATGAAACACTGAATTTCATGGCGCTTGGGTCGCATTAATGCACTGTCGAAATAAATCCTACCACTTCGAAAATGGACGTGTATTAACGTTCCCCTCCCCAGTGGAAACGAACCGCGTAAATAAAGCGGTTGAAGTTGGGGGGCAGGTTGCCGGCCCGAATATTTTCTCCAAGGCACGACACCCCGAGGGCGGTTTATCGAGTGACCGAAACAATTTGGGAGAGAGTTCCACGCCACGGTTGAAATTTTATGAACTCTCGTCGCATAACTCGGTCAGCGTAATTCATTACTTGCTGCGATGCACGCAGTTGTCCTGTCGGTGCCATTTTTAACCACCGACGCAAAAAGGTGGGGTGTTATAAGTTTGATGCCTATGTTTGTTTGTGTGTGTGTGTTTGTTTGCCTATGGCTTTGTAGCTTATCAACGAGTGATCTGATTTTGATGCGGTTTTTTTTGTTTTAAAGTGTATATTTCAGGCACAGATCGGGAAATTTTTATTTAAATAAAATTTTGAAGTAAGAAATAACAGATATAAACATTATTTGTCACGAGTCGAATAAATATAACCAGAATTATTCGAGCCTCAAATAACGAATAAAGATAAAGTATCTTTTATTTGATTCGTTATTTAAATAATGCTCATCTTTGATTTCCGGGAAGGTTAATAACCATGTTTGGTCAAAATGGGTTCGACAGTTTCCAAGGCGGGGTTCTTAAAATTTGTAATTTATCAGTTAATAAACTGTTCTTTTCTTCTGTCGAGGGTTCGTAGATGTACCGTAGCGTGGTTGCATTTTAAGACGCTTCTCGACGGTTCTGTATACTGTTCAACGACGACGAAGATGTATCGACGAACCTTTTACCAGGTCGCCAAACGCCTGCGGGGAAAGTATGTGTTCAAAGGACGAAAAATAAAATGTTTGGGAGGGGCTAATGCGAACACTTTCACGGCTGCTGGTGCGAAATAACGCTTTATTGCGGGGAACGTGGGTTCTTTTTAGTCGGTGGCGTAAAGTTACGTTTCAGAAGGTTCGAGGTAATAGGCGGCTACATTTTCATCGGGTACACGCGATATTATGTATAACACGATGCTGGGTGGTTGTGTGTTAATTGTAGTTGCGACGTAGTGTTTATTAAAGTGGAACGATGACGATAGTCTAACGACTCTCGTGACGGACCGAAATAATTTTTAGACGTCCACACAAATGGCACACTGGATTGTTATTAGAAAGATATTAGATTTTTAAGTCATATGAGCGATAAGGAATAGTTCCTATCGTTGTGAAATATTGGGTCGTTTGGGTAGTTCGTAGTCTTTCGAGCACAGTATCTTCGTCAATTTTTTACTGGACTAAGAAAAAATCGTTTGCTTTACTGGATATTTCATAAGATATATTTTCATACGCAACGTTTGCCCGTTCACATTGATTCAAAAAGGATACTCACCTTAATAGTTCCCATCGTCAAGACCAGTCCATAACGATCCATAATCTCTTCTTATCCCCAAGCAACTTTACATCTGTAACACACAGGCACAGTTCAAGTGATTAAAACAGTTTACTAATGTTCTGAATATCCTAATCGAACATTAAAAGATGTAAATCGACCCACACAAAGTAAAAGCACACAAAGTAAAAGCACACAGTATACGATCCCAACGAAAAGTCCATAAACATTTAAAACACTATCCATAAAGCAGAAACTGATCGTAGACAATATCTAAAGAAAAACCTGAGCATCTAAAAGAACATTCTGTAATTACAATTTCACCGTCGAATCAATGAGGTTATCTGGTAGGTGGTAGGGCGAAAAACAGGGTCGGCCCCGTAACCATCAGTTAACTCGAGACATTCTTGCCGAAAGATTAGTTGGGAAAACAAGGGAAGAATTTCTCGGGGAACTTGCTGGCCGCCATTACGAACTTCCGTCAGAAGCCGTGGGTGGTGGTAGTGATGGTGTGGGTTCATTGAATGCACCCGCCTCGGTGAACGGGTTGAGAATGTGTGTACGACAAGCGCGAGAGCATTACCGGGCGTGATGTATTTAAGTTTCCGCGTATGAAATCCGCGGCAGTCTGCTTCCGATTACCCCGTGCGCACTAGCAGCAGCAGCTGGCATTACAATTTGGAAATCCTCCATTAAATAATTCAGCCACCCCTCCAGGGGAGGAAACTTCGGTTCGCGATAGGCGTTTAAGATTTTAATTAAGACCCCCTTGGTTCGCACTTTCAGCCGGAGATTTTCACCTTTTATCGCGCCATTTATAGACCCCTTCCCCCCGCCACGTTCACCGTCCGAATACCATCGTCGAGACTGCTCGTGCCCCTAAAACTTTCGAGCACGTTGTACTTTACGCCTCGAGCGTCGATGGAATACTGTTTACTGGAATTATTGGTACCATTTATCACGTTCTTGTTACCTTACGTTCCATTTCAGAGGAAGAATCTATGCAACGTGACATTTTATATGTCTGAAGAAATTTGAAATTTCAAAGAAATATTGTATACATTTAAATCCCTGGAATGTCTCCGTTTCCATTTTGCACGGGAGATCGTTATTTGATGCAAAATGAAAAGGAAGATTGTGTACGTTACCACACGGTATTTCTGTATTTACATTTACTTAAATATGTATTACTCAGGTTTTTCTGTTTAATAATAATGAGAATAATGGAAATATTTTAGTTCCATAAAGAAAGAGGTCGAGAACGTCGACGCGACGACTGGCAACGTGTACAGATGCGAGCACGTGTTTGGAGGGAGCGGAGGATTCAGGAGATCCGGGACCGTGGAAAGTTTACAGAGCACGAATAGAAGGAAAAACGCGATGCTCGTAAGTGCATAACAATAAAAAAGTTCACCGTGGAAGAAACGACTTCGGGCCAGTGAATTACACGTAGCGCGCGCGCGCACGAGTCATTTTGTATGCATATTGCAGGGGCGGGGTCCGTACTGTGTGTATGCAAAGTGCATTTTACAGTAACGCAGCCCGACATCCCGTGCGCTTTCAATTTTAATTATACCGTGGCCTCGACCATTATGTCAACCCCAGCCAGCTTTCGCGAGTATTTATCATCCGATGTTCAACCGTCAAATAAAACCTTAACCGTGAACATTCTCGGACACCACTCGAAAAATTCGGCTTCAAACGTATTTTGATATGGTGTTTCGAAAGTTACCTGGTTTTTTGCAAGCTGTTTCGCGAGTTTACACTTGGGTGTCCCACCTAACGTGAGCACCTTCAATATCTGACTTTGAAGGTACACAAAAATACGAATGGAAGTATTATTTGGTTAGAAGGAGCAAATACTGTGACGAGTAATCAATTTCCTTAATGTTATATTGTTCGAAATTTCGAAGTTGTTGTTTTTTTTTTTTAAACGGGACTATATATTTTTATTGGCGTAGTGAAATAGTTGAGATTAAGACTAAAACAATGACCTATAACAGTGTGATCCTCATGTGACACTGAGTGCGAAAAATCCACAAATGTATGAGAGTAGATTTAAATAATAAAATAACTACGACAGGATTAGTGGAAAAATGTATCGAAGTTGATGGATATCACTATGAGTATTTATTGAAACAAATTTTCTTTTATTTTTAAAAGAATTTCCACGTTTATTTGCCATTTGTTAAATTATAACAAATAAATTTTTTGGAAATAAAAAGCAAGCAAGATATTGAGGGTGCTCACGTTAGATAGGACACCTTGTATGTCTAAGTAGAAAGAATAACAGAAAGTACCTGGTTGGTGTTGATTAGATAGTGGTCTTTGTTGGCTAACGTTGGTCAATAGCGGTCAAAGAACATGAACAATGGTATTCTCGAGGGACGCCAGGATAGTCGACACTCACACAAGACATACAGTGAACTCATACAAGATTCTGAGGTAGACTGAAAATTTCTGTCCCTGCGTCTCTATTTACAGTTCTACACGGGAAACGGAAATGTGGGGTGGAGGTGAGCCTCACAATTGGAATAGTGGCGTTAAATGTATATACCCGAATCACGGGACTGTTATTTCACAAGTAAATTATATTACTGAGAAACTGAATATTATAAAATAATATTCGTGTGTATAATTTATTAAAGAATTTGTTATTGTTCGTAAATAAAGATCCATTTTTTCGTGTCTGGGTGAAGGACACACGTAAATGTCCCGTCACCTCTACCTCCGTGCTCGACGTATCTGCCATAGTAATTACACATACGCCACGAAATGTTAACGCACAATGCTCGACGCTTCGAGCCATGGGGTGCTGTCCGATATTTCTAGAAATTCTGGTGGCCGAGAAAACTGTGTCGTGTTCAGGCTCCCGGAAGTATCCGTGAAATTCGCTGGCGTATACAGGCGTAGTCATTATAGAAGTGGTCAGAGAGGTGTTTATTCGATCTGAAACGTACGTCAACATACGACTAATATTTGTCGACATTTTTCAATACTTCCCGACAGCGACAGTGTATCTGTACATCTTGAACAAAACTTCGATCGCAAGGAAGTTCCAACGCTTCTGCAAACTTCAATATCACATCGACCAATCGGGTAAGTCGGAATCGACTAATTAGTGCCTCGAAGTCGTTCAATTTCCCGCGGGAACTTGATTACACGCAAAAACTCTTGAAACACGATGGAGATCGTGCGTCAGAGACAAGTTCTTCGAAGCTCGCATATACAAGGTGCCTCGAGTTGAGTAGTATAATTGGGCAGGAGGTTATTTTACATGCAAAAACAAATCGAAAATATGGAATACAATTTTTGTCCAATAAAATTTTGGTGGTATAGAGATATCTTTATATAATACTCTCTATATACCTCTATATGTATAATACTACCCAATCTGAGACACTCTGTATATAAGTCAAGGGGGTTCGTGTAAGGGCGTGTGTGTAAAACAGATCGTAAACTAAAAACCTGTCGTGACATCCATATACGAATCCCAACGTTGAATGCACGGGTACCCCAGTTATTAAACTACGACCTGGCTACGATTCATTAATTCGAAACACAGGCGGCGTGACGTCGATTGTACGCGTTGATTTGTTGCCACGCCGCGGCCGAGATTTTGTTTAATTTCGAAACAACCCGTAGGGAACCAGAGGTTTGGTTCCCCGTCGATCGCTCTGATTTGCCTGCACCCCGCGAAATTTAAGATAATGCCGTGAAGAACAACGCACGTGTATCATTTACGAAGATGGTCCCCTATTACGTCGGAATTAACATCCCGAAGACACCCCGTTTCCGTTTGGTCATGAATATTCAGGCCGGCGAGCGCGTAATCTTGAAGAGGGTACGTAAATTTCCCGCGCCCCGGAAACCGGGCAACCGTTTCGAACACGTTGAAAATTAACGATTCACGAGATCGATTCGGCTATTTCGATGATACAAGTTGTGCAATTGAACTGTGGAATTGCTGAATCATATGTTGCCACGAATTGCATATTGGTGTAACATGCGTTTCGTGTGAACTCTATAGCACCCGTATAAATTGCATCGAAGAAGAATAATTGGCTCAGATTTTGCAGAAACTTACCAGTCCTCAGACAAAAAATTAGTTCAATATAGTACGGATCCTACAATTTTGTGAACTTCACTTTGCAAAAGATTTCTAACTCAAAGAATAACACTTACGCACATTATTCAATTCATAAAATTACTAAGTCATAGAACATTAAAAATAATATTAATGATAAGACTCACAGTTCGGGTGAATTGTACGTGTTTGCGATGTGAATGGGCCATGAGGCTCGTGCGGCGTTCGCGATTGGCTGTTCGGTGGGGGGGCCGATCGCCACCTGTGTGACGACCGAGGGAACTGTCACCGGACGGATTGACTGGTCGCCAGTCTTGGTTGTCGTGTAATTGAAGGATGCTCACGCGGGAACGTCTCGGCGTACGTTTTCGAACGTTGGTTAGGTAGTGTGTTTGAGCTCGTCGCGTGCGATTTCTTCCTTATTCATCTGTGTTGTGAATTATATGTATCACGTGTTTTCGGTGTGCGTAGATAAACGTGGGGTTGTTTATTCCGGTTTTCATGCGTTCTGGGTTTTGTCAAGTGTTCGGTAAAAGCGTCCATTTGCGTCGGGTATAAGTGCGTCGAGTCGCGTGCAAAGGGCATCGAAAATCGAGTTAGTATACAGCTGCATCGCGGGAATGTGACGGCCTTGCAGATTGCCAACTCTATCTGTACGAGCTAACATCAACGGCATCCGTTCTGCAGCTCGAATTAAACACCCAGGATGTCCAAGTGCAACTTACAGCAACAACCGCAGCCCTGCTGTTCTACGATCCCACCGAGATTCACCTTGAATCTCCGGGTGCGTCTCTCTACGAAACACAGGACGTGCTGTTCTGCGAGCGTCCCCCTTCGTGCGGAATTAAGGTCGTACATTTCTTCTTATTATAATAAACGCTTTTTCCCCCTCACGAGGGAGTTTTTTATGCCGGTAATTCGTCAATTACCAAAAGAGCTTTTTTCCTCCACTGGAGGTTTTTTTATGCCAAGAAATTATTCTTCTTTTGGGGCTGTAGGACAGTAAAATGGCAATGAATTTAGAGTCCCCTCCATGTTAAGTTTTGCCGCCATGGCGTCGGTTTCAGCGCCTGCGCAAAAGCTAGATCGTGCTGGTGCGCCGGCGTACGCAACGGTCAAGCTAGTTTTTTTGAAAAATTATTATTTTCAAAGTAAATTTACTTCACTTCAGATTATTCAGGGTTAATAACTTTTTGTATAAAACTTGGCCCAGTTTGCATATGGCAAGGACAATGTCATAGATTCAGATCGTTCCATGGTAATTTAATTGTACAATTTTAAACCTGCAGAATGGGGACGATGAGTCAACATTTGTATTCGGTTTTTAATAGTTTATAATTTCCTTATTGTTTTTTACACATAGTTTCTCGTATTTCGTCCTATTATACGATCTACATTCGTGGAGATTCCCTCAAGTTTCTTATGGCTCAGTGGTACCAAGTGATTTGTTGCGATCGAAATTTACTGAGTTAACAGGTTAATCGTGCGATACAATGAATCCACGATTGAAGAATTTGCATTCAACGCGAAACGGGAGTTTCCGAGGAAAACTTAGAACTTCGGAAGGGTAGTTGCGAGGAGGGCGACGGAAGATAAAAGGTGCTCGGGAAGAAGAGAAATTTCAGACGCGACCTATATACGCTACCGGATTCGCGATTCCTCGCGTGTTCGCTGAAATATAATCGCGCTACGTACGAAAACAAAATTTCCTATTCAATTAGCAGACGGGGAGAAAAAGTTCAGCTAGTTTGCAGACG
Organism: Dufourea novaeangliae; assembly: GCF_001272555.1. NCBI lineage: Eukaryota > Metazoa > Arthropoda > Insecta > Hymenoptera > Halictidae > Dufourea > Dufourea novaeangliae. The sequence continues at coordinate 3,353,413 of NW_015374020.1, read as the reverse complement.
GGGTCGGGGTCGATTAAAAATTTTCGAAGCACGAGCCTTGGAATTTAAGTAGGCAAACTATTTCGTTGCGTCGCGTTTAATCCAGACTGCCAGAGGTCTTACGTGAGGAGTACGCAATTTTTTTGATATTCACTTTTATTTGTTGCTCGAGACGGTCTGGAAATCCTTAAAAAGTAAATTTGCCGAGGACAATGAAGTCTCGAACGTTGTATTTTTTCACTGAAGTATATAATTAAGCTCTCATTTAAGTCTTGTTGTTTCTTTTTGTGTTGTGATATTTGGTATTCTATTGGACTTTAGATAAATTTTATTAGTCAATGCCAGATAATCTACTTTCTCAAGACAAGAATATGTATACTGATGCCATTACTAGCAGACAACCTGAATTCGTGAAAATTCATTTTTACTGTTTAGAATAATTTCTCTTAGCCCTCAACCACCATCACCACTAAGTCACTTCCACCAATTGCATCAGAGTTCACAAAAATCAGGGGTAGTCGATACCATTTCTTTAGACTTGAGATTTTCTTCTTGTGGGGAGGTCTAGTTTGACTCTATTCAAGTAAAGTTTTCCATCACGAATAAAGTCCATTTTTAATTTCCAGTCTCCATTTAATTATATGATGGTATGTCTAATTAAAGAAGATTATGCCTGAAATTCTTTCTGTCCTCCCCGTGGAACAAGTCGTTCGATCGTACCCCGATATCCATCCATGTTTCACGACGGTTGCAGTCGGGCACGTTTCAGGCGCGATAAATGCAAAGTACGTACTAACGGTAACATAAGGTTCCAAGGAACGTTCCGCGGCTGTTCCCGCCGTGGAAAACGGGAAAGGACGAAAGGGAGGGTCCTTGATAAACCGGACACGTGCGTCCCCTTTCCGCACGGCACGGGACTTTCACGTGGAAATCCGGCCACGCGCGCGCAACCCAGCGGCGCCTACGAGCGGAAAACCCTTCTATCGCTCTAGTCCGCCTATTTCCACGGTATCGAAAGAGCGATCGTGATTTTGTAAATCGCCACGGATCGATACAGAGTATCGTGAATGTTTTTCCTCCTTTCGATCTCGATTCGTTTCGATACTGGGCACTATTGACGTTTCATTGACAAAAGTTGACCTCGGGTTGCGTTGAACGAAACGGACTAACGAGAATAGACTATTCAGCAGCTCGAAATTGTTTTCTTGACGAGGACAAAGGGATCGACGTTTTAATCGCATCGACAATTCTTCCTTTGGAATTTTTTTTCGTAGTTTGTATGTCGTTGGATGTATTAGGCGAACGTAGCAAGCGTCCAGATTTCAGGTATGTAATTAGTATGTAACTGCGTTTGTGTAACAGTTTGGAGAAAGAATCCGCGAGAGCTGACTAGGGTAGGTATATGTCCCAATTACGTATTCATTCTTTGTAATGAAGATGAGTAAATATTACAAGGCCTTATAGAATTGCTGAATTTAAATTGCAATATTTCTGGGGGGGGGGGGGGATAGAAAAATTAAACTTAGTAAAAGTCACGAAAAAGTAGTGATCTATCGTTTGTTATTATTTCGTAATAACAACAAGCGAACGGTGCTCTGATGTCTCTGTAATTGGGTCATTTACCCTAATCAGGGTCGATTCACATCGATGAATGAAACTGAATCAATAGCCGCGAAGGGTTCACGTTGATTTCAGCACGGTTTCACTTTCCGCTGCTCGTAACGTTACACGTTTTTTATCTTGTTTTTAGCGACAACGAAATAAAGTGGTGACGAGTAAGGGGGGGGGGGTGCGGCGCAATGTGTGTATGTATTTAAACGGTAATTGCGAAAGTCCCGCGCACCGCCACGGAACTCCCCGATGGTTAATCCGGTTTATTAAGTTTTATCAAGTTTTCACGGGAGGGAGGAACTTTTGTAAGTAATTATTATAATTATCGCGGCGAGCGGAGTTTAAGTACCGTTCTTGTTTCGATAAACCGCTCTGCCTTGTTTAATGCGGGTGGGATGGAGGGAAATACCGGCCGGTTGAGTTACGTTAATTAGGCCGGGCCACACCGGCTGAATAATTTAGAGCCGAAAAGTAATCGACTTTTGGCTCCGTTGCAAAGCGAAACGTAGGCGAGGTTGGATTCGAATTGTTTTACTCGGTTTAATACTATGGAATCATGATTTTGCAATCGATTTTATATCAAACGTGGGTGGACAAATTTTGTGGAGAATAATCGATTATTTATCTATCAATAATCATAAGTTCGTAGGACATATCTGATTTCGTAAGATCATTTTTGTTATTGAATATAATAATGAAAAAAGTAGTCGAGCACAAATTTCTACGCTTTTTGGAATGTAAAACTCATCTACCAGTACCTAAATAAGCCACTTGAAATAGTTATCCAAAAATGAAGCAGTTTTCGTAGTTTCTAGATCACAGGGTTCGTCGCCTCTTTGATTTGCATGGCAAGGCGCGTACACGTAGGTGTTCAGACATACACGAAACCCTGGTGAATTGCATCGCGGACCCGACGCATGACCAGAAAATACGGGATGCATAGGTTTTACACGATTATGTAAATTTTTGATGGCGTTGCCCCGGTCAAAGTTTGAGCTTGCGAGCCACGCGCGTCCCGCGTTTGGGTGCTGGAAATTGGACACGTACGTACATTGAGAGAGAGAGGGAACGGAACTTCGGAGGTGGTTTTTGGCCTGGTCCAGCGGTTACCTAGCGTGGGGTTCCACGGGAACACCGGTGTTCGATAGCGCGATATCCAAAAAACATGATTTTCGACCGGCACGTGAAAGGATACCTGTGCGTGCTTCGCCGCAACGTGAGAATTTATTCAAGTGGATACACCCTGAACGACCATTCACGGAGAAAATTCGCTGGGAAATATTCGACGTTAATAACTGGTAGAATTTGATCTATTCGATGACCGGGAAAAATAATTATTCGTCTTCGTGCAAAAAAACAAATTTATGAGGGGCTGAAAAACTTTCCGCCTTGCCACGAATACTCCAAAACGAACCCGAGTTCGTTGTACTCATCGAGACATTACTGTACATTCGTTTCGGTCTTCTTTAAACAAACTGCAAGAGTTTCAAGTCCGTGTCTTCCATTTCGAGACCCATCGTTCGTTGTTTTATTAGCCACAAAAAGGAAAACACCGTTCGCCACGAGGACTAGATTCCGCGCCACGGAACAATAATGGGAGCCTCCCGGTCTCGAGAGGTTTAACTTAGCCCCGGGTGGACCACCCTGGTTTTCGTGTCAAGGAGACAGTCGCCACAATTCGGTCGCGGCGTAAACCGAGCGGGTAGGTTGTGTGGTTCCTGCCGGTTAACAGCGGGGTCATTTCGAAGAACGACAATTTCGAGGGGTGTTGCACGGTCACTGGGTTTCTTTCAGCGACAGCAGAATCAAGCCCCGTCGCGGACTCTTCTGGCGAAAGTTTCGTGCCGGCAAACATTGCGAATTAATTACCATTCGTTGCTCCGCTCGCTGTCCTGGAACGTCGCCACCCACCACCACCATTGCTAGTGCCTTCGTAAAGCTCCAGCAGGTGAATATTAAATAATGAAGGATGCAGGACCAAAGAAACGACACTGCTTTATACGGTGCCCTCATGAAAGGTATTATTAAATTTGGAATACAAAGCGGCGTTAATGGCACGCGGAAGCTTTTTTGGGGGGATTTTTTTTAACGTCGAGAAGTGGACGCTTGGGTCTGTATTGCCTTGGGACGATACGAGACTCTGATGTGAATGCTACTTTGTCTCTCCTATTGTCTCTGGTGTGACTGTGTTCTATTAATTGTATTGTTAAACTGGTCTGTTTAGAGTGCAATATTTCGGAGAGGTAAAAGGGAATTATGAAAGATTATGAGTAGTGTAGACGGTTCGGGAGGTGTTTGTTAATCGTTGACTAGTGACCACTCGTCTCAGAGGCGAAGACATTCTAGTGGATAGTTTTGGAAGGTCTAGAGTTTAAGTACCTTCGATTGACTAGTACATTACAGTAAGGACTCGACGAGTGTTGGATAAGAAGTTCCTCGTGAGTGAATTATTAGTAATCTTAAATACAATTCTTCTTGACCAACTTCATAAAAATATTATCACCCCATAAAAAAAGTTCCGAAGCGGAAGTATTCGGGATATCCACTTATCTATGTAATCCCGAGTAAACTGTCTGTCAAGTTCATTCAATTAAAATAAGATTTCACCCCCCGCGATAATTCTCTTATTTTTCTGTTATTCAGTCTCCCCGGAGCAGCTCGAATAAACTTCTGAAACTTCTTTGAGCTCTGTTTAATCGTCTTTATCGTCTATTCCGAGGGAGAACGATAAAATCTCGACAAGAATTCCACTCTACCCGCCGAAGAATGCCTTAATTGCCCGCGACAATGAACGTGCGTACGCAGTGGGGGGTGCGCCATCCTCCCTCCCCTCCCCTTCCCATGCTTCCACTTTAATTCAGCGCCACGGAATGCTCGTATATCGCGGCCGATTCGAGGGGCGCATGACCGACGTGAGACGAGTGAAAGGGTTCATTTCCAAAAACGAATCGAGACGCTTCCCTTACACCTCCACCCCATCCCCTCTGACTACGGCATCCGCCCCTTCTTTGTGCGACTTCCTTGGAGCAAATGGGCTGCCGCGGCAGTTCAGAGCTCGCGGAATTTGCCCGACGAATGGCGTGCATTAATTGTCCATTGTTTTCCCCTGCCGTTCCAGAATGTCTTACACAGGGTTCTATCATCCCCTCTGTTCGTTGATTAATATACGCGTGCCTCTGGTACGCAAATCGAAAAAAATGACGTAACAGCTAGCTCGATGACTCCTATTCTACTTAATTAACGTTCCGTGCCACAGTGAAAAAGGCCGAACGTAGTCAGACACAAATTCTAAATTGTTCCAAGTGTCGACAATTTTTTAGCGATGACTCGATTGTTATAGGTGCTTGGCAGAATGAAATACCCGTTCAGAGACTAAGCATCGAGACTGCCTATTGGATTCTTCTATTTTTTTTTTGTGTTTACTTGATTACTGTTCGCAGAGGCAGCATTTCCGCGAAATGCATTCTAGATACCGCGAGGGGGGGCGTCGAACGATAGAAGGGAACGATGAATGGGTGCGGTTCTATCCACGAACGAGATGTCCATCGCGTAATAAAGCGGGAGAGGTGGGGGCGGGGGTGTGCAGACAGTCTACTGGCCCGGAAAACTTCCATAGATCGGCAAGGCGGAAGATGGGAGAATAAAGGAGGGTCCGGCATCGATAGGCCACACGTATGTATGCATACGTGGAAATTGGAAATGCTTTGCATAGTTGCCGCGTTGGATGCACACTCCGGGCTAGTTCTCGCGGACCGATACGCCTCGATGGCGCGGGGCGGTTTCAGCAGATATTTGTTTTCCGCGAAGCTCTGCGAATTTTAGGATTTCACCAGGCCGATATTATTTGTTTTATCGGGTTAATGGAAAAACAATTGGCGTCCGAGAGCCGAACGCAATTTAATCTTGCCTACGTTTAGCCCGGAATAGGTAAGAACGTACACGGGGTTCTTCCACGTTGTCGAACTGTGGTAACGCATTCTACGGATAGAAAAAGCATCTAGCTAAGCTTAACGAACTATATTCTATCGAATATAATTATTAAGTATATTCTCCTGAATGCAATTGATTAATTGACGATTTATCGTACTATTACTAGTAGATGTAGAATCATTTGACTTGTTTGAATTAGATTGTTGATGTTTACGGAAATTCGCATTTCTACCAACTAGTTTATGAAAATAAAAATGGTAACTAATAAAAATAAAAATTTTGTATTGTTAGGATATCTGAACAACCAGATTTACGATACATACGTTTTAATCGTTCAGGTGTCCTAATCAGAAGACGAACCATTTTTGAAATCTCGAAGCTTCCTCCATGCATTCAAAACGGTACTGTACACGCAAAGGGAACTTCAAATATGTATGCAGATCGACAATAGGAAGGCAGAATGGTTGCTCTTTGTTTCACGTAGTATCGGTGGTGGTTCCTTATCCAGCGGTGACGCGCGTTAGAGATCCTCGTAGTATCCACGGGAATCACGGGGCTGTCTTCTATGTATGCATAATGCCCTCGAAGGGCGGCGTGGTGTGAAACACCGGAGGGAACAGAAATGTGGCATGTTTCGTCGGTGATACTAAGTCTTGCGTGGCACGACAGCTGCGAGGCGGGACGTTCAGCCGGGTTTCGCCCTGTCAGAAGACTAATTCCGTTTCCCGAAATTTCTGCGAATGCCTCGCAAAACTCTTGAACCCTGGAGTCTCGTAACGCGAAATTAAATTTCCTGGCTGTGAGGACTGTACCTGAGATACGTTCTAAGTATTTTTTTCCCGTGGACGAGCATATGGGGAGAAAGGGAGGGAAAAAGGAACACTTTTTGTGAAAGAGGGAATTCTTGAAGAGTTAATAGATCCTTCTTGGGGTTCTTTTCATTTTGTAGAACCATGTCCATATTGGGTTTAAAGAAAGGAATAAAGAATTAATATCGTGGGGATACTAATTTGCGAATACGTATCACAAACAAACGCATTATCTTCGTTTCAATATTAAGTTGTCCCACAAATAGTCTTCAAGACTAATTAAACATTTTAACTTAACACTCATCTGACGTTACAAGACACGTCAATAACCAGACTGCGAAACTTAATGCAAATTCACAATGTTGAATACTAATATATAAAAATCAAAAGTGGATAGAACTGCTGCATTATAGGCTCTACGACGGTAACAATAATACATAAACAGTATTAAATTTTTATTTTAATATGTTTTACAATTTAGGAGATGCCATAAATACATAAACACCCGCAGTCTAGTCATAACTTATGGAACGAGATGAGACAACATTCCGCCATAAAATCACGCCGCTCCTTCTGTCCTGGCCCATCAACTGTTGTTTAGCACCACAGGATGGTGGAATAGCAATTTATATAAGAGGTGACAAAGCACGATCCTGTGTCGAGAATATATCTGCCTAATCTCTTCCTTGAATTCCTCCAGTGGTCCATAACGTGACATTCTTGTAAATAGATCTTCAGTCATCAAAAACTACTACATTCCTGACGGGATGAGTTTTCGAAATTTTACCAAGTTAACATAAAATAGTTCCATCCATAATCGAGGTTACTTCCATTTATTTTCCCGTGAAATGTTCACGATCGTTCGAAAACGGAACTTTGCCCTATGTATAAAAGCCTATAACGCGTTGGGTACGGAAAACGGGGGGTCATAACGATTACACAGTGTCGATACTTCAAAGCCGCCAGGACCATTTCGAGAAGATTGTTGGACCAATTTCTTTCTACGTTCCCTACAGCCCCGTCGAAAGCGGAATTGAACTCCCGCGGCGTCTACGGAATTGCCGGGTGGAAGGTGTTCGGCGATCAACGGGACAAGTGAATACCTTATACAGGATGGTCTTCTTCTTGAAATATGAGAAACATAAAATTTTCACTAAAAAGACAAGGACTGAAGTGTGCTGCTGGCCTTGGAAACAGGAGACGAGGCTCCCCTTTCTTTATCCTGGGATAGCAAGAGAGGACAAATAATAATGGAAGGATTTCCGGATTAAAGAGGAGACCGCTCAAGACCAGGAACGCGGAATTTTCTGATGAATTTTTAAACAGGCTCGGAGATTCTCTGGGGCGGTAGAAATTCTGCTGCTTATCATATTAAAAAAGCAGGACTTCTTCCGTTGATGATGCGGTGGGGTTTCTGTGTCACGACCCTTCTGCTCCTGACCCTTTTCTTCCCTGTACGGTGCAGATTCCGCTTTGGGGGGTGTTTTACTGGGATGTGAGTGGTAATGTTACAATTTTTTTATAGAAGGTAATAGGGGCTGTAAACGGTATAGACAAGAGATTTCAAACAGGGAATGAAAGCGTGTATTGTAACGAGTGGTTGGGACCTGACTTATTCCAACCAATTGTTATTCATTTGCTTTTAAATCCACTGAATGCTTTGGATGTGGTTTGAAATTTTCCTTTTTTTTTAATAGTATTAGCGAACTCGTTCGTTTCAGTATGGTGTATATAGGAAGTGGAACGTGTAACGCGGACGAGAGTAAAAACGAAATTTCGGGCTTTAAATTTTTACGAGAACACTCGTGAGAAGAGCTGTTTAATTCAAATCGGGGGGGTTTGTGTAAAAATGTTTTTTGAGGTCGTGCGATGGAATATTAATTTTGATACGTTGAAAAATTGAGCAAATACGTATCAGTAGGTCGGTCGATTTCGTTTTTTGCTCAATATTTACGTAACAAATGGTTCGGGGAATAACCAGAATCTATGGAATAAGTAATAAAGTTTGACTAACCTTTTTACTACGGACTTTCGTATTCTTGGCACTAAAGAATACTGCTTTGCGGATCGAACACCATCTGCGTTTTCTACGATATTCACCCTTTTCCTAGTATCTTCAGTTCTTCACCATATTTCATGTACGATAGACAGAAAAAAAAATAAAACACAACAGCGAGGTAACGTCGTAAAGTATAGCACCGCGACGGGAGCCAAGAGTAAGCGATGTTTTTTATCTTCTGTCAGACATAAAAGGAAGAAACTTTGGAAATATTTTTTACAGAAATTTCTTTGAAACACATACAAAAAATTGCTTGAACATTATACATATATAGCGTGTAACCAACGTTACTGCAAGAGCTCAGCCGGCAGACTCACTGTCTGATTAGTCGGGGTTTTTGCTAATACCTCGTTAACAAAGCCTGGGAGAACTCTTTTGCTAAGAAAAAAGTTGTTTCAAATCACCCTAAGAATCACCATTTTCAAGGACTTACAACTATGTTGGGGCACCCTATATATTTGACAGATGGGCATCAAATGAAGATTTCCTCCACGATGAAAAAAAAATAAAAAAGGGCAAAGGACGCTTTGTGTCACTCCAACCCATGTGTAGTCACTTTCCCGCAATCCCCTAATCACCATCAAAAGCTTCCACAGTCCTCTCGCGATCGAATCCTCGCTGATGTCCCCGATGAGGATCCAAACTATTGCGTGCACGGGTGCAATAGCCAGGCCACGGGGGATTCGGATGCAGGCCTTGTCGTCTCGTTGCGAAAAGCTTCGAGTTCGAGCGTCGTCTCCAGGAAGCCGGAGGTTAGGCGGCTCACTCTTTCTCTATCTGCCTGTCGCGTCGCCAGCACATACATAGAGGATGTAGGCGTGGCACTCGCCGCTGTCCCGTCGGATGCTGCTTGCGCGTGCACCAGGAGAAATAGGGACAGAGGATGCACACGCGTGCGTTAGAAGGGAGAGGGAGGTTGCAGCGTCTATCGTGGACAAGGACAGAGGGTCACCAGCGATGAAAGAGGATGCGACACTCGTGGCGGCGTAATGTCGAGAGTAGGACGGACGAGGAAGTAGAGGACGAGCGTTAGAACTGAGAAAGATGGACGACGTAGGGTGGGAGGAGGATGGAATGCTGATAAGGGACATCAGAAGGGAGAGAAACGGGGATATCGGTGAATTCGCAAGACGAACAGAGGAAGGTATTCGTGGAACAGAGAGAGCCAGACGGAGCAAGAGAGACGAGGTGGCTGCGAGAAAAAGATGATTTCGCAGCTACGCTGGCGCGAGAAGGACAGTGGGATTCGCGAGTACCAGGAGGGTAGGGGGTGGTGAGTTCGTGGCGGCGAGAGAGAGAGAGAGAAAGAGAGGGGGCGATGGTGAGCGAGACGGGACAGCAGTTTCAGTCACCGCCCGATCCTCGGCGCGCACGGTTTTCGAGCGGGTGTTCTTCTCGTTCCTCCGCGAAAAGGGATGAGATATCGCCAAGTAACGAGGTCGATTTTAAATAGTGGGCACATGTCGGTCCCTGTCAATCGCTCGCGCGATGAACCTTTGCTGCTCACCTGGATGACTCGTGAAACAACGGTTCTGACGGATTAATGGAACTTGGTCAAAGAGGTGTTCGCCGACGGTTGTCGCGGGAAGTTTGGTGAAAGTGGTGCAACGAACGGTTGTGACGTTTTTTTGGAGACGTTGAAACGGATTGATCGAGGCTTGTGTTTTGTCCAAGAACGGTTATATGTTTGGAAAATATCCCTGATCGTGATAATTAGTCCAAGTGACTGGTGTTGACGGATTCGGTTCGTGGTCGTGGTAACAAGATAGGAAAACGTTCGACGTTTCGTCAGGGGTGCGTTAATTGAGTGATCGTGTGGTCGATGGATTTCTAATCTCGTTTGACGTTTCACGGGAAATTTGCGTGTACTTCAACGGAGAGTACTTTGAGTCGTGTGTGCGAATAGAACAGTGTTATTGGTGCGTGGACCAGCTATACTTTGATTGATTATTCTCTTATCTACGCGGAGACGTTTCTTTGACTGGTCCCACCCCGCCAGGACGCGACTTCCGGTGCAGCCTTTCTTTCACGGATTCGACCGGACGAAATGCAGGGTGTTTGCGCATCCGTTTGCCGGCCACTTCAACGGATTTAGGTAAGTCCAATTTGAAGTTACATTCCGCGAACGACGCTAACCCCGTATAACTAATGCTCTTGGGAAAGTTATGGTCGAGATTCGGCTCGCGGGAGTGGCGTGCAATATCGCTGGGCGGTGCTAAAGCGTTTACTTGACATATCGACGAAGTTAATTCTTTGATGACATTTATCTATCTCTACGTTCGAATTAATACTCGATAAACTGTTTAGTTATAACGGTGATAAATCTCCAACCTTTTCAAAGTTAGAATTGAATGGGTGTCTAGAAGAAGGGCGTATGATAAAAATTTTTCGGAAGTGGTTTTCCGTAGTACAGGGGTCAGTCTGATGTAATAAATTACTTCCTCATTATTGGATTATGGGATTTAATGTGAGAAGTGATATTATTTAGCTTTGATATGAATAAAATTAGTAATACACAACGCTTTTAAATACAACGATACGAACACGATTTGATGTTAACGACACCACAAAACAACTCGGATTGATAACAAGAAAAATAACAAAGTTACGCCACGACTTCAATTATCAACTGCCTTCGTTCGATAACACGCGAATAATATACAATATATACAGTCTGGGATATCTTTCATATTCCACAGATTATTATTTATTTTTCAAAGTGTACGAAGGACATATGTTACACCAGCTGCTTCTTCAATTGCCACAGCGAACAATGAATTGTTTCCACGTTCTCCTGTAAATTTTATAAAACGTAACGCACGCCCTACATCTCGACGCCCATTCAGTTCAGAAAGTCTATTCGGCAAGTTTACTTTCGTTGTTAGAACAAGTAATTTTAAAGTACACAACTTATTAACACCTGGCCACGATTAGGTAAACACACTGGCTGTTACACAAACACCTCTCTGCCCGGTTCACGAACCACCCGCGATATTGTCCATTTACATCGTTAGCCCCTTTTGTGGCAAAACAGACGCGATTCGGGGGGGATAGCTTACAAATAGCCCGGTAATGGGGCCTCGAGTGTTGCAATTTCGTCGCCGCCGGCGCATATGCATTCCCTAATGTGCTGTAATCGACTTCTTTGTTCGTGAAACGGTGCCTGTTAGAAAACTGCGAACACCATTATCGGTTTATTGGACGCGATAGCGTCTCGTTATCCCCAGGTATCTCCTCGGGAGGACGATTGGAAGTTTTCGTTCGCCCTGTTTGCACGATATTTAATTCCTAACACGGGGACAAACTGGATGGTGGAGTGGAGAAACGTGAAAATACGAAGTGGAGGGTATTCGAAAGTGGCGAGAACGGGGAGACGAAGGAGGGAAACGCTATTTCGCTAATGGAAAGTCAGATCCACAAATCGGCGATACAGCGGTATTCATTTCTTTGTGTTTTAAGATCGTCCCGGGGCTTTTCAATCCGGGTCATCCGGCACATCCGACTCGAGGGGTGGAGGGGATCGATATCGAGCCTTGGCCACTGGAAAATTGAAATCTTTACCGATAGACACGCGCCATCGGAAACGATAACGGTGCCCGGGAGTTTCCTTGTTGCTGGATTTTGCTGGCTTCTCGCTTCCTGACCGCGTAGCGTCCTCTGTTTTTATACACAAATTCCGGGAACAAGTCGTTTGGGCTTCGAAACAAACACGTGTTTTTCGAAGGACGAGGCGGTCGATGTTTTTCTAATAGGTTTTACTTTTATTTGGGATGTATAGGCGAGGTTTATTTACGTTACAAAATAAACTGAAATTTCTTTAGTACATCAAAGGTTCTATCAATCCCTATATAAAATTACAACCATCTTAAAATTTATTAAACTTCTTACTATACCGAATTTCAGACAATTGGTTACGTTATAAATACAAAAAATTCGCAGTTTAGTAATAACGTATGTATGACACCGTTTCATGTTAAATTACTTGTCGTCGAACCTTTGAACCGACGAATGTCAGCACGAAGTGAAATAAGGGAGTCAGGATGGAAGATCAGGTTCAAGAATTATCGGAGCGTGAGTTTCATTCGTTAGAAATGTCGAGCAAATCCTTCGGTTGCTCTTTTCACGGGGACCGTTTTCACGCCGAAGGAAATATCGGTCGACCCTCTCCCCCTTTCTCGAGGGAGCCTTAATTAACGAGTCGAACGTGTGTGCAAGCGTCAAAGGGCCGCGAGCGGTTTTCTCTGTTTGTGTGTACATGTTGCCGATAAAGTGAGTCTGACTAAAAGCCACTCGACCCTTTTCACCGGGCGGCAAAACAACGGTCTCTACGGTGAACCCAAAGAAAAAACACTTGGACGGAAAGTAAACGCTTTCTTGGTTTCGAATGTCAGCTGGGCACATGCAGCACACGCGGCTGCTGGGAGTTATTACGTGTTACCACAAAGAGAGAGAGAGAGAGATGGAGCCGTGTGGTCACTGACGTGGTTCGCAAATGTCGTGTTAACGCCACGCGGTCCTATTAAACGCCTGGTTATTTCAAAATTACGACTAATATGTATGTTGTATCTTGTTATTTTTGAGTCGAAAGTACTGGTGTTAAACAAAACTATTTAAAAATTTTTATTACGAGAATAACATTTTTATTATGCATTGAAAAATTGAAATAAGTAAGACAGTTGAGTCGATTTGGCTATTATAGTGGCTATCTTTTATACATACGTTGTTTCAAAAGCCACCGATAGTATTGGTCTGTTTACCGTGTGATATCAACGAAGAAAATATTCAAGCGTTCTCATCGTAACGGTCGATAATATTATTGATAGGAGCACTCTATCCATGAAAAAGTGCATACTCGTAACTGGAGAGCTCCGTAGCAGCTATAGGATTAATATTATATGTGTTACTTTCAAGAAGTTTCCCTCTCAAGCGATATTTCTCTGAAATTTTTCACATCGTTATTATCAGTTATACCGATGAATGGTCCATTATTTTCTTAACAAGAATAGAATGAAATTTAAATCGACACTGTTATGAATGGCGTAATATGTCGGAGACCAGTGACGAATATTCTAAAAGATAACACGTTTTTGATTTTCCTCTTAGCAAATAGTGAACGTGGGATAAAATAGTAGTATAAATACATATTAATACACCTTATATTTCGTAGTTTCAAATTATTTCGTGTAGGTTAAGATAGTTTATATTTATAGATTGGGAAAAGTTCACCACCGAGTTTTCTAAATTTACGAATTTCCAAAAAAGCGATTAGATTCTCCAGTCTATCGTATTTACCAATCTAGCATCGCGATGTGTATCTCAATTTCGATTTTCACGGTCCTGGGTGCAACGGATTCGGTGCACCGATTGCACGGCTTTTCCCCGGTTCGAGGTTTCAGGCAACACTGTTCCCAGCGTTATGGGCTTACCATGGTATCGGGTGATGCACGGATTTCACGCAGACAAAGACACCTGCTAGCGAATGTTGATTAACGCACCGTGCATAGTATGTTGAAACAAGATGTCTGTGTAGATGTTATAATCGCGATGTAATGCGTTTGATCGTGGCATTCAAACGATGGAAACGGGGCTGCGGTCTCTCAAAGTAGTGGATATTCATCGAAAAAACTATGAAAAACAATGTTCAACACTTGAATTCCATCAAATAAATGGGACAAGGGATCAATAATTTTCGATCGGATTGCTAATAATAGAGTAATCTCTATTGATCACGATTCGTGGTTCCAGGCCGGATTTGTCAGACAAACCGGTACATTGTTGAACAATTAATCACACGTGTCTAGACTTATCAGAAAGCTGAGAACGCGTGTAAGGGTTGCGAGAACCATTTGTTCGAAGATCTCTCAGTTTCCACGATCCCATTCGATGGCACTCGACTCCGTCGACTAGCCTGTATTACCTTCGAGACTCTTTCTTCCTCCCGACCTACTCGCTGGTTTTCCTTCCTGGAATTATTTATTTTTCTATAGAACACGCTTTAGAAGACAAGATGGGGAAGAATCCCTGTCTGGAAGTCGAACGAGTCCGCGGGGGAATCGTTGTTTCCGATGATCGAACGCTCGGAGAAAATTGACGTTTCTCTCGTGTACACACATACACGTCACAAATACCTACCCGAAACAATAATGGAAACTCGGGACTTTCAGGGCCGCGATACTTTTGTCGAATAGTTCCTTAGCTGGATCGTAAAGAGCCTTCTGCGAGCGACCCCCATTGCTCGAGAAAATATTTGCCCGGTACGTGACGCGTGTTTCGGCTAGCTGGAAAAATCTGAGAACTTGAAATTGGCCCTAAATACGAGAAACAATACCGTACGTGCCTTCGATGAATTTCGGATCGGTGGGAGGGATGTTTGTTGCGTTTCTCCGCGGCATTTATGGACCACGCCACCGTTCGTGGTTACTGCGATTCGATTACCGTGAAACGTAGTTTCTCACGAATGTATTTGGACGGGCCGCTGGGGTACTAAACAGTTTATTCATGACATAAATACTAATTTATTGGGCAGTGAACAATGAACTGTAATTTAATTGTTTTTGTGTCGGATATTTACATCTGGCATTAGTAAATCAATGTTTATGTTTACAATGAAGATACAATTTTTTTGTTCCTAGAATTAAGAAAATCGTTCTCCAGATACATCCTTCAGAATATCGCAACCAAGCTGTTGCGTATATTTTCAGAAATTGCCTCACAAGTATCGGCAACTCGATTGGATCATATTTGGTCCAAGCCTATGCACGATATTCGCCGGCAATTATTAATATGAATTATTAAACTTCCATCAGCTGGGACTCCAACAGCGAAATTAGTCCCTTATAGTTCTACTCGCTCGATTCGTGGCACAGACTGTCTCGCACCCCTTCGCAAGTTTCGCCGATAATCAGATCAGAAGCTCGTCTTTCCGTTCTTTCCCCCGCCACGAATTTTTTTGCCATTTTACTCACGGTCCGGCGAACTTTGACTTTTCAACTTTCCCGACGGGGCCACTGTAATTAAGGGTAACCAAACTCGCAAGTTTCTGACGGCCCTTTGTCGGGAATAATGCTTCCCCCCACCCCCCATCGTGGACCACTTTAAATTGATCCTTGGCGATGTGTTCGTTCCTCATTCACGTCGAAATCGTTGCATTTTGCTCGACAGTAATTTGCGAAACGAGCGGAACCCTTCGCGGAAATTTTCGGAGTTCCCAACCAGGAACATTTAATATTTTATAAACATAATCGCTATTAGAGTTATTATGAACGTAACAACTATTCACGTCGACGTGTAAATATCAATATCGTTAATAACACACGTATCTTATCATAACTATGGCGTGCGATGTGTTAATTTCAAAACCAGAATGTAGATCACGTCCCAACGATGACTCGAATCGATACAGCCCTCTTTTACAAACTACACAAGCAAGTTTCAACTAATCCAACCGCAGTACGAGCACGAACAACACCATAGGGGTGGGGTGAGGATCGACAAAACACAATATTCCAGCGTGCAAAATGGCCCCGTACGCGGTCCAGCGTTTCGACCGAAAAACAATCGTGTGTCGCGGCACGTTCCCTGCTCCATTACACGTGTATATTTACAGGAAAGCCAGGAGAATCGCGGAAAGGGGGGGGGTGGTGCGAAGAACGAAATGGAAACGGGGGGTGAACGGAGAACGATCGGTGCGCCACGTCGGGCATTCGTATTACCGGCAATAATTTGTAACCCCGTGAATTATGCATGACTCGCGGCTCGATAGATTATGCATCGCGACCGGGCCGCGTAAAACTCGCGAGAATATAATTTTACCGAGTGTCCTCGACCATTATCGAGCATTAATTACCATGTCCTCCCCCCCACATGTAATTTTATCGTATACGCGCGAGTAATACGGCCGACTATTATTGTTCCGTTAACGATTCCGACCGCGACACAAGCCGGGTATCAATAGGGGGATTTTAATCCGACCGGTGGTGCACACGCTTCGTGTGTGTGTACACTCTGAATATTTAGCCTGGTGATTGTCCGACTCGCAAAACCATTCCGCTACGATGGAATTTCATAATGGCGACGGTGGTGACCACCTCCACCTGGAATCCTTATAATACGATGACCTCTGGTGCGTGGAATTTTTAGAACCATGGTTTTTCTGTGCCACTGTGCGTTTCTTTGGAGGTCCTTCCGGCCGATAAAGTTTGATTTCGTGATGGTAAGATAGACGAATTGAGTTGGCTGTTTTCTGGGCTGGGGATGTTGGGGTACTCGTGTGTTATATTGGTTCACGATCAATTGGGGATTAGATCCTATTCTTGGGGATGGGGGCTTTTAATGCGGGTCTTGGAGGGTCAAGTGTTCTTTTAACCCAATCTTCTAGGTAGCTGGTCCATCTTAGATTTTCGGGATCGTTTCAATCGAATCGGGAGTTTCTGATATTAGTAACCCCTTGAAAAAGTTGATGTCCTGTATACAAGCTTGAAGTTCCAGTAAAATTTTTGAAAAAGAGCTAATAGCACTGTACACAGCAATAGAGAAATATGTCTATTTTTTCCGGTGTCAGATAGGTTTCAAAGGCTTCTTCTTTTCGTGTGTCACTTAAACAAAGTGCATTGTCAAACAAACGTTAAATTGTAACGGGAAGAGAATGAAATTGTAGCTCCGTAACTGGAACACCGGTACGAGACTTAACTCACTTCGGATTTACTGTCACGGAGGGAGATGAGACTCGTACGCGACGGAGTGTAATTAGTTTATCAAGTATCGTTAGCTCCTCGGAGTTAGGAAAGCTTTATGAGAATATATTACTTAGGGAACAGGAAAGCGCACACCTGATGGATATGATCTCGGCGTACATTACGATACGGGGTCTTTTTCGTGACTTTGAGTACTCATAATTTCGATTAAATTTTCTTCATTTCCAGATACCTTTGTGGTTCTCTTCTACTTGAAAGTTCTTCCAGTTTAATTTCCGGAATTATAGTTCGCGATCGTAATAGGAGCTTACTAAAATTGATTCTCAAAGGGTACTTTGAATATCGCCGGTTTGAAATATTCCGTGGACTTTTCCTCTTTCGCTTCTCTAGCGTTTCTCATCCGCAGATAAAGATGCTCGCCACTGCGATCTTGGCTTCTGAAATATTGACGTAAAAAGGCGGATACCGTAAAGATCGAAATAACAGAAATGCAGAATGGTAATCTGAAGGCTGATTCCGCAACCGAACCGTTCGGCTGACCGTGGCTTGTCGAATATCGCTGTCCTGTATAACGAAGTATATCTCGGTTAATTGTAACCTTAATATCGATTTTTGTACGGTTACACTATACGGTGAATGTTTTTTGCGCATATGCACTGTTAAAAGTATGATTAATATGTTAAAAGCGTGATTTTTGTGGACGAAGCATACAATAATAAAATATTTTATGAAATTATTGCATGGAACTGGACTGATACCCTTTTGTCCATTCATTTTACTGAAAGCTTTTGTTTCGTATTATTACAGTAATATTCAGCTGGTCACATGTGGAAATATTGAACATTTTGTTGTTCGTTGGTATGGAAGATATATGAAAAGTTATTGGAATAGCTTGTTTAGATCGATCCAGGGTACGCAGATAGTTTAATTTAAAAAATTGTGGATACCGTACCCAAGTCGCGATGGCAGTTTATCCGTCATAGGGTTGTTCGCGGTTATCCTTCTTCACGGAAACAAGGTAATATTTCGCTTCTCAGCGTTGGCCGGGGGCTAGCCTGCAGCGTAACCAGACCAAAACGCTGCGGGAAAGCCAGTGGCCCGGGTCACGCTCGGGATTTATCACCGCGTACTTCTTACCAACCGAGCCGCACATTTCGAGCGCGTGTGCGCTATCATTTCCCGTGTTCTTATAAAGCCTGGGGCCGGATGAAACTTCTTGGCCGGTATTTATAAGGGCTCCAGGGGTACACGTTGTCGGTGGTGGAAAACGTGAAAAAGAACGTCCGCGGTTTGGATACGCGTGTAACAGACTCGCTGGTGAACTTTATAGGATACCGAGACGTTATTCAACCTTATTCGTTCCCTCTCCCACCCTTTGAACGCGTTTCGCCGAATAAACAGTATCCGATGCGGTCGACCAGGATAATAGAGATAAAGTCTGAACGACCACTGTTCGGTCTGTGATATACCCTGCAACTGGTCGACCGTTTGCGTGGTATTTCTCGAATCGCTGTGGTTTTCGTGGAAAGTATATTGGTACCGATCGATGAGCAACCTTTGGAGACTGTTTCTGGATCGATTTGATCGGTAAACGAAGTTTGATTTTAATTGTAGTGCTTGTTAGGGAGATTTGTAGGAAGGCTGGAATGTGGGACCTGGTGTTAGAATTAATGAAAGAGGAAAAGGGTAGAGGAGGTGGTCCAAATACAGCCTAGGGTCTAAATATGGGCTAGTTGAAAGTATCATGTTAGGTGCTTCACTTCAGTGTTTTTTAGTTTAGATGATTGAATGCTTACTTCATGCGGATAACTTGTATTGTCAATGGTCGAAACGGTCACCTGGCAACTGAGAGATTTAAATCTATTAATTTCTTTCTCTTCTACAGTTGTGTACAGCTTTCTTATTATATGCGTCGGTAGTTAATAATTCAGCGACGATTCTTCACGAAAGTCTATTAAACAGACGTATTAACCTACCTGCTTTATTAACGGTCATACATTTTTATGAGACAGTTTTCATCTTCCCCCGGCCTGCCATTAATTACACAGACTCTCACTGGCGCGGTATAGTTTATGCGGGATTACAGGCTTTCATCCGTTAACTTTCTTTTTTTTTAAATGAACGCGCACAGTACATCTCGAGTTTGGAAGTTCGTAAATATTGCAGCGGCGGCTTCGGCGCTCGCGGTCGCCTCCGAACTTCCACCGAATTTCCTATGGAATACTAAAGCGGGGCTGATGCAAGTTTACCGGCCGCCTGATGCAAAACTAATCGCAGCCTCGACGGGAAGAGATCGTTACGGGGTCGCTTGCGTTATTTATGGGTCGCCTGGAATTTTTGGATCTTGATGGATCACGACCGATTCCAGGTGAAAATAGATCTTTTGATCAGACACGACCGGGATGACTGAAGCAGACGGTTGGGAATAGCTAGGTTTCGGTCTTAAGTAGATTAAGCCGTGACAAGTCAGCCAACAGAACAATTTAAGCATATCAAATGCATATTCCACATATAGGTTTTTAACATAGCTATTAGTATTTAAATTAGATAATAACAAATATATTTAGTAATTAGAAAGTAGAAAATGTTCACGCGTTTGGTAAACAATTTTGAGTGATTCTTTATGTTTTTTTAAATGAAACCGAGAACAGTCCAGAGGAGAAGTAAAAAAGTAAAGGATAGTCCTGGCTCAATGATTTGGTTCTCTTAACCTAAATTCCTGGCAAATTTCACGACGGCGGTTGCTTAAGCTAGTAAAAGCAGACCGGTTTTCGAGGAAGTTCGGGTTAACTAAAGTCTCCCAGGCGTGTGGTACGTTTAATAACACGAAATTTCGTTGGTTTAAGAGCGATCGTGATGCACGATCATGCCTGGATTGTCTTAGTTTTTCAAGTGTATTTACTCACAACTTGCTTGTAGTTCATCATTCTTGAGGTGGATGAAGTCTGCGAAACTCTGCTTTGTTGCACTTTTAAACTGGGTGTTGGTGCAAAACTGGGAGTTAAAGGATTAAATATATATCTAACTGATCAGGATTCTTAATGACCAATATAAGGTTATCAAATTCAGGACAGTACGTTCCATTCGACTGGTGGGCAAATAACATCGCAAAAAGTATCTACTTCAGCCTTAAAAAATGGAGAAATTAAGACATTAAGGAATAAACACACTTAGGCCTCTCTTGGACCCAGCCACGAGCAAAGCGCAATCTTCGTCAAAGCTCGACAATTAAAACGAAGTGTCGTTAAAAACCGTATAAAATCTCCAGCGTGTATGAGTCCTCCGAAACGTACCATCTCAGCCGTTACACCAGGTGCAACCACCAAACGGTTCCCCAATTAAACTCGTGTTCCTCGCTGGAGCAAACCGGGAAAAAAGAACGACAGCCCAATTTCTTCCGCGCACGATCATCGTGTCATGACTTTCCGGGCGTCGATCTAATTTAAGCAGCAGCACGCGAACACGCGACACGTCTTTACGTCGTTTCTTTGAAGTGAATCGAGTCGAGAAACCGGCTCGTGGACCCAGTTGAATTCACGGGTACCGGTCCGCGAACAGTTCAGAGGGCGCTCAGCTTAGGCAAAGAGTCGGCGGCAGAGCTCTGATACATCGTCTCGAGGCCCACGGCGCTCGTTCCTGCATTCTGATAATAATTCGCTTCACGTAGTTAGTTTTCGTGGCTGGAAATGGTAGGGTACGGATTACTTTTTCTCGAGGCTGTACGGAACCACATGCTTCCCAGGATACCCCGCACATGTGGCCGGGCTCCAAAGCTTCTCTCTCTTCGCTACTTAGACCTTCGTTTCACAGTTTCCGTCACCGCCTTTACTCCTCGGTCAGCGCACCCTTGAGTACTGTAAGACCGCGGAGAGAGAGGGAGAGGGAGAGGGAGAGAGAGAGAAAGAGAAAGAGAAAGAGAGCCAGCCAAGGAAACTTTGCTCCTTAACCGCGCCGAGACTTTTCATCCGCGCGGCGGCCTCCTTTCCTTCCCGTTCTCGACGCGTCGAGTCCCAATGTCTCGTCGTCTTCGGGATTATGTCCGACGAGTGCCACTCCCGTTCGTGTCTACCGCTTCATCTTTATCTGTATCTTTATCTTTCTATCTATTTTTCTATCTCTATATGTATCTCTATCTCTGTCTCTATATCTATCTCTATTCGTACCTGTCAATCTCCACCTCTTTTAGTCCTCGTGAATTTTGCATCGTGCCGTTCCTAATACCAACCGCACATGTTTATTTGTAACTGTCTCCAGGAAGATAATATTGCAGCTCCTCGCTGAGAGAATGCGACTGGAGAGCTTTTCAAACTTCCGAACCGTAGACTTCGGCCGATCGAAGATGCTTTTATCGTTTCGCCGAAGTCACGATATTCCGCGGTGCGTGGTTGCCTGGTTTCCATGGATTCCTGCATCTATTGACTGCAAAGCTTGTATTTGTGGTGTTCTCGGTGTATGAAGTTCTGTAGAACATTTGGTGTTTCATATATATGTACGTGCTTATTTGCACGTGTTCTCAATTGTAAACTTCACAGTCGCGACTGGGAAACGTATTCTCATTTAGCCTATTTTAGCTATGAAAGTTAAGTATTATTTATGAAATGTTTTTGGTTCTATATCGTTTAAGTACGTTGTTCAGTCGACAGTAGATTAAGTCCTCCGATCGTATTGGGTCAGACAACAGGATTGGATGAGTAGGCAGTAGATTCAGTTCTCCGATCGTATTGGGTCAGACAACACAAGATCGTCGATTTTATAACACATCAAGTGTTATTCCTTGCATTTTCTGACTAGATTGTCTGACGGATAGTTGGATTCTTCAAATTATATTGTATCTATATTATATAAATAATTTACTTTTGTTATATCTCTTAAAACAAATTTTTTCTGAGACTTGCAATCATGTTTTCATAATGGTCACCTATACTGAACCTCAATCAATCGAAAGCAATAAAATCGGTGGGCTTGTGCAGTAAATAATCTTGGGAAATATTTTGTACGCCGCTAGGAGAGCGATTCTACGCGATGTTTCGGTTCCCAACAAATGAAGAGGAAAGAACACCATTCGAAGCACGGCTAGGAATCTGTCTGGTGAATGGGAGGTATTTCCAGGCCGGTTTTGCGCGAGGGAACCCACTACCGCCGTGTATTCTAAACACCGAAGTAAGTGCTTCGGTGATTTATTCGATACTCGCCGCGTTCACGATGATGCTGCCCGCATTCGGGGGGCTTGAATATATCGTTCGAGAGCGATTACAATTAGTTTTCGCTGCAAATGAAAAACATGAAATTGCGGACACTATAATTTATCATCTAAAAGTCCAAAGCATCGTTTAGTTTTTCGAATGAATTACATACAGTGGATAAATTAAATATGATTTACAGAATTCTGAATTGAACAAGTTGTTCAGAAATGAAAAAATTAAAGATACGATTTCTGAAATGGGAAAATTTTTTTATCCAGAAATGACCATTATTGAGTCTGCTATTACTGTGCATCCATCGTATGCTTCTTCTATGATAAGTACCTACAGTTGTTACGTTTTATAAAATTTATATAAACAATTGGGTGTTTTTTAAATTATTAACATTCATAGAGTGAAGATAGAATAGCTGTAATTAATAATTTCATAATATAATATTATTATAATATTAATTATGAAATAATGAAAGAGCCTCAGAGGCTTTTCTATTTGAATGAAGGTGAACCAAATACATCGTACACGTCGAGCATCCCATTCCCGATTGGTTCGCAGACTAAGGGTTACGTTTAAACATTCTCACACAATCATGAACTCAAATTTCAACTTCTCCACATTGTTTCCCGTCCTCGAAAGATATTCTTCCACTTTTTCCTCGAGTTCAACATCAGCCACGCAGAACGTGGCCCACTTTCGTGCCCTCCAAAACCACCGACGAACCTCTCGTCTCCCCGAACTCCAATAACTTCGAGCCGTCTGCCAATCGTTATTTAGCCGCCCCTATCCCCCTGAAACTCCATTACGTCGTCGGATAGTGTTCGAAAGTAGGCGTTTTCGCGGCTCGATCGCCAAATGAACAAGGGTATCGCCCGTTGTCGCTGCGGATTCTCATTTCCTCTCGGGACCTGGATAATAATTCGGGGGCGGATTCTTGCTCGGCAGAACAGTCTCGAGCGCAAATATTGACCGTCTCGAGACGGCGGTCGGAGGAACGAGCTCCCGCCCTGTTCTTCGAGTGACGAACGTCGCTTACCTTTTCGCGTTATCGGGCCTGGTATTAACAAAAGGGACGAGGACGTTCCTCGGTCCCTGTCTTCCGAGCGCGTTAATGCCACATGGAAAACTTGGCTTTCATTTCCTGGTGACGCGAGTTGCGACCTAAGATCACCGTCATCATACCAACCCCTTTTGTTCAATTTAATTCGGTTCGCCTAGCATGGCGTCTCCGGTGGAAATTCAGTCGGATCGAGTGCAAGAGAAATTGTTCTTCGTGAGGAAGATGCGATCCGCCTGTTGGACTCGTTACGCTCGACAGTCCGTCGAAACGACTCAACTTGGTAGGGGAGAAAGGCTTAACTATAGGGGGTTATTTTTTACCCAATGGTCACCATCGTGTTCTTCGTTAGATTCATTTCCGTTAAGATGAGATGGACAGTGATGCTTAGGTATTATGTGAAAAACCTTCTTACAATTCTTAATTGTAAATACTTTATTTCAATCTCTTTATCTTAGATAAAAGAATCAGTCTTGACTGTATACACACAGATCACACAAAATATAACGATTCTAATAATTCGAAATAAAAGTTTAAAATTCCTGAAAATGCTAAGCATCCGTAGTTAACAAATACACTTTATTTCGATTTATTCACGGTATACGAAAAGTGTCATGATGAATTGCTACATATATCCTATTCACTACCGGTTTAAACGGTGGCTGAACAGGATGGAAACCGAATAAATCGACTTATTTTCATCGTCGATATCCGCCGAAGCATGAGCAAGAACGACCGTGGCCGATGTAGTTCCCACGATAAATTCCTCTATCGGGGAAATAGCTGTTTTTCCGCCATTGGTCTCACCTTTGTTTTGCCTGGCGTTCGCCGAACACAGATATGCTAATAGTCCGCCGTTCGCTTTCGTCGGTGTCGAGAGTAAATCTCGTCTCGAGCCGTATGCTCCGACAGGGAAGCTCAGATCGTGGGGAATTAAAGAGCGGATGGGGCATTAACGTTCAGCCAGAAATAAATAACGCGCGAACTGAACGTTGCCTGGGATAGACTTTCGGCTCGGCTGTGTAGGATCGTCGTGTTCGTGGGATATTGAATATTTAAATTGCCCTTTTCGAGACAGGCCCTGAATACAGATGCTTTCGTGTAATTGTACGCGATCGAGGGCACAAAGAAGCTGGGCGATTGCTTCATGTGACTGGAGCGATCGATTACCGATTTGTTGGAAACATATTAATGTTGGAAAATGTGGGATTAGTTTTAATGAATTGAATGAGTGAATCAGACTGACACTTCTGTCCACTTTGTTCGTTCATTTTGATAAGGGTTTTCCTTTTTTGTAAAAATGGAAAGATTTTTTTTTCATAAACTTTGAGATTGTACATGATGATTCTTCTCTTACATGCCCGCACTCGTGCTCGGTGAATATACTCCTAACTTTTTATACAAATCCGTGAATAATTAATTCATGTTCCGAATGGACGATTATTACGTGCACAGAGGACAATATTAGCCTCTGAATAATTCTAATTGTTGGAGTCATTAAAGAAGATTTCAGTTCCATTTAAATCCAAGACGTAGGAGGGACTCTTAAAATTCGGATTGTTCTAGTACGCGAGACTTTGGCCGCACGGGTCAAGTTTAATTAATTCTCATTGTACAGCTACTAATGTTAATCTTCGAGTCCCATTTGATTATCTTAACGCTGTTATATGGGCCAGTTTCTGCTAAATTGCAGCAAAAGAGTCTCTTAAACGAGCTAATTTTCTGTAAAACCCAATTTTTACATTTGTGAAGCAATGTAACGAACTCCATCCATTACATTCCCTTTGTTGTTTCTTAACTGACGATTTAAAAATCAAAATCAATGCTTACGTTCTGAGTAAGTCTCATTTTTCAATACACCATAGTCAGAATGTTCTCTATCGTAACTACGAATCGATTAATTCTTGTAGTTTAATCATCGAACACCTAAACAACCAACAAATCCATTGTTGTACAATCTTCGATCGTTAAATTCAACCGCACGTAAGACGCTCCATCCCGAAGTATACACAATTTGCAAAACGACTATAGAAAAATGTGTTCAAGAAGGAAGAAACGTCTCGAGATATCTTCTTCGAGCTCGATTTTATTTGCTCGCGTCGGTTTAAGCACCGACGAAGGTTCTTTCGTAGCGTCGCAACATGCACGTCAGTTTCGCGGAAGAGCAGCGCACTTGATAGGATCAATCGCAGGTTGAACACGAATTTTCCATGGAGCAGGTAGAGGCTTCGTTGTGGCCGTCACCGGTCCGGAATATTTAACGTCTGAATTATTTATATATATTCTACGTCTTATTATTTCAATATATTCCACACACCGAAATGGTAGCTTCATCTATTCGTCCGTGGGTATCTTTCTGGTCGGCGAAAGGGGTGAAACGAATCGATAACTCCGTTCGAGCGTGAACACACGATTTTCCTTTCGCGAAGTCTCCGTCGCCGTTTCGTATTATCTTCGTTATATTAATGCAAGCCGATTTCGAAACTTCCCCGCGCGCGTCAACTGTCTGTGATCCTGCACAGTTGCCACGACACGATTTAGGTCTGGCAAGTTTGCTACTCGGTTCTCGGTACGTCCGCCAGATAAGACTAATGTAAGTTCAGTCACGTACCCTCTCGCGACACATTGAGATATCTCGATGAGCGGCTCTCTATAATCGTGCCCGGGGAACTGCAGGAACGTGTACTGTACGTGTTGATGCCCGATACACCCTGTCACACGTTTCCGTTTCAGATACACGGGATCTCCTGTCGCACGATCCTCCTCGAAAGTTGTGTTGTCTTGTTACGTGTTATATGGATACAAGTTGGATGTCGTCGATCTTCTGATTGACCTTGTTCCAGCAGCAGAAACGTGATGCACCTTCGTTATTTTTCAGTAGAGTTGAAGGTCCTTTGCCGGTTAGGATCAATTTTGATTGAGAAGAAATTGAATTTTGTCTTTTAGATATTAAGCGCAGTAGGGAAGGTAAGGGGAGAATCTCTTGACTTTGCCTGCAAGTTTTGTGTAGTTTATAGAAGATTCTAGTGCATGTCTAATAAGTGGTCAAATCAAACCAAAATCAATCCCAGATCGATCGCAACTCCAACTCATCTAAATAATTCAAACAATATAAAGTAAGATGCCGTCCAAGTTCTACCGACTATTGAACCCTTACTGGATACCCTTCTATTGAAACCCACACTTTACAACATGACAATATCGGTATTCAGAATTTCCAAGTGGAACCGTGAATACAGTACTCCTGATACCTTCTGTCCTCCCTCATGTCAAGCGGCATTGACAATTTAAAGACGGAATGCTTCCATTCTTCCTCAAAATCAGCCAGCTCGAGGTATCCTCTTTCACTGGCGTACTTTTATTCGTGGGAAAGAACTCGACAGGGACTGGGTATCGCGAAATTACTTAGCCGTTACAAGCGAGCCAAGAAAGAAAGTTTCCGAATGATTGGTTGAACGCAATCCGTTTGTAGCGATCCTGTCTAAAGTTCTCAAAACGTTTCTGCAGTTGCCCCGGTTACGTCTTCTCACAGCGTTGGATCAAGGGGGCTAGGTAGGGGGCTGCAGCCCCGGGCCCCACTTTGCAGGGGGCCCCAATCTAAGCATTCCATTTATGTAGAAAAATAATCCAATGAAAGTCTACTGTTCCCTTTTTCAAATAATTAGATCTCGCAATAAATGTAGAAATAAATCGGAACATAATTATCAAAATATAACGAAGAATTGTTCGTTATAATCCAGTGCAATTCTTAAAATTTATGTACTTCACTGTACGTTTTCTTACAAACAATTTTTGTCTTCCCCCTCTCCCTCGGTTTTGTTTAAACAGTTTCCCCTGCTGATGTAAAATGATCCCAGTTCCCCCATATGAATACGGGGGTGCGTTCTCCACGAATACCACCAGATCGTTTCAGTGCAGCGGTTTTCTGCTAACCGTGGATGAAGCGTCGCGGCGGCACGTTGAGAGTGTCGCCTATAAATCATGAACTCCGCACAATGAAAACGAAATAATTGGACGAGGCAGTGGATTGATGATGATTCGGCCGCCCCCGGGCCCTGTACACGGGGGCCTCTACAATTTCAATGTTGCGCGATTCACTGTGCCCCCTCCCCGCCGCGGGTGATAAATCGTTTCCGCGCATTGAAAATTTTCAACGGACCAGTCAAAAACTGCTGATCCCCGCGACCGCCCGGTTTCGCGGAATTCGAATTCTATATTTTATCGGGCAAGGGTGGGGGGATGGCTCGTTCGCGAATTACTCTTGTTAATATAGTTGAAAAAATGGGTAGTGAAAACAGCTCACGCTTGTTCCTGATTTATCTCTATTGTAGCCACAGTGGGGTGATATTAAAACAAAGAAGCACATTTTGATCGTGTTATTAATAACTATACGGAGGATTTATCGAGCGTTTGTGGTAGTATATACATTGAACAGAAGCGATGATTTAATTCCGGTATGTTTGAAGTAATATGAATCTTATATTATATGTAATTAAGGTGTGTCAAGGTGTAAGAGAGTTAGGAATATTTTTTTTTAAGGAGGTAGAATTTCTAGACAAGGGTGGTTTCTCCATATAAATGTCTGAAATATTCTTCTTCACGTGAATACATACTTCCTTCAGGTCGTTACTAACAAGCACACGCAATGCATGCTTGACAAGTCTGCCAGTCGGGATCTTACGGTGCACTTAACCATGTAAGTGCATCGCATTGTGTGCCGGTTCCTTCAACACAGGAAGCAGCGAATGCGTTTTCTTCCCCCGCTTTCAACAACGCAACACGACCGTCCACAATTCCCGGAACACTTTACTCTTTAGAGTAGAATAAAAATATTGCATTGATTCTGTTTATTTGTGCTTTCTCTGTGCAAGGGAATCGCCTTATGCATGCATTACTTGCAAAAGGTCAGCACTTAGTAGTGAAAAATGCAATGAACAAAAATTTTCACAGTCGAGTCGTCTTAATGCTAACACAAAGTTCTGTCATTAATCAGGTGAACAAATTAAGTGAGCAAACACATTTTTTATAAAGAAAAAATGTTATAAATAGTCTTAAAATGACTATTTGCTCTCTATTTTATAAATATACCATCATACGAGCCTCGATATCCGATTTGCTCCCGTAAAACAGCAGAAAACCTCGTGGACAGCAGCGTGGCTCCGAGAGTCAATTAAAATTCGGCGAATGAAATTTAGTAAACGAGAGCCGACTCGCTAATAAGCAAATTGCTTCCCATAGCCAGCGGTCTCGTTAACGACTGTAGCCCGATTAAGCGACTCGTCAGCCTCGATCGCTTTTCGGCGTTGTGTGCGCACGTGTGTATACGTGTATTGCTCTTGCGGCAAGAAAATTCAATTCATTCCCGCGGAAATTGCGAATATATAGATTCCGCTATTTTATGTTTATCAGTCGTCTGTGTTTGCAAAATGTTAATGTTCGCGGGATTTGGCGCTCATTCGGGAACATGTCGGTCAGCAAATATGCTTTTTAGGGTAACGATGCTTTCATAACGATTATCAACGAGGTCAAGCAATTCAGCACACAAAACGTTTTATTCGTGAGAAATTGTTAATCTTTCAATTAAACCTTTTCGGTATTAAAGTAGATTTTTTGGTAGTTTTTTCAGAAAGAGGAAGTAATTCTGATGTTGTTATTTGCAAACGTACCAAGATTCTTGATTTCATTTTTTGAAACCACTTCTGTACCCCTAATGTCATTTACATAATCGAACTGCAAAAAGTCACCCAAGAGAGGGTCGATCGTGGTTAAGAACGAATAGAAATTGCTCCCATAATTGTCCATCGAATCGATGGTTCAGAGCAGGTGGTGGCGCAGTGAGATTCGCATTGGATTGCATAAATAATAAGCATCATATGCAGGAAACGGAGTCGAGCTTTCGCGGGAATCCACGGGATGCCAGACGCAAGCACCGTATCGGAAACCTCGAGGAAGCTGGGCCACTCAGCTGTTGGGATTCATTTCGAATGGAAATGGGATACCGGGTGTCCAGGCCCCGGACCATTGACAGTCGGCCTACGAACGGTTCTCTGCTGTCCCTCCTCCTCCTCGCTGCCAACGAGGAGGACCGACCGGCTGGCCGGCGTGTGCATAGTGGACGCTCAAATACTGTTACTGACAGCTTCCTGCCGTCATATCCATAATTAGATATTAATTCCGGCGTTGAATAATCTTTGCTGGGGCAGGACGTTTCGATACAACCCCGGTCAACGGCAGCGTGTGTCACCGTTAACGGTTTACATGGACCAGAGTACCGTTGACAGAACCGGTGTTTATTAAACTCCGCGGCAAGACGAGAGTTTCACAGTCGATATTAATTCCAATATCCGCGGAATCCGCTAGATATTAGATATTCTCGTATGCGCGTAAAGCGGACAGCTTGACACGGAGATGCGCGGGACCTGGTTGCAATAAACCTTGTAACTGAAACGTTGATCGATTTTTGTATGATACCAAATTGAAAATGTGGATTGAAGTTCCATTAGACGAAGTTTAGTTACGAAGAAATTTTGATTTGAGTGTCCTTTGGATGTCTGACCATTACGTGCTGTTTCTACTTGCGGCGTATCTATTACATTTTCGGTCAGTTACACAGTCTTAATATAAGACTAGCACGTATATAGCATGAAATTAACTTGAACCTAACTCGGCGTAATTGAACCGAACTTGGACCCTAACTTGGATTCAATCTTGAACTCAATCTTGGACTCATTCTTGGATTTTACCCAACTTGGAATAGCATAGACCTAGCCCAGACCTACTAACAGTGAAGGCTGAGTAGCCATCAAGTGATCGATCGTTCACAGAAGGAAGAAAACATTGTCTGGACACATTCTCTCGCTCCTCGCACCGTGACGTTTCATTAAAAAGATTGAACGCTTCTTTAATACCACGTTTCCGCTTTGACGAGCCTCCCACACCGTGGCAACGTGAGCCTCGTCGTCTTCCTGTCGCGTCCGGTATCCCCAGATCGAAAGCAGCGGCCGCGTCATCGACTCTGGAATACAGAGGGCGTAATTGGAAAGTTGCCCGGTGTTTGATGAAAGAGCGGACGTCTTTCTCCTTTGATCGAGGCTTCGGGAGCGTCCGACCAGAATGGGGTTTTATCTACTTGCCTCTTTTTCACCGGCCGCATAGCACGTCGACACTGCTCCTCCGTAATTATAATTGCGTTTCGCGGTGAGTCGAAACGAAACACCGACTAGTCAACGGTTCGTCGAGATTGCTGTAGTGGTATCGAAGGATAGCTGTTCCTTTTAATCCCATAAGTGGCGGAATACTTAAATAAATCCCGCTTCTTGTGTCGATTCTACTTTTAATTCTCCCCTTATTTGCCCTTTTCTACTCGACCCGACGGCAAAGGATCTCGAGTATAAAATAAAAAATGTTTGGTAGTCGCAGACAAAGGAAAACCTCACTTCTTACGTCACATTTTATTCACCAGGATCAGCTGTCCCAATACTTACGAACATCAGCGTATATCGTGAACCAATATGGCTGCCGTGCTCCACCGCTTCCACGGTGGACCACGAACGCGTCGAAAGCGGATACTTTCGTGCTCTCTCGCGAATACTTGTACAAATGAAAACCACAGTCGGAACAGCATCTGCTGACGCAACTTTCCTACCCCCACTCCCTACCCCTAGTAAAAACACCTCGATGCTGCCATAGAGGTTGCGTTTCACTTATTCGACGTATACTTACGTAAGTCACACATAATTGTACGACACCGCGCATCGTTCCGTCGACCGTATTTTTCATGCTCGACCGCGCGATTAATCGGACGACGGACGAACAATGAAACGGTCGCCGGATCTGTGCGGTCGGCGTCGGTTTGCTTGTTGCGAGAGCGTTGCAAGTTATGCGCCGCGAACGTGACCCACCCTTGGAACCGATCCAAACTCGCCCCCACCCCTGCGGATCGTAGCTGTTCGATGCTCGGCTTGCTGCTGGCTCACGGTTCTCCCCTGCGTTTTTTGGATTCCTCTTCCGTCGAGTCATCCGGAGAACCGCGATCCTGGCCGAAAACAAACGAAACGTTGCTGGAATGGTTGCTCCCGAGAAGATAATTAACGATGTTTCAACCGTGGATTGTGAGTATTTTCCCCAATTGTGTCTAATCTGTGCACATTTGACTGTATACTTTGTGTGGTTACATATATTGGAATGGGTGTTTCGATTTAAAAGAATGTGATGGTTTATGCTAGATTACAGATTTGGGAATACTTTTGGGATATTTTACCTCGATTTTAATCAATTACCTCGACGAATTCGTTTACAAAATAATACAAAGCAACAATAACCAAAAATTTCCACGAGATCTGTCCTGCAGTATACAGTTTCGTGACACTAAATATCATCTAATACCAAAACCAGTGACTAATTCGGAAAGTAAATGCAAGAATTCTATTCCATCACAGTTGTACCTTTAACAGCAAATCAATATCCCTTAAACAACCCCCGATTCGACAAACAATAGGTCGCTCATAAAGTACCCAGACGTCCGTTTCAAAGCGCACAAACGGAAAAAATGATCCGGGTCGCGGCGGAACGATCGTTATACCAATCTCCGCTGGACTCTGAAAGGACATCTATCGCAATGGGGGGCTTAAAAAAACACAGCCTCGAATCGCACGAACGTGTACACACAACGGCGAATAAACATATGTATACGGGACGATTTGGTGGAGCACGGCATTTCCAGCCTCCCGTCGAATGGATTTCATTGTCGATTTTCAAAGCGAATTCGCGCCTCCTCCCTCTCTCCCCTCTGCCCGCGAGATCAATAGGCCTCGGGTCGGATCGAGCCGCGCGCATTGGTCTCTTCGAACTGTCAACAAACGCCACGACAACGCTAGAAACACGGCCTGAAGGGTTGGAGGGAAGGGAGAAAAAATAGCGATTCTGCTCCAACCGGCGCCGTGTTCGCAACGAAGAATGAGCTTTCTCGGGGAGAACTCTTTTAATTAGCGGGGAACACGGCGGCAGCAGCCCTTCGGGCGGGATTTTGCGATATTCAGTCATCCCCAGCCTCTCGGTTTACATAATTAGCGGCAGAATAGTCTGTATTTTTTGCCCCTTGGTAATTATAATTCGCCAGGTATTTCGAAGACGCTTGGCCCTATAGCGGATGTTGATTCGGGACTGTAAATAAACGAATATTAATTAATAGACTGGGATGTTTCGATTTTCGTGGAGTATAGCTGAGTTTTCAATGAGGTTTCGCACAGCAATAGAGTTTAGAATTCTGAAGCCAATATTTGTTTCAGCTATTATGGCCATTATTTTATGAAATATTTAATGTTCAGTGCCGAGGAGCCTTCGATCACTCATCGAGGATTTACTGTATTGGTTCTTCATTTTATGAAAAAAAATTTGTACAAGATACCAAAAAAAATGCAGTGAGCAGGTTAACGCATTTAAAAGAGTAAACAAAAATCTTGGTAAACTTTATAAAAATTCTCACTGTGCTGAATTTTAGACAATCGTGTATGAGTTAAACGCATAAAATCTGCTGGTTATTAATTAAATAGAGCTGGGTGAGAACCGTGCAGCCAGAAATCGTCAAGATAAACGTACGTCGATGGAAAAATGCAAGATAAGATATTGATTTCTCGGTGGTGTGTTCAGTCGCTCATTGCTGGTCTTCCTCTGCTAGTCGCGCGATTTTTTGTCTGCTTTTTTATCATGAAATTTATTCGCAGTAATGTATTCCCGATCGTTGGATTTGCAGTCCCGGGTCGTGGTTATGTAACTCGGTCGAACGACGAACTGCAGAAATTATAAATCAATCCCCGGATCCTGGGTACACGGGAAGATGTTCGATTTTAGCATCGATTAACGAATGCAGAGTCAGTTGTACCTAATGGCCGTGATCGTTAGCGTATTCTTCATTACAAGACACGTACAGGGCTTATCCGAAGGAATAATAACTGGACTGCGGATTATATGCAATTAAAACTTATGGATCTCTATGAGATACAATAAAACACAAAACTTGTATCAGATAGTTTCCTACAATATTTTATTCTGTACCCAATAAGATACTTAAGAGAAGAAAGAAATTCCTACATTTACTCTGGTTTTTGGCGAATTTTTTAGAAAATGTCATTTTGCTCAAAAATTCGCAGTCATCTTCAAGACAACACGAGTTAAAATTTAAGTATATTCCTAGAGATTTATCAAAATTAAATTGACTTCCCAAAGAACACTCAGGTTCACAGTGAAAATGATGACAGAAAAGTTTTTTGTACCTAAACAACCGAACAAAAATTAAAACGAAGGTGATTAAAATATACTTGTATATCTCCAGGAAAGAAGTAACGTGTAGCTCCTGTGATACCGAATACAAGACACGATTTAATACGAAAAAAGAGTGTTTCCATCTTCTCCATTCGAACGTCCGAAACGTTTCACCCATTTTCCCGCGCGACTGCATTAACTATGGAAATAAAAAAAAAAAGGAGGGAAAGTCGGTCGCCGAACGGTGTCGTTCGTTCCTGTCGGCGTGAGGTCGAGCGGGGGATCGCCGTGGAAAATCGTGTCATTTAACGAGCCGGAATTTCGCAGCGGGTACGAAATGATAGAGAAATGAAGGCGATGGGATAGAACAATCGCGAACGGGTGGGTTCGAGCCTCTGTGATTAACAGCCTCCATGGATCGGATTCGATCGGCCGGTGTCCAATTTGTGAAATAATTTTCTCTGTCGATCGCAATTATTCAATACGAACCGCCTGGGATCGCTTGTGGAATGACGGATGATCGACGCAGCGCGAAACGAAAGATTTTTCGTGTTTTAATTAAACGTAATATCTGTTCGGCCGCGTGAATCGTCATTGTTCCCACGAACACGGTCTCCCCTGCACAGGTTCCGTGTTGAAACGTCGAAAATTAATGAAATTTCCGTAACGCGGTTCGTGCCTAATTTTTTTTTTTTATTTCTTTAAATTCTCCTTTTAGGAATCACGCCCATTTAATATTCGGAGTATATTCAAAGGAAGCTACCCTTTGAAGAGGAATATGATTGTGGCTTTGTAGAGACGATCGATCACGTCTGATTTCACCACATCGAAATTTTCGGTATATTAATAACAACAATTAATAACGTTGACAATTGGGAAACTCTGGGTATTGATGATTTATGGCGTGTTCCATCACTCTTTCGATTCAGAGACAGCATAACAAATTAAATTACAATTAAAATGAATAAGAATTGATTAACATTCAATGTAATTCACCTGAATCCTCGTTGTTATTAAAGTATTCTGAATTCAGTATACGAATATCAATAATATATTACACACCAGACATTAATCGAAATTTCATAGCGTTCCCGTGTCATAAATTAGAGATTCGACCTACAAAAGCGTTCTTTATTGAAGGAAGAGAAGAAAGGATACGCGTAGAGAAAACGATAGATCATCGGACCAGTTGTTATTCGATATAGCTTGCGAGGGACATTCGAAATACCCTCTCCGTATATGTCTTGCTTAGATACGATCACGAAGGAAAAAATCGTCTCGTGAACCTTTCGGGCCGAGTTATGGCCGAGCATACAATTCCCTCTGCCGAATTTATGACGCCTCCAAAACAGGGTTCGGCGGTCGTCGACGAGAAAATAGCCGTGGAAAGCAGATTTTTTTTTCCACGGCACTTAATCGCCCGGCAGAGGAACTATGAAGGTCCGAGCCGGCGATACGTCCTCGTGGACACCGGCAATTGGCTCTCAGGATCTACGGAGACACCGTCGTTACGTTAACGGCACCATAAACAGCGATTTAACGGCGGCACTGTGCTACGTTTTCCTCTGTCGATGCTTTGATGAAGTCCCAAGTACGACACTCAGCCCTCCAAATAGCGCACACTGGTTCAGGCTCTTATGTTTTTATGTTCTGCAGCATTCAGAAATATTTTTTTTAAACGAATCTTTAACAGAGTGTCAGTTGTCACAGTGGGTCAAATTGATCTAGCATTTGACCTTGAAGTAAATTATCTTTTATTTAGTAGTAATTAATTTTTTTTTTCGGCAATCGGAAGTTTCTCCGTGTCATAAATCCAAGTTGGATCGCGTGTTCCAAGCACCGTTGTCATTAGAACGTCGGTCTAACGTGAGTTATCGATGAAAGACGGCTGGTCCGAGTGATATCGTTGCACGGAAGTTTCGAAGCCTTTCCGATCGTCGAGCAGTCTAGGCAAACTTCAGACGCAATTAGGGCAGTAGAAGCGAGAATCGTGGCCCAAGATAGAAATGTTTATTAGGTGTGATGCACGTGAATGGAATCGGGCGTCATTAGGTCGCGCGTTGGCCGATGTTATTTCCATAAACGAAGAATAATGTCGGATGGACGAGCGCGCCGAGCAAGCAGAAACGGCCAATGAACTACCATGGCTTCGCGAAATCATGAAGACGAATGGGAACCGGGACTGGATCGTGTGTCATCGTCGTCGTCGTCGTCGTCCGCCGCGGCGAAGAAATTTTCGGATTTTCTGCGAACGTCTACCCACCCGCGATTACAAATGGACCCAGACCACACGGTATGGGCAAAGCCATTGCTTTCCAGCAAAATCCAGGCGTTCACCGATGACCACCGAGACCCTGCATTTGGCACCAACGGGGTTGCTTTATTGACAGAATGTATGGCCGATGTCCGAGCCATTTGATACGATTCAAAATGGGCGTTCACGTTGAGCTTCTTCGATCGCTCATCGTAAATTTTCCATTGGGCGGTCGACGGGGATGGTCGTGGATATGTTTTGAAGGTTAGGTTGTAGGAAAGAAATCGATTCATGGAGACTAACTTTACTGTGTCTTGTATATCGTTTTAACTATTGTCGTACTTTGTCTATAAAACGCACGAAAAATTGCTTTTATAGTTTTTTCTAATTCTCTGCAGGGGTTATGTAACGTTTCTGTATGAAAGGTTATTCCAAAGGGTTCTCTATTAAATGAAAAATGGTATAATATAGGGAATTTTGGACTATCCTATAGTTCGAATACTTTCGTTGTCAAGTGTATAATATATAAAAGTGTGAACCGTCTGTTATCAGTGTCTTCGAATTCCGTGGCAGCGAATACTTTCGCGTTGAACGTTAGTGTACCACAATTGAGTCACCACTTTCGATGCAACCAAGATTTACAAATAATCCGGTAGAAAATCCGCGGCAAGGCGGACAAGTGTTCCACTCTGTCCTTTAAGAACTTTAAGGGAGCATAACGTCAGGACGGTAACGCTGATGAGGGCCATTTCCGGGCATAAATTCTCCGTCGAAACCGCGCCTGGGATAGGACAAACGCGTGAAATTGTCGAGCGGTCTCTTATCTGTGACTACTAAGTAGAACGGTGAAACTAACGTCGCGTTGAAATGACGCGTTATAACGATAAAGGTGGACATTTCACGCGCGGTTTCGTCGACGTTACCGCGGTTCTTAGCGCGGATCGACGCCCAGGAAGAAAAGAAGAGGGGCCGTGGAAAGCGTTTCCGGTGAACCAGTTCCGTTCTAGAAACCGACGAATCCTACGATTACAGATATTTACGTAACGATAGTGTCGGGATTTGCGAGCGTTTTATCCATCGTATGAATTTGCTCGATTCCCATCGACGAATAATAATAGTTTGATTGGAAATAATTGGCCGTCTTAACGTACCTTAATATTACCATTGCCTCTGCTGTAATTCCGAATTATGTGGAATTTCATGATTTATTTTTATAGTGTGATAAGGATTTGTAAATTTTCTGGGGCTATACAGCACTATGGAATGAAATTTCAAGTATTCTTTTCTTTAATTGATATTTATGAATAACATAAAGCTTTCAACAAAACGTCGATATTACCGATCGATTCCTGAGGAAATTTTCTATCAGAAACATAGTCTTTATAAAAAAATTACTATTTATTTCTAGAAGCTATAATTAAGTGTTCTTAAACTACGAGTTAAGTTTTCACGATTTAAACGATTGGTATGAAAAAAAGGAATAGATCGTTCTAATAGCAATGGTAGAAATTGTCCGAATAATACAATAACGAGAAATAAAAATACAATAATTTTCTAGTAGAACGTACAGTATAGACTAGACAATGCAAACGAAGCATAAATCATCGAGCGAAAATTACTGGAATCGAAATCGAGGTAGCCGGCGAGACGAGTGGCTTCAGTCACGTCGAATCGCTGGTATTCGAGGGCAGCGGGATGTTTGGCGCACGAGTCGTAATATACCGAGATCCATTTGCCCGTGAAACGCAGCCGTAACCCATCGTTGCTCACCTGTATCAGACACGTGATGGTAACGCTGCCTCCGCGAAACGCTTAGCATTAAATCGCGTTGCCAACGAGCGCATACCCGAGTACATAATTGCATAGAGCAATATACAAGAGGTGATGCATCATGTTCTTCGTTCGTTAAATGTTAGTAAAGATAAATTTAAATCTGAATCTTGCCGAGAACTTCATTTTATTCCCGAATGTGTGATTATTCAATGGTTTGTCTGGGTGTCCTCGTGAAAAAAGGCTTAAACGGGTTAACGATGGCCTTGGAAACTTCGAGAAAAAAAACAACGCTTGCAGGATACCGACCACTTAATACCATTCAAATTACGTATAAAATATTTTTTGTGTTTTCACAATTAAAGAAGATATTCGAAGGGTCACGTATAACTGAGACACCCTGTATAGTCACAGCATTGATACAGCGAAAACGATTACAGAATAGTGTTATAATTGACAAGAAGACGAACATTCCGATTCTTTTGGTCTCAAAAACGTATATCAATGGAACTCAGAGGAACATGAGAACGTTTGACTCTAACGTTGCGAGTTTTCTCAAGAGAATCGCAAATAAAATCGAACAATGGTCGATGTCGCGTTAAGGAGGCTTAGGAGGAAGCAATCTTGCTGCGGTACGGAGATGCATCCGGAGGCAGGTGAAAATGTCTGTCGTAGACAATGGGTCTTACCGGGCGTATTACGAAGAAACGGTTTCCCTAGATTTCTACGTACCGATTAAAAGTGTCCCACTTCCGCGGGATCGCGTTTCTCATTGTGTCCTCGATCTTAAAATCTACCGAATCGTTAACGTCGCTCTACGGCCTTTTTTTCCGTACTTGTTTCTTCTCAAACATTGACGAACACTCCATTTGAAAGAATAATATTTGATGAAATTGGAGAATCGCGACCCGGAAATTCGATCTCCAGGGACGTGGAAGTTGCAATGTTTCCCTTGTATTCGACGAAATCCCCTTGGCGATGCTTTCCGTAAAGCTGAATTACCTTTAATGCTTCGGAACACTACGGAAACAACGCTAATGATGTTTTCTGTTTAAGAACAAGGAATATTTCAGTTTCTAGATGCACAGAGTCCAATTCACAAGCATTAGGACGCCCGTGTAAGTCGAAGAAAGTTTATTATTTCATTCAAATTACGTATCTTGCATCATTTCTATGTCATGGCATTGGTGTAAGTTTTAACTATGAAGCTTTAGTATTCCCTAGAATATATATAGACAAGTTTTTAACGATTCTTCAAGTTCGTTTCACATTCGATAAATATATCCAAATACAATGTACAGTATAGAACACACCTATAAATTTCATATTACCATTACATCATCCAGCGCACGTTTTCAATAACAGTGAAAAGAGTCACAGTGACGCCCTGGAAACGAGCTCCTCGGGTTCCGACCACGAAATTCGATCAACTGCTGTCAATTCGTTCGCAATACCATCCGCGATGGTCACGAAAACCGAACATACAGGATATATCCATTTTCAACCCCTGTGCAATTTAAAAGGCACGTAAACTCGCGTGTCACATTAATAAGTTCTTATCAGTCCGGTGGAAGGGTCAAAGCGATCTTTAAAATTCGACTGAAACAGACGAGCACATTTTTTCAACAGAGTGATGCTATTTTTTTTCGGCCCCCAATCTTGCCTATTTTTTTTTCTTCGATCCTTTTTCCATGTCGGATCAATCGGGCATTGTACAGAACGATACCAATTATTCCACCGATTCGACAGGAAGGATCGAACAAGCAGCGGCGCGCACGGTTTACAACGAACAACAGGCTGCTTTTGTACCAGAACTCGATCGTTTAAACTCGATATATTTGGATCCGACTCAATAAAGATCTCAGCCGTGGTGTTACCGCGAGATAAATGTTGTACCGAAATTACAGTCGCAGCTGACCTCGTCCCGAAAGTGCAATATATTTCGCCGGCTGCTACGGCCAACACGCCAAAACGATGTACCCACTATCCGGACACGATTGCGCGGACCACCACCACCACTAGAGCGCGCCCACGCCGGCTGGATGTTGTATGAATCAAATTGCTTTTCGTCTTGCTCCGTTCCTCCGCCAACATTTGGACATCTTCCTCTGACCGCCTTTCATCCATGGATCTTGTATTGTTCCGACCTGCTCTCTTTGGCGTCCTCGATTTTTAAGGGGACATTCTCGTCGGATGTGAACCAGAAATCCTTCGACACCTTG
The DNA here is from genome assembly GCF_001272555.1 of Dufourea novaeangliae. NCBI lineage: Eukaryota > Metazoa > Arthropoda > Insecta > Hymenoptera > Halictidae > Dufourea > Dufourea novaeangliae. Next base: position 3,313,574 of record NW_015374020.1, on the reverse strand, counting down.
ATTCGTGGATACTGTGATTCTTTGATACGTTGATTCGAGGACACCTTGATTCTTCGATACTTTGGTTCGTCGACACCTTGTTTCGTCGAAATCTTGTTTCATTGATTCTTCGACCCTTGGAATCCTTAATTCCTCGATACTCCTTGACGTCCCAACCCCCCTATTCTCTACGCATTCCCCACAGGACGCTCTAGACAGGAACATCAGCGTTAATTTAACAGATCAGAAAACAACATCGATCAAAATGTCAATTGCTTCCACAAATTACAACATATTCAGAAACAATAACGTCGATCATTCGCTAATTCGTCGATCCGATTACTTCCGAAGGTTCTCATCTCCGTAGCCAAGTTCTACGACTAAAATTTTACGGTCTTTTAAATCCATACGAATTAGGGTATCGTTTACGACGAAACTTCGTTCGTCACCGGTGCACCAGGGACGGAAATTACTGGCTTCCTGTCGTAACTTTTCCCACGTTTCGTACTTTTTTTTTCAACACGTCGCATTCCGAAGATGGATTAAAGATTCTTTCGATGCCCCCCCAGGGCGGAGGGGATGCGAACGAGTTTAATGAAAAGACGTTTCAATTTCGCTAAAAGCTTTCATCGATTGCCGGTGACGCGGGCGCACGCTGGGGCGGTGCGTTTAATACGGCGATCGGTTAAGCAGAATGACGTGGCATAATTTATGCGCGGCTCGCGGCCTATTGTGTAGCGCAGGGTAATGGATACGCGGCAGGTTCTATCGCCGGATTGGATTTTATCGGAATCACCGAATCGGGTGCCCCGATTATAGAGCAGAGTTCTCTCGAAAATCCAGGACTCGCGCGTTTCCGGGTCGACTCGCTTAAACAAACTTTATACCATGCTCGAGCAAATTGCTGTTTGTTAGGGTATCGTGGAACATCACTAACATTCTTTACCTTTTGTTGCCTTCATTCGATGAGTTTGGCTTTCAGGATGTTTTTTTCCTTGTACATTCATAATGTTTAGACTGTAGTAATACCGTACACGATCACAAGAGCCACAAATATGGAATTGTCAACATATTAGGACACTTATCGACTATATAGACAGAAGCCGTGCAAGTTACAATCCAAGAGGGGCTGGAAATTGCTCGAGTTTAAACGTATCCGGACGGACTTTGACTGGCTGGTTGGGGGGCAGGGAAACAGCTAACCGGTAGCAATCGAAGCGGCACGAAGGCGTTAGCATGGAGACGTTACTCTCTCTCCCTTCCGCCCATAACACTAACTGTACCGTGGAAATGTACGTCACTGCGAGATGGGATATACAACCTCTCCCCTTCTCTCACTCTCTCTCTTTTTCGATCCGTTTCGTTCGGCGACGTTCAATTTTCCCTCGATCGCGTGTGCACGACGATCGACGGCCGGCTGCAGGCCGGAAATGATCGCTGGACCACGCTCGTCCGGCCTCGGAACGAACGCGGTTTATGAAACGTACCTTCTCCGGTGGCGATCGAGTTTCTCTTCGTTCCCTTAATTTACGGGTGCTCTGTTATCGGGAGCAGTCGAAATCGGGGCAGGAAAAATCTGAAACCCGCATGTTTTCTGGGTTTCGGGTCGCTTAGCGAGATGAGAGAGGAACGGTGGATTTCTTTGCGGAGAGAATGAGGGAGTGGAGGGTTGGTATGTATGTACGGTTGTAATCGGAGGGAAGGGTGTGCTGTGTGGGAAAGTAGGTGGAAAATTTGCGATTGAAGTCCCTTTCAAACGATGCTGTTTTGGTTTCGTGAGACAATATAGTACGGGGTTCGTTTGATACGCATACATTTGGATATTATGTTTCTCGTGTGTCTGGCCTTTATGGATTGTTTTCACTTATGTTAATGTTCACGAGCATTGACCGGCATGTGACATTAAGATATTTCCATAAAAATCTGATGGAAATTGGTTGTGAGATGTTAAGATTGGGTGAAAGCAGATAAGAACATGTTAATGACTGTATTCACTGCAAGTAGAAATAGTAGACTATGATCAGACACAGTGGCCAACTGTTTGGAAACACGTTCCCCTGATGTCAAAGCATAGTTTCATTAAAAACAAAGCTTCATTCGGTAGAATTAGATTCTACATTATCAATTAACTTTCACACATAGTGTATTAGATCACATGCTTCCACCATAACTACCCTAAAATTTTCAACCCTTACGTATTGTGGTTAAAATAAAAAGGAACCACTTTTTTTCTATGAACCATAACCTATTCTTTTTTGGAAAAATATTATTTCTTGATGCGTTTTTATTTTAACCACAATATATAAATTTTGAGTTGGTTTCATAGTTATGCCACGCAGTATATATTCTTAGGTTGTTGGACACGAAAAGTAGTTCCTCCGATAAATCTACAAATGCAGTCTTTTCGGAAGATTCTGTTCTCAGAGCGTAGTATCTTTCTCGACACGACAACGAGGAGATTTCACGGGTAAAGACGAAAGAAAAGCGAAGGATAAAGGTCTTTATACGCGCATACGAAGAACGATTCAAAATCACAGCGCTGCTATTAAATGTAATCTTCCGTATAAACGAAAGCAGACTCGAGACATACGATTACTCTTTCGCTTCCTGTAGCTACAAACTACATAAGAGCTTGATGCTCCTCGTGTAGCTACATCGCAGACAGTCTATCTCGGTCAGTTGAAATCTGAAATTTCTTTAAGAGAATTCAGTGCCTGGAAGGAGTTAATCTTACCTTTCACCGAGAGACTATGCAAGGCGCAGATTTACGATTTCAACATTGTTCCCCCGGTTATTTTATTCCCGTTTATCTGCCTGGTCTGTAATCCGCTGGGAGGAAAGTAATGTAGGATTTGTAAAAGCCGTCTCTTATTCCGCGAACGATTCTCCCTGGAAGTCGTACGAACGGATCCTTATGTACGGGGCCGGGCTATTTTGGCTAGCTCTGTTATTATAGTCGATACTCGCTTCGACCTCCATAGCCGTTCCTCTATTTTTCTCTTTCTACTCATCTCTCTATCCCTCTCTGGCTTTATAATAATCTATCCGGCCCCCGAAGTTCTCGAATACCCCCCGGGGGAGGTGTTGCGAGCTAGAAACCGTTGGTTTCTGCGCAAACCTTAATTTTCTCGCGGAGGCGTTGGATCAACCGGATGCTTCGAAAGTGCATCTTTGTGTCGAAGATGAAAGACTTTGTTCGAATATTACTATTGTAGAAATATAGATTAGATTGCGTTGAAATGACTAAAATAGTATTTGAAGGAACGCTGAAGGGGGATGAATGACAGGATATTATCTCACGGAGGTTTTCCATTTTTTGGCCGTAATTGTGTCAATATGTGAAACGTGTATGTGGGGCAGAATTATATATTTTAATTAATATATTTCACAATTATTATATTTTATAATTACTATATTTTAGAAATAATAAATATTTATCTGGTAATGCGGTGTTTTTTGATACTCTTATGTCAGACGTCGATCGCCAGAAAAATTTTTTCTTCCGTCCGCAAACACGGCAGACTGATATATTTGTGAAGCGTGTACCTGTTTGCGTCCCGTGCAAACATGTATACTCGGAACATTAAACACTTCCGTTCTCGTATTTGCTCGAACTTCGCGATGAACGTAGAAATTTGACGAGGTAGTAGGCGACGCAAGTCGACCCAGTTTTCATCGGGTCTGAATTAGTACTGCAGATTAACGCTGAATGTTATGGTTTACACAAAGGATTCTCGTCGCTTTAATATATTCCCTTTTGTGCCTACACATTTCTTAATGGAATCTCATACACCATGCAGGAATCTTCTCGACGTGAAAGCATGCAGCCGGCGCACGGATTTAGTGTATGCGAGCCAAATTGCATTAAACTTTCATTTCGCGAGTCAAGCTTCACCGTGCAGCTACCCGTCAAATATCTCCTGGCAATCTTTAACGGTTTAAAACATTGTGAAAGAGACGGAAATTTCCTGTCGTATGTCCATTATTTCTCAATTTTTATTGTTCGGAGATCGATCTGGTGCACTTCCGTCTTAAACGAACGTAAGAAATGACACGACCTAGAGATGATCAAATTATTAGAGCTATTTACATAAATTTAACTTTATGTTTTATAATTACACGATCTAAGTTCCATTTTTTTGTGTATTTTTAGTGGGCAATTATTAATTAAATGTTATGCAATGTGAAAACCTCGATATTCCGAATCTATTTCTACACAACCACAAATCACAAATTGTTCGTACTGTGGCTCAAATCATTTGATCACCCATTGTAACTTCGGAAGTACAGTCGTTCAAAAATGTATTTTAACAAGTCACGGAGATAAAGAAATTTCACATATTTTCTTGAGCGAAGGCACTGAACATTAAACATTTCATAGACTAATAGCCACATGCGGTTGAAACAAATACCATTGGCTTCCGAATTCCAAACTCTATCACAGTGCTAAATATTATTTAAAAATCAGCGTTATATCTGGATACCTCTTCTTATCAGTTCCGAGGAGCATTCTGACAGAATATCTGCAACCTGTGCGTATTAAAACGATCGACAAAGACTGTAGAAAAATAGTTCACTGTCAATTCAACTTTAAACCAAAATTTACTGTATACCCTTCTTCATGGATTCCATTCATTTCTCGTCGCGACGAAAGTGCCCCATGTTCATCCCCCGTTCCCCAAAGCGCAGCGAACCTACCCCCGCCAGAGGAACAGGCCCGTCGCCCTTTTTACGGGTAATCCCATGAGCTCTGAACGACTGTTTTTCATTTGAAATCCCGCGACAGATAAAATACGTATTTATAGGCGATATCGAAAGATTGCGCGCAGACTCGTATTTATGGCCCGAGGCGTGCACCACGTACCCACGCCGCCGCTCGTAAATCGATAACCTCGCGACGGTCAAGTTATTGGGCGAGAGAAAAAAAAAAGAATCTTCCTCGACGATGAAACGTTTTTTTATTTTGTTGAGCTTCGCGAGTGGAGGAGACCACGGGGGACAGGCTTAAAACGCTCGTCCACTCGGTTCACCTGTATGTGTCTTCCTGTTATTGATTAAGACCAGGTTCGACGATACATGGCCAGGATATTTCATTTGTCGCGGGCGGTTCTGCGGTATCAAGGTTCAATTTCTGTGGACTTTTCGAGGATTGTTCCGGCGATGTTTCTACTAGTCGATCGGTACTTGATCCCGAGTGTAAGCGAATTTGCTGTGAAGTTTTGTCTGAGTCAGGTACATTCGAAATGAAAATTCAGACTGGAGTATAAAACATTTTCTTTAAATCGAGAGTTTTCGTTAGGAACCGTGCGAGACACAATTCGTTAAGCGTTTCACGACGATGTTCCAGAAGCGATAGACAGCTGAAAGGTGGTCGGAAAGGAGGAGTCGAAAATTACTGTACGTCCATTAAGAGAGTGCGGCGGCATCCGTTGGAGAATCAATTCAACCCCGTTACCGATGTAAGATTAAGTGCTCCATTGTTGATCAAATGGTGATTACATCTAACAAACTGAAACGACGTTGATGTTTCCATTCCGTGTTGTATCCAAGCTTCACGCTCCCATGGAAATCGGTGTCCCGGTTGCTCAGACGTCGGTTGATTCGAAAAACAACGGGGCTACGCCAGCCGGAAGCGTGTGCAAACGGATTTCCATTAACAACAAATGAATACGCGCGCAGGTGAACGCCTGTATAGTTATATTTGCCGTGTAAACATCCGTTATGCACCCAACGGCGAACATCTGCCGTTTCCGCCCGGTGAACTCGCGAACTTCGAGATCTTTCGAGGGTGGGTCGTGCCACCCTGCTCGAAACGCATTGTTTGCGCTAAGCCCGTGACGGAATTACGCGGTCGGAGTCTCCGGAACTTCGATCTCCCTTGGGACGGAAGATTAACAGGGGTGTTTCTTGCGTTTCCGTCTGCGAGCGATGACGGGATGAACCGTTTGTTTCGCTTTGGCAGATGGCGAACGGAGTAGCGAATGCGCGATACTGGAAACTGGTTCCTTTGAGCGAGTTGAGAGGGAATTCCTGGTTCTGTTTGTTGGGTGGGCCTAATGACAAAGACGATGTACATAATGAGAATAAGAGGGAGTATTGTACCTTTATTTTAATGAAGTTCTTTTCAATTTTGTGCTAGAAGATATTTGTAGTACGATGCCGTGACGATAAATGTAGATCGTGTGAAACTGTGTACATTAACACGTCTCACAACGTTTGAGTTTGAGTCGCCATTCAGTATAAAAGTATTTCTCGACCACAAACTGTCCTATCATGGACTGACAGGAAACTGTTTGCCGTAAAATAATTTTGTCTTAGCTACCAGAACCTTGGCCAGTTTTGAATCGACCGCTTCTTCTTTTCTTATTTGATAGGAACGCCCTTAATGAGTCTGTCTTCCTGTGTCCGGCGAACCGTGTCCACGGGGTCGACTCGTTTAATCCTCTTAAAGGAGCACCAGCGCTGCTGTGCCGCGTTTTAATTGGAAAATTTTTATCGGTCCGCCCAAATAATATCGCTGCGATCCTATTAGAGGTAATGCGAGCCGGGTCGGAGAGTCGCGGCAAGGAAACGGGACAATCCTCCTTTTCTCTTTGATCGTAATCTTTCGAGTATTTGTATTCCGGTCGGACTGGGAAGCAAAAAGAAACGGGAGGAGGTTGTAATTCGATCCGCTGAATAAATGACATAATCTAATGGTCTACCTACAACGGATAAATCGACACACTAGAACACCATGTATCACGCTGAACACTGCCTATCAAAATCCCATTTTAGCTCTATAACATCGCAAAACAATCGCCCCTCGCGTTCCACGCAAATCAGCCGTGCATCCTCCTCCTCTTTCCCCGTCCATTATAATGGTGATTCGATCGGTAAAATTGCTCTCCGATTCCATCGAAATGGTTCCTGTTCTCCATTCACCTGACGCGGGGAAAACTACCCCCACGAACGCCACGATTCGAGGAACGTGAGCCGCGTAAAACTCCCATGAAAATCCGGGACTCCATCTGTAACAATCTGCTCGGGCTGTTTACGCGAAGCGGGCAATAGCCGAGAGCGCCCCTATAAAAACGCGATATCGCCGACAATGCGCAGCTGGAAAGATCGTAGAAGATTTACGGCCTCTTCAAGAAGTGCCTTGATTTTTGATTTGACACCCCCACCACCCCCCATCATCCTCCTTCGCCCCTCCCATCGTACCGATAGGAAGTCGAGGAAAGAAGTCCAATCGAGAAAGACGGAGTGCTTGCTCGTGCACACACGCACATTCTACTCGTTTACGAGCCGCGAAACTCAAGGTTTTACAGCCGGACCGTTTCCTACGGGCACATCCGCGGGATATCTGTCCTGTCGCGTTCGCGGCTCGCTAAAACGGCCCCTTTTTCAGCACCGCGGAAACGCGATTCGACGACTTTTTATTCTTGCCCGTATCGCGATACGGTGTATTTATGACGTCGGCGCCGGGGATCGTAACTTCCGGTCACCGTGGCCCCGTATCGCCCGCGATATATAGGTACTGGAGCGCGGGAAAAGTACCGATCGACTGTATGCACACCGTGTGACGACCGTTGTGGCTCGTGAACGTGAGGAAATTTCGAGACGAAGTATTTTGGCTGGGTCGTGGTACGCTGAATCGACGAGGGAGGTTTCTTTTTATTTTTATTTCAATGGTAGCTACCGATAATTGAATGAGTATTATTAACAGACGGTGGATTAATATTGGGATTGACTTTCCTGGCAGATTTGTCGTCGATAAAGAGGATGAATAGGACTGTATCCTCAATTCTTTTCAACTTTTTCAATAGTGCCCTACTACTATAACATTGCATTTTTCTAGAACAATTGCAAAGTAAATGGTTAACAAATATTTTTTGTTAACTGAAATAATTTTTATTTGGTACTCTTATGTTTCTCGCGAAAGGAATCGTGCGAACCACGAGCCAGAGAGATAAAGTTTTTGGTAATTTAATTTTCGAGAGGCAGCCACCCGTTCCATCGACCTCTCACGTTAAAAAAAGTTCGTTTTCGCGTGGTTGTGCGAGCACCGGCCGCTACTTCCGGTCCCCGAAAGCGTTTCGACGCCAAACGAAAAGCATCTCTGTCGCGTCGCGTTCCGTATTAATAACCGTGGCCCGTTAATTACCGCTTTTTTGTCGGGACAAGATACGAAAAAAAAATAGAAAAAAAAACAGTTCTCGTCCAGGCGTCGACGGCGCCACGTGCGCGTGCCGGGTATTCGGTCCGTGTAATTATTTAAACTTTTGCCGCGGCTCGAAATCGGTTTTAATTAATTCCAACTTTCGACCGCGCGGCTACGTGTTTGTGCGTCGCCGAGCACGAATTTAATAAACTGAATTTTGACGGTACATTTCGCGGTTGTCCACGGAGGTGAAAATAACAAAAAAAAAAGAAAATAACAAAAATTCTCAGCGTGGCCGCGCATTTTGATGGTCCCCTATGGCCGTCTTTTTTTTCAGGCACAGCCGGAAACCGAGTTCGACGGAACGACAATCGCAACTGGAAACTTTCCGAACGATTCCCATGGAAATTGCGTTTCACCACCGGAGGGAAACAACCGGAATCTTGTGTCGCTTCCTCCGCCGGACGGTCTTTGCCGAGTAATTTCGGGTGAAGTTTGATAAACTCGGGGAACGATCGGAATATTTTCGAGGCTGATCGTCGGGTATACATCGTCCAGGAGAAACTTTGTCGAGAGAAATGGTAGCTGGTGTTTCGTACTCTTCATGGGGAGACATGGATCTATGCTGGTAATTTCACTTGGGATTTTATAAAAGTAATTTATACAGACGAGAGCGAATGTAGGAATTTCTATCTTCATGAAAGTATCTTATTGGGTTCAGGATGAAATAGAAAACTCATTGCATCTGGTGGAAGTTTTGCCTTTCATTGAACATATTTCACAGAGTCCTATATAAATGCATAAAATCCACAGCCTACTTATTACTTCTGTTTTCGCCCTCCTATGATACATTCATTATCATTATAAAATACAAAATTTCCTTCTAATTTTGTCTTCCATGAACAAATCTGTGAATTACCAAGTGAATTACCAAGGGATCATCGAACCACCCTGTACAACAGAGTATTATATCGTAACCATGATTGCTGTATTATTGACCACACCCCTCGTCTCTACTATCTTCCCACACAGAACGAAAAAAAAACTTGCCAGGTTTCTCAAAAGTTCCGCGCGTTTGATTCCCACCGAGGGCAGTGAAAGTGCGAAAGGGAGGATGAAAGTATATCCTCCCCACTCGAAACCGTTTGACAGTTACAGCGCTCCTTTTTCTCTCATTTTTCCTGATAATAGAGTTTCCCCGGTTCTCCAGAATCCGTGGCTTCGCGAGAGCCAACAGCAGCGCCGGCAATTAAAAGCCCTAGGCCCTTTGATCGTCGAGCGTGACTGCGTCTCGAAATCGTGGTACTACGCGACTTCGCCAAATCGCTGGAAAACTGTGTAAATGAAACTCCCCACCCCTAGTCCTGTGGAGCACAACGTTCCTATTTCATCGAAAATTTTCAGAGTCCTCCATTCTTTCGCCCGGTAGTCGCGTATTATTCTTGTTAATTAAGTCGTTCGAATCAGGACTGCTCTCGAAACCGACGAAGGAAGACGAAGATTGTATAAAAAAGGTCCTTCGCCAGCAGTAAAAAATTTTTAAATCTTCCTCAAACCTCCTTGCTATACCCCTTGCGTCTGGCGACAAAACCCTCTAGCAGTTCTTTTTGAGACATGAAAATGGGCGATTCGCCATAATTTCGAGAATAAAACGACTCTTCCCCCCTCCGTCCGCCGGAAACTCGATCCGTTTACGACGCTTAATAACGAAAAGTGCACTCGACCCCTTTGTTCCCGCCGTTGATTGTTCACCTGCCGAGCTGTTGTCGCGTTCCTTCCATTTTTTTTCCCCTTCACCTCTCGACATTAAAACGTTCCTGTCGCATATAATAATTCTCGACGGTAAATAGACGTCATCCAACGTAAACGAAACGGCACTCGTTCGTCAGGGTGGAACAATTAATCCGACGCGTAGCCTGTGCCCCGAATTGATACCCATTTCACGACAACAACTCCTTTTCATTCTCTCTCAATTTTTCTCCCTCGTCACCCTGCCCCTCCCTCGTAAATAATCGTCGAAACATCGAGCAGCCACTTGTGTTGTGTCGAGTATACTCTCTGTCTTCCTTTGTCGATACTCCCCGCGACAATTCAGCGGCTGAGTATCGATCACGGACTCGTTCAGGCTGATATTTACGAGCGTCGGAAACGCCTATCGCCCGAAGAGGTGCAACCCCCTGACGACGTTGTGTTTGTGTAACGCCTATTAACCGGCTGTTTATTGTCGACGCGACTGAATACGGGACACGTTTGATCGATCATTCCCGTTTTTTTTTTTTTCGTTTGTCTTTCCTTTCTTTCTGTCAAGCTGCGGCACAGTCGGGATGAGCGTCGAAGGGCTGCGCGCGTGCTGCGGTTTCCAGGCCGGATTGATCGGAACAGCGGACCTCCAGGCTGCTGGGAAACCGCGGAGAGAGTAATTGGAATCGAACGAAGAGTTTCGGCTTTGCTCCAGCGAATAATTAAAACGGTGATATATTTGGAAGATAAATATTGTTCCTAGGTCTTTACCGCTGAGGTGCACATTTACCGTACTCTAGTCGTTTTATCCTCTTTGCCATTTTCACTTCATTGGACTAGGTTGTCTTTTTTTTCTTTTTTGTAACTTTCAACATCACTGCGGAATCTATTATAGTACTTATGGGAAACGTATATGACTGAGGTAATACAGTAAAGGAAGTAGTTCGAAGATTTTGTTTTTAAATCGATGGATCAAAATTGATCCTTTTGTGGAACTGTGTTTACAACTGCTTGTAGTGCGTGTTTCGTTGAAGAATGCCTAGAATAAAATAACAGAAAATCAGTGTTAGATCGCCCAAGCAATTATTTCCACGTCGATACCTCGTTTAATTTACCATTTTCACGTGAAAGGTTTAAAAGGTTTAAAATCGTTGTCAGTCAATGTACAGACGACCAGCTCATCGAGTGGGTTTTCTTAGAGGGTCGATCCGTAACAGGCGCCTGCCCGTGTCCGGCGGCATTAATTCGATGGTCTCGAAAGCAATTTGCTGCCCTGTCACCGGGAAGACGAATGTTAGAGACGACGTGGCCCTACGGTTACCTCCGCGTCTCGAGTGCCCGTCGTGCCGTTCCTCCCGTCCAACCGCGTGCTTGATCTCGCGTTAATAAATTGGCGACACGAACGCGGGCTGGCAAATCGCTGGAATCCTTCCCGTGGCCAGATTCACGAAGACAAACGACGCCGAGCACGATGAACTGATGCTCGAGAGGGGGGACAATTAGTGCTTCATAATTAAGCGGAGGGTTTGCACCTTGGGACGGGACATTATATCGCCGGCGAGCCTTGCCCTTGGCCAACCTGAATGAACAGAGACACTGCACGAAGATTAAAGTTTCTTTAATTCGATGTTACTTGTCTTGTTATTCTCATTAAAAAATCAGTGTTACACCTGGGGATCTCTCCTTGTCAATGTCGAAGAGCCTTCGACCACTCATCAAGAATTTACTGTATTCACTTCTATATCTCGAAGGAACCACGTACTCGCTCGGTTAAAAAATACAGATTTTTTTTACCACTTTGCCAGTAAGATTCGTTCGGGTATTGTACAAAATGTGCTTCAGTTTTTATTATAGAAGTTAAAATTCTAAGTGGTAGGCGTTCGAAGGTGGCTAGATTCGCAGCTTCTCGGTACTATTCGTGCGTTAAGCACACGTGCACGCGTAACTTCGCGAACTTTTCCCTCTTACTACCCAATATTCGTAAGTCAGCGGCAGGTTGTGTTTTATCGGGCGATTAACTTCGACGCAAACGGCCGATAAGAGTGCGGCCACGGAAAGTTTAAGACCTCGTGTCGTCCCTGCGTGTATCCGGTTCTACGTAGCATTCCGCATACCATAAGATTTCCCACGTGTCCCATGCATCATCCCCACGGCCAGGTGACTATCTCTTGCGGCCTCCCCCTGCGGCAACTTTGTTTTGATATTCGAAACAATATCCTTCGTAGTCGCTGAAGACTTCCCAGCCGCGTCCACACGAGAAATATTTGTGGATCGCTGGAGAGAACGGTCTCGCGGCGAGCCAATTCCTTTTGCCTCGTTCTTATCGCGATCCTGCTAACAAGAAACTGTACGAACGGAGTCTACCTTATACGTGACCCACGGTTCGCTTGAACTTTCGAAGGGAATTCTTATGGAATAGACGTATGGATAGAAACGGACAAATGTATGATATGCATGTATATCTACATTTTCGAAAATAGGATGTCCCTCTTGGCTCTGTATCGAAAGAAATTGGACGTTTATTCAAACATTTCATTCGTGTTACTGTAAATTGAGTCTGGGATGGTTTTCTTGTGTATAATGTAATCATGTATTTTATCATTCTTGGAATAGTAGTTTTCAAGCGTATCGTTGAAGGTGATTCTTAATTAATTTTGCTGGAAAGACTACGTTCTGAACGATAAACTATATCCTTTTACTGACACCCCTGTTCCTGGGGTAGTTATTAATTGGTGCAATTAATATTGTTCTTTATCCTGTGTTCACTATAATTAAAAGATGGAAATAAACTCGGCATTTTCTCTGACGTGGTATAACTCTAAAGTGTAGAATAGAATGTTTGTAGAAAATTGTCTTTGGAAGTTTATCGAGTACAGTTCCAAGAGACACAGTTATTTAAAGAATTTACAAAGTACTAACATATAGTGTAACATTTCACACGTCTTAAGCCGAGAAACAGCGTTTCCTTTCCCCGTTAAATCCTCTTCCGGCGACGACAGAAGCTCCATTACAGTCGGACAACGAAACGTAGCTCTTAATTACACTATCTGATTACCGAACCTAAATCAATCGATCGAATTTCGTTGTACGTGAGAGACACGTTCGACGAACTGCCATGTCATGTGATATACATTCGAATCTCACGGTATACAGAGGATCGAACACGTTGCCGCCTGTAATCGAGTACAGGTTGAACGGAAGGAATTCGGGCAGACAGGCCGTATGAGAGGAATACTCGCATCGAATACCGTGTCGCGCCAGGTGTCGTTTAATTCGAGCCTCCCTCCCTCAGGCAGAAATTACTCTCTGGAAATTGAGATCGTGAGAGGGGCTCGCGCGTTCATTTCCACGAATGGGCCAACGTGCGTCCGCTCGAGTTATAATCGGCCTGTAACCGGAGCTTTTATTGGAAACATTAATGAAAGCGTGGAGAGCGATGAAGGAAAGTTCGAACGGTAAATGGCCAACTGGACCGCTACCTTTGGATTTTCGGTTGAGCCGCTCCCTTCATCGTTTGAGTAACATTTGGTACTCTAACATTGTCTTTGGTACATGCTAATGATTATTGTTGTTATTTCGCAAATAGGAATTTGGCTTTGATAGAACGGACATAGTGATCGGATACTTGTGCTTGTGAATACGAGTTAATGTGTCTGGTCATCGCTGGCTGTTTCTACTTACTTGAAGTTCTGATGCGTGTGATAGAAATCACTTGAACGTTAGTGTATATAATTGAACAAATTGGATGAAAAGGAATTGTATATTCCTTCTTATATTTCATTTCGTTATTTCGAAGTATATTAAAAGTGTGGGAAGAAGTTTTAATGTAGAAATTGAATCTTTCTCTGAAGAATCATTTCTGTTGCCGGTATACCACCAGTATCGAACTGCTCTGTGTAACAATTTTATTCTGAAGTGTTCATCGATTTAATAATATGTAGTATGAGTGTAGTTAAGAATAGTGGGTCCATAAAAGGAGTAAATTGGAGCTGTCCGATATATCCTCTATACTAGACACTAATAAACACCTTCAAAAGGAAAATACCCCTTCCACGATTCACGTCTCTTTGATCCATTCAACAATTTCGTCCAAAGCAGTGAAATTTCTTTCACTAGCCCCGTTAGTTGGCCCATGCACATTCTCCCTATCCCAGCGTGAATATAATAAAAAAGTTCGCGAACGCAGTTCCTTCGTCTCGCATAAAAACCGGACACGCTCACTGTCACTCGAAAGATGCATTCACCGTTTCGAAACGGTCTCGCAGTCACGCACCTCCGTTCGACGACATAGAGGACGTAAAAAAGAAGCCTGGAACTCTGCATTCGCATCCAGAGGTAAAGGAACGAATGGCACCGAGAGTTCCGAAAGTCACCCCCATAAAGCACATCTTTCTCCATATTAACTGCGACTTATAATCGAGGATACTTGAGAAACTCCCGCCGCTTTTCACGCTCGTATTTTCCACGATCCGCATAAAGCTGCCGGCGACGAGAGGACCCCTCCATTCCCGGTAGTTTTCACCCCTCTCGTTCTTTTCAGCCGCGAGTCTGACTGGTGAAACGGAATTACGTGTTTTCGTGGGCGTCGACGTGCTGGGCGACGCGAAAGTTGGCCATTTTAAATAAGAATAAATTCGAATTCCATTCCACGGGACCACGGAATTCTACCGATCAAAAGTTTCAGGTGGAAATGGATGTTTCGAAGTGAGTCGGTTGAGGAACACGAGGCTCGGGGCATGAATTTCACAAAGGACATTGCGTTCTCTGGATTCGTGAGCTTCTTTAGTGTCCGACGTGGGAATTACAACGCTGCAGTTTGTCACTTAAGGGTGTACAGACACTGCTGTTCATGAATATTAAAACACTTATCGAATATGGATCAATTATGATAAGTAATTATGATAAGACCAATTAATGGACCAATTAATGAAGTTTGGAAGCGAACAGAAATTTGTTTGTCTCACTAAGGTTTTCTAGTGTGAAGATATTACGAAATTTTTGAAAATGTGAATATTTATTAAAATATAAAGTAAGAACAGTAGTTCAAAATATATTATTTTTATGAACAGTGTACATGTGGTATTTTTGTGAAAATCTAACGTTTCGTTAGATTGTCAGTAGAACTCTGTAATATTTGAACATGCCTCTGAACGAAGGTTATTTATCATTATATTTTTGGTTTCCGGTGGACTTTCTTCATTTTCAGGTGTCCATCGAGTTTCAGCTCGAATATCCCGCGATTAATGGCCATGTCGTTTCACTTCCTCAGATTTATAAATCGTTCGTGTTCGTACTTTGAGTTCTGGTGGAGAAACTGGCGGGGTGAGGGGAGGGACAGATTGGATTAGACGAGGACGCGCGTCGTTCTTGGACCGAGTCAACAGGGTGAGCATTTCCGGTTTGGAGACGGAAATGGACTCTGGGTAGAATTTTGTTCGTCCATTTATGGTGTACAGTAGTGATGAATCGTGGAAGGAACAACGTGATAGAAGACGTCAATATAAGTTTGTATACTTTCACAGTGGTTTTGGTCGTTCATACTCAGACATTCTATACGATGTCTCAAGTTGGGTAGTACAACTGGGCAGGAAGTGATTCTGTAATAAAAAAATAAGTTGAAAGCGAAGAATAAATTTGTCTTCACAAGAGTTTGCTTTCGAGAAAAAAACACTTTGAAGTCTGATCGAGTATAAATGTATACACATATAATAAGTAGAAACGGAATATGATGAGCAGACGCGTCAGCGAAGTCCTATTCAATTCCACGAGTATCCAGCAGATTTTCAAATTCGATTATTTCGGAAACAAAGCATCGTAGATAAAACTTAAAAAAAAAACAACAATCAGTGCGTCCATGTAACACGACTATTTGTTGACAGTATGTGGGATATGAAATAGTGTGTAATAAAATTATTTATTAAACGTATTACTATTTGAAGAGCTTTTCCTCTGTATGTCTTCGTTATGTTAAGCTATCAGCAGGTACCCAAGGCATACGAAACTTCTCCCCCGAATTCCGTTTCGAAAGAAAACAGGAACATATTTCAAGTAATAAAGCTGCGTGAGCCACCCAGTATAAGCACGGGGACGCGAACCCGCAACGGGGATCGGCGGATCTTAAATTCCCGGGAAATCCTCACCGTAATGGCGTTTCCCTGTAAGAAAAAAAAGAAAATAGAAAATGGGGCCAAAAGGCCGGGGCTGGATGAACGTTCGCTGTCATTTTTCTCTCGCATCTCGCCGGGAGAAATTTCACGCCGCTGAGAAGGGGGTGAAAAAGCAGGGCTGCGAACTTTCGTATCCCGGGTCGGGGTGACTTTTTCGACGTCGAAGGTGACTTAGAAGCACTTCTCGTCGGTCCCTCTGTCGAGTTCCGCTCGAAACTTCCTTCTTTTTCACTCTTTTTCTCTCAATCTTCCACAACTCGGTGTACCTTGATCCCTGTTACCGTGACGGCCCTTAGAGGCATCGATTCGACGAAAAAAGAACGAAATTTAACAGGCTAACGGCACTCCGGAGTATTGTTGACCGGTTGGCTGTTGCGTTACGATGGATCGTCTCGGGGAAAAAAAACCGTTCCCCTATCCCCTCTTCCTATGGCCTGCGCGCGACCAACTTCTTCCTCTGACTCGCCTACTCTTTTTTCGCGGCGTGAGCTTCCCAACGCGCGACAGGAAAAAGGAGAACATTGAAAAGCGTCCAAACAGGCCGATCGAACGTCGTTCCATACGACGCCGACAATGCCGAGATCGTCCTTGTTCCTGTACAGATTTATCATCTCGGCTGATGGCTGCTAGCTACCGGGAGGGCTGCGACCCAGCGTTTTCAACCTTCTTCGTTAAGGAGGGGACGACCGGGGGCAAGGTGCGGCGGCGGTACTGGGTTAGGGATGTTGGACCGCGCATTGAGTTGTGGGTCATTTGAAATGTCAAACTTATAGGGAAAAGCTCCACCACATTTATTGATACGGTGGAATTAATATTTGTGGAAATTGCGGCGCACACAAGAGAAATTGAATGACGTGTATATTCTAACAATGATTGACCCTCGGAAGGTGGACGTTTTTAATGTTCGTGCAGCGGTGCTTGGGGTCTTGTGGACCCTTAATGCTTCGTATTTTTGAAACATTAGTTTTTAAAACAAGTATTCTAGATGACCTGTTTACCTACTTTACCCGAAAATGTCTGCAATTCATTAATTACGATTTCCTTCCATCATACTATCTACCTCCACAATACACTAACGACCTTTCGCATCCATTAATCCACAACTCCGTGACAACCGTCAAATCGGTCCTGTACGTACAACAGTGTCTTCTCCGAATCGTTTTTACAAACACACCCACCTCTATCAGATTTCCCGCCACTGTCCTCATTTTAGGGAACTTCCTCCGTAAAAACAACCCCGAAAAAAAACGAAGGGCGTACACATCACCCTCGCCCTGCGGCGAGGTCGGCATGAAAAGACTGTTACTCGAGATCGAGCCGTGTCTACCACAGAGGGAAGACGTAGAAAAGATTCACCGATTTTCTAGAAGTATCGTTTCTCTATGGATCACTTGAATGGTGATCTTACAGGACTTTTTTGATAGAGGGACCAACCAGTGTACGACAGACCAATGGCGACACGGGGCCGGACGTTTGACACACGGTGCACTCGCGTCGAACGAAACGCACGCTAATGGCTTTAACTTGCTCGGTGCCAGCATCGAGCTGGAAATTCTCCGCATGGCGCTCTGTGTTCTCGTTCCATTCCGTCTCGCTCGCGGCAGCTTCCTGACCTCTATTCCCCGTGGCGGGGAACCGTACGCCACCGGGACGCATCGCGTGTTCCTCCCCCCGCGGGGTTTCGTTGCCTCGATTTAACGGAAACTGATTACGGGGACGAGGCTGGCGCAACAATAAAACGGTGAGCAGGATAAACGAGTAGAAAGATTCTACGGGACGCGGTAGCTACCATGAATTTATGGGTCACGCTGTGTCCCAATACGGTTACAAATTCACCCATTCATGGCGGACTGGTTCTGGCCAAGGATATAGGGTCATTCCATACGGTCATCTAATAAGGAATAATAATTCAGTTATTATAACGTATCATAAGTATTAAACGTTTACTAAATAATCAAATGTATTTTAAAACGAGAATAATAAATAACAGAGTGGGGACAGCACAAGGGAAAGCATAGCGTTGGTCAGATACGACACCTACCATTGGAGGGTTGATATTCCAAACAATATTTATGTAGTGAATGTTCTGAACGTTACCGAGCACACTTTTTTTCACGTATCGACGAAAGTCGGGCGCAAACGGAGGGTTTAAACAGCAGTTCGACAAACAGCAAACGATGAACGGGGTTGCGCCCATCGGCTGACGTCAATAATGACGCGAGTTTCTCGGCGGAGGCCGGCACAACGCGCGATACTCATTCCACGCCGTGATTCAAACAGTTGCGCGCGCGAAAGGCTTCCCCGGCAACTTTGAATCGTGACAAAAGCGGCGTGTGTCTCCTCAATGGCCGGTCCGATTACGTTCGATCGTCGAATCCGTGTGCAGTCTGAGCGCTTCAAAGGAAAACTCGTCGTCGGGCGTGTTTCAAACGGAGGGACCCCACCCAGCTCGAGTAAACAGGGAACGAAGAACGAAAGGATTCGGAAGTATCGCTCGTCGCTGCTATGCCGAGCTTTATTACGGTTTCAAACCGTTCGGGGGACGGTCGGATCCCCAGCGTGTACACAGGGGTGGTTCTTGGAGCAAGAGGGAGAAATAGGGGAAAACGGGACGAGAGCGAAACGATTCGAAGTTGAGGCAAGCTGGGTAAAATTGCTCGTCGGATCGATGATGCAACAAGATGGACTTTGTGACGATCGTAGATCGGATTAGCGACTGCGAATTTATTTTGATACAACGAAAGGGGTCGTGTGTCAATAGCTGAAACAACGTTTCTTCTTTTCTACATTCTATCGTTATACATTGGGGGTATCGCAATTTAATGTTCATTTTTAACAACCCTCTGCCATCTGAAAACCAACTATCCCGTTTTTGTAAAACGGTGGAAAACTTTGGTAACCCTGTGTTTGCATCTTCATAATTAGAAAATCTTGTACCCTCTAAATAATACTGCAGAGATCTGAAAAGTCAGTAATCAGAGAGTGCTACATCCGGTGAATACGGCGGATGTGCCAGTTTCCCAATCAAGTTCATGGATCTTTTCCAGAGTGAACCTAACAACAGGAGGTCTCGCGTTATCATGTTGCAATAAGACATCTTTAAAAAGGCATAGGTCACAAAAAACATTATTTTCCTGTATCCCTAATAAATTCACCACTGTTCAATGATTTATTTCAATCGAATATATCTCTAAATATAATTCAATTTCCCGATCGATTCCGTTTCCATATTAATGTGACTACGGTTTGTATTTAAGAAGTAGTATAGGTCAATCACACACCAGACAAAAGTTTTATTTCGCGTTTTCGTGACAGGATAACATTAAGCGGTATATGTCAGTCACTAGTCGAACAGCAGACATTTGCGTTCTATTTGAAGACACCTGTAAGTAGTATAGGTCAATGGAATGTCAGACCAAGGACATTTTGCAATACCGAGCTAGAAATCGAAATTTTTTCTCTATATCAAACGGTACACTGTTACAGTTCCAAGTTCATCCAATCGGAAGCTCGGGTCAGAATCATCGCGCACAGGTGGATTTCAGCGGGATCTCGCTTTGAAATTGATCGGACGCCACTGTGTACAACGAATTATTGCCCCGCGGTATCAGGACACCCACGCGATATATAGCCGGCCGCGCAGGCGACTCTTTTGCTTGAAAATGCGTGGAAAGTGGCCGGCGGCGATAACGGATTTTCCTGGTTGCGGCCAGGGCCGCGCCTCGTTTTCTTCGTGAACGTGGTACGACTGGCCGGAAATGGATTAGGGAATAAATGGCGTGCGGTGAGGGGTTGTCGTTTCGCGGCCTCTGGCGTATCGTGGCTTTTTACCACCGTCCCTGGCTTTCGGTTGTAATATTTTGCGGTTCGAGGGACCGTCGATTTATGTGGAACTCGCTTGGGCACTTGGTCCGTCGCTGTATAGAATTTTAATTTTGGGTAAAACCGCGCGTTACTTCTATGGTCACACCGCATTTTTAAACCATAATTGTCGGACTGGGCCAATTGACTCGAGCCAATATTTAGTTAACTATTGTTTAAAAACTATTTGTTAAATTAAGTCGCAAAGAATTACTATTGAACGGTTTATTATATTTAAAATAATCTTGAAACGAAAGGAAGTAGTGAAAAAACGTTTTTTTTTGTATCTGAAATTACTAGTTTTAATACCTGAAATTACTACTATATGGCGCAAGTAATACCTTTTTCAATGATGCCTCAATGATATTTTATTCCAAAGTCAAATTGTGGGTCAATTGATCCCAGTATGACAACGGAGGGTTAAAGTTTTTTCAAAGGCAATTAGAGCAGCGTTTTTTAACCGCAAGGAATGGAAAATAATTCTACGAATGTCGGGTTGTTTCGAAATTTATCTGCCTGAATTTCGTCTGGATGCGGTAGATTTTGAGATTGGAATTCTCGGTGAGAAATATCGCGTACTGTGTCGCCGTCGACGGTTGATACAGCAATACTTGAAGGGGTTACAAATTCTGATCGGCTTACGCAGACGTACACAGGCGCACACGGACGTTCCTTGATGCCGATGGCGACGGCGAGAACCCGTGCGATTGTCTCGCACCTACGATCTGTGAACGTAATCACCCCGGGTGTTGAATTTCGAGATTTCCATCCGGGATTCTCTCTCATATTCCAGGCTGACCTATACTGGAATTGATCTACTGATAGAACGGTGGAATTATAATTATTAAACACGATAATTATGGTAACAATAATAACAATAATAGTGACTTTCTGTTTGAAACTTTAAAACCTTTAAGAAATCATTTGTTAACCTATGATACTCTTTTATAACCATGACATTCTTTTACATAGCGATGAGTAGAATACACTCATAAGTAGACTGGAGATTTTATGTACTTATCGTAAATCTGAGTGTGGAAGATATAGTACAGGAAATGTTTTGGGGAAGATTAGTATGCAATTTATTTTAAGCTAGGCCCAAAAAGGCCTTAAGAAAATGAAAAAAATGTCTGACATAATTTCAGTTTTATAAATTGATCAGTCAATAAAAATTTGAAATTCTATAATGTTCCGCCTAGAATAATATGTATGTATAATATATAAGAATACTTATTTGAAAACATTTATTTATTTAAATTGATGGATAATAGCTCCCGAACAATGTTTAATAAAAATGTATATCAATTTCATATTATTTTACCAAGATTACTTTAGGAGGGGTCTGTTATTACAGTATAGGAGTATCTTGTACGTGAAATACACCGATCCCTCACCTCCGTTTCACACGTTTTATCGCCTCGCGGTCCAACGAGCTCGGTAGCTAACTTTGATCCCGGAGCTCCGGTAACGGAGAGTTTCGAAACCGTTCGACTGGCTCGAGCATGATCTCGCCGGTGTCCAATGCGCAACTATAAATTATAGTTAATCCGATTCGGCTGTGAACTTTGCCGTCTCCGTGTTCCCGAAGATTCAGGCTCCATATTACTTTCCGTCGTTCTCTATCTTCCTTTACTACTGGCTGATTAACCAATTCTAGTAAATTAGAAATAAATAATCCGTTTACAGTCTCTAGGTCTCCTTTATAGTCTATATATAGTACTGGTGTTAGGGATATGTATGCCTGGGTAGTAAAACAGGATCAAGGGCCCTTTGTAACCAAATCCTAAAATCCTAGGATAATGTTCCCCACATTTATGTATTACTTAATAGTCCCTCAAGATAGGTATTACACAGGGAACTCTATTATTGATAGTGGAATTAACAAGGGTTGGTTTTTTGTTAAAAATAAGATGAAGGTTTAGTAGATCATTGTTGGGCCAATTTTTTTTAGTTTTAGTACTCTAACAGCACATTGTAGGCTATGTAACACTAAGAATAATTTTCTTACAGGCCCTAAAACTTTCTCTTATCAAATTTCAAAGAAGCCTATTGACTATAAATGCATAAAATCCGCCGTCTATACATCACATTACAATTCTTTTGACTCTAGAGTCCAAAAGACCCAAATTTTCAACCTTCCCCAAGAGGATCCCCAAAACTCCTTCGCCACGTGCAACCGAGAACACAAACGAACCACTGTTCCCACTCCGAAAAGCCATCCAGAATACCCTAAGTGACTTAATTGCCGCGGTGTTCGCCCGACCGCAACATTATCGTCAACGTCCGCCTGATCCACGGAAGAACGTTCGATATTCGCAGGTGCGAGAGGATCGCGCTGGTAATCCCGTCGTAAAGCCGCGCGTCATCCTGCGCATCATGCGGACAGACAAATACGTCGAACTTGTCTCGTTCTGTGCTGGCCCACCTCTCCCCCATCCCTCGATAAGTGCACGGTGTGTCGCGTGAATTAACGTTTACACGAAGATGACCACGCGACATGAGAATGGCGGGCATCGACATTGGAAATTCCGTGGCGAGCTGACCGCTCGTTTGCGCCACAGGGATGGCACGCACCAATCACTTTGATGAACCGAAACACGACTGGCAACGGGCGTGAGCACATCCCCTATGCCTTGAAAACTTTCTGCCCAATTGTCCAGTTGTTGATGAGCGACACCGCTAATTGCCGTTCCACAGAATCTACAGTCGCGATTGTTCTTCGTTTATAGAATTTACCTGTCTCCTTTTTTCCGTACTTTCGTTACAACCACACTACTCGTTTATCCTCTGTCTACTCCCTCGATTCCCTGTTGTTTGCGCAACGTGTATCCACGGACTGATTCGTTGGAACTGGACCAGGGCCCGTCATAGACGACGTGACTACGGGATGGGGTTTCGATACGCGTAACTCGGTCTGTTTGTCAATTCCTTTTCGTTTTTCGATGATATTTTACGGAAAAGGACAATTTTAGGTCTGATTTCCTGGTGGGATAGTGGGTATAGGATTAATTTGCAAAAGATGAATAGTGAGTAAAAGTCTTTCAAAAATTTTGCCTCAATCTTTGTTCTAGAGTTTCTTTCATCCCAGTGTTGACGAGCGTGCAATGACAGTACAATAACAAAAACGAACCAGTAGAATCGCAATTGCACGGCAGACTATCGCGAATAACCAGCGATCATTTGTGCAACGTGATCGTAGCGAAATCTCAACGAGACCCGCATCGAGGCTCGGCCACGTCGACTCGTCGACGGTAACGATCGTTTCGTCGTCGAGACTGGAATAATTTACAAGTCGATCCGAAGTTTCACCCCGGTCATTTTTCATCTCGTCGCCCCGCCCGTCGATAAAGTTCGTGTTACCGAACGACGGAAGCGAGGCTAATCTCCCGCGGATGGCTCATCGGTTCCCCTCTCATCCCGTGAAAATTTTCGCGATCCCAGTCGATAGAGTGCACAGAGATAGCCTTATAATTACGCGATTAAACAACACGTCTGTCCTGGTCGAGTGCCGTTCAACCGGAAAATAAGTGCTCCGTTCGGCCGGCCGTGTAACGATAATCAATTCCGCGGAACGCGTTTTCACCCGACAAGTTTATTTTCCGCTCGGTGTTCTCGCGTTGTGTTTCAACGCGACGGCAGGCAAGAATTCACCGCTCGTCCCCCGATGTTGTTGTCCCGGCCGACGTTGTTATTCGCTACAACGTGCATTCCTAATCATGTTATCGCTGACACGGTGTTGACCGGACATTCGTGTAATTAGTTTTCGACAATACAAATGTTTGGCCGTTCCTGCACGCGATCCGGCGTGCGTATATTCCGTCGAGGCAAAGTGCAATTGTGCTTTGTAAATGAAGATCAATGGAGTGTTATTTTTGCGTCTACAATGGTGACTTCGATGAGAGAACAACGGTTTTTTTGTTGGAAATGCAATCGTACGTGGAACAGTATGGGGATTTGCAAAGTGTACGATCGTAACTTTTCATCGAATGGATTGTTTCATTGTTGGGAAACAGTCACGATATTTATACCGTATTGTTATCATTTTCTATGTAGCAAGTGGACTCCTGTACTCTCTTTTGCGCGACATTGCATTCGAACATGCGTCCTCAAGACGTTATTATCGAGCAACTTTTGCATCGTAATAACTCAATCCCCTATCTAACCTCTGTCAATCATCTCTGTTTCAGACCCAACTGTGTCTCATCGTGGCCAAACTGATCGGGTGCTCTCGATGATTCCATTCCACCCAGAGGCATTCGAAGGTCGGCCAGGAAGGAGTCACCGAAGAATCAAGGTGAGTCGAACCCCTAATTCAGTGTTATTTTTTCAACAATCTACACCGCGAGCTCCATCACCCACGAAGTTAGCCACCCAAGAGACGTTTGTCTCCTCCTTCTGTGTTCCTCTCGCAGTTGCCGAGTTTTGCCCAACTTTTTGGCGCAATTCCACGTTACCAAGGGGGTGAAGAGAACGGCAGGGATGGTATCGTCGCGCGAAAAGCTTCCAATTCCGACAGCGATCTTTTAGGGACGTTAAATGATAGCGATTTGTCGCGGACGGTAACGAGCCCGGCCTATTTCCACGTCGAACCACCGTGGCCCTACGGTATACAGCATCCGGGAGCTCGATAAAGCGATGCGTTATATCTCCCCAAATGATTTCTCGCCGCGATATACTACAGCCTTCTCCTCGATACACACGCTGGCTGTTTTCTCAAACTGTCTCGCGGCACAATGGACCGTGAAATTGTTGGCAGCGCTCTTAATAACTCCCCTTATACAGCGAAGTTATCCGTGATATTTCATCCCTGGTTAAATCGCGAACAGCGCACCGGCTAGTTTATACTTCTGTCGTTGACGAACGACCGAATAAAGAGAGCTTTTCATCCGAGTGATTGATTAACCAAACAACCCAGGCATTCTTCACGGATACGTGGGATCTTCCGTGGTTCTTGTCGAGTAATTTCCGAGTACCGGTGATTCTCACCACGCCCACTTTTGTTTTGATTCTCCAGTGTCCGTTGGGTTTTCAGATCGTTTCAGAGGGATCGATATGCTTGACTCATTTGTCACATTTATTGTCACACAATTGTCACATTTATCGGTACCTAGATATATAATTGTTTGAGTATCATCAATATGTATCACTGAAATAGTAATTACTAGTAATATTGAAATCTTTCACAGTAATTCCTAGCACGATACTAATTTTCCATTCACGTCGATCCGATTTGTTCCACATAGTTTGGATCTCAACCGTGTACGATAAAAGTCCCGTATCCGTGTTTAACAGGCGGGAGTGGATTGGTCGGGTGTCGAACGTTGCGCGATCTCGTGCAGCACCTGTGTATATCATGCGACGTCAATTACATTATCTAGCAATTCCATTGATTACACGTGTACGCGTTCCCTCTAATTATGCACTTTGCCGGGTTGTCGAGGCAACCGCAGGCGCAGTTTACGCCGCAAAACGAATTGGTCATAACGCGTGCGCGCGGGCTAACTTGTTCCACGATATAATTTGTCCGAACGTGCGCTCGCGAGAGACCATAACACATTTCACGTTGTTACGGGTAAATATCGTACCAGTAATTACGATAAAAGATTACGATAACAACGGTACCGTGATCGAGCACTTTCGAAAACGCTCGAATTTACGATTCACGCCGGTTGTTTATTGTCCGGCGATCTTTTAATGCTGGAACGCTGAGTTACGCAACGGTGTTTCGTGTATTCGACGGTACACCGAATGGGTATTTTAGGTATTGAATGAGTATTACACGGTATTGGCCAAAACTGGGCGGGGTTAAATGTGGTAATTAACGAGGAATGTATTTCTCGCGTAAGATCGTGCTGCTCGTTTGTCGGTTATCGAGGTCTCATGGTGTAATTTGACACGATTATACAATTGTTGTTATTGGTTTTCGATTTCCTTTCGTGCCCATTTGCCCATTGCTGGCCGGGGTTACGGTGGTGTATCAAGTTTTCCAAGCGAACTGATATTTCTGTGTAGTACGAAGAAGAAACGAATGTATATGCAGGGTGCTTCCGAAATGGTGATACAATCCGACAGAATGTTATTTTACATGCAAAAATAAGTCGAAAAGGTAGAATACAATTTTTTCGTACGTTGCTTCGTGTAAAATAGGTAATTTCAAATCATAAGTATGTAATCTCGCTCATATGAGTCATATGACCATGCCGTTTGACATTAATATCCACAGCGTAATTTCCCACACTTATTATACCGGAGCATAATTCGCGCGTTATTCATGATCGCCCGTTAAGATACTTAAAGGAAAGTATACAATGATAAAGATAAATATTTCTCTGGCGAAAGGAGAAGCAGCGGGCAATATCTTCAGCACAGTTAGGAGAACGACTCGTCTATCCTCCCTCGTTATTCCCCTCTCTGGAAAACGAGCCACGGAAAAATCGGTTCGGTCTACCCGGGGGAGAGAGGAAATGCGGAATTCTTACTTCGTCAGAACATAAAACGATTAAAGCCGTGTTCCGCCTCATTGGGAACTTGATTCCCAGCAAAGAACCAGAGAGAATTTAATTCCCCGTTTAATTGTTATTTTCTCCTGTAATTCTAGCTAGATTCCTACGGAGCGTTTCGCAACGGGAACCCGGATGTTTCCTGTTCCTTTGCGAAGCTTCGCGAATATTCGCAATGTGTGCACAAGAACCGGTTATTTCATCAACCGTACTTCAAAAGCCGTGTTGCAATTTCACGACTTCGAAAGATATTAAACAATTTACCAGCTAACAATTTAACAAAGAATATACAGTGACTCGCAAAATTTATTCACGAAAGGCTGTCACATTTATTTCACCAGATTTCGTACCGAACTACGAATCTTATTTCAAAGTTACGAATAATTTATCACGAAAGCATGAGGATATGTATCGACACTTATCACACGTGCAGTAAATGTTACAAACCATTGCGAAATGGCAGAACTTCTGAAATAAAAATATCTTATGTAATATTATACCTCAATGGATAGGGCTTACACCAATACGAAGTAGTCATAAAAGTGGCTTAAAGTATCCAATTCTTGACAACCACCACATTTTCTTCCTACGGACCAGATGTCTTAATACTTACGGTCTATAGTATAGTTGGGTATAATCCGCGGTACAACGATCGTCGTAGAACCCATCACCTTGCAATTCTCGAGTCCCAGGATCGAGGCTGGATCGATAAATGCGACCGGCTGAAAATCCGCGGGTACTTTAATTCCCAGCGGTTATTGTTCCGTGGGCACCAGGGGATCGGAACACTGTTCCCGCCTCGTAACAATTGGTCGCGAGCCCGCGGAGCTTTACAATCCGATTGGATTTATAACGGGGGATCGGGTTAGCCTCGTGATGACCCGGTGGACCCGCGTGAAAGCGATGTGGCTACGAATAGTGTTGGGTTCGTGAATAAATCGTGTCAAACATATCTGAACTGGACTTCTGACGGGCGGTCTGAACAGTTCAAGCCAATTCTGATCACAGAGAAGCGTTCGAACTGAAGGTCGCTCCCAAACAGTCTGATGGCGTTTGAAACTTCAATTGGCAAACAAAAAACAAAAATTTGGCGAACAGTGACAAACCGTTCCAAACTTCAAGACCCTCAAATCTGTTTGACGTGACTCCCCGGATTAGCAGCGTGTTTCGTCGTGTACATGGACACGCCTGGGGACCATCCGCACATTTTCAATCCGTCGGTTAATTTGACAGTCACCGTTCGAATATTTACTGGCCGATGGAAGTAGCATGCGCGGGGATCGCCCGTTTCCCTGATAATCCCACCGAATTACCAGCTGTTAGCCATTGTCAGTGGCTGGTGTTTAAGTGACTTACCGATTAATGATCCCGCTTCGCGGGACAGTCAATAGAATTCAATTATCAGTGACATTGACGGACCGATCTAATTACGCGGTCAAGATGTAAACGGTTTATGTTGTCGTCGTTAACGTATATCGAGCGGAATCACGTGTTCTTGGATGGGAACCTTGGAATTGTTTTTCTGAATCGGTTAAGTCCAATCTTTTTTAGTTTGTATATAAATAGTTAATAGAATCTTCTGTTGTCGACATTTAGAAGACACTTGCAGTCAGTGACTAAGGTATTCGTAATGATTTTCATGATTACATTATTGTGAGGAACTTGTTTAAAATTTGGGTACATAAAATATAGCTGTAGTGAAGGCACAGTGGTTAATATGTCAAGCACCATTTATATCCAAAGGAATACTATACATTCTGGCCTAAAAGGTCCCTTAATTAATTTGGATACTCCGTCCTTCATTCAGTTACACCTTTGTCTACACAGTGTCCAAAAGCAGCATAATTTTTTCTTCGAAAATCGATCCTTGAACATCTTTCCATTCAAGACAAGGTCGGCTGGGTAGCCGTACTAATAATGACAATACGTTGCTATCCCATTTCTTTCCATCCTCTTCGCAATCTTCTTCTCGTTTCGCCCAAGCCGCCTAATAAGTGTTTTCTACTCGAGGCTTTCATGTTGCTCCAATTCACGCGGTAATTACTAACACTTGGTTGCCTTTTCTGTTCCGTTCCCACCGATTCTAATTACTGTAACCATTAATTACATACAAATACATATAAGTAAGTATACTACATATAAAAAAAAACATTTAAATTATTCTGAAGACAGTAAACAAATAACATAGTAATACTACAAATTTAAGAATGATCAATCAGCCTTTTTTGCCGATTAATCCCTTACTACAAAAGCGGCCGGATACTTTGCTTCACCGACTAATCGATACATCTCTAATTTGAACCTTCTCCTAAACCAACTTAACCCAAGAATTCTCTGAGTACCACTAGCAACAATGGAAATCGCTGGTAACACCGTCCCTACGTAACGGGGCTTTATTGTTCATCCAGGCGTTAGGTAACATCCGTTAATTGATCCTGGCATTGATTTACTGATTACTAAACCGATCATCACGCGATACCGTTTAATTAACGCAGCTCCGGGAGACTGATTGGGAAGGATATTCCAGCGTCCGATAAGATATTAGCGCGAGGGTAGGGGATACTATCCTCTATCATTGTGCGGTCGATCTAATCAATCAGCCTACGATTATATCCGCTCTGATCCGTTCAATGACTTCGGAATAACGAGCTCACGTGTCGGTTGTTGCTTCTGATGCAGTGGGTCGGTCACCCTGTCGGACGCTGCTAGATCGTTGGATTACACGAACGGCTGTAACTCACCTTCGACTTGAATGTTCACCATCTCGAAGATTATCTCATCCCCCCCTCAACCTTATGGAACAACTGGGATAATTGGACGCGTTGTTGGACGATAGCGAAACGATTCACGCTTTAAGTAGGACCGTTTTAATCCGAAGATTCCACCATCTTGATCCCGTCCGGTTCACCTCCAGGAACGACACAAAATTCTCTAATTAGGCGTAATTGGTTTTTCTAACCGATGCATCGTCCCCTGTCTAATTTTCCGCGCACCCGATCCGCTTTTGGCTCGGCGAGTCTAATTTACGGGGAATTGATATATGGCCCTGGCACCAGCGTTGCTCGTTTCGAGAATTCGCCGCGGAATGCTTTTCGGGACGCGCTCGTTTGTGGAGTATATATATATATTTTTTTTTCGACGGGATGAAACGGGATACTCTGGGTTTCGTTTTTCGCTCTCTTTGCAATCTTGTAATTAATTTTTCTGGGTGAATGGAATGTCGAGGATGCAAATTATGCGCTTATTGCGCGACATATTTTGTCGTCGACTGTAATCCTGCATTTTACGTGATCGCGGATTTATAGGAAAGAATAAGGTATCAGATGCTAGCAATTAATATTACAATCGCATCGATATTTTCATATTGGATTAAATACTCAGTTTCTTTGTC
The DNA here is from genome assembly GCF_001272555.1 of Dufourea novaeangliae. Classification (NCBI taxonomy): domain Eukaryota; kingdom Metazoa; phylum Arthropoda; class Insecta; order Hymenoptera; family Halictidae; genus Dufourea; species Dufourea novaeangliae. The sequence continues at coordinate 3,283,793 of NW_015374020.1, read as the reverse complement.
TTTTCGCGACATGAAAATTGCAACATCAATTCAGAGCAATTTAAGATGGCGAGTTTCTGTAAATTAATCCATAAAAATCTATATTTGCTTAAGTATCCATAAGAATACCGGTTCCTTTTTATTCATCTTCTTCATCGTCTTTAATATAAATATATTAAGTGTAACTAAAACCTATTATCAATATACTTTATCAATTAATAACAGAGTAATGGCCCAGTGTAACGTGCCGAACGCCAATACACCAATATGATACACTTTTTATACCGTCGTAACACCATCGGCGTTCAATTTCTGAAGTATACCCATTACCCGACGATCAATCTCGATCCCTTACACCTCCTGAAGATATTAACCGGTAACATCCACACACCGTAACAGCCTATATACGCCGGCAATAAAACCATTTGTTACGATGTCCTGTCAGTGCTTTAATTTCACACGGGGGAACGAACAGAGAATTCTCTTGGCCCGAGGAACAGAAAGAAAACGCCGCGAAGGCACGCCGTCAAGTTTTCCATTAAGCCCCCGTTCTCCTTCGCATCGATCTTCAATCCTTTCTTCCCGTTCTGCACGAATCCCGGCCGTTTCTGTATTAATCAACCGGCAGACGTCGCTTAATCGTTTCCACCCGGAAAATATACATCAAATGCTTCGAGACGTTCATGAACGAAAACTAGATTCTCGAAATTTAATTATCTTTCGTATTATCTCATTATATCCCCTAACACGTATAATTTTTCAGTGTATCATTACAGTTATTGGAGTTATGTGCGTTACGAAAGGAAGATTACACTTCGTCATTCGGAGAAATGAGCTAAATTATTAAACCATATGGCAAGAAGTAAACTTTCCTGCCTATTCTTTATCTACGCTATAAGTATTTCTCGTTTTATTCAATTCGTTTCGACGCGCAACTCTCAACGATCGCCTGTCTCGGCAACAGTTTCCCTCGACAGGAAATCCCAGCTTACCGAGTATTGTTCCTCCGTACGGGGAACAATACGCCTCGTACATCGGACACAATTACACGAAATTAATGGAAATGAAAATCAGGATCTACCGGTGGCGGTGCGAGAATCGCGGGAACCGTTTCAGTGCCGTGCGGCTGGCAAGGTGTTCGGTAAATGGAACGTTGGTGTTTGGTGTCGGTGTTTCATTATTGTTTGGTGGCCGGTTCCTTGTGATCTGGATTGCTCCAAACGGCGGCGAACGTACGTTGAACCGTGTATACAGGGTGGTCCAATAAGAATTAGCACTGGAATATCTTCATTATTTTCCGAGACATGAAAAAACTTTAGTAACAAAAGTTGCACAGTATAGAGGGCGCTACAATATGGTAGTAATACTTTTTTTGCAGTTGTGGGAGTTTCGGAGATTTCAAGGTCACCTTTTTTCTTATGGCCTTTTTTCCTACCCGTTCGACTTGAGGAGAAATGATCGTGAAGGAGGTACGAGAAATTTCTGATCCTTCGCTGATTGCAACGATATTTTAATAAACATAGACAAGTAAAATATTAATATAAAAGTAAATAATGAGATTCTAACATTGTATCCCAAAAAAATATTTTTCAGTCTCATAGTGTTGTGGGTTTGATGATATTCTAAGGGGAACAAGGCGGAGCATGTGCTCGAATGTGGAAACCACTCGCGGCTGATTGTAGCGAATTCTGGGTTGAAACTCGAGGACCTGGAGCTCGTCTTCGTTGTTAGACTCTTGTCTGAGATCGAAGATACAGAAATGGAGGAACGCGGGAGAGAATTCAAGGGGTGGATCTGCTTCGTGGCGCTGGAACAGATATTGCTATGGATTTCCTAATCCCATCGATGCGAACTGTTTGCGTGCTTTTGGATATCTTCGTGCATTTTCATCGCGAGCACGTGTGACTACGTGTGGTTTTCTCGCGCCGCCGCAGTGGGAAAACGGGGCGAATAAACCAGCATGGATGTTCATTTTTCAAACAGAAAGCGTGAAGGAGGACTGCACGAAAAATAACGGGTCAATGTCTGTTTTTATAGTCCGGCGTTACAACAAATTTCCATGGAAATATTCGACGCGGCAAGACGAGGCGCGTTCGCCACGGACGGTTTTATGAAATACCACGGCCCATTTTCCGCGCGACTATTCTTGTACATTTAAATACGTCGGACTTTAACTTGCAAATGCGTTGCTGCGCGGGACCCGCATTTAAATACCCAAAAAATTTGAATAGTCCGCCCGACGATTAGGAAAAATGCCGGAACGACTACTACCACTTCGCCGGAGCTCGCGCACGGCGAAAGCGTTTTGTCTCCGGGGTTCGTGTGACGTTCTTTTTTTGTCTCTCCGGCTGGAAAAAATCTCGTTGGAATCTCTGCTCGTGAAGGAAAAAAAACGTAAATCGTTTAGAGGGTCTCGCCACTAGTATAATGGTAGGATGTGAAGGAACAATAAGATACTTGAGGTACTCAGGTTAATTGCTTATTAAAAGTTATTATATTTATTCGCGAAGTTCATCTTCTAGTGGATACCTCTTACCCTTCACCGCAAATTCTATGACACAACAACGACAATGTGGTAATAAGTGTTATTTGGAGCATTCGTTTAAAAAAAAAAAATAAAGTTTAATGTGACTGAAACGGCGGAGAAAGTTTGAACCTGGTTCGATTGAAATTCAGGTGCGAATGAAAAGGCTTAGTGGTCTGTTTGTACGTTTGAGTTCTTGAGACGAATGGATAACTTTGGACGTGCGTGACAAAACTTTTTCTGGGAATGAAAGAAGAGTGCTCGATAAAAATGGAAGAGGAAATGATGCATATGGGTGAACTTCTGTGTGGAAGGAGGCGATGTACGAGGAAACTGTGACCGAAGGGACAAAACGACGGGCAGAAAGAGATGTCAGAGCGTATAGAATGCAAACTTTCTAAAATAAGGCATTTGTTATAATAACCAGGGGTGTATCTACATTGGGTATAAATCACCGGTTAAAAGTATGAGATCATATTTATTTTAATAATTCAATGTACCCCTTAATTCCAACATTACCTATATCACAGACAAACGTAAAGTCATAGTTGCAAATATTAAAAAAATTCATCGAGCACACTTCATTTCAGACACACGAACCCGGTAACTATTTCACCTCTTCGATGGAATCGGGGAGAACAGGCTCTGGTAGCAAGGTCTCGCTTTGTCGTACCATATTATCGTACACGTATGTACGAGGAGGCGATCCTGTCGGTAGATCCGAAGTAATACGACGTCGACGTTATCGGACGTGGTGACTCGGTTGTGTGCGTGTATGTACGTACATCGATACCCCCCGTGTCGCCTTCGCCTACAGGATTGGATAGCGGCAATCCTGAATCGGTGGTGGCATCGGTGGGGACAGCGGTTTGGTCATCTCTAGATTTGATCCCCGCTGGGACGCGTCAAAGCTGTCGAACATAGGTCGACAAACATAGCGGGATTCGGACCTCCCCTTCCGTCCACGCATTGTGGGGTGATACGTCAGAACGTTTCAAAGCCGATACACACACCCACGACCTCCTGACACAGTTTTGTCGCGACGTGACGTCGTATCGTGGGCTGTGTTCGGAAGAAAATTTTTCCTCCTGGTCGTTAGCCGACGATGCTTACGCGGAATTGCAAGCCAGAACCATCCCCCGTCTACACACACTCGCAACGTGACGTTCCTCGTTCGAAAATATCCGTCCCGACGCGTTATAAGAAGCCCGTCGGGCTCTCACGGGCGACCGTGGCAATAATACAGATTCCCTCTTACGATCCTATTCGCCGAGGCGCGCGATGCAGAAGAATAACGGAAATTTGATGATAGCCGCATGCAAACGACCGCCATTCCCGTTCACGGCCGTATCGAGACCCCATCCTTATGCGTTTCTCTGAGAGACGACACTGCGCGCGATCCAGACCAGGCTATCAACGGGAACGATCTCGCGTGTCTCGTCTTCGAATATTTATTAATTAGTACAGCTTCCTAGATTCTTGTTTTCGTAACGTGATTACGGAGCATGATGAGAATTTTCTAATGGGTTCAGATGGCTCCTGCAAATTTTTTTTAATCGTAAAATTAGTTGAAATTTAACAGAATTTTCTTAAAAGCTTCGATTTTCGATTGCTACCAAAAAGCGATTAAATTATTTAAAAAGAAACGTTATAAAAGATTCGTTTAGCACGAGCATTATGGGACTGCAATTGTTATTGAGAAATTCATCACTTTTTCTTTAGTTACGAAAAATGACATTTTCATAAAAAATTAGTTGGTTATAGATTTGTTGACGGAGATTCTGATGGCACGGAAAAAAAAATTAAGATCAAAGTATACAAACTTAGGTTTCAATGCGTATGGTAGTATATTCACCTAGATCTTGTATTTGTGTTGCACTGCGCCAGAACCTAGTCGCGAAACCAGAGCAACGGGCACTGTTCGCCTAACTGATTTCGTAGCTAATTTTTGAGAGAAGCAGTCGCAGCAGGGAGTGGCTGGCAGCCGAGTGCTCGTTAAACAACGCGAAACAACAGCCGTACAATTGGCGGAGGGGCGCTCGGCTGTTCCGCACATTTTAATCAGGACGAAGTACTATTAAGAAAACCCGTCCCGTTCGCTTCGCCGGCTCGGCCGAGTAAAAACGTTATCTCGTTTCTGGGTACGCTGTCTTTCGTAACCAGGAGGATCTTCGCATCAACCTAGAAGGAAATGACGTCATCCGTCTCTGTAAAATTTATACTACGGTAATGTGGTAGTTAGCACGGAGATGAACAAGGTTTCAATTAAAACTTTTAAAATCCCTGAATCAACGCACTGTGTTAGGTTTATTACTACCAAACATCTTTTGCTACATCTACGTAGATTTTTATGATCGTAAGATCACCTCGTTAAAATCTTTCGTCCAGTTTGAAATTTCGTCAAGTCTGGACTAGCTATGAGTTATATTAGTGCATCGTAGAAATTATTCAATTCATTTTCAGGTTTACTGGATGAGACGAGTAAACAATAGTCTCTCCTCGGTAATTTCTCACTGTTCCTGATAGGATTGTCGTCTATCCAGAGATCGTGTTCTCATCACGTGCAGCAATAATGCCTAAGAGCGAGGCAGACCTTACGATTCTTGCCACTTTGTATAGGGCGCACACCCTAGAGAGGTATCTATGAGAATGGAGCAAGAAGACTAATGAAGAGAAGTGGAATTAACGGTGAGAAAGCGTGGAGGTGGTTTCCCTAAGCTCCGAGAAGCTTACGCCAGACAGCACTGGTGTGCAGGATGCATTTTCGAGCTGATTCATTCGCCAGTGTATCGAGCAGTCCTCTTTTGTTTCGCCCAGTGCAGGATCTAGAGAAACGGATTCCGTGGCTGCTTTCGTGCTTCCACGATATCATTCTGTCCGCGTGTAAAATGGAATCCATTTGTTCGAATAATAACGAGAACCTGCGGTGATAGCGACGAATTCATTGAACAGAGGTTGAGCTTGTATCGAGGAAACTTTGTTTTGTCGAAGATGGTTAAAGTTTATCGCGTCTAATAATGTTCCTTCACAAGGGATTCTGAATGAAGCTTCTACATGTATCTTGATATTTTTTCTGTTAATATTAGGTTGTGAACTATGTTCTGCGGACCACTCGTAAATGAAGAGTTTATATTTCACGCGGATTATTTTTTATCTCTCAAAAACTAGCCATTTTGCTATAACAAAATATATTGTAGCCAAAAATGTTTGACATCATTGTATTCTGTTGTACTTCAGTTTGAACTGAATTTGTCCCTCGGTGTCAAATTGTCCTAGTGGTAAAAATTAAATACAATGAAGCAATAAATGGTTAAATTTGCAAATTCTTTAAAATAAAAATCACGAAGCTTCAGCTAAATTTACCAACACATGACAGAATAACGTCATTTCTTAGGAGAAAACTGTCAAATTGACACAAGAGACGGATGTGGGTTAATAATATAATACGAAGCATCTCCGCTAAATTTCACGTGAAGACACATTTATATCGACACCTTCAGGATCGACCAACAAATCCTGGCTACACAAGAAGTCAGCTGAAACACGCTGTTTCCCATCTCCGTGCGATTCGTCTGCGATTTAATTCAGTCCGGTGCTAAAATTTTATCGCATGGTGCCTCTAGCCGTTCGTGAACGTTTACGACCCATCGAGCATATTCTGCTCTCGCGACGGGCACTTATCGAGACGGAATCGCGTGTGTACGCGAATAGCATGCGATTGCAGTCGCGTATTAGATGACGCCCCCCGGATGGATCACGGATACCTTCGAACCGTCCCGGTCCGTGATGCATACACCCGTTGCCATCGTGGAACAGCGCGAGAAATGGGAAACAGAAATTGCTTTTCTGGCAGTATCGTGGCTCCATTTATTGGAAAAATTTTCGCTACGTGTGCCCCTGAACACGGACCCACGCGATCGTCGGCCTGGCTGCCGAGGGTCCTCCCTCTTCGATCGATTTCGGCGTCGATCATCTGCCCTTTGACGATTCTACCGTTTCTCTTTGAACGGTCTATCCGATTCTGCTGTTTTGTTATTTTGTCAACTGAGGTTAGGAATGCCCTATATCGAGTTATAAATTGCGGATAGTAACAGGTTGTCAAGGAGATAATTATAGGGAGATAATATGTGATATATCGTTATACGAGGGGAGTTCGAATAGTCACTGCAAATTTGGTAAAATGACTTGGTTAGGCAGGTTGGTAGTGATTAGGGTCGAAAAATTGGAAATTTTAGGCGTACGTTTCACAACCATATCTCTAGTAAGGGCAATAAAAACGTATTACTAATATCATTATTATTCAGAATGAATGAGTGCACAGTGACTTTTCGAAAACTCCAAGCAGCCCACACAGTCTCTTCCAAAGTTATTCCGAGTAACCTTCCTTCTCGGAATTAGTAGACGCCAAGAGAGTACCGTAGAACGGAATTCCACGGGGAAAGATGAATGTCTCGAACGAGATTGGAGTTCCGAGAAAAAAATCTCAAGATCGTCGAAGTTTCAGAGGCGGTCCTGAACGCGTGACTTATAAGACGGCCCTGCGCAGGCGACAAAATTGAAAACGGGCCAGGGGAACGCGGTTTTCGTAGAACACCGACCGATCAGGGAATCACAAATTGCTTCTCCAACGCACATACGTACCTTTCGCTTATTGGAAATCCGATTTTGGGCGGTGTCGGGCACACCACTAAATGGACAATAATGTTCTTAATCCTGGAACGAGTCTGGCTTTATTAGTAAGTAACTGATGGTTTCAAAGCGAGACCGCTTTACATTCGGTTTCCGCGACCGCGGTTTTGCGTAATGTAAATGATTGGTGTACGTGACAAATTCTGCGCATTAATTAAGCTCTGAAATTACAGGCGGACTGCGAATTCGATACTTCTGTGGCGTGCACGATTCTGTGCAAAGAGATAAAATGAGAGCTTCCGACGAATTCTAATATAATTTTTATTTTATTTCTCGTTCTGGGAAAATCTAACAAAAATGTATTTACAGAAAAGTAATTTTATTTACGTAAAAGTTATAACGTTTTTTTTTTGGAGGAAGGTTTGCAGTTATCGATCACACTTGGTTACAGAGAGTAAAAAAAGTACTGGAAGTCTCCTACCATTTTAATATAATTTTCAAAGATTCTTAGATTACTTTCAATATACTTCAATTCAATATACTTAGTATAAGAGACCAATACTATACGCATACATTTTTCATTCTCTGTACAGTAATGTTTCCATGAGTGCAATATACTCGGGTCCACTTCGGAGTATTCAAGCCCCTCATTCATTTTTCAGCCCCTCATGAATTTGTTTTTTACTCCAAGCCCAGCCTCTGCTTAGCTTCTATTTACTCTGTTTCGATTGTTTCCAGAGGGGGATTCCCCCAGTGGTGGGAATAACGCCATTGCTCGTGTCGCACTCATCGAACAATCACTGTATAATATATCAATCTATGAAATTTCGATCCGTCTGTAACACTCAAACCATTTTTACAATCTTATCGATCGAATAAGAACGAGCTGAAGCCATGAGAAAGCTTGCAAACTGCATTCGCCTGTTATATTTAAACTTTCGTTCCTCGAGCCTCAGCGACAGACAAGACGGTATCGTTCCGCGGAGACACACCTCGCGCCTAGTATCCACTTAAGAAGTTCGCCCGGGCAAGTTTTCAATCTGCTTATAATGCAATTACCCGAGATACATGAAATGCAAAGAGGAGGGGGCAGTCCTCCCGCGACGCTGCTGTGTACGACCACTTGTTTACCATAGAATTGCATAAGGAATCAGGATCAGAAATTCTCCCTTTCGACGATGCGCCCGCGACGCTTATTGGAAAGCAGATTCGTAGGAAGTGTACTCGAGTCTGGGCTTCTTATTGTCCGAGAGCCGAGTGTTCATTACACAGAACGCGGCAATAGACAATTTTCGAAAAGCTTCACTCCGATTTCACCACTCGACGCGTCTCTAAAGACGATTATACGCCTCGCCTTCGCAATTCTGTTCTTCAAACACCAGCAGTTATTCGATAACACCCTAAACATTATTCATTAGGTTGGCTAATTTTATGCGGGATCATTCGTATCGGGAATTGTCGCAACGTTGAATTTAGCTTGACGGTATTTTATTCCGGTCGGTTTTCCAATTCAGACACGAGACATAATTAACTATTTCAGACGACCTTTGCCCGAGGAACGAAGCGGAGGGAACATATCTGAATAATTTTAGACGGTCCTTTGAACTCTGGTTTCACTGATAATTATGCCAAACTGGTTAGAAGTATATTCAGTTCCTGTGCACGTTGTATATTGCAATATTAAGTCGAGATTTTAAGTAGCTCGCTACATGTTACATTTATTAGAACAGGATTGTATACAGAGTGTCTCAGGCCGGGTAGTGCAAGCAGGCAAGGTCTGATTTCATAAGTAAAAATAAATAGAAAAAAAGAATATGATTTTTCTTCTGAGGTTTCATTTTCGAGTTAATCGATTTTGAAAATCTGCTGGATACGGGTGTAATTGAATAGGACTTTGCTACTATGTCTGTTCATTGAATTCCGTTTCTACTTATTACCATCACGAGTACACGTGTTTCAGATTAATTGTGAATGTTGACTTTCTTGAAAACGGAAAAAATTTATGCTTCTTTTTCGAATTATTTTTACATCTAGAATCACTTCCTGCCCTTATTAAAGATTCTATGTATCAAGTACCATGTAACACGAAAACTACATTACAATACATTGAACATTTAAATCCATTGAGCTCTAACCAATCCAGTCCGCGATAAATGTATAAAATCCACCGTCTATTCATAACAATACTACACTATTAATTTATTTCTGAACCAGTTGGTAATTGTATCGTGTTCACCAACGGTATCAATTAATTCCACAATTAATTTGCAATTATGCCAAGAACTCGGGTTAATCCGCGAAGGATCGTTTATTCCGAGGCTTTCGGGTATCACTCGCTGAAGTTCGCGCGCTTTCACAGCCCGGGGACCCGGGGAGAATCAAAATCCCCGGTATCTACCCCCCCCCTCCCACCTTTCACGCGAGTTATCCGATAAATAGACTGCGAGAGAGCCCTCCATCAAATTTATCCACGGCAAGATAATATTATCCGGTTTCCTTTCGAACGTATCGTTCCCAGCAGCGCGGAAATAAATTCCCCGCGATATCTATCCCGAATAACTTTCGAACACGCGAGAGCATTCATTCCGTTCCAGTTCGATCCCCTTCCACCTTTCCCCCTCTTCGATTCGGCGTGCAATCTGCGCCGATTAACCCAGGCCCGTGTGTCCCGGATCCCGTTGATATCTCGCGTCAGTGACACGGTCCGCGAGAGCCAGTGTCGCCCCCCGTCACGGAAAAACGTCAGGAAGAATAATTGCATCGATTTCTATACAACACGCATCCCCGAACGAGTACCGTCCGTAATTATCGTTAGCCAGCGTTATCTGCCGTCGGGCCGGTCGTCGATTTTGCAAATAAGTACGGTTCGCGGAAAAATTAGCGATAATGTATCCCCGACACCGTATTATCCGAGCCAACCCCCAACCCCTTCCTCTGGCCTCGTTGCCCCGCCTTAACGAACCGATTATCGTTATTAACGGGCTCTATTGGCAGATGGTATCCCAGAGGGATCGTTTTTCCAACATCACCCCCCACTCCCTGGGCAACACTTCTGTCCTGGTTCGTTTTTCCTCTACCATCGAATCCTCTCCACGATGGAACGTAAACGGTCGGCCCATTTGACGATCGAATAAACGTCCGGGTTAAACTCTCTCGTTCTTGCCGCTGGGTGGACGATACGTTTCTCGACGAGATTTTCTTCTTGGGATGGGCAGGACGTTTGCCCTCGGGCTGGGCTCGTTTCCACACCTGAATCTGTACTTTGGATTTCGATGGGGACGAACTGTCGGTGGTTAAAGGCAGCACACGATGACTGTGAAACTAATGTTCTGTTGGTTTTTGTGGTTTCGTAGTGGAGGGTTCAGTTGTTGTGGGGTGTTGAAGCTGGAGGAAGTATCGGTGGTGAGTAGTCTATTGAATATTGCAAATATTAATTAGAGTTTATAATTTACTTGCCGAGAGAAAATTTTCATTAGTAAGACCTCTCTGAGCTGCTACAACGAAATAATGTAACAGCCCTACGTGCAAGAACATCAGCCTACGCCATTACCACACTATTTCGGTTTCACCTGCTATCACACAAGTAGAACAAAGCCCGTATGTGGTCAGACAGCTGGAATAATTCCTCCCCGAGGATATGTAAGTAGAATAAGATCCCTGTAATGTGCACAGGCGAGCAGACTAATCCTCGTGTGTGGTGGATACAAGTAGACTAGGTCTGTATGTGGTCAGACAAGATGCATCTATTCGCTCATATATACTTCCTTGCGAAATATCTTCCAATCCATATTTATAGCAGGATTTGAAGTACTTTGAACAGTCAAAGTTGGCGTGTTCGGTTGTCATTAGACTGCGGAAACTGTGCTGTATAATGTAGATTGTATTTTTCGCTTTCGTACCACAAATTTTTAGTCTATCCGTAAGATGGTCCGTTTACACTTAAAATATAAAGGAACCGTCGTACGCAAGAATGTTCGGTTTATCGTTAGAAGCAAGGTGGCGGAAGGAGCTTATTGAAGAAACAGACTCTCCCGAGTCCCTTGTAAACCGACTGGCGGTGGAGTAGACGGTACGCCAAATTTGGCTAGACTGGACTGAATACTAAACGCGGCGGCTGGAATTGAAGTTTCGGCAAATTGAAGCTCCCGGCAACAGCCAGCCGCGCGTTTCGTTAAAGGGAATTTTGATAAGAGGGCTAAATGGAGTTGCAAGCTGAAATTAGCGCGCCGCCGCGTACCGTTTAAACGCCGCCTGTATGATTAAATAGAACGGGGGTTTTGATCAGGACGTGTTTGATTAGAATTAATTGACTGCATCGCGGACGTCTGGCGTCTAGTTTACACGATACGATAAATAGTGGGTCCACCTACCGTTTGAATCTTTCATTTCTCTCCGATAATGTTGCATTTCCCTGTGTACGATCCTTTCGATCTATGCACTGATTACTTTGTCAATAATTTATCTATAATCTCATTATTAGACTGCGGATTTTATGTATGTATAGCCTGTAGGACTCTGTGGAGTACAATGCTGGACAAAACTTTCGTCAGATGCAATTTCTTCTGAACCCAACTTTTCAAAGTTTAATTTTTTTGTACAGCACCCCCTTCGGTTAAACTATCTCTATTATCAAAATTTACAAGTGTAGTTGTGAATTTACGATAGCAGCAATATCCGTGTGCGTATACCACATAGAGAATTTTGCGATTAGAAGGCATTCGAAATGCGTCAAAATGACGGATCCCGTAAACCTAGGGTTAAAGAGCGAAATAAACCGGCCTCGAGTGGCAAATCCTCGTCGCGAGCCGTCGCGGAACGCGGCGTATCGCGGATTTTCCCGCTCGCGAACCCGTCCGTCCCCGTCGGCGCAATTAATTATGATAAGCAAGCCCCGTGATTAATTGCCCGTGCCCGCGACTCGACTCGAAGGAGAGAGAGAGAGAGAGAGAGAGTAATTACTTCCACCCGCGGATTTCCGGCGATAATTCAGCGACGAGCTGGCCCGACGCAAACGACGCGTGAATACGAAGTTCTCGCCGCGCGCGAGCTGACGAAAAACAAAAGAACGATTATGAGCCGCTTCGAGGAGGCCGGTGAACGAGCGCTGGGCCGACTGGAGCCGCGGATATGGAGCGTCTTTGGGCGCAGCTTTCAGAGATCTCGCAAATCCTCGGAAAATGGCGGCGGCTTTCAGAAGTCTGTAGTTAAGATCTTTTTCTCTGGTTTCCTTGTGTTTCTTCGCGTCTGGACGTTTTACGTGTGTTCCTTGGGATTCTGACGTCAGCGAGGATGAGACTGGACTGTGGAATGTTTGACGTAGTTTTTATTTTTGTTCGGTTTTACGACGATGTTACAGAAGTTCTGCTGGGCGAAGTGTTTACTATTAGTACGATTAGCTTAATTTTATGAGAGTTACAGAGGGATATCTACATATCAGATAATGGGGTCGACCCTATCTTCACGCAAACGCTTAAATCTAGCAGCGGATACGCAAGATCCATTGTGTGCATCGCGCGTCCCCGTGAAAATTGCAGCGGCTGTGCCATTAACCGATCCGCAGACACCCAGTATAATTGCCCTTCCAGGCTCCGATACCAGCCACCTTGTTTTACGCAGCCATTCACTAGACGATTATGTCGCTTTTATGTCAATTCGCGAGAACGCCTTGCACTCTGTGGTGCACCCCCAACAGGATCCCCTTAATTGTGATTTTATCGATGCATACGTGGGCCGGATTTTCGACAGAGTACGCGCCGAGATTTCCGTCCGATGTTAATTACCGACGCGTTAACGGGCCTCGGGGGTGTAAATTACACGCGGCGAATGTTAGGGCGTGGGATCGCTCGGTACCGCGAAAGCTGAAGAGGAAACTGGGAGCATTTTCGGGGAAACGAACTGGGAATGAGGTTAATTTCACTTCGACGGTGCATTCAGGATGCCGATCGGATTTGGAGAAAGCCGAAACGTGTGGTGGAAAGTATTTGGATCGTGTTCAGAGGCGAATTGTGTTCTGTAACGGCTGGCCAACGGATTTAACCCCTTTGAACGCATAGTAGAGCGCAGAGGTGCAGTTGTAGGTTCGCTTAAATGCAAATTTGAAATTAATTTCTTTCTTAAATTTTCCAACGTATATGTGAGACATTTTACATACGTTCCCAAACAAAGAATAAACTTCGTTAATAATCGGTATGTGCTTTTCGAAAACTATGCGATTCGACAAGAATTAACGGTACGGTCAGGTCACGAGGACGGATGCGAGGATCTAATTTTTTAATGAACCCGGAGTTACGAAGTGGTCCAGGAAGCGGTTAAATTGCCGTGGCGGGATAACGTTTGCCGTTGGACCGTGTTAGGCAGCGGTATTCATGGTTACCGGCACCTCATAGGACACGGCCGGGGACTATAATTGAGATTTTATCGGCCCGTTAAACGCTATGAACTTCCGGTGCAACACGTGCCAAAGTTTGCGAAGCGCGACCGAACGCTTCTTTAAACCCCCGCCGAAGCTCGGTCAAACGGCGCGCTTTCGACCGTCCCGATTCCCGACCGATTTTCCTGCCCGCTGTCGTTTTAATTGGCAAACACCCTTTGTTGCAGCAGACCAGATAATTCGTCAGCGAGCTGCGCGATGACTGCCGCGGGAAACTGTGCCAGGCAACGACGAAACATTGGTGAGTTCACGAGCATTCTGTTCACACTAAACGTTACCTCTCTCGACAGAAAAGCGCGAATGATACGCGAATTACAAAATGTTTCTCGGTTAATTTGGAATTAGACTGCGGATGTTTATGCGAACTTGGATTTCTTGTGGGTCGATTTACAGAAATTCGATTTGAAGGGAAATGTTTGTGTATTAGGGCGAGGTATTAGCAGTTTTTGAATGATTGAAAAATTAACCTGTTAACCCATCAAGCGGGTTCAATGTATTAAATAGATTAATATATTAACAGTGAAATGTAGTAAATCACTACGAAACAATGAATTCATTTAAATTAATTACCGACTGTGATACTTCGTCAGTTGATAATTACCAGTTTAAAGGGTTAAACGGATGATTGGTTTTTTGAATCCCAGAGTGTGCAGTGAGGAATGAGCAATGACGAGTATATACGAATATTTGATTTTCCCGTGAAAATTACATAAAAGACCCACTATGGAAAACACAGTCTTTCCCTCGACAATACCAAAAGGACACACACACGTTACATAGTAGTCATGCAGAACATTTTAATATCTCTGAAACATAAAAATAGTCGAGGTTAAATCGAAACCGGTAATAGGATCGTCTGTAACAATATTTTATTACACGGACAGTAATATTTTCATTGAATCAATTCCGCGAGCAGCCAGGTTAAGTAATTGAACATTTAATCGGAATTACGTGGACGTGCAAAACGATCTGCTCGCTCCGCTGGATCCTGCGTTTACAGGGCGTCTGCTTCGGAAACGGATTATCCGACCGGAAACGATGCCAGCATAATAACTCGATAATGAAGAAGCAATATTATTCGAGGATCTTCGCGTGTTTTTTCGCTAGTACGTCCCGGTGGGGGAGGTCAAACAATGGGAAAGATTAATTCCCGATAACGCGCCGGCGGAAATCTCGCGTCGATCCGCTCGTGGCGTGGCTGCCGCCTGCAGCGGGCCGTGTATCTTCGTCCGATGGTGTGCACGCATTAGCAAGTTTTTCAACGGTAACCGCAATAAATCATCGTCCGGATGAGAGGTTCGCCGTGAAAAATTGCGCTCGGACGTACCAGAGCCGCCCCGGTGATCAAGGAAACACCGAAAATATCTTCGGAACGAGTACGTTGCGACCGTCGAAAGATGCATTGGTCGAGGCGAACTATAATATTCCACTTCAGAATATTATTTCAAGAGTTTTCTATAGAGCTCTCTAATGTGATTAAATGCGAATACGAGTGAATTTTTCGTGAAATGAATTGGTAAGAACTCTCGTAGAATTAACGAGGTAATAAAGAAATGATTGAGGGATAAGCCATAGATCGTAGAGTTTCTTGGTGAATGCAGTTCTTTTTAAATTATTAGGACACTACTGACAGTATGAAACGTGATTTCTCATACAAGTTGTGTAGTTTGCTCCACTTTTTTGTTTTATATTATGTTTTTTAGCCGACTTATTCTTTATGTTTCATCCTAAACCCTTGATATTATATTATTGTTTTGTAGAGTAGAATATATTTTTCGTACTGTGCCATAACATGATAATTTTATCACCCACCGTAGTATAGTGACCAACATTAAGTCCCCCTATACATTATCTTCGAACCACAGTCATTCCATTAGCGTCAGGCGAAGTATTCGTCTATTTCCCATTTTCCTCACTCGAATTTCAAATTTTCAAACAACATCTCGGTATGTTAGGTAACTTGTCGAGGATTTCGCGAGACGAATACGAAGTCCCTCGATGAAACTGCAGCTTTCATGCACACATGTACGTGTCTGTTACACAATACGGAGTTCGTAACAGAATAAAAGAGGATTCATCGGGATGAATTCCGGGCACGCATTGCGTGCTAGCTATGCATGTTGCGAGTAGTGTCACAGAGTAACTTGAAATTTTACTGTAATTTTTATCACTGACGAAAAATGTTGCTTAAATTATTTTCTTTGCAAATGCCTGATACAACGAATGATATTGATCCAATCAGTTATCCGCATCTTACTAACACTTAGAATTCGAGTACTACTTGTGAAGAGTTCAAATCTTTCTAACATCAAACTCATGCTAGAGTTCAAAACCAACTTGTATAAAATGATTACATTTCAATTATACTCATTGCAATTTTATTGTTTGTGTGTAGTAATGAAAATCCATGAAATGAAAATAGGTTATCGAAATTGACTTGGATTTATAAGTACATATTTAGAATCTGCCGCAGCGAAAGGGTTAAAAGCGTTCTACAGAGGAGCGATTCGAGGTCGGCCGAGCTGCTTGCGGGTTCACGCCGCGGAATCGGAGCATTCGTCGTCGCGCGAACGAAGTATCGGGCGCGGAACAAGAAAAGCCACTTGGAAGACAGAGCCACAGCCATCAACTCGGTACGCCGCTAGGCATGCCTCTAATGCGCTGGTCGACGTTAATGTACGCACGCCTCCCACTTACCGTGAAATACACTCGGGAAATATAGGAAATGCTGCGTCTGTTTTCGGAAATTTCTTGATACGCTATTGGAGACAGGCTTGACTTTACACTACTCACTCTGGTGGGTCCTTATCCTACCGGATTAGTGCTTTTAGTGGTGGAATTTTGAACTGTCGGATCGTTGTGATCTCAGACGTGTTGTTTGGACCACAGGATGTTGTGTGAGTTCAGTTAATAATTACTACATCTGACCTTTTCTTCTCTCTAATAATCCTGTGATTCACGGTAGTGTGTATTCTTCTAACGATGATTCAAATGTTGTAACAATACCTTTCTTATTTTTCTTACATTCTTTGGATACTGGAAGTTAGAGTAGCAATACATCAGAAGATTAAGCCAGTGAACCAAAACCCTTACCCCTCATTGCTTTCTCACCCCACTTCTGTCCAGTCTCCATCTACATTAAATATTTTCTGCCCGTTGTATCATTGTTACATCGTATATTTCTCCTCATATTTCATTTCATCAGAACACTCAGAAACCCGACTGATTGATAGCACAAGCCCCTAAGTATATTCATATATCAAAACGTCTGAACATCCAACAATTCAAGCCCTCTCGACTAACGCAAACGAGAATATTTAAATATTCGAAGACGAAGGGATACAGACGCCCATTTTCCAGGGTCTCCCCGGGGTAATTCTTCCAATAATCCGTTCGCAGCATTCTGGAATCTATTCCGAAGTTGATCGGTGAGTTTCAATATTCCTTATCCCTCAAACATTACACTTTATATCCCACCTTCTGAAACTTTTAAAAGGGTTCCGGGACCGCGGCTCGTCCTTCGAACGAACCGTTTGCTTCCCCTATTGATAAACTCTCTGTGGAAACTCTGGCGTAGAGAGGGGAAAAAAGTTTCCATCGCGGATGTCATATCAACGTGGCACGATCGCGATCGACGAGCAGCACCCACTTTCGTCGTCGCGAAATAATACTTTGAATCAACTACCCCACCACCCACCTGTCCGCAAACAGTTGCGATGGGGATCGAGAGGAACACCGCGGGCGGGTCTTCGAAATCCGATGCATTTGATTCCTGGAAACTTGTCGTTCTGGCTCGCCGTCTCGATATCGTCGCCTCGACGAATCTCCACCCCTTCACTCTCGAACGGGAAACACATGCATATTTACCGAGGCCACCGACGAATCTGTGTGTAACTTCTGCGATTCGAGCACCGGTGATTTTCACTGTTCGTGGCAGGTCACACGATAATCCCTGGATGGGGGGGGGGGGGGGGGTGGGTGGAACAACGTATTGCTGACGGAATCAACGAGGCGATTTCGTTTAGGACTTCATCTATTCACTAAACGCATTCATTTTCGACTATTTATAATTTAAAAAACGAAATAAAGTGTGTCTGGCTACGAACGACCCTTTTCACTGTAGCAGTCAATGTGTTAAAACCAAGATTCGAGGGCACCGGAGTTCTTTGCTCCTTCAGCTGCCCCAACAAAATTTACACCGTCTCCAATGAAATTCAAATATTCATTCGAAGTTTGCGAGACCGTTCCTCCGTTCATCAGTAAGAATTCTACGGTGACCCTCGTATTTAATCGTGGGAGCATAGAAACCCAATGAAAACGCGCGAGGGGATGAAGTGTCTCCGAGGAGAGAGAAAAGTTCCTTGGAACTTTCGTTATTCCTTTATCGCGGCTGGGTAATGTAATTTCACGAAAATAAATATTAGCCGACAGAAAGTTCTTTTTCCTTCGTTTTCGATACCCGCTCACTCCAGTCCGTTGTGGTCCAAGAACGCGTTTGAAATTTCGTCGTGGCGGACGAGTTCGATCGGGAAGATTGAACGTGCGCCACGTCGAATAACGGGGGAAGGGAATAATCGTCGGGGATTGAATTGAAAAGTTCCATTATCAACGCGAAAATAGCGGTGGGAGTACCCACTTTGCCTAACAACCGGCCCAGGACCGTGCGCGTAATTGCCGGCTGGCAAAATCGAGGCGCCTTTTGAGGCGACTAATTCGTCCGATCGTTTGACAAACTTGTCGGCGGAAAGCCACCGATAGCTTCACCCCTTTTCCACTTTGGTTTCATTCAAACTTCTCCTTATTCGACGCTCAGACGACGGCGAGAGGGAATGATCCGAATGCGTTGCTCACGTGCGATCGAGAGACAAGAGTATTCGAGAATTTAAAGATTCGTTAAGATCAACAAAGAATGTGTTATTAACTACAAAATAAAACTGCTTCCAAACTTTTGAACGATCGTGTATATATACAGAACATTTTTAAAGTTGTCAGAAGAGAAGATTTGAAACTGGAGAACAATTTTTCCAAAATTTCAATTCGTCCATGGATTTAAGAATCCGTAAATTTGAAGATTAGAAACAATTCACAGAGACTCAGCAGACGTTCTCGTAATCGGCAAACCGTGAACGTCGGCGGATTCATAAGAGCCAAGAAGCCGCAGCATAGAATATTGAAAAAATTTTTTTTCTTTGCAGGAAAAAAGATAGATGTACGGAGGGGTGTGGGGGTGGTGGAACATATGAATAGCGACGGAAGAACTGGCTCAGTTTCAGACACTGTAGTTATACTCGGGCTCATTCTTTGGCAATGCTTTCGACTTCCCAGAAGGATACGCCTTTTTCGTGTCTGGCCATAGCCGGACTTAATTCACTGTTCCACGGTAGGGAGTGTGGGTATGACTCGTTCGGACGGCACGCCTTTTTGCGATTAATAATAGAAGAGTCTCCGACGGCGTTCCGTCGTTTGTACGGTATTTATGCAAACCCATAATCACTGGCATTTCTAATAATACGAAAAATTTCTCAGGTTTCTTTCCTTGAAAATTACAGACCTTTCTATTCGGTTCGAGAACATAATAGAAATGATTCAAGGAATATCTTCAGAAAACGGGAAGCCTATTTTTAGACTCCAGAGGGATCGCTTATTTTTCGTAGATTAACACTGTAACAAATATATAAAAATTCTAACTCGAAAATATTAAAGTCTCAAAAGATGCAAGATTAATATTAATTTATACTGAATCTACTTCTTCGAAAAGGAGCACATCACCTATTATTTTTCGTTACTCTAATTTCACTTCCGTTATTTCCTCCTCCTTTTTATTGTTTAACCTATTCCCAGCGAGGTCACGAAACCTGTCTTGGTTTCCACGCTCCGTCCCCCGTTTCTGCAATATTAAAACACGGTTGGAGTTTATTCTCATGCGACGGGATCATCGTAGCCTAGGAAAAATCTTGTTACAGGACGGTCAGTTTACATCCAGGGGTTTATTAAACCTACCTGGAGTGTCGTCGCGGAACGGGGACTGGTAGTGTGTATCGAGCATCGCAAAATCCAGTTTACAGCCAGTCGCAGCCAACATAAGCGTCTAAACTGGTACCGCCGTAAGGGAAACCTGCCCTTTACTCCTAGTTAAAACGCGTTACCTGAACCGCGCCCCTCTCTACTTCACGGGATTTCCAGCTTTTCGTGTCTTTTTTTTTTAACCTTCCGGCAAAACGAAAGGAGCTCGACTCTTCTGGACGTTTTTTGTTTCGACCCCGCTGGGTATCTTATTTCCGGGATTTCGCTGCGAGGCATAACACGATCACTTTTCCTTCTTTTCTCCGAAAAATT
This sequence comes from Dufourea novaeangliae, assembly GCF_001272555.1. NCBI lineage: Eukaryota > Metazoa > Arthropoda > Insecta > Hymenoptera > Halictidae > Dufourea > Dufourea novaeangliae. The sequence continues at coordinate 3,263,895 of NW_015374020.1, read as the reverse complement.
CAATTGCTTCTCGCTGGGATGGCGAACATGCCTCGAGTGTGAACACGTGAGAAACCGTTTTCATCTGAATTGTGCTGTTCGATTGTTACTTTTCACAAAAATTTCTGTTTTTGCGCACTGTTCAGTGAATGCGATCAAGTTTATTATGATTTCTAGATTATAGTAGCGCGTTAAAGAAGGTAGATTTCGGAGAAGGACCTTTGAATAAATAGCTGGTAATTCTTGCAAGTATCCCCACTGATTTTTATTTCTTAATAATCAACCTTACGTTGGTCTTCTATTCCGATCTAAAATATTTGACCTTGTAACATGATCCTTGGCGATCCAAGTAACTCTTTAAATCAGATTTTTTTTCCTCCTACTCAATAAAGTCTAAACATTCACGTTTAGTTACGTCTTCCAAATTTTATTTGTGTGTTTCTTGACACTGATTTGTATCTAGAATGGAATTACTTTTACGACTGAAACTCGAGGACCAGCGCTGTTAGTACACGGAACAACGTGTTCCACGATATCACGGACGCGTTATGGACTTCTTGTTAACGGAAGCACCGTGTAGACGCGCCACGTGCATGCCTATGACGTCTCCGTTCATGTAAGCCGTTGCAGGCCGCATACAGGGGACCGGATTCGACAAGCGTGAGCGCCACGAAATGCATTGGATTAGACGGCCGCCGCTTTTCATGCTAATTCCGTACCGGGGAATCATCGTCTACCCTGTCGACAAAGCTCTCGAACGGTTCCGGGTCGAACCACGATGATCGTGTTACGTATCCGGTTCGACTAAATGAAACACAAGAAACGGAATAGGTAAATAGAAACGGAGACGGAAATAGACGTACAATTAACCGCGCTGAGCTGTTCTGTTAAGCTTGTACAAATGTACGATTGGAGATTAGAATACTGAAAAATAGGAAAGTTAAATATTTTGTCAACTACCACAAGTGAAGGTACTAGAGAATTAAGATTGATCATTTCTATCGCTCCAAAGGGAAAGAAGATTAAGTTATTGATATTGTGGTATAAACCCTAGATCACTAAACTATCATAAAAATTACGATCTCGAATTCACGATTCTCAGAAATCATAACTACTATCTGAATTTTTCATTTTTTTCAAGTCTGACCATCATAGATACTTGTAACGTAGGTTTGTACCGCAATAGAAATGATATTTCTTTAAAACATAAATTACAGGATGGTATAATGGATTTAATTTCGTGTCTTTCAATAATTGATATTGAATTACTTTTTACAAATGTATTATTATATCAAGGAGAAGTCCTCGTGTCCAGGGAGCGGTATTCAAAACCAGCCTCTTCCCCGTTTTTCCCCAGCCTGTTACGAAGATCTACCGCGGACGTTTATTCTGATCAAGCTTAATTTACCGCGAGACCATTATTTCCCGCAAGAAATACGGCCGGTGTGTTTCTCCGTCGAGGGGGTTTCTGCACGGCGTTAAATATTCATGGAAACCGAGGATGTGTTATTTATTACGAGCTGATCGCTGGTATTCCGCCTCCTTGAATTATGAACAGCGAAACTCGCGCGTCGTCGTCGTCCTCGTCTGCGTTGGATCTTCCCGTCAGGTTCCTCTTACACTCGAGATAGACAAGAGTTCCTCGCGACGTGTGCCGCTTACCGCGTCTCCAACGCGAATAAATTGACGTACACTCGGCTGCCTTGAAATAAAGTCGACATTCGATGCATCACGGGTCGCATATGTTTCACGATTAATCTTCTTGGATATGACATTCGGTCTGCCAATATTTCAACATAATGACAGTTACCATTATCGTATTATGCGGTCAGAAACATAAAGAATTCGCTGAGAAGAGTCGAACGATGATGTTGAAATGTTATCGCTAGACTGGATTTTATGCACTTACAAAATATTCGATCTTCTAAAATTCCGTATACTAAAAATTTTTTGTGAGTTTACATATTGAGGTTTTCTTTCTATTTAGCACCTACCAGGACACTTCATAGAGTGAATAAATTATTCATTGCGTTCAGTTTCGTAAGTTATCGTATTCAATGGATTACTCTATTGTCATTGTTAGCCTGGAATTTATGGATTAATTTCTTGAAACTGAAATAAGAACAACACCTGACTAAACTTTCTGAAGGTTTTTACACTACCGAATGTTACATTTCTAGTTTCTCTTAACTTGGAAACTACAGTAAGATAAAGGTTTCAATAAATTTCAATACTATTTATATGTTACCATTAACGTAGTAAATCTTCTAGAAGCTCCTATTTTCTTATTCATTCTACGAATTCTAGTAAAGAATTCCAAATTCTGCTCCATTTGAATTTTTAGGTATTCATATCGGAAATTGTAAATTTGCATAAACTTCCCCGACCTAATAATAACCAAAGCTCTTTGATTTTTCTGGTCTTCCTTGAACCACGTCTAATCCGACGCGTTTCACACGCTTCGCCAGCGCTAAGCCTTGGGCGCAAACACGACCGCCCAAAACCACCGACGAATAATAGCCGCAATCAGCTTTGTAACGGCCGTGGCGCGTCTTTCGGAAAAGCGTGGCGGCGACACGCCACCTCCCTGCATAATCCATGTAATCCCAATCAACGGGGAAGGGCGACCTCGCGCGGTTTCACAAATTAATCTCGTTTCAATTAGCTCGCTCTTTGCGCGACTCAATGAAAAATTGAAGACAAAAACAAGCGACGGCTCCGAAACGGCGATGACGATTGTTCTGTTTTTACTTTCGAATTTATGTCACCGTGAACGCGTTGCATCGTAGTTGTTTCGGGCTGTTGAGTATCGTTTTATTAAAATATTCATGACCCCCGGATTCCGCGCGGACAGAGACAGTACCGTCGTTAATTTCGTCGAAACAATAGCGGATTTTCGGTTCAGCTGCGCAACGAGTTCAGAGAAAATCTTTTGGTGGCAGAATTTTCGATGAGGTTTTTATCATCATGGGATGCTGTTGGAATTTTTCAAGTTTATTTAATTGCTGTATTATTTTGGTAATCGGTCAGCATCGGATCGTTTAACTCTGCTGTTTTCTTCGAGTCGATATGACCCGAAATGAAGATACTATTTTTTTAAATATTTCTCTAAAATAACTCTAGAACTACCAAGTAATTCCAAATGACTTGTCAGTACATTCTTATAACGATGATCAGAATGTTATACCAGTCCATTTTCTCATATCTTTTGCAACTGTTATTACCAAGTGAAAGTGAAGAAATTAGTTAATTTATAAATTCGTACATTTTTAAAAGTTTGTCATGTTTATCGACTGCTCGAAATAGATATCCGTTTATCGTCGGTAGTTCTAGTGCTGATCGATCGAACGTGCAACACTGTGAAAAATTAAACCTACGAAATTGTAGTTAATAGTAAGGACACGCAATCGGACACAGAACCAAGGATTCGGGGGAGCAAATTGAACGCGGATCGAGTGCCCTCCTAATGCAATTCCGTTCACGGGACGCAACAACCACTTTCCTGTAATCTGGCCTCGTTTGGTCGTTACCGTGAATTCGATGGAACGCCTGCCGTTGACGGGATGTAACTAAATATCGCTAAAGTGCATTGTTTCGCGATCGACAGCCGTCGCGGTTACATCGTTGCGATCTCGATTCGCGTGCGAAACGCTTCGAGCCTCGTGGACAAAATACGACGGCGAAATTTGAATACGTTGTCGATCGATCTGGTTTTACAGATTTCGAAATTTTCAACCCGATGCGATGTACCGTAATGACATTTTGCCACTCTGCGAGCTGGCTGACAGCTGTGTATTTCGACGTGCAGTTGTAAATCTGTAACGCCCTATCGATAACAGATGACGTTAGTCGCTGCATTAATAACGTGTCAGTCATATTTACAAGCGGTATCTTCTCTTTTTGGTTCTATAGGCTCGAACGTTTGTGTAGACGTAACGGAAAAGGAATTACATTACAAGAATTTATTTTAACAGTACAAATTCTGTACTGAAACCTGTTAAGAAAAATTCTAGGTATTTCAAGTCTATAGTATAGCAACAGTAAACATATTCAAACAACCATCAGTTTTCCAACCTAACAATATAGATTTTATGACAGAGTTAAATAAATAGAATCATTAGGTAATTGAATAAAAAACCGACTCAATTATGTCGATCAGACAATATTTTCTTTTGTTCGAATAGCTTCCGTCACCTCAGTTCTCAGTATGTCCCACAAAATTATCCAAGAATGGGGGTCAATGATCTATTGTGAACAGGTGACATAATCGCGGAAAACAAGGCTAATTACGAGCATTATTCCACACACGTGCCCGTGCTGCACCGTCCTCAAGCTGGTGGTGTTCCATGCGCCGCGAGTCTACTCGCGGCCTGGAAATGCACTCGAGGCCGTCGAGGCGCGTGAAACGCATCCGATTAGACGGAGCACCGCGTCTGGCCCGGTTTCGACAGCAGTCGCCGTTTGGAGAATCGTATCGTTGCTCGCCTCGCTGCCGAAATCCCTAGTGATGGCCACCTCTGTCACTTATCTCGAGCGGAACACTCGACCATGAACGGAACCGTATAGTTGGAGTTCAAGGCGAAACACCAAGGACAAAACACACCTCAGTTTCAAAAGGATCTAAATATTTTTGTCCTCTCGTCGTGCTTAATAGACAATTTTTTTCCTTCGAACAATAATCGTTAGGGAATTCTTTTGTTTTAATCAAAGGCCGTGTAACCATTGATCTGTTCTACTAGCGGCTATTTGTTCCTCTAAGAAGACAAAGGCCCCGGTGGCATACTAAGTTCTCTGAGATTACTTTAACAAGTTCACTCGGGAAGGACAGTGTTCTCTTTTGATCATTTTACGGCCTTTAAGTTTCTTATGGCGCTGGAAGCTTCCCCCGTCGCCTCTGTCCTTTGTCGTCAGGGAAAAGCTGAAAAGTTCAGGAGGGGGATTAGTTTGCGAGGAGGAAGTCTACGTGTTCTCTACTCGGTTTATTTTCCTGCTTTGTTTCACATCTGCGTCACACTGAAGTAATTATTGTGGAAACTGAATTCGGAACTTCTCGTGATATGTGTGTGGTTACATTTGGGTTAATGTGCTTGTTTAACACGGTCTACTTCAACTTACTCTGGAAACTAACATTGCTCCGGAATTATTTGTTTCACATTCATCTTTCCAGTTAAAAATTTGTGTCAAGTAACTACTTCACATTAACCTGTTAAGTACAGCAGAACTTAACGAAAAGTGTTACAGTAGAAGTTCGTTTAGTTAAATAGTTTTTCGACAGGTGAAGACGTAGAGGTCATATGGAGGTGAACTTTGTTTTTTTAAATGAGAGGACATGTTGTTTTACGTACTATCTAGCAGAGCGTTTTAATAGAGTACACCTATTATTGTCATTATTATTACAGTCGTTGGATATTCAATGTCTCTTAATATAATCTGATATTTCCTCCCAAGTAATCACATCACAGTAGGTCATTATAGTACATAGTTTACAGTTGGAGGGTTGAGATTACTATAAGTAGAAACAGTCAGCACTAGTCAGACCAGCAAGCCAAGCATATTAGATCTCTCAAAGCCGTTCTACATTTTCCATTTCCTTTTCCCGTAGAATCCTCACCTCCTCATTACTTCAGGAAAAATTACCGACTCAACCGATCGCTCCGTGGATCCAGATCCATTCCCCACCGTCGACGACCTCGAACGGTTAAATCATCAAATCGTTAAATTCGTTCCCCAGTTTCCACCAGCCTCGGGTTCGCTGTCGCAACGAGAGCCAAATATCTCGTAAAACTCTCTACCGCGTGTGCCCTCCCGTCAGCATCTTTCTTCCTCCAGACGTCGCAACGTTTCGCGATGCCCTGCGGTGGATGGGATTGGGAGGTAGGGGACTAAAAGGCAGCTCGAATTCGGCCGCGCCAGAGATTTCGCCCGACATTCGAGCCGGATGATTTATGTCCCGAAAAATGTGCAACGTTCACCAGCGCTCGTAACTCGCCGAGCCCCCGTGAAAATTTGCGTGCGTTCTCCCGTGTGGAGGTGGGACGACGAAATTCAACCATGTTCTGGACCTAGAGACAGAGAGAGAGAGAGAGAGGGAGACGTGGACCAGTAAATAATAAGGATTCCGTGTCTTTAGACATTCAGCAATTTGGGTTAATGCCAGCTTGCATTTCATATCCGAGGGTGGTGGCGAACTCGTTGCGTGTTGAAGCATTCGGGCCATAAATCTCGCAGCGAAAACGGTTACCTAATATCTTCCTCGTGGTGTTCAGGGGTACCGATGGGGGTGAAGCTACCCTTGTAGATGGACATAGTTCGAGAAATAGAGCCCAGCGAAATAATTATCCGTCGACTTACGCCCGTGAAACACCCTCAGCCTTTTCTACGGTAATTCTCCCTTCCGGCCAGTTTCTCCCCTTTTGCCTGGAGGTTTCGTTGTCTTTTTTAGCGTCATGCGCAATTTCCACACTGTTCCTCGATCCACTCCCGATGATTAAGTACTAAGTGCGGTCCATTGGAATGCGCAGACCCTACGGATCCCCTCCTCGATCACAGCTGTGTTTCATCTTGTACGGGGGGTGGTACCCTTTGCGTTATTCGAGAGTCTTACGGTGTTCTTTTACGTGGACCTTTGCGGAAGACTACTTCCGATCCCGTGGGTTTCCGGTTTCAAAGCTCTTGCTGGGATATGCTGGAACTGGGTTTCTTCGTTCGTAGGCTGTTTTGGGGTCATTGATAAATTGGGGCAGGGGATGGCGGAGTGGGGGACTTGTGGAGATGAAGAAAGGGGAATAGAGTGGAAATAAGAATGAAGTAAGAACTTTCTTGTGATGTCGAATTTCTATTGTATTCGTGTGGAAATAATAGAAATTTACTTGTACGAGATTGCGTTCCGTGGTTAGGAATATTCATACTGACTCTCTTAAGACTTTTAATGCAGTAAAGACATTTCTGTTTGTTTTGATTTTCGGTAAACATGTCATTAAAAATTGATATTTGTATAAAGATCACAGTCTAGTCACTATGAATGCATGTACTGTCGTTAAACATTTTTCAACAACGATTAAAAGCCTGCCTACGATATCTCCAATTGAATAAGACTCTACTAATCGGATTTTCTACTAATATCTGAAAAACTCACACACTGTTTCGATCGAAATTAATCCTGCAACCAACTTCTATATTCCAGTACCTCGTGGTCACACATCTTCTATCTCATCTTAACCTTTTCGACCCTAACGCCGTTTATAGCCGGCATCCGTGAAGTGACCCGTGAATGCTAATGCCCGTTATGTCCGTTATCTGTAAGCCTTTGAACACAAGACATTAAATAATGTCAAAGTAATAATTTAGATAAACATTATATCCTTGTGAATTCTATTTCATTTTTCCAACTAAATAATTTAAACATCGACGTATCTAAAGATCGTATCGTGATTCCTGTCAGCTTACACTACTGCAGTGCACAATCGCTGACGTTGTCATAGAAAAAGTAACAGAAAAAAAAAATTGAAATCTTATATGATTCTGTTCAAACAAGAAGCAACCATTCGTTCCAGAAGTCAAAATCGAAGAACCATTTCTTGGACTGTGGAACACATCTGAGGATGCGCTCGATGCCCCAAGAAAAGCGGATACAGATCCAAAGAAAGTTCGTTCAGCGGGGCCAACCAGTTCCTTCTCTTTTTTTTTTTATTTCCTCCAGTCGATGCTAATGAGATTTCCAGCCACGAATCGGGCCAGAGGTAGCATCTAAATTGGCCGCTTCGATTATCTCGCATTCGACCGCGGATCCAATTAGGGGGACGATCAATAGTGCTCCGGCACATAATTATAAATAAGCCGGCGTTCTTCCGGCCCAGAAATTCATCGTCCACGACGGATCGTAGGTACATATTCCCTTCGACGCGACGCGGCGAACGAGAAACGAATTTTTCCCTTCGAGAGAGAGACTTTTCCAGGACAACATTCGTTAGCCGAAGATCTCGTTTTTGATAGACCTCTTACCTAACCCCCCGAACCGTCTTCCAGGAGATCGAGCTAATAAGTTTCGAGCATCACGCGAGCGCACCTTGCGTACAGCCAATTGAAAAATATTGTGGAACCGAAGACGCGAGAGACTTTCTGGTGTTCATTTAGGGAAGGTTGGGAAGTATCGGTGAAGCTGAAAATGTATCGAGTAAAGTGTACTCTGTTCTGTCGATGGAAGTGAACGGTATAGTCATTGAGTCAGTACAATTTTCTAGAATTATTATAGCAGAATGTAATAACATTTTGCAGATTACCGTTAGGGATAAGTGGTTTCCCACTTCCCCCACAAATATGGAGTTTCCATAGCGGATAGGCCAGCAGACGAAGATACTCGAGCGAACCGCAGAAAGATAAATCCAATGTAAATCGAGAGGCAGGTCTGGTACGATCAAAAAGGAAATCACTCGGATCGTACGCTCGAGAGCAATTCCTTCAGCGTTTTCCGCGGCTCAAAGGGCAAGCGTCTGGCAGGGAAAGAAAGATCAATGGATGCCGGCAAGGGGTGCAGATAATTTTTTAACGGCGAAATGCTTCCACCCCATTACGGTCGCTCGTAAATAACGGCGGGGGCCAACCTCCGTCGCGGCCCCGAAACGACACACAATTTTATAGGTTAGCCACGATAAATAACCAGCCGGTTGTCGATTCCATTATACGGTCAATAAATCGTGGGCACGTGATGATTCGCGAAAGCTCGAACCCTTTTTCCGCCGTACAATATCTGCTTAACTCGGCTACACCTGTCGGCGTAACACGCCCCGCCAAAAGTGGCGTCTGGAACGATCCATCTTATCGCTGACAGACAGGTATTACCGTGGAATCCTGGCACGTGGACAACGGACAACAGAGAGGAGTGTCTGCGCATCCTGTAAACAACGGTAACGTCGACTCGACCACCAGGCGAAAATAGTCGAAAAATTTCGTGGCGGAGGTTCCACGTGAAATCTGTTCAACCGAACTTCCATGGAACTCGGAAGCTGAGTTCGGAATGGTCTACGACGAAAGAGGTGAAGGCCAATTAGATAAATACCTCGAAGAACATGGACAGATTTTCTTATCCTTGTGCTGACGTAATGGACTGGGGAAAAAAAATTGTTGGCAACCATCGTTTCATTTATCGGAAAATGTACGATTCTCGGACTTAAGATTCAAATCTATTGGTTTAAGTTTCGGAAAGTTTCGATCACGACATGTCCTCGACCACCGAAAAACAATTGGCATGAATTATCGCTTGAAATTCAAGGCATCCTGAATATGTGATAAGTATTTAGAGGAGAATGGGCAGATTTGCTTATCCTTGTACTGACGTAACGGACTGGAGTAAGAGGAGTTGTTGGCAAGCATCGTTTCATTTATCAAAGAATTTACCATTCTCAGATTCAAAACGACTTAGAACGAAATAATTTATATCACCGGGAAGAGTGAAATATTTGGTACAGAAAACACGTAAAATGTCATTTTCTTAAGAAGCGGAGTTCTTAAAATTTTCTGACTCCAGATTCCAGATACGAAGAACACGCAGGAACTGGTCATTTAACCTATATCTTGATGATTATCGTGAGAAGAATGAGAGACAAGGGAAGACAGGGAAAGAAGAGAATAGGTTTCGTCGAAAATCCACACCGGTAGACTCGCCTGTAAGGCTACCCAGCAGACCTGTGGCTTCACCGCAGGGACATACGGTCTTGAGACGAAGGATTTATTCGAGGGAGTCGGCTACCCGAGAACTTGCCGGAATAGGAACTGAGGGAAAGCTCTCTGGTGGCGAATGTGGGATGTCTGGCTCGGGTTCGGATGATGCCGGCACAATATAAATATGGATCACTGTGGATCCAGGCTGCAAAAACGACCCAGTTTCAGACGGAAGTTTTAACAGACTTCTAACTCAACGGGAGATTGTAACCATCCTTCGCGAGTACTTCCACAAGACATCCTGTAATACCTTGCTTCGGTCAATCTATTCCTAGGAGTCTACAGATAAATTCGACTTTCAGGATATTACGCAAGATACATAAGAGATATTAAAATACGTCTACTATTATTTAAATACCTCTACAAAATTTTGACATAAAATTAATATCACAATATAATTTAAAACAAGGCAAGCAATCTCTATTAATCAAACACATATATTTTCAAAGATTTATGACTTAAAAAAACGAAATAAAGTGTGTCTGGATACGTACGGCCTTTTTCACTGTGGCAGTGAAGGTGTTAATAAGGGAAAACATACAGTTTGCTTACCGAAATGCAAAGATTACAGGAAGATCCAGATTCAGTTAAAAGATTGTTACAACTGCTATAGCTAGATACAGATAAGAAATGACGTCTGGACAATAATTGGGCAAGAAGTGAAATTTTGAATTGAAACAAAAATAAGTAAAATGTAACTCTACTATTTATTCATAAAGTCAACAACTTGGTGTTACATCGAAGACAGTTCGTTAGTGACACCAGTAATCTCGATCAGTCCCAGATAGGTGACTCGATGCGCAGTCGAACGAATTTTTCGGGCGAACAGCGAAAACTGGAGCACCCTCTCTCTCTGTCTCTCTCGCGGATATGGGTCACGCGGAGCACACCGGAGAGCTATAAATAGGCTTAAGCACAAAGCACACAACGGGGCTTCCGTCTCTGTCTCTACGCCGGTCGTTTCTTCTCGACGGAGATCAAAGTTGCGGAGTGGCACTCCGTCGAGTGGATACGTGCTGATCTGAAGGGCTTAAAGCAGCGTGCAATGGCGGCTGGAAGCGCCTCGCCCGGGCTTTTCATAAATGCTGAAGCTGCGAAGTAAGCTCGGGCAAAGGAAACTAGGAGAGGCGAGATCGTCCTTTCGCCGATGATTCTGAAGAATCTATCAGGGAAGACTCGATGCTACGGACGACTTGATGGCTAGTTGATCAACCTCGATCGAGATTATATCTTCGGCTGGTCTATTATTATCCCATTAAAATGTTAGCCCACAGCATCTCATCAGATTTTGGAATTTGTTACCATTTGAACGGTACGTAATTCTTCCTGCTTAATGCATACATTGATATTAACACTTGTTACACACTGCCTATAACTCAGGAATTCGATATGAAGCTAAGTTTGTCGGTGTATAAAATAGAAAAAGTAGACTCTATTGTTCTATGACGGAACAAATCCTCGGTATTAATTACCGTTTACTTCGAAAGTAAAAAAAGCAGGCAGTTTCTCGACGAAAGACCAGAAAGAGAAAGTGAAATAGGAGGTAGAAGTACACAGAGTGCATCGACCGGGGCCGTTGAATAATTCAGCCACATTCCATACGTGCATTAAATTGCCGCTTTAACACCTACACCCGATCCATATTAAAATAAAAACGACCCGTCAGCCTTCCTCTCGTTCACCCTTTCAATCGTCCCAGTGGCGCGAAAGCAGTCCGTGGACCCTCGAAAAAAAAGGAGGGCAAACTGGGAGCCATTCAACGGCGGGAACAAAACGAAAGCCCATTAACGGTTAGCCCGGGAGCCGATCCATCTTATAAAGTGATTGTCCGCGCGAAAGTTTCGGAAGAAAAGCGCACGATGCAAGAAGAACGAAGAAAAAAAAACGAATAACGTTTTTAGAATGTCTTATTAAACGCACGAATTATGCATTCGCGATAAATTTCATACTTTCGATGTATTTATACATGTCTGATGGATTTTTTAATTTCTGTACGCCACGTTGGCGGAATTTATGGAGAGGCAAGACTGATACGAGCTTCCGGACATTTGGACGTGGAATTTTAATTCCGTTTTAATTATTTTTTTGTTTGTTTATTTTTTAACCGCGACTCGTTCACGTCAAAATATTTATTAATGTAAAAGTCGTTCGGTGATACGCGTGTTACGATCGTGATTTACGGGAGAGCATATCTGAATAATCATAAAAGAAAGCTGACATTTTCCCTTTTTTCTTCTTCACGTGACAAGCTATTCTCGTGGAAGTTGTTTACTGTCTATAGCTAAGTGAAACTATATTGTCAAGTTTTATGTCGTCTGATGTATGGTCTTTTGGGATTCACCGGTAAAGCATACGAGCATCTTTAGACACTATGACCTATGGACGAATCTTGGAACACGGTTTAGGACAGACACCTGTGACAAAGTGGATAAATAATGAAAGGAGGAAGTAATAAACCATTAGCGTCGAATAAATTCCACATTACAGCCTCTACTTTAAATTTTCACTATAAGTTTCTTATAAATTAAAATTCAATATTAACGATACAATAGTATCAGTGAACATGGTAACAGTTCTTCAACCTAAATAGTGACGTTCAATCAAACGACCATCAAAACACTATTATACACAAATCGAACTTGATTCGAGTTTCCCATCGCCTATCCAGCAACAAAGGTGCATCGAAGCCGATCGATTTCAGGTCGGATTTTAAGCACGCCAATCCCCTGGAATTGGAGTAGCATTATAAAATGGGACGCGGTGCTTTCCACGCATTGGAGGGGGTTGGGCTCGTTAACATCGCTTGAGCTCGAATTAGAATGGCTCTCGAGTGTCCCGACACGTCGCGGGCGTATTTCACAAAGTGCTCGTGTGGCGCAGCACACAAGAAGAGAGACAGAGAAAGAAGGGATCGAGAACGAGTAAGGGAAAAAGAGAAAGAACGGAGGAGAATACCTATTTTCGGTATGGAAATGGGGAGTTGCATGGGCAAAAGGGGTTGATAAACTACCGGCGGAGTAATCAGGAAAGATGTGCAATACCACCAGACCACATTCCCAATGTCCTGCTGGGCGACGGTGTTTGCGTCGCGTCGGTTCGACCCTGACTCCGCGAAGATTTAATCCGTTCGGTTAACGGTTACATTCGGACCACCTCTCGTGAATATGTCGGCTCACGATAATCGGGTAATCAGGATTCCCGGAACGTTACCGTGAATCGAAACTAGTTCCCCTAATTGCGTTACTGCCGTTCGTCTGCAGGCACGTCTATCGAAGTTCTGTTACTATGTGATTGCTCCGTGTTAGGACGTTTCGATAATAGTTGTCATGATATGTCTATTGAACGGATGACAGCCTTTTGGATATTAAGTGTTATGGTATGAACGAGAGGTAGATTGCAAGGTGCATTCAAGATTATATAGGTAGATAAAGGTAGATACAAAATGCATTCAAGATAGATACAAGGTAGATACAAAGTACTACATTCAACGAACATACAAAGTACATACAAGGTGCATACATGATACAGACAGGTTAGAAGGGTGGCATGAAGTTGGTATGGAGGATGGTATGGTACAGGGTCAAGTGAAACAAATATCTGGAATAATACTGCCATACGTATGTAAGTGCTACTTTGTTATTAAAAGAGATTGGATATCCTGCGGACAATCTTTCCTGTTACAGTAGTTAAACGCTGTCGGATGTCTACGTTAACATTCAGTGAATGAAATATTGTTTAATGGAACATATTGTAAAATGCTCCCCACTTTAAAATTCACATATTAAACTCTATTCAAAGACTTAATTTCCGTTTCAATTCCGATTAATAATTCAGAGTCACTGAAGCATGAGGAAATATTATTTAGAGTATCATATGAATTATCAGAATGGAAGTGGAAATTGATTATCTCCTTAATCGCATAACTTAGTGTCTATGCATTATAATCGTTTCTCGTTAATTCGATTGTTCGTATAAAATGCGGAGAATTATTAATAACTCGTGGTAGATCGAATTCACAAGGCGCGTGATATTCTGTTCTGGCAACTGTTCCCACTCCTAAGAAATTCCTCTTACGTTTCACGAGATCTGGGTGTCCATATCGCACTTCCCACCTCCCCTGTCGTAAAGTGATTTTAATATTTGAAAGGTGGGAAAAGCGTCGTTTCGATACGTGGTCCGTCGATGGTCGACGATAAAAAGTAATCCCGATGGTTCGAGCGGCCATAAACAGGCTGTGATCTAACATCGAGCGGGATACGAGCGGCCGATGGCCGTTATCCGCGTTACGAGGCCCTTATCTATGAGTTTTCCACCTTCCCGGAAAACCCGTTCTTTACGACACGACCCTGCGAGGCGCGGCGAAGTTTCAGCGGCTGGCGCACAAGCCGATGAAAAGCGTAGCTCGCGAAGTTTCCAACCCTCGTAGGCGTCTAACCCGTGGAACAGCAAAAAGAGCTTTCTCCCCCTTCCCCACGGTCTTTAGCTGCAATTTTGATTAATTGCCACGTTGTATGAATACACTGGCGGGCGCGTTGACTACAAGGGAGAAGGATTACCGCGGCGAAAGCGGTGGCTTAAAGTAATAATAGATTTTCCCTGGGAAAGCTTTTCCGCGTCGAACCAGCTTTAAATTCTACCCCCGTCGACTCACCGTCGAATGTACTTCTCCGAGGAGGCCTTTTGACTCGCCCAAGAAAATGGAACAGCAGCATTGTCGCGAATGTCGTTACTATGTACAAGAAATTTTTCCTCGGGATTGAAATCCGTCTTACTTCCAGAAGTCTCACAATGAAAGATTCTACTCTCCAGAAGCATTTCATTATTATCGTTCTCATTAAAAAGAATACTTAATTAACCAGATAGCCACAATCGTTAATTGTAGGAACCCCGAAAAAGGTCGACCAAGTTTGAGGGGATAATTTACGTGGCCCTCAAAATTCATCCGTGAAAAGAAAACAGGTTACAGAATCCCTTGGAAAAAATAATGATAGATAGGGTGAACGTATCTTCGTGACTTTCTTAATATTGTTCTTTAGGATTTCCCTCGACCTTTTGCTTTGCCCCTGCCCTTCCGCGAGATATTGTAAATCTCTCTCGTTGGCGATTAACGAGTACCCCCCCCCTCGGTTCTCGAGGGCCATTATTTTAAACGCTGCTTTTACGTTGCTAAGGAGATTGCATTTTATCGCGAGCGAGTCGGTAAGACGTCGGCGACGACGCAGTTTCTTTGCAGTGCCGGGATTGGCCGGAATAGGGCCGTTTCGCGAGCAATAATTGCCTTCGCCGTCGTTGCATCTGCTTCTACGAATTCCAGCCGATAGGAGATCTCGCCGCGACACAGTTCACGTTCGACCTTGAATCGGGGGACGTTCGCTGGGGAAAAGGATCCCGTCGATACGCGATATACGTACGCTCGGCCTCCTATCGGAGTCAATTCGCTGCAATAAGCCCCGGAACAAGATTTTATCGAGGCGGAGCAATCGCGAGATTTCAAGGCAATCTTTCGACCCCGATGCCTGGCCGGGTTTTACGCAACCACGTGTAACGAATCGTGCACCAGGCTCTCTTATTGAATTCGTCCCCTTTCCTTACTCCCCCTGGTTCGTGCCATTTTAAACGGAACCGTTTGTAGCGATCGTGACATAATTCGATTGAGACTCGTTCGAACGGTTTCTACACTTGGTGTTTTCGGGGTCTAGGATTCAATATTTTATTAACAATCAAGTGGTTTTCGTATTACACAATTGGGTAATCGAATGGAGTTTCGGCGGGACCTATAGATTATAGGAACTGTGTTGTCTGACTAATTGTTGGTATCATCTACTTAATTCTTCCTCTGAATCATGGGCACGGAAATTTTTACTGTTATACAGTCATGTAATATTTATTTTGTATAACTATAATACTACCCTAAAATTTTTAATTTTTATGTCTTTGGAATTGTGTTGAGGACTAATGATTATCCAGGGAAAGATATTTTTTGTACCGTGTAAATGAAAGGGAAAGTCACAGAAGAGTCGTCCGATTAAAATGTATTTGAATGACTTATTATTAATTTAAGACACAAAATTAAAATATTTATTAGAACCAGGACTACAATTTCTCTGAAAAGCGTCAGTAAGAATTTTGAAGATAAGATGATAAGAAGCTTCGTTTCATATCGTTCCCATTGTGTGATGGGTTTTCTCGAAGAGCGCAGTCAGAAAAGATTGACGTAGAGTGCATCGCGATGCATCCTTCTGGCAAATGCTATAGCCTCCGTTATCGATCCTTCAGACGATGTATCCAACAACGTGCACATTTTCTTGACATTTCGAGGGATCTACAGCTGGCTTACCGTATTGTCCGCGCGGAAATTTCGATTCTTCCATTTCAATTATTTTCTGTATTAGTTCCCAATTCGATTGTAACTTTACACACGTACGGTTACATTACCTTCATCCTGTTACTTCGTTCCATTATTGATCCTTCATGTTGCAGTACGCTATTGTATAATCTTTTTCGTCGTCATTGATAGATCAGTACAATCTTTTCTGGATTCCGCTGTATGTATCGAACTTACATTATTCATTTCCCTATGCAATTTCTTTGAATATTTTGCAATATATATTTTTGCGATGCTATCAAAAGTTTCCCTGCATTCCGGTGCAGCGACCCTTATCTATCTGAAGATCGTTCAATCGAAAGGGTTGTCAAGAAGAGTTTCTTCAAATAAATTGACAAGACAGTCTCCGAAAGTATATAAATTACGTTCTACAACGTTGTATTAAAACCTATTTTGGTTTTCGCATTAGAATTTTGAGTTAATAAATAAAATTTCGTGGGACTGGACAACCCACCGTGACAATATATGCACTTCCATGGATAGTGGAAGTGTACATAAACGATATATTACTCCTCATATTGTTTCCAAAATTCGGAACACAGATTGCCAGGGTTCTAGTCGTTAACAAGTCATCAGGCAATCAGAATACGTCTCTGACGCATCACCCTCTAGATAACTCGCCCAAAACTGTGTTAATACCGTGAACCTTGCATCAAAGTACAATATAACACCAGGACATTATATATTTACACGAAAGTACCAAACCAAAAGCGTTCGCAACGGCCACAAATTTCGTCGTACAAGCACGTGAACTCGATACCGAACTTCCCGCCGGACTTCGGGAATAAGATTTACAACCGCCCGAGAGAATTCCGTTAGAGGTTGGCCAGTTTCACGCACCCGACCTAAATGATAATTAACGAAGGGTTTCGAGGCTTGTTCCCCCGTTCGAACGAAATCGTTCGTTCGCGGGATAACAAGAAGAAAATCGTCGCCGTAACGAAATTGGGATTTAACGCGGCGAGGCCTCGAGCCACGCGATTAAGGTGTTCGCGCGTGATGATGAGAATCTAGTGGTCAATGAATCGTCGCGTAATGAAATCCTCGCGAAGTTTCTTCCCTCCGATTCCCGTTTGGAGGCTGTACCACTTCGTTACGCGGTGAATGCGATCCAATGAGGCGACACGAAGGGAAACAAATAAAATTATTCGAGAACCATCGCGCGTCGTCGTCCCGGGTATTACCTTAACGGGACATTCTCGTTTCATTTCTGCTGGGGAAATCGTTGCATAAAGTAGTCGTCGCGTCGACTTAATTACCGTGAAAGTATAACGACGGCGGATTAATCTGCCGTCCAAGAGACGTAGCACGATCGTACCGTGCACACGCGATCCAGCGATCCCGTTTTTTATTTCTATTACCGCCACGGCGCGAAATTGTTGCCTCGGTCGTTCGTCCCAGTGTAGCAGTGGGTAATTATTGTCTGTCATAATGCACGCGGGACAATGCCACGATAATAACCGGGGACCTTCGTGCCTCCCGTTCCCGCGAAATCATATTAATTGCGCGACGGCAATATCGTCCCCACGGCTGCTGTTGCGAATCGGCCCGCGAGAGTCGAATAATCGTTTGGAAGTGGCCGATGTAATTTTTCGCCGTGACAGTGGTGGAGTGAAAGGCAGCAGATGTCTACACGTTTTGATCGTACCTCAATTTCTTCAAATTAAATTCAGATAATTTGTAGAGGGTCTACCCAAAATCATACAACCGGCTGGGTGGTGATTCTAGATGTAAAAATAAGTTGGATAAATGTGTAGCATTTTTTCATTTAAGGGTTCTTGTTCCAATTAATAATTGCTGTGAAGATAAATAGAACATTACTGTCTAGTTTTAAGTTGATAATGGGACAAGACGTTATTCAAGTTATCAAGTTCCCCAAAAACTGACTTCCTCTAAAAGAACAAACTTTATTCCACATTTTCAATGTATCTTGTCTCTTGACATCACTTTTGTGACAATGGTACCACGAACAACGTCTCGCACAATACAGTTTCACGTTTCAGAGTTATTTTCCATCCAACCTCCGAACATTGCACACCACGTACCTACTCCACTGCCGAAAGTTCTCCATTCCGCCATCGTTTCGCAGAAACACCGAGCACTCGCCACCCCGGCGACAATTACCACCGCCGCGAAACTCGAAATTGCGCGAGTACTCGAAACTAAAAGTCTCCAGAGATCTCCGTGCACCGTCTTCGACACGTACCACGTCGATCGAAGATTTCTACTGGCGGATCAAACTGAATTTTCCGCTCGAAACTAATCAACCCCATAATTTAATGCTGGTCCAATTCTTTCTTTTCGCCACCGCGCATCTTCCGTTTGCCGAAATTTCAAACGCTCACGAGTGATAAAAGCTAATGGTTCTCACAGTTCATGGAACACGAAACGCTCTCACACGTCCACTACAGAATAGATCTTTCGGGGCACGATCGACGATTATTAAACTCGATTTCGATTCTGTCGAAAACGCGTGTTTCGCTGCGGTGAGAAACTCCGCGAGTCGGAAACACGCACACGGTTTTTCCATGCGGATTTTTTTGCTCAGCGATCGTTTTCTATTTATTATCGGGTAGTCAGGCAGTGGAATTATTGGATATCTGTCCGGCTGTATCGGCCGTGACTGCAGTGAAATTCACGCCCGTTCCGCTGCGATCGGCTCGCATCCTCAGACGAGCCTCCGTCGAATCGTCGAAGAATGCGACGCCCACGATCATTGGTTGCCGATATTGTGGTGGGTCTCTTCGGATCGAGACGTCATGTTCCGTTGGTCGTGCTTCCTATCCGGGAAACGGAACGCTGTCATGGAGAAATATGACAGGTATTTCTAGGAGTAGGTATATGTATTTCTGTATCGAGAATTGTTCGAGAATTGGAGAAACAATTTAGAAATCATAAGAACCTACAAGGATTTTATTCAAGTTAATAATCGACTATTCTTTAGACTTTTATTCATAAATCCGTAGAATTCTGTAGGTCCCCAGCAGATCTTTTGGCCTTCGAGGCCCTGCAAGGCAACCCTGAACAATTGAAAAATATTTCAAAGCTCTGCAAGACTCCTTGTTCTGTATGTGGGTTCTCTGTTATTTTTTAAAGCATTTTGGAACTTCGGGAATTTTCAAAGAACCACCGATGATTATGTTTCCATGTACACCTTCGAAGATTACAAGATACACTCTGGAGCCACAAATGTTTTCTGAAACCCCAGGAACTTCTTCAGAGCATTCTAAGGATTCTTGAAACCCCTCAAGAGTTCTTCAAGTATTCTACGGCTTCTTCGAGTACCTGTAAGTTTCTCGAAACTCCCAATGGACCTTTGGGGACCTTAGGGGTTGTTTTAGAACCTCTAGAGCTCCATGGGACTTTTGGAGGTTTTTCGAACTCCTGTATGATTCTGTAAATCTTATAGAATTTCTACTACGGACTCCACTCTGTCCTTATGTTTTCTCTAGGTCCATCTAGCACTCCTTGAGAGGATCAAATGTTCCACGAAACCCTCCAAAATTCTCTAGCGCCCTCCTCATGTTTCCCAGAGGTTTTCTACGGCTTCTTCCCTCTAAGTCTCCCATACCTCCATATGAACCTTCAGGAACCTAAGGGGTTGTTTTACGTCCTCCAGAGCTTCTTGGAACTTTTAGAAGTTGCCCGAATTCCTCTATGATTCCATAGATCTCGTAGCAATTCTTCTACAGTCCCCTCTATAGCTTTGTGGAGTTCCTTGTAGATCCACCCAGGGCTCCCAGAGGCCCTCAGTTGTTCAGCGAAACCCTCCAGGACTCCCTAGCGCCTTTCAATTGCTTCCTAGACCACTTGTGCTCCACTTCTGTTTACTCTATTGAATCGATAACAGTGCAAACGCTTCGGCTACGTGTGTAATTTCACTCCTCGACTTCCACTCCCGTAAATAACGAGACTTTCGCTCTTCTTTCCAGAAAATAGATTTCTAACAGCCTCTATCGCGGCGCCGTTCCTCCCATATCTGATTCTACACCGTTCACAGATGTTTGTCACGGTGTTTCATAGCACGCGTGCAACCACCGTCAATTTGTCACGTCTACCACCCCCAACCCACTTGACCAAGATCGATAAGTCCCGGTGGCAAAAAACAACCGACGAAGCTGCCCGGTTCTGCCTTTTTCTTTCTTGCCGCACGGGCCATTCCGGCTACAACGGTGGCCCTTCGTGGCAAAAAACAACGCGACTTTGTCTCCCCCTTATCGCGAACGATGCCTCGTAAAATTAGCGCAATTACTTGTACGGCTCTTCTTCCACTTCCTGGTCCCCCTCCCAGTTGCCTGTGCTTCTTCCGTGTGGAATAATTTATCACTTTAATCGGCGAACAGCGATCAAGATGAATATGGGACAGTGACAAAAGGCGAGACCCCGCGGTCTGTTGGTTCGACACACCGCGTCCGGTGGGGAAAGGTTACTCTCTTTTTATCTTGGCATATAATAAATCCTGGTGGTCGATGCCGTAAATAAAAGAATATTGCGGATACGACGGTGTTATTGGACGTGGCGGTTAAAAGATTAGCTCGTTCGCTATCGCCACGGTTATACGTGGAAATATACACGTCGTCGTTCTGGCGATGCTGAAAATAGGTCAAGAATAGTGTAGGTGTTATTTCAATAGTATGCAAATTAGGTTGATACACAAGATATGTCTAAGATTGTACTTTGAAATATAAATAGTCCTCGGTATCTATGTTTTATGAATAAGTACTGTAAGTACGCTGTCCTAGAATCTTCACGAAGTTCCATGTCCAAGCTTAGTTAGACACTTTGCGGTTCTAGGGAAAATACTGTGCCTCGAAGTCCCCTTATCACGAGGGTCATCATTAAACTGCGGATTTTATGCATTTATAGCCTATAGGGGTCTGTAAAGTACAATAAAGGACAAAACTTTCATGAGATCCAATAAGTTTTTTGGTTTATTCCGAATATGATACTTGAGACAAGAAACAAATTCCTACATTTTCTCTTCTCTGTATGAATTGCTTTAGAAAATATCATTTTGCATAAAAATCCGCAGTCATCATCGTCTCATCCATTCTGTGGTTACTTCTCGAAATTTCTCCACCCTTTTCCAGACTTGTTGGTCCATCAAGATTTCGGTTACCTTCAGTATTCCGAATAAAGCGTCAACAACGTAATCGAGCGACGCGGCTTCCCTCTTTTCAGCGCTAGTGTAAAAACAGTAAGCAACGCCAGCTCCCTTCTCCAACTAGCGCACGGCCTTCGCAGGAGACTAATTTGTCAGTGGACGGTGATCAGAATCAGCAAAGAACACCGACAAAAGAAGAACAGCAACCTCATCGTTCTTCCTGTCCTCGTCGCGGTCGTTTGACACCGCGAACGCGTTCTTTTTCCCAAGGCTGTATAATTAATGCATTCCCGCGGACCGACGTCGTAGCGGGAGATCGTACTGCGGCCAGGTAAAAGGCCAATTCTACGGCAATATTAATGTCAGTTTTAATTAAAGTTCCATTCAAAGTGTCTCTCGCGGCGAGACGGTATAAAGGAGGCTGGTTCCCTTTAAAGCGGATTACAATGGCCACCTCGTACTCACCGTTTCTTTAGAAATTTGACAATCGATGGCTGTGCTTCCTGTTCTTGGACCCTGATGATTCAATTCTCTGTAATCGATTTAGACATTATAAATTTATACTTGCTTCTGATGTGAATTTTTAATTTAACTCTTTGAGACTGTTGTGATGGTCATTAGTGGCAGGACTATCATTTTCTCACGGTGTGTACCCTCGCGAATGATGCCACCTGGCCTATCGAAATTGACCGTTTCCGGTGGTATACTCCCGCGATACATTCCATTCTCTCATCTCCCCGATATTACCATTGTCAGTTCCCGCGTCTACGCAAGATTTACTGGCAGACCGCCGCTATGCATCTCAATTGCCCACGGCGCATGCATCCCTCCGCGCGAAGATCTATACATATACAAATCCACGATGGCAGAGGGAGGAAGGGGGAAAACTTCTTATTTCCCTGGGAGAAGGTAGTCGCGGCCGACGCGTAATCGACCGTCGGTTTACGTGCATCGCATGCGACACTAATGCGCGGGGCTCTCCGTTCCAATTTCTTTTGGCGAAATGAACGTAAACGTACGCGGGCGTGGCTCGACGCGCGAAATCGCTGACGCGATCTTACCTTTATCTCTTACGTAAACGACCCCCCATTCTTCCCCCTTCCACTGAAGACAACGTCGTTCTGTCGCTGAATTGTTCCGTTGGAGAAAAAAGGTGTACCGTCGCCCCGTGTTACCGATGATATTGCACTCTGTACAGGGAGAAATTATGTATGCGAGGATTGGCCGCGTTCAAGTGCTTCTGCGAGATCGAGCGATCGATGTTCCGCGAATATTAAGTCCTTGGAACGCCGCGACTCACGGGGATACATATCTACGAGCCGGAGTTTCTGTTCGACCTGTCGTGAAGCCGTCGGTTACGTAACGTTTAATGGAAGGCTGGGAAAGAGGAACGTGGCTACGTGGTTCTTTTTTTAATATTTTTTTTAGCAAGCATGATAGTTTTGGGAGAAATATGGAATATATTTAGAATGGATAATACTGGAGATTCGTAGTGGGATTGAGAAGGTTGATATGGTACTGATGTGAATTCGAAATAATCCAGAGCACGTTCTAATGTATACGATAACTAATTTTCGATTGTTCTCATTTCACGGATAATCTAACCGTGCCGCAAAGTTTTACGAAGACCCTAATTCTCGATTATTATTAACACACCATCAGCAAAATAAACAATTCAATGTCATACAACTTGTATCAACCTACTCAACTTTCCACTGACAGAATCAAATAGATAAAACTATGGAAAATTATGTACATTAGATTATTTACTAAAAATATGTTCTTCTTCGTTGCGAAACCTGAAGGAATTCCCAACCGACAAAACCAACGATTTCTCTGCAACATGGTATGTGAATATCCACGAAAATGGTACGTTAGAGGAATTAACATCGGTACGTCGATTACTATCGGATACCGTAGACACCCGACCATCAAAAGTTAACTTTATAGTTACCGCTGTATCAAGATGGGAAATTCCAGAGCGGAACGTTCCTACGGACAGTAATCGACGATTCTTGAAAATTGCTGGCGAGGAATCTCGTGTATCGATACGGATAAACCGGCGATCGGCGAAGTCTCGACGAGCCCGAACCGACGATTACGAGAAGACAAACCCTTTGGAATCGGTGGTTCCCATTCCTGTTTCTGTACGCTGGTCACGCGGGTCGAAAGTCGTGATCGCCGTGCTGATAATAGCGGCAGCGAGATTTGCCGCGGGGCCGATGAAAATAATAGGAGTTCTGGGAACAGGACAGAAATTGTCTCTCGTCGACGGGCGAGTTGATCGAAAAGGATTACCACTGTTCGTTCTTATCGCTGTTGTTTCTTCCCTTGACTTTTCTCGGCCGAAGTGTGTAAACCTTTTACTCGTAGTGCAATCTCTTAATGGAGAGACCGGGGTTGTTTTTGGTAGTATCTGTTCCGTGACGTGTCTAGTGAATTGCAATTAGAAAAACAGTATGTGGAGGCTTCTTGCCAGATGCGGTCTTCTGCCTTCTGGATATCTTCGCGTCTGAACGCTCACGGACAACGATGTTCATGTGTACGTGTGCATAATTTTGTAGATTGATATCAGAGAGCGAACATGGAGTAATAAATTCATGGTCCAAGAATTTCGTTTACTTCGTGCTTTTTAGTATAGGGAGCAATACTGGTGGACCAATGAGCCAACGGAAGATGGTTTTCATTCCTTTTTGGTATCCCAGACCAGGGGTCGACAAACTTTTGAGACAGAAGAACCGAACCTGTGCCTCGCTACAAGTTAAAAATTATTCGAGTGGCATAAATATATTTTTACAAATAAGGAAAATTTAAAGTAATATAATGAGAAGTTATGGTATTAATTATATTTTGCAAATTTAGGTATTTATTAGATCCAAAAGAACTATCTATCATTCCACATGAAACATTGGTCCAAACCAATACCAAATCCAACAAAGAAAGAAAACTACAGAGTGATCTAAAATCATTCCTCAGTTGACATAAACTCACCCAATCCACCCAAGCAATCTACAATCTTCAATCCTGACATAACTATATCTAGCACAATGCAATCACAAAATCCCTAATATTATCATAAACAACTTATTACCCACATAAACAAGCTCTTCACCATGCGCGCCATTCAGCGTACACACGCTAACCACGTTAATGGAACGTCCACACACAGAATTTCTCAGCGCAGGCATCCGCGGTCTTCCAAACACGTACAATTCCAACCTCACCACCCTGGCTCATCACGACTAATCTTCCCGTCCAATTCCCGACGCGCTTTAATTAAAATCGTCCCGTTGGCGAGCCGAAGATCCCGTCGCGACGATCGTCACGCGGTCTCCTACAAAAGCTACGGCCATTTCAAAGCGCGAATCGCTCGTCGCGTGTACCACGTCTCTCAAAGCGTGTACAGGTTACGACTCCACGGTTTCGCCTACAATAATTATCAGAGTCATCCAAGCGGACGACAGGGGGGCGTGTACACGGCGAATGTTTCCCGTAAAGGGGGGAAACGAGGATGCTAATTAGTCCTCCCCGTCTCGAGGGAGTATTTAATTTACATGTGCTAGCGAGCACACGTAAATACGTCCCGCGTCTTTGCCTCGGGGATGACGTCGTCGCTGAACCACGGAACTGTTCGTTATCGTTTCCTCCCCGAAATCCCACGTTTTTCTATCTCTCTATGTTTCTCTCTATCTCGCCAGATTTACGCGACCCGTTGTCTACCAGGGATTACCCGGTATTACTCCTTTGGCTCTCCACGGCAGACTTTCCTGCTTTGTGTAGCTCTCGCGATCAGCTCGAATGGAAGTGTACATTCGGGATTTTCTTGTATTTTGTAGTCCTGCCCTCCCACGCCTGGGTTTACCGAGACTTGCGGGTCTACCACTGGGTTGACCCCGTGAAACATCGCGCGACTCGAGTTTTCGGGGGAAACTCCGGGGGATCAGGAAATACGACGATCGGTCGGAGAATTTGCGTTTCGAATAAAAATTCACGATACCTGGGCGGGAAATATAGACAGTTGGTTTTTAACCTTTTAAGAGTTTTATTTCATTTTCAAAACGTGCACATGTGTGCTTGATTATTTTCGAGCTGTGCCGCGTATATTTTAATAATTATTGTCAAAAGAAAATTCACTGTCTTATCAAACAGCTCTTGTACATATACTGCATATTTCTTTTTTTTTTTTCAATTGACGTTTTTCAGTTGTATGTTTTCTATTTTTTGTCCTAAAATATTCTAAAATGTGTTAAAATTACGAGTATGTTTTTTGTTTTACCTAAATTTTACTTTTAATAGCAAATGCCAGCAGAAGAAATACCATAGACTTTCATTTACCGAATGAAGCTTCATCATAAAATAAAATTAATACACATCAAAGGTGGACAGCAGTTGGTGGAAACTTTCCGCGGAACCACGGCGCAATTACATCTCTCCACGGTTTTCCAAACAACGGTCCTCATTACTCTAACGTGAATCCACGGGAACCGGACGGGACATTCACAAAACTCGACGGAAAGGACGGTATCTCTACCGTGTCGTTCGCGCTCCACATCCTCGGCTGTGCATAATTGTTAATCTATTTACATTTTCTCTGTTCTTTAAGCGACCACTGACTCTGCCCTTCGCATTTTCCATGTTCGCGTTCCCGCGAGTGCAGCCGAACGTAATTCTGCACAGTGTGTCGCACATCCCTTCAACTTCCGCCTCGCGGAGTTCTTATGGAACTCAGAATTATGAAAACATGCAAAACTACTAGCAGAAAATTATTCCAAAAATTTACTTAAAATTTTCTACCGGTGTATTGTTAAGTTTATTATGGATATAAATTCGTGATAAAAAAGTATGCTCTGCTCATACTTCGATGCAGTCAACCAGAGATTTTAATCGATCAGCTGAACAATTAAAGAACAAGTGTTTTGGATCTATTGTTAAGAGTTACAATGAAACAGTTACATATGCATCGATTGGCTAAGGAAGAAAGTAAGATTTCTGTAAAAAATTATAATCCACAATCTAAGGATTCATTTCTAACAAATTGATATCTTGAAGTGGTACAGCAAATCGTTTTGGTGATACACAAGAAGTGGTTATTATTGCACTGTACAATAGTGACTCCAGATTTAACGTCAATTTTCATATGATCGTGAATAAAACCCGACAAGAATTACGGTGGCGAAGAGTCGTTGGCAAATTTCCCCTGGTCGCGATCGACCGATAGGGAAAAATAGATTTCAATTTCGGCGGAAAAGCGCAGGGATGCGAGGCAATTGACATGGCGCTCGAGCGTCACGCGTCGCCGCGACGCCAGTTTGCGGTCGGCGTTTACAGCCATTCGCATACCCAATTATTCTCTCTTTTTATCGACGTCCCTTTCCCGGTGACGTCGTTATCGTGGGATCAATCGAGCAGCGTCAGAAAAGGTCTCGAGTATTTAAACAGGACAATGGATCGGTTGCTCTTGGAAGTCTCGATGCACAAATTACGGATAAATAGTGAGCAACAAAGCTGTATAAACAGCAGAAGTTCCTTTATTCACTATTTCTTATAATCACAGATAGGAAAATATATTATCTGGATAAAAGAGTTTCGAATATGAATAAAAGATCAGAAAAGTGTTTCTCCATTTTTATTCGACTGAACGTCCCGACATCTGTCGGGATCCCGATGCGATTTACAAGGGCGACCCAACCCGAGCCCGAAATGTCGAGTACACGCATACCCCTGGTAATTTTATAGTTACGTCACGCAGTGTATAACAACGTATATTACTCACTATAATTTCACCTGAAAAGAAAACCACAAATGTTTTTCCATACACTAACCAAAAATCTTTAAATACTATGGAACCTCTTTCAATACGTATACACAGCACTCGAGAAAAGATTTCTGTTGCATGTTGTGCATAACTCCTCACCTTCCCGTTCGTAAAGTCACGGTAGAATAACAAACAAGCGTGGCACAGGTTAATTCCAGGAATAGGGAGGCAGTAACGCGTGTGTGCGCGAGCGCCTCGCAGTTCCTATCCACGACAAAAGGTGTTTACGTGTGAAGTCGCGCCTCGACATCGACAAAGACCTCTGCTGCGACGGGAAAGGTTAACTGGTAAATAGAAGACGGCCGTGGGAGGGTGTGGTGTTGTGTTCGCGGGGCAAAAGAAGAAGAAGAAGAGGCTTGGAAAAGGGCCAACGCTTTTGTGTCGAACACGATACCGTGTGCACGACGGTGGCTCGCGACAGACGAAGCATTTCGTTTCGACGCGCAGGATATTCGATCCTTGGAAAACGATACGTAACGAAGGGAACGATCGGGGAAACGGATATACGTGGCGGGGCCACGAAAGGTACATCTATGGGTGGCGGTGTCTTTGACTGCAAGAGAATCCCGAGGCCAGATCGTGGAGAACCGACACGTTTGTTGTTTACAGATGGCCAAACGTGCAAACTCGCGACAAGATCTCACGGTGGACGCGATTTCTCTGGACGTGACGAAAGCGACTGATACGTTCGTTTTCTTGGACGAGATAGTGCTTCTTTTTATCTGTTCTTGTGATGTGTAATTTCGTTACGGTGTGTTTCTTCCTGTGGATCGAGAGTGGCGTGTAATTGGTGTGCTTCGGGTGAGTCGAAAATAATAGTTATTGCTTTTCCCTTTTGTTGCTGAAGCAGATAGTTTCTTGTTTGATTCACTGACCACTGTATCAAAATTTGGGGATTGGTATGGGGATTTTTATTTCGAAGCTGTGATGTTGATTTTCTTGTGTTATGTTATTTATTTGTACTACACTGCACAGTGGATCAAAAGACCCGAAATTTTAAGGCTTCCAGTCACTTACAACAAAAGTGTCTAGGAGTGCAAAGTGTTGAATGAAATTAATTCGATTGGAATTTCTACCATTCTGAACAATACAAACGTCGTGATAAATCTTGGTTCAGACAGCTCCGGACACGCATAAACTTTTATTGTACACTTTCTTTAACTTCTGAAACACAGAAAATTTATAATTACAATTGATAGAAGGTAATCTGTCAGAACCTAGATTATACACGTCGTTCTATCTAACATTATTATCCGAAGTATTCTCTTCATCCACAATATTTCTCTATTTCCGCGGAGAACCAATGTAACCCCCGTATCTTTCTTCCCGTTCTCCGGCCGGAATGAAAGCATTCTCATTGCACAATGCTTCTAAAGAAACGATACAAGTGTACAGACGCGAACGTATTGAAACATTAACGGTTAACAGAAATATCTCCAGCGAGCACGTTAAGTAGAATGCTACGTAGCAGGATGCTCGCAATAATCACGCTCAAGGAAATACATTTTCTATTCGTTCCAGGCAATATTTAGGATTCTTACGAAACAGAATTTCCATTCTGTTTTTCATCTCGGTCGACAATTCCGTCGGCTTTACCATCTCCCTGGTGTCTCTTTATTTTGCTCATCGTTCCGCCCTCGGTTCGGTACATAATTTACGACGGTCAATCCCGGCTCTACTTCACGTCCTACTACGAAAAACTCGAGCGAAGCTGACGTCGCGGTCTGGTACCGTTTTTTAAATTTCCCGGGGGCGGAATGTATCGTACTTCCGGTTGATTCCAGGAAATCGAGGATTTTCAGGGGGAAGAGGCGAGAGTCGCGAAATTTTAGGGGAAACTACGGTCCATTTTTCACTTTCGGGGGTTAGGGTTAGGGACTAAACGACTACCATTCACTTTTATGGACTGCTTGATCGTGTTACTATGGTTGTACGTAATAGCCACGTCGAAATTGTTCGGAGGGCGATTCGCGTGCCGTGAATAATCTCGAGGTTGGTTCACATCTGGTTACATATCAGGGTAATCTTAACCTTTGACTGGTCACGTGCCTTAGAATCATATGGTCGGCCACGTGGGGTTTGTCAGACCCTATATGAAGAACTATAAACTACAATATATTGTTATTATTGCAGACTTTCGTTATGATTGATATGTACAAATTTATACAAATTTTTGTTCTTTAAACTAAAAGTAAATCGCAGTACGATACTTGTTTAAATGACATCCACACATCAAAAACACGGTGTTACTGTGACTACTAATTCGTTATTTACCGTGAGTAAACACATTGTTTCCAAGAACAATTTTTAAATGTTTTCAATAGTCTTGAAATGACTTGAATTGAACCTAAACATTATGAAAAAAAGTTTTGTACAGAAAATCAGAAAGATGCAGTGTGCAGGTCAAAAGAGTACTTTCTAATTAACAAAAATAGAATCATCTCAATTCTTGCAATTTAATAAGATAAACTCCGCCATACGGAAGCACAAAATTCACGATTGAAATAATGATTAACAAAATGTTACAAGCGTTTAAAGCTGGCTGAGGTCTAACAAACCCCACGAGCCCAGTCAATGGTTAAAGGATTGGATGATCTTGAAGTGTGAACTTTGTTTACTTTTTAAAACATTCACCATCATAATTACCTTTGAGACCTTTCCTGTTCGTGTTAATAAGATTATTGTAGATTGAATCACGTTCATCTCTGATCGACAAAAGGTCAATAAAAAACTTAGTATTGGTCACCGGTGACATTCATGGTAGTGATTGTGCCAAAGAAAATGAGACAATAAGACACTCCAGTACCGAACTACACTATACGTCTTGAAATCTTTTGACACCACTCACAAATTGCCATTTCCCAACGAGAACAATTTACTCGCTCCACTTTGAAGTTCAGCCAGAGAAAAAGAGTTCGTACAAGGTACTCCCAGTAAATGATGAGTCTTTCCTGCCAGTTCCGAGCACTGTAGATCTCACTATAATTCCCCTCTGAAGTTTATCGTCAGAGCAGAACTACGATCCTCGAGCCCTTAACTCCAAAACTCTCGACAACTCGAAATCAGGAGACTTCCCAGCGACAGCGCGTGGTTATTAACAAAATTTTAATGTCATGAAAGCTGCGTCAGAGGCTAAATACAGTTACAAGTTTCCAGCACTCTAGGAGTAATTAATCTGATTACAGGATCGTTCTCTTAGAAAATCAATTAATCCTCGTCGGGTGACTTTAACCTAGAAAACTAATTAAAAAGAGGATTGCCGTTAGAAAATTTTAGTGCCTATGAACGAAAATGGTCCGTGGCGAAACGGAGCTCGACCAACCGGATGTGACATTAGCAGCGACGTTTAGAAGCTTTTAATGTCCAGACGTCGTGTTCTGTATTTGGTGGTCCGGTCACGTTCGAGCGGACCAATCCCGCGTAACCTCCTTATAACTCTCGCAAGCACGATAAAGCACGGTGATTTACGTTCGCCTAGGCGCGGTGCGTCATCGGTGAACGGCCGCAATCAATGGACCATCACTTTTCCGCTTTTCGCCAGGATCGCGCTAAGAGTATACCTAATGGGGTTTGTACGTGAACGGAGGAAAATCCATCGGCGCGTTATTGAAAACGTCAGGTACCGACTCGCCATCAGGGTACTACTGCCCTCCTTCTTTCCCTTGCCTTTTCCCTTTCGCGCTCCTACCATCGTTCTCGGTTCGGCCGGCATCCGTTTCTTCCGTCTCTGGCCGAGTTCCATCCCCCGTTTTTTTTTTCTCCCGTCTCGAAGCCACTGGGACAGCGATGAGGCTGCATTCTGAAAGAATGGGGAAAGATCCCGAGGAGAATTGTGGGTTAGTATACCTTCGAAGTGAGGCTGTTTGGCATATAGATTCGGTAAACCGACCGATATTGCAGTCAAATAGATCTTTCTTCTTGGGATGAAATAGTACGGTATACTACGGATCGATCGAGTTGGAGGGTCTTTTCAGAAGTCGATATTTATCTTACGGGGTTGTTGGGATATTGGTGTTAGGATGATGGACGTACTCTGCCGTCTGAAAATGTTCAGGTTATTGTTCATTCTGGTTATCGATCGTGGTAGAGGGTCTTTTCTGAACATGCTATCTTTCTTACGCGATCGTTGGAATATTATTGCTGTTAGGCTGGTGGTGCGTACTTGGTCGTCTGAACATGGCTAGGTTACCGTTCATTATGGTGTAATTATGAAGCACAGTTAAGGTAGAAACAGATTATTATCACGTCACGCGAAATTACGTGCTCTCGCGTTGCATACATATTTACACGTACGTATTTGTGAACAGCGTGACGTGATTAAAATGTGTTTCCAACAAATTTGAAACAACGGAAATACGTCGGCTCACACTCTACGAATTGTCACGCGATCTTAATGCGTTTGTACCTTTGGCGACAAAAGATAACACAAAACAATTCACCTGGAATAGTGTAATACATTTTCTTGTAACCCGTGCGTTACGTAAATATGCTGATGAAATGGATGATAAATAGACCATTTATGCTGCGAAAACAGGAACAAATATGTGAAATCGACATTGAATAATTCTTATGTAAATAAAAAATGTCCCGTTTCTTAATTTTCATCTGTAAATGTGTTTTTGTGGATTCTTCTTTTCAGTCCATTTGTACATTGCAATGTACATGCTGTATTTTCTAAAAATAATATCCGAAGAAAACCGTAATATAGCTTCAGAACAAACATTAAAATTATTGTACATTACAATACGCATTGGATCTGAGGAGATCAAGATACACAGCGTGGCATAGCTATAAAACCACCTTAAAATTATCAATGCTTATAAATTGTGGTTAAAATAAAAACGAACCACTTCCTTTTCTATGGAATATAATCAATCTTTTTCTAGAGAAATATTATTTCCCGACATGATTTCAGATATGGCATACTCGGTTCGTTTTTATTTTAATCACAATACATAAGAATTAAAAATTTCACGGTGGTTTTATAATTATACCACGCAGTATAAGTAGCGACTGGTCAGTTATTTCACTTCAACCTACTGAAATCTCATTACTATCAAATTCCTGGCGACAAAGCACGTAAACATGTTTATTCCCGAGACACCGTCGCGTAGAAGATCAAGTCCCTGTCGCACGTCCCCACTGAATCCGAACAAAAATTTGTACGTTCCCGCGTATAGTCCGTAAACCACTTCAACACTCCCGAAATCCCATATAAATTCCGGAAGATTCAGGCTCGGCTCGCGGCACGCTCGACTCCATCGCTGGTCCTGGCTCGCTCCACACGCTTAGAAACTACCTCCCCGCCGCGCCGTCAAGCCGTTAAACCGCGGAGTTACGCCGACTCCAGCTTCCGGCGGATGTAAGGGACACCGGAAGGCCGCCCGTTTACTCGCAGTAAATCCCCGGGGGGAGACTCTCTTTTTCTCTCCACCCTGGCGGACGTAAGCTGGCGGCGTCGCCGACAATGGCTACGAGCCTCATGATTGCCCCAACGATCTCTTCGTTCTTCGTTTCGCCGTGACACGTTTAGTGTATACCATCTTCTTGGCGGTGGTGATTCTTTCGAGAAATTTGTAAGGGTCCGCGAGGAATCCAGCCGAGAGGATTTTTTGTCATTTGGAACTGGGAAAAA
This sequence comes from Dufourea novaeangliae, assembly GCF_001272555.1. Taxonomy (NCBI): domain Eukaryota; kingdom Metazoa; phylum Arthropoda; class Insecta; order Hymenoptera; family Halictidae; genus Dufourea; species Dufourea novaeangliae. The sequence goes on along the minus strand of NW_015374020.1, from coordinate 3,231,260 downwards.
GCATTTTGTAGGTGAAGAACGAAAGGAGGCTTAGGTTTTTGTTCGCTGTTTTGTCGACTGAAGGTACGTCGTATTCCTTCTATAGCAGTGTACAGTAAATCATCGATGAGTGTTCGAAAGCTCTTCGGTATTGAGTGTTCAGACGTCAATCACTAGGCGCTTGATTGGTTCCACAAGGATCCCCCAGTGGTGGGGATGACGTCTGAACACTCAGGGCCGAGGAGCCTTCGAACATTTTTTGGTTCGAAGCGTCGTACGAAAAAACTTATTCTACATATTCGACTTATTTTTGCATGTAGAATCACATCCTTTCGGGTTGTACCACCATTTCGGAAACACTCTGCATAAAGTGTCTCCTAACTGGCGCTATAAGTGAACGGATAGTGATTCTTCGTGACAGATATAAATCGAAGGCACAGAATATACAATTTTGTTGCAACTCGGCTCGTTTCGCGCTGAAACCAATTTACAGGCGTATCTGCCCGCGATTCTTCCCGATTAAAAGGGACGCCCAGTAAAATATTCATCCCGTGAGAAGGAAATATTACGACCGGACAGAGAATTATTTACTTCGCCAGAGAGCCAGGCAACTTCCTCCCCATGCCCGTTTCCGTTGGTTTCTTTTTTTTACCGCGGGCCAGATTTAAATTTTAAGCACTTTCAATCTTTTATGCATAGACTAAGAGGCACTCTTAAAATAAACACGTTAGGTTGTAGCTAATGCAACCCGGCGGAACTCGATTCGTGCATTCGTTCGTGCTTTCAATTCCGCCGAATCCAAAGCCTATCTAACTGGGCTCTGATAATTCAGTCGAGTCGGTGAATAACGCGCACGCCTCGATTTAATTGTCTCCGGCAGAACGTGTCCCACTCCCCCCCGGTGTTCGTTATATCGATCGAACGCAAGAATCGCGCGTCGATCTCCTTTTGATATCCCGACATTAAATGTTCGTCCATTAATTCTCTTTGACGTTTACGTCAATTATAGAAGGATGTCCGACAATCGGATTCACGGAGATCGAACGTGAACGGATAGATACCGATGTGACGGATGATCGTGAATTCACGTCGACCAGAAACAAGATTCTCGTCGAACATCGAACGGAAACACGTCCTGATTACAATGAATGTAAAACTCCGACGAACGATCCTGAACGTGAAACTACGCCAATAATTTCTAATGGTTGATCGTTCAATGAGTTTCCAGAACCCTTTCCTCCTCTCTGTTCTACACCTACTTCATCCCTTTTCGATGGTACAAAAAAAAAAAAGGACGATCCAGCTTCTCGTTAACATCGCGAAATGAGGTGATTCCTGCAACGTCGCGAATTCGGTCCATCGTTGCATATAGAATCACGAAATTTCCGGGCGGTCCTCCTCCTCCTGGGACACCGAAATCAAAACTCTATTCAAGAACCGTCTCCCCGTGGAGCGATCTCCTCGTTTTCCCTTTTTCTCTCGCCATCTTCTTTCCCCCTACCACGAAATTACCCCTTTGTTCGGCTGGCGACGTGGGAACGGGACGACAAAGGAGCAAACCGCCGTCACAAGTTCTGGCTGTTATCATTTTTTATCTCGCCCTCGTTATCGGGTCACAGGACCCGTGGAAAATGGTCGATGAAAAACGAGCATGACCACCGTCGAGGATCCATCAGGGGAAATCCTTCAGGAATTCGAAATTCGATTCTGGCGATGATCTATGGAATCGATCGAACCACCGAATGGATCGTGATCGTGGTAACGCAGCGGCGTTTTCGTGAATAACAACGGGAAGAAACAGTGATTTACGGAGGAACGACACGCGAGAGTGTAATGAAAATGCGCGTCGACGGTGAACGACGATGGATGCTCGGATCCCGGTGATTTAGCAACCATTAATCCTAATGTTCTTTGACGTTGTCTGCGACTTAATGTCGCTTCTATAATGACTACATTTTCGTGTCCCACGAAGCGTCAAATATTCTGTACATGACGCGTGGTTGTTGGTCGATCGATACCGTGGGACTGTCTCCAGAGACTGACGGTTCGACGCGAACTTTCCGTGTGTTGTAGTTGGTACTTTTCGTATGAAATCTTCTTTTGACACGGTAGATTTTGTTCTTTGGGAAATTTAACATATTATGAAATGTTTCGTAATATTCCATCTGCATCGTACGTAAATGCTATCTTAATACTTCTTAAATGTTATGGACGTATTGCCGAACCAACGTATTAAAATGTAGTTAAATTGTATCATATTTATGCAAGGCCAAAAGAGAATACCAAGAATACTTTGGACCGTAAAGGCATTTATTACTCTTGCGTATGGTAGAGTCAATGCTTAAAGTTTTCTTGTGAGTTACTGTCTTGAAAGAACGCCCCATAATTTGTTGAACGTTTCTATTAATAGCGGAACACGGTTTATTAGTCGTTACAGTCAGAATATTATCTTGCAGCTGTCGGGAACTAAAGTTAATAGCTGGACCACAATTTCTGCAAGCAAGAATGTAGATGATTGCTTGAATTAGTTAAAGGCCTACGCAGCGGGAGTTTCCTGCGATAAACAGTGGTCCACTGGCGACTTTTATTTTACCGCGATAATATACCCTACACCTTGACATAAACCAGTAGAATATAGCTACAGTAAAAGCTTTGTGACTGGACACAAATTTCTGTATATAAATCGACTATCTTAAATTTGTAGCATCAGTTTTCAAGTTTCCTTGGTAAGACAGCCCTCAGTTATCTGAAATAGGACACTTCACTGGAGGAATCAAGTGGAAAAGAAAGTTGATAAATAGGGATCTTGTCTTGAGCTTAGGACAAGTATACTCTCTTGGAGTATACCGTACTTTACGATCACAAGATCCTCAGTAAAATTCTAGAAGAATTGATGGACGCGTAAGTAATTGTCTTTCGTTTACATGGCGAAACGGTATCTGGGAATTTGGATAATTGTTTACGGTATCCTATTATTATGCACTTTAGGGAACCTTGTTAGCGATCCGCCGGATTAGAAAGTGTTTGACCATCGCTGCGATGAAATATTAATGCCGTCCCCAACTTTGGACGAGCTCGGTCCACGGAAGCTGATCCGTTTAGCCGTGTTTATGAACTGCAATTTCGGTCTAATGGGAAATCCGAGTCTCGCTTTCTTCCAACAACGATCAAACGGCCCCCAGTCCAGTAACAATTCTCGCATCTCTTTCAAATTGAAACTGTCTCCCACCAAAAGTCTATATATTAGTACCCCTGAACAATATAAATGAAAATTTCATCTACACCCAATGCACCCTTAACTTTAATTATCAGACGTATTGCCATATTTTTGACCATTAACGTATCTGTTCTCCAGTGTCGTATTACCCAAGGGAATCGATTTTCCGAAGAATCGAATCGAAATCGAACATCCCTAGTTCGAATCAGGTACACCGTTATGAATTAAACGTTTTCCCCCCTCCCCCTGTCGACTCTAACGACAAGAGCAAACACTCCTGTGTATTCGGCAAATTTGCCGGAAGAATAGAGGGGCTCGGAGGACGGAGGGGTGTGTCGAGGGGGTTGGAATCAGGCGACGCCTATTATTCCGTCGCGCTTCGCATTATCGTCTCCGTTGCGGCAAGTAAATCCGTCGAGGCCAACGCAAACGTCGGCTCATTGCGATTTCATCTGGCCCCTCCGTTGGTTGTCGAACCGACACGCGGGGAAACCCAGGCAGCCACCACCGTCGCTGTTATTCCGCTCACGCGTTCCCCGAATTACAGATTAATTCGCGGGGTGGAGAGCCGCGCTGTGTCGGCCCGCTCGCGCCGCTTTATATGTTGATTGCGCGAAGTTTCCTCGTCAGTGTTACGTCAGAACACGGGAGACGCGTTACAGAACTTCGCTGGAACTCCGCGGATTATAATCTCGTAGCGACATACGTAGAATATTATCTGGATCCCGCGGAGCGTGCTCTTTGCGACGCCTTGGCGAGAGCACACGGAGATTCTCTCTGGCTGAGACGTGCTTTCATTATCCAAGAAGTGCTTTTATAAGTAACGCCCTGGAAATGGCGGGAATGGTATCGTAGAAGTGGATTCTTCGTTGATTAAAAAATATTCTACCGTTCGAATAGATTACGCGGGGTATGAAGTGGTTTGGCGAGTAGAATGGACCCGTGATTGGTCAGACAGAATTTATTAAAATATTGTACGGTTTGAATAGATTTCGTGGGTTATGGAACGGGTTGGCTAGTAGGAGGAATCCTTGATTGGTCGGGCAGAAGTCCAAGTAGAATGAATCTTACTGGACTGGATGTCCACTCGAGCTGAATTAACGTGTTTTTGGTTGACGCGTGCCAAGTAGTTTCAGTGAAGTCTCTAGTCAGACAAACACTAGAGCTGTGTCTTGATTGGTGTCGAGTTTCTTGAAGTAGAGTGGTCACTTTGCTTGATCAGACGGTGGATAAATGCAGTAACCTTTGCTTGATTCTGTTTCCCCAAATCTGATCAGATAACTTTTAAACGGTGTAGTTACTTCTATTAGGATTCCTAAAGTAGAATGACATCTGGTTTGGTCAGATGTCGAGGAAGTAGAACAGAACTCATCTCAATCACGCAGCCCTGGAAGCAAAATGTCCCCCTCTCCGGTTAGACTTGCCAAGTAGTATGTCGACTATCTCTTGGAGAAGATTCCTGAAAGAGAATAATTACCGTCGGTAGACCAATGCCAGCGAAGTAGAACGTGGCGTGCTTTAATCTGACAGCTGTTGAATGAATTTATTGCTATGGAAAGTGTTACGACATCTCCCTGTTCTGCAACACTATTTAAGTGGAATACATACAGTCACTAGTCAGACACACAGGAAATATTCGAACCACAGTTTTGGGCATCTCTAAGTAGAAGTCCTCAATACTCAGTCAGACATAGATTTATGATATAAGATTCTCGAAATAAAGTAAAAAGTTCTCACGATAATGGGGCCATAGTACTCTAATTTTTCAGTTCAACTTCCACGTAAAAAGGGCCAAAGTTCTAAGTAGAATACCCGAGGTTCTCACTCAAGCATAGACTTATGGAAGAAAACTCTAGAAACACATTAAAAACTTCTTGCTTTAAAATGACCATCGTGCTCCAGTTTTTCTAATCAACTATCGCCTAAAAACGTCCAAAGTTCAACTTTTACGAAATAAAGTCCAAGGGTCACAGAACCTATGACTATCATTTATCTAGCTCCTCCACCGTTTTAATAAGACAATGCCACAACCACAGACAATTCTCATACAAATGCATTGCAGGAATTTCAGTCGTATATTCGGTGAAAATTAATTTGACATACCTGTGTGTACTCGACCCGATCAACTGCGAAGTTACAGAGTGATTAAATTAGGGGTGAGGCTAATCGAAGGCGTTGCATTACCATTTGAATGTGACTTAATCAACGCGTCGGGTTGAGATTCGCAATTCCTCCGCGTAGGTACCGCAGACAGTGTATTAATTTCAGGAGCCCGCCAGTTTTCGCGCTAATTGGATTAAGTTTGCCAGTCGGAACACCTGGTAAATGGTTACTAATATGAAAGCACGAGTTTTTAAAGTGCTTATCCGAGCACTTTCGGATTTTAATTAATGCATGTCTACCGTTGATGCAATTACCCGCGATGACACCTAGTTCGTTTATACATTTAAAAGACTTGAATGGAAACCGACATATTATTATTATATCGTACTTGGGTCGAGCGAAGGTAGGTGAATATCTGTACCTTCCATTTCACACCATAGCATATATGTATATCTTGTTTCATTCAACGTAAGACTTTTTGTTCATTCTCGTATTCTATCACTATTAATGTGTTTATATTACAACATTCACTAAAATTATATCACTCCAGAGATATCAATTTCCTGAGCTATTATTACACAGTAACTAGAGATTACATTCCGTAAAAATAGAATCAATAGTAATAGATAACAGTTTCATACATGCATAAAAAATTATTCCACATAAAACTGAAGATTGCAAAGGATAAATGAGCTACCTAACATTTTTATGAAAATTCAGTTTTCTTGGTAAATGAAGGTAGTACATGCTGTTCTTCCACATAGTACCCTGTTTCGCTTTATCCCAACACAGAAAAAAAAAATTGCAAAGGGGATAAAAGACGTAACGAAGGAAGAATAACTTTAAAACTGAGTTTCCTACAAATTGAATATTTGTAACGCAACACCTTCATCTTCTGAAACCATCGAGTGTAACACTGCGGGGAAGACAAGGATCTCCCATTAATTTTCCATCAACCCAACATTATTATGAATTCCAAGCCAAGGTAAAACGTACCTAGTCACGCTATGCTCATCACCGTCGACTTCGATCAAATCCTCGAGCAATTTTCGAATTCGCTTCATTTGTCACGTGTAATTTCTCTCGTCTATTTCCCCGTCCACCTGGATCGTGCATTAGTTTTTGTCAGCTGTGTACGTCCTGGTCTGCCTGGCCGGCGACAACTTTCCCGTGTAACCCACGGGGAAGTTCAGGGCACTGGCACGCTGCGACATGATAACAAACAGCGCCGAGAGTAAGTGCAAATAAGTTTCGTCCAACTTTGCTCCGTCTGAGTTCTCCATGTTTCCCGCGTTGCGATTCCGTTTGTTCGCCGGGAAACAATTCATCGGACGGTTTAAATAATCGATGCTGTTTAAAGTTCAACTCGACCCCCGAACACCTGACGCGGAAAACTCTTGCCCTGGGACTTGTTAATAAGCAACGAATTCAATGAAACGCCCATGAGACACGGCGGTTAATGGCGCGTGATTATTGGGAATTTAAATGGCGCAGAAGGCATTCGAAATAATGGTCTTCGGAACTTGCGCATTTGACGAAGTATCATGCGCGCACCGTGCACTCGAATCTCTATGCTCTATTATTATAACCATAAGTTTCTTTAACCTTAGGTCATTCAAAGTTCCAGAGTACTGAATCTACTAGTCTAACGATTTCATTATTCTTTGTATTGTGCAGGGACCTGGAATAATAATAATGGTGATAACCAGAGTTCAAATATGTGCTTCCCATGGAATTTTTGAATGCATTTGACATATTTGAACATAAAACTACACCTTTAATGGGAAAGGGGATGAATTTTAAAGAGGAAAGGACCTACGACATGTCCCAAAACGGTCATTAACACGTTGACTGCCAGCTACGAGATAACTCGTACTTGAAACATTGCAAACATGCTGGATTATTTAAATACGTCATCAAAATTTTGACATAAGATTAATATGACAGTATAATTTAAAATAAGACAAGCAATCTCTATTAATCAAATGCATATATTTTCAAAGATTTATGACTTAAAAAACGAAATAAAGTATGTCTGACTACATACTGCCTTTTCTACTGTGGCAGTCAACGTGTTAAAATATGTAACCCAAAGTTGGGGTCCTTTCCTTCTAACTTTTCGAATGAATCGTAACAAAAATTATCATCTCCTACCTACAAAAGTCTTCCATTTCAGCGAGTATGCAAGTCAAGCATTGAAATTCCAATTGACCATCTGATCGGCGTAGAATCGCACTTGCTCTAAGTCGTTAGATTTTCACTTGCGTTCGCCCGGCGCGCAGTTTCCCTCCACCACTCCCCTCCTGGAGTATCACTCAGATTACACGTTAATTCTTAGTGCCTGGGCTCCGACGTTGTTCACTGATTTCCACTTTACATGTTGATTGCCGGAAGTTTGCCCGAGTGAAGTTACATAGATCGGTGCGAGGGGGATAGCATAGCTCGAGCAGCGACACGGGTGAATACCTTTCCCGTAACTTTCACGTGGAAACTCTGGCAAGATCCCGGGATTGGTACAATAGTTTGTTCGTGGCATTCTTGACGGTGATATTTGTCCTCGGTGCGATAACGTACGCGACGGTTGAATCCCGCCCGTTTATCGTTTAAATTCGTCCGTGTAACCTACCCGCCATGAATACTATATTTCGTATTTCTAGACGCGTGGAAAAAGTTTCCTCGCTGGTCCGAAAACGTCACGGTCTGGTATCCGTTTCGTGTCCTAGAGTCAAGGAAGGTTCGCGTCGTGTCGCCACGAGGAAAGGAGAGCTCACGGAGAGAGGCTCGTGATAACTTCCGATAATTTCCCGCGGAAACTTCCGAGGCCTGTTCCAATTCCGTTCGTTTCCCCGTGCACTGGAACCTTGTGTAACCGACCTATGGGTGGGCGTATCCATCTTCGCCCTGTGCGCGCGTTGCCCTCGTGAAAGTTACGCTGTAGGCCGTGTGGAAGTTCACTGGGTTGCAGGGCCCGTGTGCTGCACGAGGAAACTCGACGTTTATGAAAATGACCCCGCCCCACGCCGAATACACTTCGGGCAACTCGAGCTCCACGGTGGAGAATTAATTCGTTTCACCCTTTACCTCGTTATTGTTATAGTTGAAATGATAATGCGCGCCGGGCTCTGAATGCGATGCAAATGGAATTATTCAATTTGGGGACTCGTATCTGACGGGCCGGGGATAAAGGGGCATTTACTTGGACCGAGGTAAAATACGACCGGTACTGGATCAGACAGTGTAAATGGTAAAATTGGCCGGTGCTCTCGGGTGCTGGGGCAGTAGAGTATGGTCGTTTTTGGTCAGACGCGTGAATTAGCGATGCTGTCGCACCGCTGACGGGTGAGCATTTGATGAAAAAGCGTTTTAGACGCGCTTGTGAATGAGAGTGGTATACGTGTGCGCTCGGTCAGACACTTGTTAACGTTAAAATTCACTTCTAATTTAGCGATAAGCCGTGGAATGAACTGGTCTTTAACGAGATCCGCCTCTACAACTGGTAGAATTAGAAGATTGGCAAGGAATTTAAAGAAATTACACTTTAATAATGATAATAGAAATTTATTTTCTGAAAGTCCTTTTAGTTACATGAAATTATAACACATATATAAATACAATAAACAATATAGTACAGTATAAGTATACAATAAACATTGTAATAAAATTCATTTTACACGATCAGTAGAATAGACGAGTTCTGAGTCAGACATTGTGAACTAGAAAATTGTGTGGCACTTTATTGGGAGTACGTAGAATGAACTAATATTTCGTCAGCCTGTTGTGAAAGCAGTGACAGTATTGAGAGGGTCCTCGATAAAAGAACATTTCTTCCGTCAGATGAGTGAAATGTAATCGTATAGAGTCGAACACTACATGTAGTAATGTTGATTGATACTTCGGTGGTAAACAGCAGAATGAACCGGTCTTCGGTCAGACGCATCGATTAGCAGGACACTTCCACCGCAGATATGGTAACACGATGGGTAGAATAGATACGTGCCACCTATCGAACCGTTTGACTAGCAGACTAGACCTGTTACTGATCAGCCGACCCGATTAGTATAATAGGACTACCGGGTTATACAACAACGCCAGGAAAATAGGTCATCGGGATGTATCTGATCGAACGTCTATCGAATCTATTTGATGGAACAGCTTAACCATAATACTCGGCCTGATCCCCGTCCATTAATTAGTAGAATACGACCGGCCATTTTGCGGGATAATCTTTGTTTGTGTCAACTGTTCACCGAACGAAAGCGTTGCATATAATACAATTTATCCCGCTAATCTAACCTCGTCATTCGCTCATTAACCACAATCTAATCGCAATAAAATGGATAATTTGTCAAAAATACAAGTACAGTAAATCTTCGATTAGTGCCCGAACTGATTTACAGCATAAGCATACCGATGTTCATCCCGATCATTGATAGGAAATTCCCCTCGACGCACCGTGAGGACCTTTTTCTTTTCACTTACTATCCTTTTCTACGTTCAACGTAAATTTTATATTTAAAATCAATTACTCTACTTCATAAGCGCCCGACTTCCTTTCCAATTTTCCGGCACCTATCCAACTTTTACTGTAATCAGTCTCGTAGTTTCCAGTGGAATAAGTCGGTTCTCGGTCAGACATGAAATAAATGCACAATTCTTTATCGGTTACGAGCTCACCCGGTAAAATTGATCGACTCGCGTGTTTTATCTCAGCAATCGAAGCGCACCGCCGCCAGCATTTCGAAAATTGAAAATGGAACTCGTGTGCGGAGCAATGCAATCCAAGTGGAACAACGATCCACGATTCGTCACCAGGCCGGGCGCGGCAGCTCGTTGCCCGAACGACGCGACCTGTTAAAGGCGATTGCATCGTAAACGTTAACTGCTCTCACGGGCATTCTGCGGACTTGACTTAAACGTGTCCAACAGCGCGGACGATTCCAAGTGGCGCGGTGCAACAATGTGTGTACGCGCGTGTGTACGTGTGCGCACGAGTTTCGCAACACGAGCAAGCCCAGGAGTTCCCGGCGTTTCCTTTCCTGATTGCGGCATGTATTCGGAGGATAATCGAGTTACGGGAAAGGAGACAATCCTTCTAGTCGCGTTCAACGTGTTTTTGGAACGCACCCTCGATGGTTTAGTATCGTCTACGATGCTAATGCGGCCCTTATTCGCGAGTGTGTATAAACAATATGATCGACTGACGGCTGACACAAGGAGGTTACGGAATCAATTGATGTATACTATCGTTTATAAGTATTATGACACCTGGCCTGTAGGAAGAAGTGTGATGTTTTATGAAAATTATATATTCTGAGCTACGTTCATTAATAATAAAAATAATTCATTTCCACGGGATTGAAGCCTATTGAATTACAGAATGATTACATTAGGGACAGACCTGCGAAACTGCGTAAAAAATACAAGGTGGTCTACCTAACGTGATCACCTTCAATATTTCACTTGTTTTTGAAGGTACAGAAGAATGTGAAGGGACAATGTTATTTGGCTGGAAGAGGCAAATACTTTATTGTAGTATAAGCATTGTCCAGTTAGTTGTAACATCCCCAAAATAAAATTTATTTCAGATTTTCAGCGGTTTGCATATTTGACAAGTACAGCAGTTTATCTTACAATCTACTATAATTGCTCGTTTCTTTGTTTCAGGTGAGTCCAAGTCAAGTATTATCCCTTGGAGAGCAATTTTCACTGTAAGTAGTTTAGAAATTCAGAAATTCTTTAGTTACGAAATTCGACTCGTATTCTTCGTTTACCGTTTATCTCGTAAATTCAACTTCTGTTTAACAGTTGTTTTTAATTTCCTACGAACTCCAAAGATACATAAGAGCCAGGCAAACGATACCAGTCGACGAGTCAATATTTTTCTGCGACGGAGGTAGAAGCCCGACTCGAAAAGTTTACTATCGATTGAAAGGTTTCTTCGTTCGCCTAACTTATGTTTTACAGAGAGAAAGGCCTTCTTGTTTTCTTGGAAAGGTTTCTGCGATCACCATTTCCCGCGCGTTTCCACTCCCGTCACCCGGGACATTCTACTTTTCAATCGGTCGAGCTTTTTGCCGGTCTCCCCCTCCCCCTCCCAAGCTCGCTTAAATCACCCAACTGCGCGTCTTCGGTGATGCTTAAAAAGTTTCTTCGACGATCGTTCGCGCTGCTCGAGCGAACGGAGACTGGAGATCTTTCTCGATCTCGAACAAACTGTGGCGCTTTCGATAGGTAACGTACACACCTGGGTGTGGCGAACGAATCGATTTCTCCAATGTGTATGCAACAAACTATACTTTTAATACTTTTTATAAAGTACCTGTGTCTTTTCACCGTTAACTCTTTAGAATTGGTTCACTGTTTTTTTCAGGAACCTCATTAATTCTACCTTAAAATGTTTTATAGAAGTACAGTAAATCTTCGATTAATACTCCAAACTCGGGACTGGTTTAAAACAGTCATGGTAGAAGGACGCGCTATCTCTGCACCTCATAAATTCGGCTGGTCGAAACAGAAGTATTTAACCTAGACATCATACCGAGCATTTATCGAGAATTTACTGTAGCTGACTTACAATTGCTGGTTCAACGATCCATGCAATTATTCGATAATATTTTCACACATGTACACTTTGTGGACTCCCAAAGATTTTCTTCCAGATGAAATTTTCGGAATTAGTTGGGTCGATGGGTGTATCTAGGCGCTTTAATCGCGAGCGAATCGGGAGTAGAATCGATTGAGCCGACAACGGAGAGACAAACGCGCGGTAACTCGCTTTAAAGCCGAATATTGATTTATATCCACGTGCGCGCACATAGACACGCATTTCTGCTTCCGGATCTGACACAGTTCACCCTCCGCCGATCCCTCGATACTGTCACCGGGAATACCTCGCACTGGCCTCCTTTTGTTCCCAGTATTTTTTGAAATTTATTGACGAGCGCAAAGAAAGCGTTGACAATTCGTGTACGTCAATTTGTACGGGGTCTCTAATGCGGATCACGGAACTGGGTCGTGTTCGGCTTATCCACCGGTGTTCCTCCATCCGATGATTGACCCCGCGGGGACAATGGCCAATTTATAATTAATAACATACTACAATAACATACTACAATAACTTCGAAACAACTTAGAGTGAAATCTATCGTACCGAATGAGAACGAATAAGCAATAAACGTATAATTCTTCGAAAAATCGTACAAAATTCAACTCCCCGTCACTGTATCTCTGAAAATGATTTATGGTTTAATAGAACTCGTGCCTGGAACTGTAATTAACGCATAACGCAAACGATATCGTAATATTGAAATAACATTCTGAAAAGCTCTGCGAGTTCATTTCTGGGATCATTTAACAAATTTCAGCGGGCTGACTGTAACATTTCACGTTTGTTCCATTTCCATTCAGATGGTTATTCTACACGATTTAATTACATCTGTCATTCAATGATAACTGTGAAATTAACCGAGCAGATACATGAAATTAATATGCGCGTAAATTATCGGATCATTAAGTGGAACAAACAAGCTTGTTCGATCAATCGTGTTGAATGTTATTTTTCATGTAATTGCTTCAACTACTGCTTGTGCTAGGTGTAGCGGTTTCTGCATTAAGAGGTCGGTGTTGGAACATGAAATATCGTATAAGTTTAGGGGAACAAGAGAGAATGGTATGACGTATGGTGCGATAAGAGACACGAAGAGAATCGCTGGTGGCTTTCCCCAGGAAATTCTTCCACGGGTTTCGCGCATCCCCTTCGAGATATCTAGGTTTGCACTCAGGTACAAGTAGTCGCGACGAAAGTTCGACAGGTTTGAAATTTCGCCCGCGGCGACGCTGCAAACTCTTAATGGATTGTATCATGCCACGTATTCGCGGGCTTTTATGCGAAAGTGGAAAGACAGCGGAAGGGAAATACGAGAACGCCCTGTTCTAGGCGATTAAAACTGAAGGGAAAAGCGCACGCTTACTTCAACGAATATAACCATTTTCTGGGAAGACATATAATAACCTCCTCAGCGAAACAATTTCGAAAGTATTCCTTTCGGGTCAGATTAATCCTGTCACAGTACTAGGATCAGCGTCCCATCTATGATCATACATAACAAATAAAGTGACAATCTTGTATAGTCAGGGTTTCTCAAGTAATAGTATCATCATCTCTACTCGAAAAAGATCCAGTAGTACAAACGTATCATTTCCGACCTACCCTCTAGAATCTCCAGCCTCTCTCTATTTTTCCGTTCCCCGTTCGAATCTCTTTGATTTCCCGCTTCCCACGCCATTCTTCCTCTAACTTTTCACATCCATTGCTCTCTTTGCGACGATTTTTCACTCAGCCCAAATCATTCCACGACCCCTTTCACATATAACCCCTCTCCCTTTAATTCCGACCGAGTCTCGGCCCTCGAACCTCCATTCTCCGACTGCCTCTAATTTTCCCCCGTGAATCTCTAGCTCGGCTCTCGGTACCAGCGGTGGGGTGCGATTCTCTCTCGGTTTTTCTTCGCCTGCCGCGCTGGTTGTCCGTGGAAAATAAACGCGTGCCGGCGAAAACCGTGCCGGAATACATTTACGTTCCCCCCCCGGTTTTATCTGACGGTCGCGCGGCTCGCTTCGTCAGGAGATGCACGACGTCTACTTAAAACTCCGTTCGAAGTCTCTATCTGGGCGGATAGAGCTGCGAGGCGCATTCGGGGCCCCTACCGTTCCGCGACGCGTCCTCCCCCTTCCCCCTCATGCTGCGCTTATCTTAAAAGCTTTAATAACGGTACACCGCTGCCGGATCTACGCGCTGTAGAAATTCTCGTGAACCGTCCGCCCTTATCTGAGCGCCCTTTAATTCCTCGCCGACTTTAAACCCGTCCCCCCTCCCACTCGGTGGACAATAAAAGGGAAAAAAGTGTGTCCTCGCGCTATTGTCCGCTGGAACGAATTATCACCGAAGCTTTAGAGTGTATTCAAAGAATACTGTAATTGTTAATGGACGCATTAAAATTAGATGATCGTTGATGATTGTAGAACTGTTTTTTCTTTCGTAGAAGCTTTTGCAGGGAAACTGTCTCTCTCGATATATGATTCGAACGTTTGAATAGGATGTTTCGGAATAGAACGTAAATAATGTTTAAGTAATTAGGGATTACTGGCTCAAAAAACTTCTGAGACGTCCCTTGTTTTTGAAGGACCTGACCCGTTCCTGGTGAATTAATAGAGACGAAAGAGGCTGTCGATAATTTTACGGCAGCCTGGTTTATAATACAACCGGCTCGGTATTTTCGTAGCCTCGGGAGATTAATGTCGTACTGGTAACCAGTTGGAGAGTTAAACCTTCCACTTGATCCTCTCCAGCTTTCACCCTTAAAGAAGGTATTTGAAGCTCCGACAAGTAAAATCTAGAATGTTACACTGAAATGTATTCATCTCGATTTATACGAAATATCAATAAACAGCCTTTTTTGTGCAGATTATCATACATAATCCTAATGGTCAATATAGTAAGAAACATTTAATAGAATAAACTAATTTTTCTTCGATGAGATTTTGTGTGAATTAGTCTGCAACAGTGTATTTTTCCATCGTTACTCTTCGTCGAATTCCCCCGCGAAAAACCCGTATTTGCCACGTACACTCTTATCATCCCGAAAATGGCCAATCCACTCGTTTCCATTTACAGAACCCCACTAACGACTTTTCAAGCCGCGGGGCAAGTGTCCTCCAAATGTGCCCCACGACTTTTCTTCGAGTTTACCCTCCGCTCAGTTGTCTGTTTGCTCACGCCCGTTCCACGACCCCGCTTGGATAAGAAGTCCTTCGCAGCTACGACCTTGTTTGTCAGTCATAATATCCTTGGGAACACGAGCCTCCCCTGAATTCTCGTCTAACGATCGAGCCCGACACGTCGACAAATTCATATCGAGCCTGGACAACAACGTCCTCGAGAGTCACCGTCTGTCTATCACCGTCATCGTCTCGTCGAAAGCCAACCTGTGTCACCACTTCACGCGTTCATTTCTTACCCTTCCCCGAGAGAGCGTCGACACAGACGCCCCCGTCTGTCGTATCCTTTTTCATCAAATTACGTGTTCCATTCCCATGTACTGACCCTCGTCACTCGGTAGTCGGGTCTGAGAGTGTTATGAATGGTCGTCTGGGGGTAGTGAGCTTAGCTGATAATTAACTCGAGGGTGACACAGGACTGGCCTGACTTTGGTGTATGGGCTGGTTGATGGCAAATGCTTGTAGCTGGAGATGTTCTGCCTGTGGACTCATTAGTGAGCTTCGAAGTCTTGACTTTTGCGAGATATTACAGATTGCTACAGAACATTCTCTCAATTAAAAAGGAATCGGTTCTTTTAGCTGGTCAATAAGTAGTATTATAGGCCAAAGAGGAATCGGTCGATCAGGTACCAGATCGTAAAATCGAACCTGGGTCTGTTGCTTTCGAAGTAAATTTAAAAATAGCTCACGAACGTGTTAAATTGCCCCAAGGCTTCAAATTCCTGATACTCACATTTAAATCCCCCAATCAAGTAACTGGTACTGTATCATAAATCACTGTCAGTAATCCTCAATTCCAATACTCTACCCAAATACCGATTTCCAAACAGCGTCGTCAAACTTCGATCTCAATCACGCTTTAGGAAAGAACTCTTGTCGTTCCTAACAGTCTGAGAGCAGGACACCGAGAAGCGTGGGACAGTCTGAAGTGGATTTCGAGAACGTAAACACTCGCAGATCGTGGTGGTCCAGCGAACTTGGACCGATCGTCGACGGGACGCGAAAGTTTCCCGGCAATTTGGCGCGCGGGGAACCCAAGGTGAGTTCCGGCACCGCTTTCAAATCGACTCGAAAAGCATGGCGGATACGCGTGGACGGTCGCCGAGGGCCGTTCGAAAGTTGAGGGCGGTGGAAAGTTTCGTGGGGACGACGCTGGAAAGTAGAAGACGACAGAAGGCGTGAATTAGCTGAGATCACGCGCGTGGGTCATTTCGTGGCGAGATTTTCCAGGGAAAATTGAAAATTGTTGCCAAGCGCATCCCTCCCTCGTCCTTGTCGCTTGTTCGTGACGAATGAAAAATTAATATCGAGATTAAAACCTAGCCACGTGGAGATAAATTCGACCGTGTACATAATCTGCAAGGATTTTTAGGAATTTATTATCCTGTTCTGTCTTCCTTCTACGTTTGACGTTCGTTCTTCGTATGAATTATGTCAGTTATTATTTAAATTAATTTGAAACTCGGTGATTGTCACGTCGAGCAAAAAGTTTATTTCATTGAAAATATGCTACAGTGAGAGAAAATCCGGTTAAAATGTATGATTTTAATTTTGCTTATAACTGAAATGTCTGGATAGTGACGTTCTGATTCTACTGACTGAAGCTTGATTATGAAGAGAAATAATTACTTGCCGTCTGGCCAGCTGTGGGTCAGTTCTCCTTGTAAAAAGGGAAGTAGAATTTTTCTGTTGAATATCATATTAACCATTTTAATGAGAGTATTATACACATTTTTCATGAATGTGAAAGGGGAATTTAAATGAATAAAATATCGCGACGTAATCCGGTGAAATGAGAATGTGAATTATGTAAGTACGTCGCGGAAAATCGACTCGTTTGTCGTGTCACCGACTGAACGGGACTAAGCTGAGTCAATGGAGTTCCTTAATTCACTAAACGCTGAAGGAAATGAAGGAGTTCCCGTTCCCCTCTTATTTGACTGTAACTGTCCCGTTCGTCATTTCGCTCGACTGAAAGGGACTCGGGTGTTTGTTAAATGTTGTCGACTTGGAGCGGCGCACGAAATCGCTTTGAGAGTTGAATTTCCAGAGCAAGATGCCCGGTTCTTTGAGACGTTATCGAATTGCATTGTCTTCACTCCTGACGCGCTTAAATGACATTTAAATCGTTTGTGGCAAAATCGTCACGAGTAAAAAGAGTACTTTCACGTAGAAATGAAAAGACGGGATTAAGTAAATTTTATTCCATCTTTTCATATTGTAAGACAGTACCGTATCGCCTTGAGTTTCTAGACAATTCCGTTGACAGTAGTAAAATCAGCGATTGCAGCGTTTCGCCGTCATTTCCGTTATCCAAGTTTGCCTCCCAGTGATTAAACTGAATCTGACTTCGTGCGAAAACGGTGCGTCTGTATAATGGAGTCGAGGAATGCTATTCTTTTCGATAAAAGTATGCAGATCGAATCGGAAGTCCAGTTAGCGAAAAGCACGGTTTTATAATAACGGGATCGTTCCGAAGTCAGGCGTCACGGTTGCCGCAGTGCTCCCGGCCCTCGAGAGAACGCGCCCCGTATTTCCACTTCTCGAATCTAAATTAGTTTCCTCGAGTACCAACACGTTCCCTTGTTCCACGCTCGCCCGTTTTGCGCGACAGATTTTAATATAATCCAAGTCGTGTTCCGTCGGAAAAAGGCTCGCGTGAACCGAGCTGCGAACTAGCAACAGACCCGAACAATTTTCTAAATTATCCACTTTGTACCACCGAAAAACTGACAAAAATATTAGATGAATACACGACTGAATAGGAAGATACTAGTGAAGAAAAAGCCCAGTAATATTTATCTCTGTTTGAGCCATGTCTCGAATTGAATAAAAATTGAAATTTTGAGGGTGGTTTTATAGTTATGATATATTTTATAGTTAGACTGATTGCCTGACCAGTGATGTGTCAGTACTCCTTGTGAAATACTATTTTCTCAATATATGATCCATAATTGATTCAATTTCCCCATTATATTCTAACAATATACACTGTAATATCACATGTGCACTCTTCTACCATATACAGTTTAATTCTACTTATTGAATTCTGACTTTACACAGTGAAAGACTACTTAAATCACGCCTGTCTGGCGGTACGTTAATTGCCCTAACTGCATTCTATATGTACAAAGAGTTCTCCCTTGCTCACATAATACCTTCCTATTCCTTTGCCTCCTCTTGTATAACGCACAGCAATCTACTCCTACTTACTGTCTGACACAAAACAATCTACTACTCCTTTGTTGTCTGAACACGTACAGTCCCATTCTACTTCCCCTATAACTTCGTTTGCATATTCAAACTCCCGTTGACTAAACACGAGCCTATTGTATTTGAAGAATCTCCAACCGTTTAATATACCGTCGATCGATTCGGCATCGATCTTGAAATGATATATAGCTTCCCAGCATATTCTCGTCGTGTTTGTTTTCCATCGTGGTTCCCCGTTTCATCGCCCGAGCATACCGCCGACAGATCTCTTTAAACGTCAATATTTGTCGTCCCTGGGCTGAGATCGATATTATTCGTAATCGAAGGATCCGGTTAATCGATAGCCGGTCGTGGGAGGAACGACGAGCAGCCAATCGGTGGTTCGCGTGCCCACCAGACGACGTGACGGAATTTTAAACGAGCCACCGTTAACGCGTGTCGAGACCACGGCGCAATTAACACGCTGTTCAGCTTCTCGATCCGTGGGAAACACTTTGGCCTGGGCCTCCCTGTTAACAGCCGCGCTTTAATGAAGCCCTCCGGAAAACGTGCCCGCCGCCACGACGTATGTATATCCGCTAATGGGATCCTGACTCGTTGAAACCGGAGATATCGCGTCAAACCGGAGAACAGTTTCTCGATTCGGCCCTTTCCCACCGATAATGTCTGTCTTTGTTTTCAACGGCAACGATTGTCCACGGAAACGCAAGCCGTCGAATAACAAATAGACCGAGTCGAGGAGCCAATTAAAAGTTATTCGACGGCAGAGTTCGCCCAGCGCGCGTTTCATACTCGAACGGCCGGGA
The DNA here is from genome assembly GCF_001272555.1 of Dufourea novaeangliae. Lineage (NCBI taxonomy): Eukaryota > Metazoa > Arthropoda > Insecta > Hymenoptera > Halictidae > Dufourea > Dufourea novaeangliae. The sequence continues at coordinate 3,212,165 of NW_015374020.1, read as the reverse complement.
ATCGATGGGGCGGCACGAAGAAATATCGAAGGGGGCGGACTTGTACAGGGTTCTCCACTCGGTAATCTATGGTCAATATTTCCTTGTTGGCTAGGGCCATGAAACACTTAAGCGACTTATAAGTTGCCCGGTTCGTCGAGCTCGGAAACTTCGGAATACCGAGAAACGGAGGGTAGGGATGGTGCGTTAAGTTCTTTACAATTTGTTCGTTAGTTTTGGATGAATAATTCCTGTCGGGGGAAACTTCGACTTCCCGGTCTCGTTTTCTCGGTCACGTTAATAAATATTCTCGAAGTTTCGGAACTGCTTTTCATCTTTCTTATCGAAACTGTATGTAGTTTATGTTTACATCATTTTTCTGCGGTTGCGTTCGTGGTGTATAGATGTGAATACAGTTTGGATATCTTGTGGAGTGTTGGATTATGTCTGACCATGTAGGCTGTTTCTACTTGATTCCTTTGGTTTATTCTGACCATATAGGGCCTGTATATTATAGGCAAATTCTTGTTGATTTCTTCCTTTTTTTTTATGTCAGAATATGTATGATGCAACAGTACTTGTGCGTCGTCTAGTTACGTACTGCCTGCGAGTACCCTCCAGTCCGATTGCACACGATTCTACTCAACTTACAAAACGTTAAACATTCATGAATGTATGGATTTCCTTTGTGAAATGCAAATTCGATTCACTCTTTGAACATGCACGCTCATTCTGGAGTACCCTCGAGACCTTAATTACCATAAAAACCGTGTTTCTTCAAAAGCATGATTTTTGTACATTCTACGGACGGTATGTTCGGGTCCGTAATTATAAGAACACTTTGGGTATTCGTTCATTACCTATCGTCGATTTCACGTGCCATACCCGAAAGGGGTTGCATTTCCAATGGCACGTTTAAAATTAATATCGGAGCTGGATATACTTTATATTGACATTGGATATTTTCATTGACTCGCAATTGACTCGATTAAAGCTCTCCCGCGGCATTAAATCGCATTTCATTCAATCGATGAAAGCCACGAATTAATTAATAGCCGGTAACCAGACCGATTAATATTTTTCTCGAGAACTGAACGATTTCATTTTGATTTCGAGACAGCACAGTTTTGTTCGAACGGGCACTAAAGGGACGAATATTAGCGCACATCATCCCGTCCGAGACACGGAAAAACGGCACGATATGCAGTCGCAAAAGTGTCAAGTGTTCTTTTTCTTTCCCTCTCGGTGGAAACGGCGTATAATGGAAGGTGTTTGAGGAACGGGGATGTAAGCGTTGCAGGTGCACTTGAGCTGCTTTAGCGGCAACGTGTAATTGACACAGCGACTACTACGGCGGTTCTCCGGTTATCATTCGCCTCGAGTTAATACCATTAATTCCGGTCTCTCGGCAGCGAAATAAAACCTTGCCGGTTCTCCCTCCCTCTCCTCTTCCACCCTTGATTACAGAAGGCGTAGTGCATAGCTGAAGTAGACGGTCGTATAATGGGCCAGATGCATTATAAACAATTTCCCCGAAACCGTGCATTTTCGCTGTTCCTCCCCCGTCACGGATTTTATTCCACACGCGCGGTCGGGGGCTAAAAGACCGTGCACGCTAAAGATGTTTCTTCTAAAATGCTGGGGAAAACCTTTAAAGGGAAACTCTCCTCCCCGCCGGAAAATGTGTGCTCCATCCGTTCCGGAAAATTACCGGCCAGCTGATTCACGCGATCCCGTAAACGTACGGTTTTTTTTTCCCTGGGAGTTTATCAGTATACCGCACCTCGAAAATACGGCACTGCGTCAAATAGAGACTCTCTTTTCTCCGAGGAATATTATTGTTAATGAAGAATCAATACCTCCTTTCATGTTCGATGTTGTATGGTTGGGTAACTTGTGAATGGGAATTCCGCTAGGTTTTAGAATACTTTTTCTGGACTCGATCGTTTCTTCCTAAACAACAAACCGTAATAGACATTGGACTCAACCTTCATGAAATGTAATGAGGGTTGTCATATAAAGGTTTCGGGTTTAAACGAATAAACGTGACTCTCGTAATGTATGGAAATGTAGGGTTCCAGTAATTTTCGAAAATATGTGTCCTCTAATACCACGTAGAAATCACTTTATCGTCTGCGAGTCGACTAAATTTTTATTCCAATGAAAACTTATTCGAATAAACAATTATTCCTTCCTGTCGAATAATTTCATTTTACTCGAATTTTTTATTCGAAGATTATTCGAATAAAAATTTATTCGAACACTTGTATTCGATCGAAAATTTAGTCGAATAATGCCCAACTTTGGTGTATGCCATCCGACGAAACGTGGCCCGCGAAGGTAGCCGGGTAAGCTACAGTAAACGTCGGCGCAGGTGCAACTTGTGCAGACGCTGGTCCGGGCCGTAGCCAGAACGTAGGCACGCGGCCCCTCTGGCGGCGCGCCAGCCGACGAGACAAAGCTGGAACTATGTAAAGCCCGCTAACTTCATCTTCGCGGGTTAACCAACCGACGGGGGCCGCGGCGGTGGCTGGGAGGCCGGGTTATTCGCCGAGGCAAACAGACCTCCCCTTCCCATGCCTGGACGAACTTCTCTCGCATATTTACGCGGGGATCGATGACCCGATTCTCGCCGGGGGCCGATCCGTGAGGCCGCTTAATGCCACGAAGAGTCGAAAGTCCCGGTGACTTATGGGTTCAGCCAGGTCGCACATTCGGTCGGGGATCTATCGCGCCGCAGCCGTGAAAGCTGAACCCCCACGTCGGATTATCGTGCTCTCAGAACAGCTCGCCGCGCCTCTTCGGGGACCATCATTTCGCCTCTTTCCTGTCCCCCTTTGCTGTCGTTTTGTTTGGCTGACCGACTACCGAGTTTGTCGGATAAAGGAGGTCCCTGGGCTGAGATGGTATCCGAGCGTAATGAATTGGAGCAGGGCGGGGAAAGACGAGCGGGGAGGAAACATGGTCTTTTTGAGATAGGTTTGTGAGAGGAGGAATTGCATTGATGTCTGACATACCGTGGATTGTGTCTACTTAGAGTAGTTAGGCTGCAGGAATTTTATGTAGTGTGAGTTAACGTCTCACTTGTAGTAAATTGATTATGATTACTTTAGTTAGATTGTAGGAATTACAGTATGAGATAATGTCAGACTTGTGGTGGAGTCATTGTCAGTGACATATACGTAATGATACTAAAAGTTTCGAAAGAAGCACTACACTGTCAGTAGCTCATTGTCTGATCAATAACCACCCCATTCTCCTTTGTCGAGACTGAGCATACAGGGACTACAACGCTCTTTACTCGAAGTCAGCTTAATAATTGATCCGTTCTACTCGCTGAACTCTAATATCGCGTAGCGACATTCCTCAGCCTGAAAAGTCTGATTTCATACGACCTTATTCTACTGCTGAAAGTAAGATTTGCTTTGAAATACTGCTGGCTTAATGTCTGCTTACTTATGGGTTCAATCCAGTCGCACATTCGGATGATATCCAGTCGCGTCCCGCCATGCGAAACCGAACGTTGCCAGGCTATGTGTTTCGACGTAGCTCGGCATGACTCTTCAGGGAGTATCCTTTTGGATGCCTCGCAGCCGTGGGTTTTAGTCGGATAAAGAAGTTCGGCGTGTTAACGTGGTAGTTTGTTCGCCTCGCGACGGCTTTTCGTGCTCTCGAAGGGATCTTTCAGGAGACATTCGAATGAAGCTGATGGTATCGCGAAAGGGGTTTTATTTCCGGATTTAAATTCGACGAAGGGTAGTTTCCTTCGCGCACGATTTATATCTTGTGCTTCGTCGTTTCGTGCCACGGCATTTCACGCGAGATAATGTAATTACAAACAAGATAACGTGTAAAAAAAAAGCAAATAGAATTTGTAAACGTGATCGTTGTGAATAACGATTTCTCATGAATTACCCAAAGACTAATTCGAAGCTTTTAATATCCTCTTGGAGTCCCTGGAAATTGAACAACGGGGAAAGAATTATCCTCTCGAAGTAGTTGTTAATGCTTCCAGATGACGATTAAAGAGTATTTCGAAATTTAACCGGATAAAACTTTAGGCTTGGAAAAAAAAGAAGAAACTCGTTTCCGTGAAGAGAACCGAGTTCAACGAGCCCATTCGCACTCGGTCGCCATTATGCACAGCCGCGAACTCGCTTCCGCACTCGAAAGTAACTTTCTTGTTGCCTTCAACGTAAAGTGAAAGAATATTTATATTCGTCCGGCATTCTTACCTACCGTAGCTCTCTTTTTTCGGTCTTCTCTCGTTAGCCGAGAATTCATAGGCCAAAGAAGTTGGAAAAGTTCGAGCTTTACTCTGTAGCTACCCGGCTAGATCGCGGAAGCTCTTCCTATTTTTCTTTTAATGAAAATTAATACGCTTACCATCGACGTAATTTTCTTGTAATTTATGGTCGCAACAAAATTTTACGCCGTCAGGAATTTCCTTTCTTCTTCAATCTACTGCAATCTTTATTATTATGTAGCAAAAAGTCAGAACATTACTACAAACATGAATATCCATGTTAGAATTTATCCAGAGTTCACAGCAAGTATTCCCATTTCGTCTAAACCAATGTTTCTTTGCTTTACGGAGCAACTAGCAAATCATTAACAATCGTCACATCATCGACAATCTTTTTACCTTCGTGTCTGTTTTATTTGAAACAGTTATTAATGTTAAACTTTTTCAGAGAAGACTATGAAAACGTAATCTTAGAACGAAACCGTGGGGTCAGAAAGGGACTAAGAGTCTCTACGTATTCGAAGAAATAAACCAAAAACATCGACAAAGCTCACGTTTTTGGACAAAGCCACAAAGTTAGTGTCTCCCAGTCACTCGTCCCACGAATCACGTCTTTCTATTAATTTCCGTCGTTTGTATTCAAAAGAAACATTACCATCCAGTTACAGAAATCCTTTTAATGGATCTTATTTATCTTCCAAGAAACCGTATTTATTGCGCCACTGAAAAGAAATATGGACCACCTTCTGGTTCGTCCCGGACACACAGTTTCCTCCGTGAACTACCGGTATCGTTTCCCCGTCGACGTTCCTCCAACGATCCTGGGCACAAAAAAAAATTCAATATCCGACGCGTGTCCATCGCGAACAAACGAAATAACGCTTGGTCAGCGCTGGTCCGGCAATTACTTTCCCGGAGGAATCTAATTTCCGTGAGCGAGCGTGGTCGACGCGCGCGCACGTTAAATTATTCCGGCGTTAATTTCGCCGCCTGGAGGCGACGCGACCCGTCGACACGCCGAACGCTCGTTAGCCAACGGGAAATTCAAAAGCTCCGACTGATTATGCCGCGAGGAAACTTTTCGTTGCGACGTGTCGATGGATCCGTGCACGGTGAACCCCGCTGGTGATTCGCCACTCGGTTCGAGAACATCGGATTTTACCGATCGCGCAAGAATTTTCCGCGTTGCTTCGTCTTCCTACTCGTGGCTCTCAGAGTAATTGCGAAACGCGCGTGAATGGGCGGCTCCCCCTCGGTAAATGCTTCCAGCCCCGATGGAGGATATGAAAATAATGCTGGCTCGCTTCTGAATGGACCGATCTAAGAACGCGTCACCTTCCCCCGACCCTCCCCTCCTCCGCCAACTACTCGTCTGCTAATGGAAAACGGACGGGCTTGAACGAACGATTCGCCGAATTGGTTGCGTTACGCTGGCGAAAATTGGGCTAGCGTAATTCCTTACGGTGAAATTTCATTTGTCACGCCGAAGAAATAGAGTTGGTTTTGTTAGTGTCTTTTCGTGAAACATGTTCGGTAGCTTGAAGGTAGTGATAATAATCACCATGTCTTAATCGAATGATTTTACAGAGAATGGAAGAAATGATTTAGAAATTTATTTGAGATGAAAGAAGTAGAGGGGTGCATGTGAATTTTGTGAAATGCTGGCGCTAGTACGCTAGGAAGAACGATAATAGTGACAGTGGGGATAGGAATATTGTGTCAGTAAGCAATTGACAATGGAGCAGGACTCTCTATCGAAACTGTTTATGCCCTCCAGGGACAGTGGCCAATCGTAAAATTATACGACCCGAAGGAAGGGACGCTTAGCAGACTCCAATCTTTATCGCCTGCTGATATTCATACACATAGTTAGTGTCATCGTGTACCTATACAGTATCGGGGTAATATCAGTATCTTGTCCAAACCTAAGACCTAAGCAAACACTGCGGGGTCTTCAAATATTGAATCCTTGTATTCCTCTATCTGCGGAAGATACAATACGTCTGCTATATTAGTCCAGCATGGTCTATAAACTTTGATCCTCTGTAGCACGGTACATAAACGGAAATACGCTGAGATATAACTAGTTCGTTCGACTGATCCTCGAATGATTGTAGATTGAACTACTCTAGTTATTAATACCTCGTTATGGGCGAATTTCATTTTTGGGCTGTCTCACTATAGATAGTGTTAACTTGAATCAAGCTTTATATTGTCCAATGTCTGATCATACACTCGGTCATACTACTAGCACACAGAAACTGAACACAAATTTATTCCATGGCTGACAACCCAACAGTTTCTCTTACTTATCAATTGACTGCAGAAGTTTGTGTAAATACACATTTATATGCAGAAATTTATAGAAAACAGAATCAAATCGATCTTATTAAAAATTCTATCAGGATCCAGATAATGTGAAAATTGCGTTACAATTAATTGTACTTTTCATTCACTATGTTTTATAGGATCGTCTAATGCGATAAATGCATAAAATCCGTTGCCCAATTGTCACAATAATTCTATTTGCCTTTGTCGTTTTTATTCTACTTTCCTTGTGACTAACCAATCATAAAGCCGTTCTACTTAAACTGTGTCGTATCATACACCGAGCTACTCCACCAACTTCGGGTGGGACCATGTAGATTGTCACTTCATTCAATCTGTGCCCGACCTAGCACAGTCTCATTCCACTTGGCAGATCATATTCGAGGTAGCTCCACTGAATCCACATCAGACCCCACAAAGGTCGAATCTACGTTTCTGAGATCGATCCAAGTCCAAAGGTACCACAGTTTACCCCTTGTCCAATGGTATGCAATTCCACTTCGCCTCCTCACTGGCTAATTCCCACATAACCCAGCTACTTCTCCGAACCCAGTTTCCGCCGTTTTAGGGCCCTTCTACACTACAGCACGTCCGATCATATACCGCGGATTCTACTGCCGTATTTTACAACTCGTTTCGCGAACATTTCTCCCTTCAAGCGTTAAACTACCACACTGACCTCCGTGAATTACTTTCCCGCGAGTTATCTCGTAAATCTCGGACAGTTTCATACCATTTCCCAGAAGTGGACAAGAAATCGTCCCTGCACGCCCAAAAGTTCTCTATATCGGTGGTCGATATTTTAGTTTCAATCAACGGTTTACGTATCGCGACGATCCCCATCCCGTTCCGGGGAAACGATTCACCCCAGTGTCGACTTGTTCCCACCCTTCCGAAAGCCTGGCAGGAAATTGATGCACGGAAACCCCTGTAACGCGATATATCCCCGAACAAAAGTCCTGCCTGTCGAAAGGAAGGGAATAAAGGGTTGTCGAAGGTGGACCCGAGTCGCTGGTCCATTCTCGTGCATTTTCTGCCACTTTGCGTACCGGATTTACCGAACGATAAGCACGGTCTACGGAAAACTGTGTCGTGGACGCGACGAAAAGCTTCCTCAGCTGTGTGTTTCCTCGTGCACACACGTTAGATGTACAGGGTGGTCCATGAAACGTGATTAGCTTAAATTATTCTACAGTTAGCTCTTCGATCGCAAATTTTTTTGGATGTTTTACCATCAGTGCAGGCGTGATAATGTTTCTTCGGTCTAGAAGAAGAAAAAATATTTTTTATGATGCTTGTCAAATTTGTCTCAGTATCCGCTAAAATATGATCGTAAAAGATTATAGGTCTATCTATAAAAAAAAACGGAAGGTAACCTTGAAGACACTGAAATAGAAGGGTTGACAAAACATTCGGTACACTCATCTTTGAAGCACTTATATTAACTAAAAATAATTTCGACCAAACATGTAGCAGCAGAATAATCTAAGCAGATTGCGTTTCGTGGTCCTCCCTGTATGTATGTATCTGAAAATTCATGTAAAACGAAGCAAGGATACGCCACAGAACCCATTGGAACCGTGTAAACTGAGAGGACTGTCGGCGCCCCGAGTCGTACCGATTCGACCGGTTTCTGATCGGTCCGAGAAGCAGATTTCTATTCAGGATCATAAAATACAGGCGAACGTAGAATCGAGCTGAATTCACTCACCGAACAGCCCTGGATTACCGTTCTATTTTCGACCACTTTTCCTTTCCAGTCGAAACTTCGAGGATTCCTCCTGAATATCTTCATTCTTGCGAGCTGTTTGCTCCGTCGAGCGTTATCCCCACCCCTGTCTACTTATTTTCTCGCTTCCTTGACGATTCTCGAAGTTCGATCCTGAGGTGAATTCGATGTTTCGACGGGGAGTGTTACTCTTCCGAGGGAAATCGGGTCGAGGCTTTCGGTCGAGAGTTATACATTTACTCCAGAGATGTATAACGTCGTTTTTTTTGTCGTCGTTACCACGGGGATTGTAATTACTAAAAATTTAAGGGAACGGTCCGCGGAGAAATTAACTGTGTCCCGGCGTAGTTAATTCGGTCGACAGGTTTAAACTGTGCAATTTGCACAAGCGGTTAACAGACTCGTGCTGACTGGGGGAGCGTGGGCGCGTACGTTATTACAAAGGTTAAACCTCGAGTACGCGGTATTTGCGTTAAATTTTCGGGGGGCGAGTGACGGTGGCCCAGCGTATAACGAACTCTTTACACGTTGCATTTGCGACGGACTTTTCTTCGTCAGATTTCCGTCTGCAGTTAAATACGCATGTCGCGTGTACGGAACAGCCGAGATTATAGTTACCTATTTAATAATAATTATTCAGCTAGAATTAAATTTTCAGTATTCTACCTTCATCTATATTACCTTATTAACCTTCAGGGACCACACGAATTCGCATCAGTGGAATATTGTTCCGTCTGTAACGCTTTCCTTCCATTACGATAAAATATTATTTCTCACCTATTATCCTTGATAATATTTCACATATATCATTAGGAATCTGTATATTATTTATACAAAACCCCGTTAAAATCCAAGTCGGAGAGTTGGGGTCCTTCCCGTCTGAGAATTAACCCAAATCTTCCAATGAACGGTGGCAATTTTCGTTCGATACCCGTTCCTACAAATTATCTAATAAACATTCGAATACGTAAACGTCCACTTCAGAAATTAAACCGAGAATATTAGCTCTTAACTGCCGTAACGTTCTCGACGATATCTATATCTCGGAGGAAATTAAAGTTGGAACGATACCGTGAAAGTTTTGGGAACATTTAAAGGAAAGAAGCAGGGTAAGGGAGTTAGGTTGAAAGGAAATCGATAAGAATTTCTATTATGAGAACGAAATCCGGCTGGCCGGTGTTCAATCTTTGCCGTGGCCACGGATCCGCTGCCCTCCAACCCGAGTTTTCTCGGCGCTGAAAGGGGATACGGAGCCTCGGTACACCTAAGCGTGAAGTGTCCTTGGAAAAGACGATCCGCTCAAGAAACCGGAAACCTGTAGTTAATTTCACGCGCCGTGGAACGCCAGGTGTCGCTCTGAACGCAACCACGTACCGTACGCTTCGCGATTTCTCCGCCAAAAGTATCGATCCTCGCTGAACAATCGATCTCGTGCGGTTGTCTCTGGTCTTGTCACGCAAACATTTGCAATCAACTTCAAAGTTCTGCTGATGTCGACGTGAAAGCTGTGCTTTTCGTAGATCAAACGAACGATACGTTTAAATGTGTAGATTGTGTATTTGTAATACGTATTGCGTTTCAGTGCAAGATGATGGTCGAAGATGAAACTTGAATCGATTTCAAGAGCTTGCTTTAGACAGGTCTAACAGATTTCTTTTGATTAACATACTGGATTCCTATCATCGATACATCAATTTAGTAGACATTACAAGAGACGAATGATTCCTGTCATAGAGGCCTGATTGGTTGAAGTAGATAATTCGAATACTGGAAATCAAAATCCTTTCAATTTCTGATTGACAAGTTCGAATAACCAAGTTACCTGATTAGTTAGAAATTCTTCTGCAACTGTATGATCTCACAATGTCTGTAACATTAAAAATTTTATTAAGGTCTATTCTTTGTCCCATGGGATGTCCCCATCCCTTGAGGTATCGTTACTCATCATCTTCATTTTACTAGACAGAAAGGGCTCGTTAATCGAAAGATACTCCGCGCGTAATGACGCGCTCAAAAGACGGAAGGGCGCAATGGTTGCACGGGCAATTTTATAATCGTCACTTAATGCCATCCCTGGCGGTCGTTAGAAGGCAGGGGAAAGCAGTTAATTGATAGCGGGACGCGGTAAGGTTTACGATTCGTCCGCGTGGTTTAACGTCCCTTTGTCCATCCCCCCTCTCTCTCTCTCCCTGCTGTTTTTTCATTAACCCCTGTGTGCCCGGGCTTTCGCCGTGCCCGAATTTTACGGTGGCTCGTAAGAAGAGCTGTAAATTTTCTTCTTGCCTCCTCCTTAAGGCGCATCGCGAGTATCGCGTTGTCGGTTACGACCCTGGGATCCCTCCGTCTCGAGGATTCCGCCTTTCCCTTCGCGGATTTAACGCGCGGCTACGTTATTTTTATGAGGCAGCCACCCCCTTCGTCGAAGATCATTTCCTTCGAACGGAAGAATGCCGCGAACCTTTCGAGATCCACCGAACTGGCATATTCGATGTTCTGAATGTGATATTGAGTGTTATTTTAGAGGGTGTGCCGCAATAGATAGGGCTTCGATGGTTTATGGGGAACACGATCAGGATGGAAAGAATTTGTGTGGCGTATCTCATCTTCTTTCCATTTTGTAACCGTTGTGGTACCACAGTAATTCTTATTAGATGATCACACTGTGTACTTTATGGTTTCAGTAATACGTAGCAAAATAAGAAATCGGGAACCTGGTATTTCGATAGATTTGATCAATTTTAACATTCGAGGAATTTTTTACAGGATATGGAAACTTCGTGACATGAATTTGCAGTTGTGTCAGTTACTTGAACCAGTTTGTACGAAGTTAGCCTTCGGGGGATGGGTAGATTTCATCATGACACTTTACGTATTCGAGTTACAACTATTATATATTTGCCAAAGTGTTATATTACGAAAAATAAACAAATCCTCCGAAAATAACTATGACTATAGACTACTTTGACTGTTCTTATGTCCCTCGTCCAGCACTGAGGCGTGTGGCACTTGTTACGAAGCATTTCGTACGGTATCTGTGCAGCGTTAGAGTATATACTGACCTACTCCACTGATGGGACGCTCGGATAGGAACGGCGTGGTTCTACTTGCGGGATGTCTGAACAGGGATGATAATAATCTGGTTACGGCTTGCCTAACCGTGTCCTGTCTTGCTCTACTAATGGCAAGCTTAATCAGAAGTGGCCCTATTCTACTCGCGAGACGCCTGACCAACGGCGGCCCTATTCTACTTAGACGATGCAACGGACAACCTTGCTAATAATCTAATTTGCGTTCTCGAACGGAGCCTCTTGTTTGGAAACGACAATGGCGTTAATATTCAGGGGCGAGGCTGCTTGTTCCATTGCGTAACTAGCAATTGTGAACGGAGGTGAAGTTAAATTGAATGCTTGTTCGACACTGCATTACTTTTCCAACTTAATAACGTCGATTCGACCACAAGAGGCTTGATTCATTTCTTGTTCAATTTTTCAGAATTCAATTTTTAAATATTAGTACATAAAATTATGAATTTGCAATAAACTACCACAGTCTACCTATAAGTGGTAGTGTATATTTAATTTGAACAAGTATATTTCCCGCGCTTCGTTTTGTTAAATCAACGTTAAACTTTTACATTCCCGGACAACACTTTTCCCAGTTACTGCGATCAAGATCGTCGATCTACTATCTTCCACGAATTTCCCCGCACAATGAACGGATAACGTGGACCACGGCCGACCATAATGAGGCGAATTCTGATCTTGGTCGAAGTAATTAGAGGAAAATTGCGGGCGTGTCCGCGCGTACACCAGCCCACGCGCTAGCTTTTGTGTGTGTGGGGGTTCGAGATGAAGTACGCCGTGCAAACTGAATTACCACGGCAGCAATAACGATCGTCGGATGATCCTCGATCCGTTATGCACCGCGGACGAATATACAACGGCGGTTCGACGTCGTTAGGCCACTTACAGGCCGTTACTGTAACTGCCGCCCCGTCGAACGTGTACACGATTAATTCGCGATAATCCAGATTGGCAATCCGGTTTCGTTTCCGCGGCTTCGAGCGACGATTAACTCTGTAACTCGCCGTGAACCGTGTTCCAGGCTGGAATTATTAGGCCCACCCTAGGTTAGTCGAGAGACAATCTATAATCCGTTGTCGATCGAGCCTGGATACAACCGGCACACTTCGAGTATCGAATTATATTTTCGGTTCCACTGATTGAAAATTCACGCAGGTTAATCCTTGAACGCCTAGTTCTAAAAATGTGTGAAATTCCGTTGCCGATTAATATGTAACGTTTCTCAGCAAGAATTCGTAGTTTCACTGGTGTGAAGTGTATCTGCACGGTTTCATTTGAGAAATTTAAATATTCCATCCAAACATAAAGAAAAATAAAAAGGAAAAAGGAAAAAAATAGGTCTGCTTAATATCGATGTTTTCGACTGAAAAATAACCTCATACAATATACATATCAGTTTAAAAAATTGGAAATAACGATTTATGTGTCCGGGCGTTAAAGAGTTAATTATAATGTTTGACAATCAAGAGAAGAGCTTTTGTTCGATTTTCGGGGCATTGAATTGTGAGCTTCGAATACTGTGCGATTTTTCGGGAATATGAATTTATTATATTGTTTCCATTGTTATCGGCTTGTAAATGTTTATTCGGCTCGTGGACGATTTTACAGGATGCTGAATAAAGAGGAATTATTTTTGTATGCTTGAAGGTATTTACTGATTTTGGGAGGGGAAACACGGGCATCGTGAACGTGTCAGGGAAAATTGGAACGGGTGCGGTGTTATAGTATTTTAACGATTATTGTTTCGGAAGATAAAACCCTGTACAGAGGAAGGATGCAGTTGAACGGTGGACGTTCAAATTTCCAATAAATGTCGCGTATTGTGTAAATACTTCGATGCCCGGGAATCCACGAAGTTATTGTTCTCTCGTAAAATGTGTACTGCAACGGCGCTATTGCAACTGGACGACAACGAGAAGAATACTGCTGCGTAATCGACGCGATTACGTATTGTTACATTACGTTACATATCGTGTTAATGATTTATACATCTCCCTGATCCATTATGATAATGAGCAAAACGCGATATTGGCTGGTGGACTGGTTATTGATGGGTTTTCGAAAAAAAAAAAAAAAAAAAAAAAAACAAGAGCCGACTGGGGAAATACGTAAATCTTGTTTCGATTTAAAAACGAGCTTATAAATCTGCGGAATCCACGGGGCTCGCCGCAATTTGCGTCGATATTTCGGGTACCAGTCGCGAAAAATTTACATTTGCATTGGGATTTGACGGTCCATAGAGCTCGCCCGCGAATTGTTTGCTCGGTTGATCAATCGCTTTCGAGTCCTATCGAAGTTATTAAACATAAAAATTGGGTATCTCTCGAAGGATCCCGGAACAGTAAATTAAACGACCCCTCAATTCGAGAACCCTCTTTCACAATCGAGTGACAATTAATCATGTCCTCTTTTTCATGACGTGTATTTCGTTGACAAAACGAGATTCAGTTGCATGGACACTTGTAATATCGTTTCAATCGTTTTCACGTAATAATCGGAGCTACCCTCCTTTTAGAGTGATTAATTACTAACAGATTTATTTTACTGCCTCGTTGGCTTGTAGCTGACAAACATATTTCATCTCTACGATGCCTCTTTCGGTCTTCGAATCCTCGCCCGACCACATACAGACTTATTCTACTTATAATATAGATGACAGATAGAATGATTCTACTTACACCATGTCTGGTGATGGCATTAATCGAAGGCATTTCTATACCATATTCGCAGGTAGACATAGACCATTCTACTTATTCTACGTCGTATAAGATACGGACTTAATCTACTCCTAATTGTCTGACCCAATGTGGACTGGTTCCACTTCCCGAGTGTCTGATCGGTGATTGACTCAATCCACTTCTGCTCTCATCTGGACCATGAAAGGCATTTTTTTCATACTGTCCATCACTAAGTAGAATTATTATGTTAACTCAATATAAAAATAACAATACAACATCAAAATAATCGAAACACGAATGACTGATTATCGCTGATATTCGAACAGACATATTTCTAAAGATTCTCAAATTCGACCGACGTTTTCTGTGCGACGGTCGCCAATTCTCCGGGGGCAAGCTTTTACCGTACATAAATATCCTTTTATTGGTGATGTTCGTGGCGACGGAGAGGTCCGTTTCTCCGCATTGTCCCGGAAATTAAAGGGCGTTCCTCGGTAGCGGCACCAGCTCTAGCCCCCCCGAGGGCAGACAATCACCGTGCCTCATATCCAGATACCCCGTTCCAGATTTCCACTTTTATCGCTCGCCACGGCAAATACAGTCCAGCCGAGGCTGCGCTTTTCATTTCTAAATTACCTATTTACCGAATCGAATCTGGCCGTGGGTACCGGGGCCATCTATTGGATTCCTTCGTGGCGGAACTTAATCCTCGTCCTCATCCTCCTTCTCCTAGGGGATGGGCCGGGATGACCGCGCGACGCCCGGTGAATCATGTTCCGCAAGAACGTTTAATCTCTCGAGGAGATTGGAAAAATTCAGAACCGTGGATTTCCGCTTGGTGATCCACAACGCTCGAGCTCGATGTTGGTTCCGCGGGGATTAGCTCGTCCAGGCTTCCGTTGAGTCGCGACGTGACGAGTTTAAGAACCGCGTCGCGACGCTCCAGGTAACGAATGAAGAGAAATTTAATTCCGTTTGCTCTGTTGGTGGATAGAGCGACCGAAGGACGGAATACGCGAATGGTCAAAGATATCTCTATCTCTCTTGCATCACACTTCCATGTGGAAATTTTATAAAATTTGGTACAACATGTCGTTAATAATCGTTTCACAATAGTATAGTCAAGGTGTCAACAGTCTACGGATATTTTTCTGTAAAAAGCACGCAATAAAGGCGACGTTGAGCGGAAATTAAATGCTTTCTCGACCAGTCCCGTCGATGTCCCAGGCCAGTCGCTAATCGTCGAAATAAAACGCGGTCGCGTCCACGGCCGTATCGGCGGTGCGTTCGTTGATTTCCCAGGGTGATCTTTTAGTCGGTCATTAACCGGGGACTGTAACGCCGACTCCGAAAATCGGGGGTAAAAGAACGGTGCACCGGCCGCGTTGAGAATAAATTTTCTCTCCGTTGGTAAATAACAGCCGGTGATTAAGGGGAGTGTGTGGAAATTGAGGTGTTGCGGCTGGAAGACAAGTGTTCCGCGTCGGACTAGCAGGGTGGCGCAACGATAAGCGAATAATTTAGCGAACGCGTGGGAATTTGCGGGTCGGTGTCGATCAGGTAGTATTTATTTCGCAGCTACGTCGTTCTCTAGTTTGAGAAATTGGTCTGAGGATTGTTGAGTTGATTCTTACTTAACACTTACAGCCCCAGATTGTTTGTAACATTGTGAGAGGTCTGAGAAAAGTTTTACATATGACGAATTTAAAGTGGCACTTCTATTTGACTTGGTTTGGATTTTTGTAATGAAATAATTTAGTTTGGGTTGTTCAAGAGGTGCTTTTATGAATGGAATAAATAATTGTAAGTTTGAAGAGATCCGGAACGAACGATGTACATAAAATGTTGCCTCGCGATGTTCGTGGATGTGTGTGTGTCTCTGTCATGAACAGCAAACAATAATTATAAATAATAGCAGTCTCGTGGCTCTCTGGTTGGTAATTGGGATTAATTTACCTTGTTGAATTATTCAGAACACCCTGTTGAATATACCGCGTCCATTATGACGGGACGACGGTAACAAACAGTTAATGAGTTCGAATAAATCCCCTAAATGGGACAAAAATTGAATCTAATAACGAAAATCTATTCGGGCTTATATTGTAGATTTACCAAGGTCCTTAGCATCGCGTTCAGTTTCGGACGGGACTTACGCAAACGTTGCATGGCAGACGTTTCCTTGCATAGCTTCGAAGAATTCTCGTGAAACTACGATTGTCAGCGTGCAGCATAAACTTGAAAGTTTGGGAAACTCTAAAACAGCGACGTTAGATTCAATCGGGCATTGGAACTTTCGACGAATTCAATTTTATTAAGCTCCAAGTGGGTCGATACCAAAAGAAACATTGCTTTCGAAGATCGTGAAGGTCGTCGTAAAACCCTGGATCGGAATGATAATCATCCGAAGTCAATCAATGTGTACTTACACTTTCTGCGCTTTCCTTACGCGAAAACAATCACGACGGACTGTTTCTAATTTACATTCCACAAGGAGGAAATCGACACAGATGCTATAAATAGTAACAAGAACTAGTTAATTAATTCAATTCTATGGTATTTACAAGCACGTATATAAGGTCGGAATCTTCTCTGCTTATAACCTGGAAAACATTTTAGATATGACTTACCGCTTCTTTCAAGGAAAGAAATAAACGCAATTATTATACAGGATATGTAACAAAAATCAGGTACAATAGAAAACGAGGTGACTTCCCACAGATAAGTAACTCGAAAGCATAAAATAAAATTTTTCTCATAACACAATTACCAAAGAATCTACCTTGAAAATTCATCGAGTACGTGCACTACTGAATAACATTGTCAGTTGACCGGTCTGATCATTACCAACCAGTTCCACTTAATCTTATCTAACTCTGATTCTTTCAAAATGCTATATTCCACTTTTCTATTCCTTGAAAATTGTTCTTTCAAAAGACTGTATTACACATTATCACCCCACATCTGTCCAAGAAATCAGCTTACCTCTAGTTCCACGATTTCAAACACACGTACAGGTGTTCGCGAGTAGGGAAAAAGCCCACTTCGAGAATTTCGAGGCGCGGAAAAATTTAGCCCTGGTTCGGATACAGACGATGGATGTTTCGATGGAAAAACTTTTTTACAAGTTTTCCCCGAGGGGGATCCACCGCTGGGTTTGCCTCGCATCGA